>NC_132991.1:78335000-78960000 GCF_048564905.1 Vicugna pacos | reverse complement strand
TAAAAGGGAAAAGCTATTTCTACTTTGGAAAATATCTGTTGGACATTATCTTAACCAGTAATTGGACATCATTATCCATAATGGGATAATCTGACATTATATGCTTCCTGATTTGATACACTGAGAAAGACCCAGTGCCGTTTATGTTACATCTTGCTGAGTATGTTTAATCAGGATTTAAACAGGAGACAACAACCAGAAAAACCCAGATTTGTGGGACTGGCTACAGAAAAACCTCCCTGCTTGTTGCAAAAATCTCACTGTCATAAAAGACAACAACAACAACAAAAAGTAAGGGAGTTGTTAATGAAGAATAAAGGGACATGAAATATAACTGTAATCTATGACATTATTTGAACTTTAATTGAAAAAAGTTATCAGTAAAATTGACTATTTATTGAATATATACAATATTATGGCATTAATATTAAATTTTCTGAGATTGATCATGATATTGTGGATATATAGGAAAATGTTCTACAAAGAAGAAACTGGTAGTAGAAAGGCTATTTAGAAGTAGGAATATAAGATGATAAAATCAGGGGAATTGAAGACTTACTCCTACTATATATTTCTAAAGTACAGGGATTTGAGGTCCACTTGGACAATGAGCGAGAATAGACTTGAAGATAATACTGATGTGTCTAATTTGAATGAATGAGGGGATTGTGGTGCTGGTCACTAAAACTGCCAAGTGTGCATACTGAGTTGAGATATCTGTAAGACATTCATGGAAAAACTTTTACTATACCATTAGAAAGGTTTATTTAAAAGTCAGGAATCTAATTAGAGTCAGAATTCCCAAACTGAGTAGTTATAGGTACAGAGGTGATAGCTGAAGCCATTGTGGGAGATGTAATTTCCCAACAGGGTAGAGAATGGGATGACAGTGGGAGAATAGGATATTGGAAAACATCAGTATTCCTTGAGAACCCTATTGTCCTATCCATTCTCCATGGGAGCTTGTTCCAGAGTATCAGAGCTTCAAAGAACATGGCTTCACTGTCAGTTGGGAACTACTGTGTATCAGTCAGTTTCCACCAGGAAACAGAAGTCACTGAGATGGTCTGAGCCTTTAATGAAGGGACTACTCCAGTGGTGTCAGAAAGGTTGAGGAAACAAAGAAGTTGAGGCACCCAGAGAACAGCAAGAGTGGGACACCATTACCACTTCTAGACCAAGGAGTAAGGAGAGGAAATCATGCTCCTGGAATCTAGTGTGGGTTGAAGCTATGAAGAAGGGGCTGTTTAGTGGGAAATACAGACACAGAAGAACATGCCTGCTTCCAGAAAGGCCTAACTGAAAAGTAAGAGAGAGAAGAAATATCCCAACCTCCCTCACTTCCACATTAAAAAAAACTGAGATAATTGACATACAGTTTCATGTAACATAAAATTCACCATTTTAAAGCATACAATTCAATGATTTTAGTATAGTCACAAGGTTGTGCAACATCAGTATTGTCCAATTCCAGAACATTTCCACCATCCCCGCCAAAAATCCCATACCCATAAGAAGTCACTGCCCAATGTCTCCTTTCTCCAACCCCTGACAAGTCCTAATCTACTTTCTGTCTCTACGGATTTGCCAATTCTCGACATTTCTTTACAGGAATAGAATCATACAATATGTGGCCTTTCGTGTCTTCCTTCTCTCACTTAGCATAATGTTTTTAAGTTCATCCATATTATAGTATGTATCAATACTCATTCCTTTTTAAGGATGAATCATATTCCATTGTATGGATATACCACATTTTTTAATCCATTCATCAGTTCGTGGGTATTTGGGTTGTTTTCACTGATGTCCTGTTGTACAGAGCCTCAAGGTCAGCCTGGGCCTCCCCAGGGCTTTTGTGAACATGAGCATAGCTCCAGGCTTAGACTTGAACTTCTGGATTGCCAGGAGTAAGCTGGAGCTTTTCCAAGCCCCTGTAGACAACTCATGGTCTAGCTTTTCCTTTTAAGCTCTTTCATTTAGTTTATTGCTTTCCCCACATTGCCTTGGGCAGTATCAATATTAAAACACTACCAGGTCCATGATTTCAACAAATGTCCTTACCCCTAGAGGCTTTCAGCACTATGCAAGTTCTGAGACAGGTCAAATAAAGACTTTTGGGGGAAATGAAGCTTTTTGATTGAATTTACTAGAGAAGCATGAGGCAGGTCAAATGATGATTGCTCTTCACCAATGAGTCTTTGAATGCGCTCCAGCTTCATTCTGCTCTGTCAGGTACCAGGAATGCAGGATGTTATTTTTCAAGGCTGCTTCTAAGCTGGTGGAGTGGGAATAGGACCAGGGTGAGAGCTGCTGCTTTTACTGAGATTCAGCTGCTTTTCTTGCAGGTCTTTGGTTAATTCCCAGAATTCGGAAGAAAAAAAGATTCTGACAGTTTTTATAACTATTTTTTGGGGTTGCTTTTAGAGAGGGGAAATTTTTTGGAAGTCCTAATTCTACTATTTTGATGACATCACGTCTTTTTTTTTAAACATTTTTTTATTGATTTATAATCATTTTACAATGTTGTGTCAAATTCCAGTGTAGAGCACAATTTTTCAGTTATACATGAACATATATATATTCATTGTCACATTTTTTTCTCTGTGAGCTACCATAAGATCTTGTGTATATTTCCCTGTGCTATACAGTATAATCTTGTTTATCTATTCTACAATTTTGAAATCCCATCTATCCCTTCCCACCCTCCGCCCCCTTGGCAGCCACAAGTTTGTATTCGATGTCTATGAGTCTATTTCTGTTTTGTATTTATGCTTTGTTTTTTTGTTTTTGTTTTTGTTTTTTAGATTCCACATATGAGAAATCTCATATGGGTATTTTTATTTCTCTTTCTGGCTTACTTCACTTAGAATGACATTCTCCAGGAGCATCCATGTTGCTGCAAATGGTGTTATGTTGTCAGTTTTGATGGCTTAATAGTATTCCATTGTGTAAATATACCACATCTTCTTTATCTAGTCATCTGTTGATGGACATTTAGGCTGTTTCCTTGTCTTGGCTATTGTAAATAGTGCTGCTATGAACATTGGGGTGCAGGTGTGATGACATCACCTCTTACCCCTACTCTTTAATATCCTGTGTAAAGAACTCAGTGGGGATCAGATGGCCAGAGAACAGGACAGGGCATAGATGACAGAGAAGGGAATGGAGCAGGGGTGAATGGTCAATAGTTAGACCATCATAGAATAGTAACCGGGCTTCAACACAACACAAGGTCAGTGGCAATGGGATACTATCTAGGCCTCCATAAAAGAAATCAGAATTTCTTCTTTGATACTTCTAAGTCAAACAGAAATAAAGAAATTATTCTGACCAAGAAAACGGAGTCTTTGGGAGAGCAATATGACCCTAGTTTCAGTATCTTCTTACAGCCTTCAGCCCCACTGTTTAACCCAATATCCTTACTATACCCTAAGGAAAACCTTTTTCAAACTAGCATCTTTTTCGGGAAGACTAGGTGAAGAGTTTTCTTCCCTTAGTCTTCTATCTCTCATATCATCAGATCTTATAGGGAACAAGAAAGAAGAACACACAACCAAAGTCTGTGTGATGGGCACATGATCCCTTTCTTTCAGAGCTTTGTGATGGACATTTAGAATATATTCACTTTTGCAGATATCTCAGAACATTGTTTTTGTCCTCAGCAATCCTGAAGAATAGCTTGACTCCATCTGATGTAAAGCAATTTTTAACAGAACTGAAGACCATTATGAAATGTGTGGGTCCTCCATCAAATTTCTCATAAAACCAATGTGTCTGTGGGTGGAAAACTTGTGGCCTAACAGGAGGGGAAACTTTGATGTGGTCTGAAGATTTAACAGGCTCCAGAAAATAATCACTAAGGTACCATTTATTCAAACCCTTTAATGTCCCTGTGCTGCTAGAATCCAACTGACTCTTCTCCACTTCCTGAGGCTGGTGTGTGTGTGTGTGCGTGCGTGTGTGTGCATGCACTCGTGTGCGTGTGTGTGACTGTGTCCATCATTTAGGTGATAAGATTCAACCAGTTATTTTATATTCTGTGACTTGTCTAATGTTCCTGAGTGGGGACTCTCTTGCTCTGTATTTGTTGCAAAAGAGCAATAGAAGACTTTGCTTGATGAGGGCTGGGAATGTTTGTTGATCCACGGATGTCTAAAAATCCCATTGGTCTCTGGATCACCTAACCACATTTGTTCTACTATATACACTGCTGTGGGGGAATCTCATGAAGAAACTAGGCTCCAAGCAGAGTTACACAAGAAGGCAACTGATGACCTGGATGAGGTGGTATATTAGGGATGCAAGGACACGTGGTAGCAGGATTTGGGCCTGGGCTTCCAGGAAAAACTGCGAAATTTCTCCTTATGGAGAGTTTCTCATCCCTTCCACTATTTTTCTTTGCTCTGGCTCCCCACTGTCCTTTGGCATCTTGACTTCCTGGAATTTCAACAATTAGTGCCCACTTGAATTTGCTTTCATAGTGTTAAATTAATGAAACAAGGAGGCTGTTAGACTGAAGCGGCTTTTTTTTTTCTTAGTAGCCTATATAAGCAAACCAAAACTTATACAATAGAAACCTAAGGACAATCAATCACAAACAGCCAACTAAGCTTTCCCAACATAAGCTTTTAAGATGAACTCACTTAAGTTATAGCCAATCAAATAATTTCCTTACTTTGTCTCTGTCTCCTCTATAAAAGTCTTTCCCCTAGCTCCTGCTGTTGAAGCACTTCTAACCACTCTGGTTGCCCAAATCGAATCAATTTTTGCTCAAATAAACTTTTAAAAATCACATATGCCTCAGTTAATCTTTAACAGCAGCATATCATGTTCCAAAGTTTTTCCCCTTTCCTTCTAGCCATTAAAATCTGCCTATCTCATGTCTCTATTCAATCTTCATGATAATCCTGAAGAAGGTACAATTATTCCTAGTTTGTAAGTGATAAACCTTGTTGCTCATAAAGATGAGTGACAGAGTAGTAAAAGGCAGAGGTATGATTTGAATCCAGGTCAATCTGATTTCAAAGACTTTAGTACCCCTCCTGTGACTGCACCCTGATCTCAGTGAAACATCAGTTTGGGAATGTGGTAGGCACGAGTCAGGAAATTCTAAGGCCTGGATTGTGGGACAAGAAGGATGTCTAACTCCTGATTACCTATGAACAGGGTATCTGTGAACAGGTCAAGACCACCGGGCTTCTTTTCCTACTATGTATCCAGTTGGGCAAGAAACCAGGGACAGGTGAGCTAGAAATAAATTGTTCTCTGTTTCCCACATGTTGGTGAGATTCAGTCCCAGGCAAAGAAAGGGTGATATGTTTGAATTTACCTGTGATTGTTACAGAGAAATCAAAAGCCAAATTTGGATAGTAATTGCTTGCATATTAGTTATGATTCTTCTTTCATCTACTATTGATTGATGTAGGTAACTGAGTTGGTCAAAAGTGATCTTAATTTCCACATTAGGTTTGAAGTAGTCTAAAGACAAAACTCTAGGTGAGCATATGGACTGGGTGAACTTCGGTCATATTTAGCAAATGTCCCCATAATCTGTGCTGTAAGTGTGTGGATTACTATGCTTTGTTTGCCTTTACAGGACTCTACTCCCTGATATTTTTCTCTTTTCCATCATTATTCACTAGTCTTTACAAATGAACAGTATCTCCTATATATTCAGACTGAAGCAGGGGGAAATGCAGCCACTCATAGATCCACAGGAGGGAGAAGCTAGCCACTGGTGAGGACATCGAGACCCAGAGCCAGGGACCCACACAGGGCTCAGCATGTAGTGGGCGTTGGCTCTCAGTCCATAGTTGTTGACTTTTTAAAAATGGTGGTCCCTGGGTCTCAGGTTATTGGCAAGAACTAAATACAAGGCTTGGCAATGTGTCTGACCAAAGTTAGAATTTGTTGGCTGTGGCAAAATCTGAGGGCAAAATCGAAATCCTGTCTTGCTCCCTCAACTAAAGCCCCTGAAAATAGTTCCTCATTGTGGTTTCTGAGATTCAAAGAAAAGATGGCTCCAAGTGGTTTATTACACAAGTTTCAGAAGGCTCATGGGCATCCAGTGGTTCTCACTGAGCTGGATTTTGATGGGTTAAGTGTAAGCGAATCAGGAGCATAAGGATTAAATTTCCTCTCCAATACACATGGGCTTTAAACGAAGGGAAAAAGGTGCTTGAGGCACAGCACATTTATTTGCCAAGCCCCAAACATTCAAAAAATAGTTCAAGGTTTCTCAGTAAATTCAGCCAGCTGCCCAATCCCCCTCTCCCTCCAGTAATTGTCTACATATACATACTGATAGGTTCACAGAGAGCAATGCCAAATTTTCTGGAATGCAAGTTTTAGATCTTCTAGTCTCTGGAATAGATAACTCTAAATTCTCAGGTGGCCTTGTAGTAGAGTTTTAGCATTCTTTTTCCCAAAATATGATACAAAACTTCCTCAGTCCATCTCCCCTCATCCAACGTCTGCTCAACTACATGTCCTCATGAGGTGAAGAGAGTTTGTATTTATCAAGAACCAATGTCTGAAATATTTAGGTCCAAGGCATTTACTTTGTCTCCTGTTTACACATGGTAGCATATTAATATTATTTGTTGGTCTGAGGTAAGACCAACAAAAGTTGAACATGTGACAATTTCTTTGGATTTAAATCTTAATCTAAATCAGTTACATCATAGACGTTAAAGCAAGAGGAAGACAGATATAAGTTGGAGCTTAATTCAGGCATCTTGTGGTAAAGAAATGGAAGTAAGGGTCAGAGCTGGAGTGAAGATAAAATCCAAGAAAACTGCTGACTCTACATGCCTTGTGGCAACCAGATGGGAACGAATGGTTCCACCAATCTAATTTGTCTGGGCCAATTTACATGGTGAAAAGTAAGGATAGGAATTTATTGTTCCTTTTCACAGGTGGATTGGACTGTCTGAGGTTAGATTTGGTGTATTGCAACAACACACTGATCACATTTGAATCTACTGTGGTCATGCCTGGCCACCCACTGTGGTGTTGGCCACAGTGGATATGGAGGGGGTGAAGGAGAGAAAAGACGCTTCCAAGTCATAAGTCTGCTATTGGGCAGACTGAGCTGTCATTGCTGGAGATGGAGAAAAAGGATGAGGTAATGACAGACAAAGATGTTACCTTGAAGGCGCTAAGAGCCGTGCATATTTATTTTGGAGTTGTATGCATTCTGGTGCTAGTTTAAAAGCCATTGCAATTTAAATCATATACATAGATGAAGCTGTCTTAAATTCCTATTTGACTTTCTAAGAAAGATACAACTTCCTTTTATAGTTAGGGTAGCAAGGAGAGAATCCCAGCACGTTAAAATTTTATGGTCATTTTAATTCCTAACTTCTTACTTCCCCTGGATTCTTACTCCTCTCTGTTCCTTGGATTTCCTATATTTTTATCCATTCACTGAAACATGAAAATATGCTTCTTTAAAAAATTTTAATAACAATGACAAAACATTCATATTAGGCCTTCATTGCTCCCCCCCAAATCCATAGATTTTTCTTCGGTATGCTTTAAATAGATATAATATTTATTTGTCAGTCATACCTCAATAAAGCTGTGGAGAAAAAGGGAATGGCCAATGAGCCTATGAAAAGATTTTCAGCATCATTAGCTGCCAGAGAGACAAATTAAAACAATATGAGATATTTAACAATCACTAGAGTAACAAATAAGGGAGGCATTACTAAACATTGGCAAAACTGTGGGTTTTGTCTAATAATTAAAACTCTTACACATTGCTGACAGGAATGAAAATATTGCATCCACTTTGCAAAAACAATCTGGAAACTTCTTGTAAAGTTAAAAATGAAATACATAGATTTTCATAAAATCTTCTACATATACAGAGTGTTTGATGATCCTTCTGTGTTGTTAATATTCATGTCTAAGCTTTATGTTATAGATTAAAGACTGTCACACTTTAAAATGACTACTTAAATAAGGCCTGATTGAGTTCCTTGACAAGATGCTATTTTATTCCCAACTTTCTCTCCAAATAGAGAAAAAAGAGTGAGGTTACCATTGTTCCAGTTATAGAAATTAAAGCAGAGGGATATATATTAAACCTGAGTGGATGCTGTGATTAATGGGTGAAGAGAATGGGTTAAGAAGAGAAACTGGAGGATATCAGAGAACGGAGAAGACAACTGGGAAAGGATAATATCAGAGGTTCGGATGGAATAAGGCACCAGGACAGAAAGCATTCTGACCAACAAATAGCATATGAGAAAGAGGACTCAGGTCTTAGACAGGTGTATGAATGACTGCACAGCTGACTGTGCACCTTGCTTTCCAGTGAGGAGGGGTCCACTTGGGAGAGGCCAAAGCTAGGGTGTGATAAACGAGATTCCAGAAAACTCAGAGGTGGAAAGTGATTGTCACCATCCCTGTATTCTGATGATAAACTTGATAAATTTGTTAGGCCAGAGAATGATACCAAACTAAGAGGTTGGAAAAAAGCAAACGTAAGAGGAACAGAAGACATAACTATAAAGTGTTGTGAATTAAGAAACAAGGCAAGGACTTGGTGATCCCCTAGAGGTGGAAAACCAAAGTAATTCTTCAAAGACCCTAAATTCTCCTCCTCTAAGCAAAGTGCAATGACAAAGCATTCATGAGGCTGGGAAGCTTGGCAAATGTGAGCCAAGGACCAGGACCAGAAGCTATGCCAGGTACTTTCAAAGATGATATTTTATCTCATGTTCAAAACAAGTCAATGAGAAAGGCTGGAAGACTATTTTCAGTTGACAGTTGAGGAAGCTGAGGTTAAAAGGATATGACTTGCTCAAGATAACACAGGTCATGAGTATCAGAGCTGGATCTCGAATGTAGAGTTTATGGCTGCACATTTCTCTACCATGCAACGCTCCTGTTATTTCATGTGAAGGACATTTCCGTGGTACTACTGAAGAAGAATGGACTTTTACAGGTCAGAGAAAAGCAGAGGACAAAGGACTGGCCGTCTGTCCCTTCCTTTAGCTATTCGGGGCTATTGATTCTCCCGGGGCCTTATTTCTGAGTTTTGTTATTGGTTCTGATACAGTCTAGCTGTGCAACCATAGACAATCAAGTAAGCATTGAGATGCCAGTTTCCTGGTCGCTAACATGAAAGAACTGAGTGGTGTCTTGGCCCCTGGACATTGACATTAGTGTCCACAGGGATATTGGGAGTTGCTGCTCATTTGCCAGCTTTGAGCATGTGATATTTCAGAGGCAACAAACCAGAATGGGAAGGACAAGAACATGGACTTGTTCCCGAGGTAACTGGGCAGAGAGTTGGGGAAGCTTAGCTCTGACCTCACCACCACTTCTTACTGCCTTTTTGATTCTTCAGATGTCCACTCCGAGTCCATACCCAGAGGTTCTCGTTGTCAGTGACTACTCAGCCAATTCTTTCAAAAGTTTGTCAACATAGGTTACTTCCTGCCCGGAGCACTTATTCTTTAATAATTGACCCTGGTAAGTAGAAGTTAAAGATTAAAAAAACAATAAGCCAATGTATTTTTAAAATGCTTGTTTCATGACTGTGTCTAAGAATGGCATGTAGGAGATGGTTGCAGAAGATGATGCGGTAATTAGAAAGACTGTTGCGATCAAATCTACGTCTGAATCAGAGGAGGTGGAGGGAGCCCAAGAGCCCAGCTAGACCACTATCAAATGAGCAGTTGGAAGGAATACAGCTTTGCGGCCCATAGACTGCTGCTCATGCCCACCCTCCCTCGTGCATTTCTCTTCTGCTTCTGCTTCAGGACTGAACAGGTTGTTTGAATGAAAAGCTTCAGATCCTAATTGTACGACTTATTATCAGTGCAATCTTTGCAAGTTACTCTGCCCCTCTCAGCCTTAATTTCTCATCTGTCAAATGGGAACTACTTTGAACATTAAATCAGATGACTTTGTAAAGCACGCAGCATAGTGCCTGCCATGTTCAAAACATGTAGCGGAGTGGTTAAGAGCATGGAGTCTGGCACCAGGCCGTCTGAGTTACAGTCTCAGCTCCCTCATTTACTAGCAAAGTGATTGTGAGCGGATTACTTAACCTTCCTGTACCTCAGTTTCCTTGTCTGCAAAGTGCTGCTAGTAGACACCCACCCCATGCAGGTGTCAAGGATAATGAGTTAAAATGTGGATAGGACAGTGCCTGCTTCCTAGTCAGGAGTGTTCAAGTGTTTGCTCTCCTTATGGTGCAGTTTGCCTCTGCAGTCTATTCTCTGGTAGAAAAACTGCTGGTCAGTTAGTTCTCACTCATGTCTAGTCTACCCTCAGCCTGCTATAAGGCAAAGCCCATTTCATTTGTTCCACTGGTTTCACACAAAGATGAACAATGACCGCCTTCACAGTTAGAGGAGTCAGGGGAAAGACTCTAAGCTCTTCGCTTGCGTGAGTCTGTGGGTGACTCACAGTGTGTAAGAGCCCAAATAGCCCCCACCCCCGAGTCCTCCTTGAATGTGAGCCGCAGAGAGGAAGGCTCCAGTGGTTCCTCCACACTCCGGGTTTGCTGTTCCCGTCCTCTGAGTGCCCATGTGGATTTAAATTACAGCTCTGCAGCAGGCGCAAAGCCCCCAGGGCATCCCTCAGATACCGCTGAGCAGTGGAGGGGGTCTGAGCTGGGAGAACATGAATAAAATCTGCCTGTCAGCGGCTTTGAGGAACCAGACGATACCCAGAGGGGAGCTAGTCTGAGGCCCGGAGACCTTCCCCCCAGGGCGCCAAGTAGCCAAATAGTGAATTACTCACAAATATGAGTAGGGGGTGGAGGCAGAAGAAACCACAGTTAAACCCGTAAACATTCCTTGCCAACCTCTGATCAGCACAGAGGACGAAGCAGTGCAGTGCTGCACAGGGCAAGCGCAGCGCGAGTGTGTGCAGGCGTGCAGCGCGAGTGTGAGCAGGCGTCCACTGCGTGCACATGCACATGCGTGCACAGTCATCTGCAGTGACCTCCCCGGAAAACTCCTCCGCCATCCTTCCCATCCACAGTGTTGGAGCAATTAAGTTGGACTTGGGCAGAATGATTCATGCTTCAATAAATTCAATTTCAACAAAACATAATTATGGTGAGTCACCTAATCGCAGCTGTAATCACGGCCCGCCCCTCCAGAAGTCAAAACAGTTGAGGGCATTAAGCAAGGGCGTCTGTTCCCTCATTAGGAGTAAAGCCTCCATTTTTGCCAAGAAGCCATATTTGGAACTCCAGTTCCTTTCTAATTTTTTAAAATTACAGAGTATTTCAGACATACATAAAGGTGCCATGCATGCTTGAGTGAATACCCTTATATGCACCAATCAACCTAAAAAGAAAACGTTTCAAATATGCTTGAATCTCAGATTCTATCTTTCTGTTTCCCAGTAGAGAAAACAGTATTTAATTTTGGTATTTATTATTCCCGTCTTCGTCATTATATATTAATGTTCTGTGTGGCCTCAAAATTATATGGCATTGTTTTCATATATTAAGTGTTATATCAATGACATCATTTGTGTGTCCTTTTGCAATTTGGTTTTTTTTGTTTAACTATTTGATATTTATTCATATTGAACATATGTTTCTAGTCCTCTCATATTAACTGCTGTTTAGAATTCTGTATATGGTTATATCAAAACATATTTTTAATCCATTCTCCTCTTAATGGACATTTAGCTTGTTTCCACCATTTTCTGTTACAAATGATGCTTGAGTGAACATCCTATACTTCCTGTGAACACATGTGAGTTTCCCTAGGCATATACCTAGGAGTGGAGTTGCTGAGTTATTAGTATCTGCTTTGCCAACTTTACTAGATGCTGTCAAATTGCCTCTAAAATATTTGTACCAATTTGCATATCCACTAGAAGTTTATCAGAGTTTCTGCTTTTCCTGTATTCTCATCAGTACTTGTTATTATCAGGCTTTTAATTTTTGCCTATTTGATAAATTTGACATGTTTCCTCATGTAGTTTTAATTTACATTTTCCTAAAGATCAAGAATCTCTTCATAGGATTAGGAACTGTTCAGATTTCTTCTTTTGTAAATTGCCTGTTCATGTATTTTGCCAGTTGCTGATTTTCTTTTGGGAAGGATTCTGATAATTCATCAAATCTGTTTTGAATATGGCAATTCATTATTTCTGTTTCTTTCTGTACTGTACTTTCTGTACTTCAGTAAGTTATATTTTTCAAGAAATCAGTTCTTTCATCTAAGTTGTAAACAAGATGATACAAAGTTGTTCTAGTTCTCATTTATCATCCTTTTAATGTCTGTAGGATTTGTGGTGATGACTTATTTTTTTTTTCCTGACATTGGTGACATGTATTCTCTCTCTCCCTCTTTTTTTGAGTGAGTTTAACTAGGAGTTTGCCATTTTTTAGAAAAAGAACCCGCTTTGGCTTTGTTAATTTTCTTTATAAATCATCTGTCTTCAATTTCATTGATTTCTGTTCTTATCTTTATTTCATTCCTTCTACTTACTATGGGCTTACTTTGCTCCTCTTTTTAGTTTGTTATGATAGATTAGGCCATTGCTTTGGGGCCTTTCTTCTTTTGCATTTAAAGCAGTGTTACTCTCTAAGCACTATTTTAGTTCTATCTTATAAATTTTCACATTGTATTTTCTTTATCATTCAGTTCAAAATATTTTTTAATTTCCTTTGTGATTTTGTCTTTGACCCATCAATTATTTAGAGGTATGTCATTTAATTTTCAAATAATTGAATTTTCCTAGGTACGTTATTGATAAATTCTCTTGTGATCACAGAACATACTCTATGTGATTTCAGTTCTTTTGAACTTATCGACACTAGTTTTATAGCACAGTATATGGTCTGTCTTGCTGAGTGTACTATATGTGCTTAAAAAGAATATGTATTTGGATAGAATTCTTCCAATGTCTATTAGATCAAGGAGGGATAATAGTGATGGTTTAGACCTTCTGGTTGTTCTGTCATTGCTGAGAGAGAGGTGTTAAATTCTCTCAAATGTAATTGTGAAATGTTCATTTTTTCCTCTATTTTTGTCAAGTATTGATTCATGTGGTTCTCTTACTAGGTGCAAATACCACTTACAGTTATTGTCTTCCTGGTCAATTGTCCCTTTAAAAAATTTATCCTTGGTTATATGCTTTGTCATGAAGTCTACTTTTATTTAAACTTTGTTACTAATATAGTCACTACAGGCTTCTTAATCTTACTCTTTATGGGGTATATCTTTTCCATCCACTTACTTTCTTTTTTTTGTGTGCTTTTTCTGATTTTTTAAATTGAATTATAGTTGATTTACAATGTTGTGTTAATTTCTGGTGTACAGCATAGTGATTCCTTTATATATATATATTCCTTTGCATATTCTTTTTCGATATAGGCCACATTCATTTACTTTCAAACTACATGTATTTCTTTGCATTTGAAGTGTGTCTCTTGGAGGCAGTACACTTGAGTCTTGCTTTTTTAAAATCTATTCTGACAGTCTCTCCCTTTTAATGCTTAGACCATTGGCATTTAGTGTAATTAGTGATCTGGTTGAATTTAGGTCTACTATTTCATTACATTACTACTTGTTTTTTGCTACTCTGTTATCCTTTCCTGCCTTATTTTGTATTGAGTATTTTTAGTATTGTATTTTAATGTATGTATTGGCTTAAAGCTACACATTATTGTATATTTTTAGTGATTATTTTATATATTTGTAAATTCCATAAATCCACAGTCTACTAAGAGTTAATATTCCTACTCATTGAAAACATAGAAACTGACAACCGTATGGGTCCCTTTACCCACCATCCTTTATATTACAGTTGTCATATGTTTACAAACATTGAAAATCCCACCAATATAAAATTTTTCAGTGTAAGCCTTTATGTATATTTTAAAGAGCTTTAAGTGTTTCATATTTACCCAGGTGTGATGGTTTTCTGATGTGTCAACTTGGGTAGGCTGAACTATAGTTCTTGTTATTTGTCAAATATCTAGGCATTGCTGTGAAGAGATTTTGTAGATACAATTAAAGATTTTAATTATAACCAGTTGACTTTAAATTAATTTAGAAGGATATTATCCTGGGTTAGATCTTTAAAGAGGGCTTGGCTTTCCCTGAGCTCAGAGACTTCAAATCTGTGTGGTTCTAACCTACTCATTATCTTCCCTTCTTGATCACCTGCCCTCACCATGGCCTGTAATAGTATCAACCAATTCTTTCTAATAATCTTTTCTCTTTCTTTTTCTCTCTTCCTGTCTATCTTTATCTCTGTCTCTCTATTTATGTACTTCTCAGGTTAAACCATGAGTATATAGATATTTACATTTACCATTTTTGATACCCTATCCTTTCCTGAAGATGCAGTTTTACTCTAGTATCACATTCCTAAAGCTTGAGAAACTTCTTTCAGCATTTTTGGTAGTGTAGGATTGTTAGCAGTAATTCTCTTAGAATTTTTTCATCTGAAAATATCTTTATTTCACCTTCATTTTTGAAGAATATTTTGCTGGATATAAAATTTGGGGTTGATCTCTTTTTTCCCCACCTTTCAGCTCTTTAAAGGATGTTATTCCACTGTGATCTCACCTCTGTGGGTTTGCTAAGGTGCTTGAATTTCTTTCACCAAATTTGGTCATTATTTCTTCAGATGTTTCTTTTGCCTTCATCTCATTCTCCTTTCCTTCTGCAACTCCAATTACATGGATGTTAGAGCTTTTGCTTGTTGCTTTTCTTTTCCTTATTAATTTTTGGAATCTTTTATATATTCTGGATGCTAACCTTTTGTTAGTTATATGTTTACAGGTATCTTCCATCAGTCTTTTGCTTATCTTTTCACTTTAATGTATCTTTTTAATATATGTTTTATATTTATTTTAATATAGGTGAATTCATCAATCCTCTTTAAAGTAGTTGTTTAAAACTTGTGTGTGTGTGTATTATGGACTGAAAAAGTTCTTTTCTATAATAAGGTTTAAAATATGTTATATTTTCTTCTAGAAGGTTTTAACTTTTCTTTTTAATATTTATACATTTAATCAACATTAAATACAGTTTTGTTTAAGGGGAGATGTAGGGATTCAATTAAAAATTTTTTGTATATTAATAAACAATGATCTCAACACTTTTTCCCACTGATTTAATATTGTGTTTCCTAATATGGCATCCCTCTTGTTTCATTAGAAAATCTCCACCATCATTAGAGGAAAGTATTCTCCATTCAGAAAACATTTCTGACATCCAATTGATACCAAAAGGGAGGATAAGTTCTTTGTTAAGAACACCAGGCATTGAATTGGCCTCCCAGAATGCTCTTTTACTTCTGTTTTTCTTAAGGAAGAAGTTAAGGGAGGGAGAGGACCTGGTCAACTAGTAAATGCAGTCTCTCTAGCTGGTGAGCTCTGGGACGGAATGGGTGTTAATCAGTTTTGTAACCACAAAGACCAGTAAGCTTATTAAAAATCAGTTGGCCTTGAGAAAGAACTCTTGGTTAAGTCTTTTCCAACTAGCAAAAGCTATTCTCCACTTGAATGCCAATTGTGAGTGTCTCAGTGAAAACAGAGGATTTAAATGCCCTCAAACTTCAGCTAACCTCAAATATATCAAGCTCGAGTCATGTCTTTGCTTTTGGGAAGGACTCCTTCTCCAGCCCCTCTTGGGTTTGAATGACGAGCTACAAGAAGGAAATCCGAAAGCCTCTTTTGGCCATGCTTCTCTGTGTTGAACCACATTCACGGCCAGAACCCATTTCAAAGGATTAGCTGACATTTGGCTAAAACAACTGGTGGTTGTGATGATGCACTTAATCCTTCAGTTTTGACCACATGATAGCTAACCTATTCAGAGCCTGAACTGACTGCAATGATCAGGTATTTTGGGGCTGTACATGTTACTTTAATATTTAATCTATTTTTTTATGTGTTGCAAAAGAGGGTTAATACAAAATTGTTACTCTGCCCAGGGATCACTCCCTCTTCAGAGGCTCAGAAGACTGTTTTAGGTTGCATCTACCTAGTACTAAAAAACTAGTTTCAAATACCTTATGATATCACTTATATGTGGAATCTAAAAAAAAAAAGACAAATGAACTTATTTACAAAACAGAAACAGACTCACAGATTTATGGTTACTCGGGGAGAAGTGGGTGGGAAGGGATAAATTGGGAGTTTGAGATTTGCAGATACTAACTACTAATGTATAAAATAGATAAACAAGTTTATATTGTATAGCACAGGGAGCTGTATTTAATATCTTATAGTAACCTATAATGAAAAAGAATATGAAAATGAATATACGTATATATATGTGTGTGTATATATATATATATATATATATATATATATATATATATATATATATATGACTGAACTATTATGCTGTACACCAGAAATTGACACAACATTGTACTGACTACTTCAATTAAAAAAAAGAACAAAAAAACTACTTTCGGTAATCTCTTGAGAAATATGCTTTTCAACTTTTGCTGGATTGGTCTTTATGTTTAATAGCCTCTTGTAAACATACTTTTAGATTGGAATCTTTGTTTTTTATTTTCTTGATAGGCAAAATCCACCCTCCACCCCCAAATCTACCCGCACCCTCTTATCTTTGTATTTTCTATAAGTCTTCTCCAGACTATATTTAAGGTGGAAATGGGCATACCACCTTGTTTCTTTTCTTTTTTTCTGGATTAAAAGCACTGAGAACCACCTTTCAAACACACACACACACACACACACACACATTCTCTCCTCAATATAAAAATAAGCCTGGGTTTTCTAAGCCTGCCCATTGGACCTTTCTTTTCCTATTCACTGGGTGTCAGCCTGTTATCTTCCTTAATGGTCATAGGGCACAACTCTATTAGCATACTGCTGAGGTGACCCAAGGACTGTAAAAAGTGATGGGAAATACAAAAATTGTGACTTTTGTCTTTTATTATGTCACCTCATTTTCTATAATTTTTTTCTTCAGCTGCACCAGGTCAAATGGCTACATCCTTAAAGTAGCACTCTACAGGAGAGGAATGTTGGACCAGGAGGCATGAGTCCTGGGTTCTAGTTCTTGTCACACCTATAGCTGATGACCTCAGTTGACCCATTTCTGACTCTCAGTTTTTTTGTCAGAAAAAAGCAGGATCACAAACTTAGGTGGCTTTAGGGTAAATAAGCAGGTCTGGTTGACTCTTTAATATACAAGATTTTATTTTCTCCCTATTACTCCAGTATAAAGAGGAGTGCCCCATCCTGGTTGTTGCCATGGGAATGAAGGCCAAAAGTGTTTCCAGATCTTCTGATTTTTCTAGAGATGCAGCTATGTGGATTTTAAAAAAGAATATATCTCAGTATCTGAGCATTGACAACTAATTCAAAAATTCAAAAATTCAACTTTCTGTGACCCTAGTAAAATATGTCTCAATCTTTGGGTCACCAGTTGTAACCTCTAGACTAAGTGGTATTTAAAGTACCTTCCAGTTCTGAAATTTTATACTTTAATTATCCAAATGGTCTGAGTTGAAGAAAGAGCGGGTGTTTGAATATGAGGAAGATTTTCCTGGCAGCCAGTTCTTACATTTTGAAACAGGTGACCAAAGAGAATTGTGAAATGTCCTTCAAGTGACTTTGAAGAGCAAGAGACACCTCCTTCTGTCTGGGATTAGTTAGGAGCAGTTGCTGGGAGGGGAATGGATGAGATGTCCTTTTGCAGTTCTTCTCGGTTGAGATTTTGTGAAAATGGCACTTATGAGTTTTGTTTCAAATGTCTTCAGGTCCTTTTAGGGGAGGAAGGAAGTGGTAGTTCGGTTTCTGATTCCCAGGACCTCTCCCAACTCAATTCCTGGAATCATCCTGGGGAACTCTGTAAACTGGAATTTAAAGTTATAGTTTGTAGTTTCCTTCTAAGATTCAGATTAGGTTTCATAACTTGGAACTGAAATCAGGGTAGTAGTTGGAGTGTGGATGAAAATATCTGTAGCTTCAGTTGTCAGCATGCTAATGAAAACCAGAATGGGAAATGAATAAAGGTGGAGATGAATGATGGCAAGGATAAAAGCCTTTTAACCTCACTTTATTTTCACTATAATTCTCTCCTTAAGCAAATTGATTACGATAACCTCTATCGATTTTTTTATGAATTAAAAACACCAGGAATCCCGCAAACATCTTTTATATGCTAAGTGTGCTTAAGCCCAGAGTCAGCAGTTCAACAAGCAGATAGAATTCAATGTAGTTACTGATTGTATCAGCATAAATACTAGGTCTGTTGTTCCAAAGTAACCACAGCGAAACAAACACTCCACCACCCTTAGAAAGAGACGGAAGTTAGAGGCAAGAAAGCAAGATAGAACATAACATACATTTCGTTATTAATCAAATGACACAATGCATATTCATGGAAGAGAGGAGGCTGGCTGAAGCTCAGGGAAGCAAACTAAGCAAAGGATCTATTTTCATATATAAATGAATATCATGGGTCATTGACAGTAAGCCCAAGTACTTTCAACGCCTAGATAGGAAGACAGGGTTGTCTGACATGGTAATCTTCTCAGTCACCAGTGTCATCATCAAATATTTAAGTGCTAATCTGTACACTTAATAAGGTGGGTGAGGTGCAAAAAGATTTAACTAGATACTATGCATGGTGGCCATGTGTTGTCTTACCTCTCTGGTATCAGTTCTCCTTTCTTATGACTACATGGTGAATTTCCTTTAGGGTACCACTCCTCCAGAATTGTATTCAGTCTTAGTGGGCATGTCAATTTACTGGCAGCATGGTCAATATTTGGATCTCAATACAGGCAATGAGATTCGCTCTCTGAGGAATTTGAATCTTAGGAAGAATGACACAAAGGAAGTCCAGAGGTCATTCTGGTGGAGCAACCTGTAGAGACAATTGATTTGTTCTCTAATCTTGTTCTGGGTCCTGTCCTTTTCTGGGGTCTGAGAGTGCATTTTTCCTTGTGACTCACAGAACTATCATAGCCTTAAGATAAATCTTACTTAACATTTAAATTAGCCAGAGTCATGTCTGCTGTTTGCCGCTCAAAGAACTTAACAAACATATCGGATATCTTCCCAGTGATCTCACCAACTGAGAGTTGAAGGTGAGGAGAAGACATACTGAGAATCTATAGGTAAATTACTAGAATTAATAAAGGATTTGGTGAGGTTACTGTGTTCAAATCCAATATACAGAAATCACTTGTATTTTTATATATTAGCAACAAATAATTAAAAAATAAAAAACATATACCATTTACAGTAGCATCAAAATATCAAGTAGTTGGAGTTAATGGAATAAATCTATATGTATACAACATACATATATATATATATGTAACATTATTGAAATAAATAATTCCTGCATATACAAATTGTTATCAGGAGATTGCTGTGCCCCCTATTTAAGGGCAGCAGTAGATTTCTGAAACAGAATCTCAGAGCTGACATAGCTCAAGTTTATCTTTTTGCAGATAAAGAAAATAAGACTAGAAGGATAAAACAGCTTATTCAAGTTAGCCCAGAAATACCTCTAGTAGACCTCTTCTATCACCAGCTTGCTGGCTTTTGCTGCCAAGCTGCATCTCTGCAGTTGAGGCTAGAACCACACTCCTTACCTCCCAGGGCCAGTGCTTCATATGAGTCTTTAGCTGGCTCTGTCACTTTTCTCAGAGCATTCTAGCAGTGGGGATTCTGCCTTCTTTCTCTCCATCTTTTTTTTTGAATATTCTAGCACCCATGAAAAATCAGCAAGCTGGACTCACTATGAGATTCTCTGCCTAAATTGAGGGTGTAATTCCACATTGATTTCCAGGGTCGACAATCTGCAATTCTTCTACTCTGAAAGTAGCAGGTCCTTGCTGGGAGACTCACTCAAGGGACCATGTTCAAGCAAGAGGTATCTTTTCATCACATTTTTCCAGTGTCTGCTCACAGACATTGTATAAACTCCATTTCTTCTATTCCTCTGGAATAACCAGACTTTAGTAACCAAACTCAAACTAAGAACTGCAGTTTCCTCCCAACCCCCACCTTCAACTTTCCCTCTGCTGTTTTTTCCTCTCTTCCATGGGTTATTTTTTCCAACTTGGGAGACAAGGAGAATGTGTATCCCAGGTAAAGTGGGGAGGGAAGGGGAGGAGCTATGGCAGAGACACATCAAAAGAGCCCTTTGTGCTCAGGGCACATTATTCCTGGAATCCAATCAAGTGCCCCAAAACCCAACCAAGCTTTTCAGACAGCACAGAAACCAGTCATGCAGGCCTCTTGGGCTCTGCTTTTTTAAAGCTTTATAGGGTACACTGAATTATTTGGTTGGGTCTTTTCAACCGTGTGACATTTGGGTTTTCAATGGCCCAAATGGAGTTGATCATTAATTATTTGGACGCTTTAATTAAAAAAAAAAAACAACTTCCCTGTGGATTTATGAGGGTCTGCTGGGGGACAAGGACAAGGGGGCCTTTAGTGCTTCTCTCATTTGAATGAGAGTGAGGGTTGGGAAGGTCTAGAAAGGGAGGCTATAGAGTCATCTTCCAGGAAGGTCTTAAACCCAAGTTAGGGTTTGTTTGAAGGAGGAGGGGCTTGCAATGAAGAAAATGGAAAGGAATACAAGAGAACAGAATTCTGGGATCTGCCAAATGCATCAGAGGGCAGGGGGTTCAATAAAAATCAGTGGTTTAGCAGGGAGCCATCAAGACTTTCTGAATCAATACCTTTCACATGAAAACTAGTAAGTCCTATGGGTTAGGGTGGGGGAAGGGCTGGTTTCTGGAACATTTGATTAACTGAATCAGAGAGGGTTTCCAGGGAGGGGAGTCTGTGAGTGGAATGTTGAGTGCCCAGAGGGACCTGATCAATGTCTTCCAGTTTCAAAACAGCAAGGTAGTGAAGGCATAACATCTGCTTTTTTCTTTTCTAGAGTGTGTTTTGTAACCTCAGCCTTCTTTTCTAACACCTGTGGGTGTCCTTCTTAAGTCACACAAACTCTCCAGTTCCTGACATCCTGAAAAAACTCCCATAATCTCAGAGAGTTCCTCTCCTGGGTGCCTCTCCATGAAGGTTCATCTCAGTGACAAGTGATCTTGAGTAGGGTTGGGAAGTCTGGGGAAAGAAATAAGCTCTTCTCCAGAGATACCAGAAGCTCCCATCTGTTCACCCTGTTGCATCCAGGAGTCTCAGGAAAATGAGACTCAGCACATTTAAAAACATTGATAAAAAGTGCTTATCCTTGACAGCACAGTGCTTGGTGATACTATATGCCAAAAAGAAGCACGGTGATTTGTGTGCACATCTTTGCTGATTTCCTCACTTGGATATTTTAAAGCCCCCGCCTCTAGTTGAAGTAATTCAATATGAAAAAAAAATCACAAAAATGTGGTTATCTCTGATGTCTTTCCTTTAAGAGTGCACAAAATTTTAAGAATTGTTCCTATGGTGCCAGTTGACTAGATATTTACCCCATTTTGCAAATAAGAGAAACTGAGTCTGAAGGAAGTCAAGCAACATGCCAAAAGTCATGAAATATTAGTGGGCTAGAATTCTGGCCTTCTGGAAAAAGACATTTCTCACAAAAGACATCATAATCTTATCCACGGAATTATAGAAGTAAGCTCTCCAGATGGTGCTTCAGGAAGAAATCCAGAGCATTTACAAGTGGGTTATTTGTTTTTCCTTATGGCCACTTTCATGCAAAGGTTGGCTTGCGTCTATCCACTTTAGAGAAAAGGAAAAAGAAAATCAATCCAAATTTTTGTAGCAAGTCTCTCTGAGTTGCAATAGTGGTGGGGTTTGCTGGGTCTGAAGTTAAGATTTCAGCTGCCTTCCACAAAGTGAGGGTCAGCTTACTAATGCCACCCTAGTAGATGAAATGGTCCCAACTTGCATCTTTTATTTTTCCTTTTACAAAATTGGAAACAAAACCCTCAGGGCTTATAATCAAAGATTGCTAAAACTTGTGTCTAACTTAGAAGTGCCTACAAAAATTCCACTCGGCTTGTTTTAAGTCATCTATGGTGTGAAGCAGGAAGCCATAAAGGTTTCTTCAGAAGGAAGTGTATGACCCAGATCTTGTGGGTTAAAGGCTCGAAGGGCTGCAGGTTCTAGTTGCCACGGTGCCCTCCAAACATCGATAGGGCAGTCACACCATTTCTCAGGTATTCAGGGGCAGGCTCTGCAGCCAAGGTGCTGAGCGTTGTTGTGTTGGTGTGTCTCTGTGTGTGCTAGTGCACTCATTAGGGGATGGAGTAGTGGCTTAGAGCAGGTCGGTTTCCAGGCTTTTCACAAAAGAAGAGTTTTCCTTGGCTCCATTGCCAGCTGCTTTATCTGTTTTATTTTAAAGATGTGTTTCCAAAACACCATTTCCTGAAATCTTGTGGCTGCAGCCAGGTATGAGATTCCCCGTTGCAAGTCCAGGGAGAAGGTATGCTGCCAAGGAGAAATTTATAACAGGGCGGGTTGTTTGGAGAAGTGCCAATTGATGTCTCGCCAGGAAGTGGAGAGTAAGCCAGCAAAGAGGACCCTCCATGGGAAGAGTTCTCCCTCCAGCTCCAACTGGAAACTCGTGTCTGAGAATATAAGTTTGAACAGTCTGACTGAGTTCTTGTAATTGAGGAGGGGATATTGAATTTCAAGTTTAACAGAGTAAGACAAGGTGAAGTGAGTCCTCTCGCAGGAAGGCGTTTTGTTAACCCCACTTTACAGCATCTCATCGTACTTAGTGTCCCCTGTGTCTTATCTTGATCACATTTTAGTGGCTTAGTACCACTTGGGTAAATACCTTACCTTTCCTGTCAGAATTTGAGCTTTGAGCTCATGTCAAATTTACCTATAAACTCTCCAGTGTCTAACACCACACCTTGTACACTGGAGGTGCTGAATAAATGTTGGTTGTGTAAATAACTGACAGATACAAAACTAGAGCTATTGACAAGTTTTTTTTGAAGATTCATTCATTCTACATATATTTACTGAGCACCTGATATATGCCAGGCCCCATTATAGGCAGTGGGAAGAGACTGAGAACAAATCACACATGAAGATCATAGCAGTGACCCTGAAGGTAACTTTTCTCCCCTGCTTTCTTAAATCCTTGGCAGTTGAAAACTTCCTGGGTGTGCTCAGATCCTGGCCTTCTAATTCTCATATTCCTGGCTCCTTTGCCTAGTTCAAGGCCTTTCCCAGGTTTTGGGACTTATCTTCTTGGTCTTCAGTAATGGCTTTAAATAGCCTGGACTGGTTAGTAAACTGAGTACATATTTTTCCCAGTGCTTCTATCACTCAACACCATCTCCAGGATTTTTACCAAATTTCCTTGGCATCAAACTGGTAAGAACAGATACTACAGATGATCTTAGCTAAAAGGCTGAGAAGCAATCCCAACTCCCTAGCTATCAAAGCTTAAATGCTGGTGTTACAGCCTAGTTCTGGAGATGAAGTATTCATTTTTCTGTCTGAATCAGATGAAACATAGATTAAAATGGAAAGCTGCCTTAAAGGAAAACAGAAGTGGCTGAAGAAACCTAGGGAGACACATGTATTCAGAAGAGCATCCGAGAAGCTTACAGTACCAGCAGCAGAACCCTCTGCTTCTCCCCCAGTAGCTGAAGTAGTCTCTTGATTTCATCGGTGGTGAGCCCTAAAGAGTATGCACTCTGCAGACGATGCCAGCTCTTACTTTCTTAGATCTGCTGAAGTGGAGGGTCTACGAAGTTCAAACTCCTCCAAGTTGAGAGAGAGGATACACCCTACCCAAAGTCACATGGCTTGCTGACATCACAAAAGTTTTATCTTTTAGAATCAAAGTGGGGAAAATTATCCTTTGTCTCTGATTCAAAACTACAAGCAATTCTCACAGTCACAAGAAGTACCATTCCAGGTTAGACTGGAAACCATGTGTTTTGGAGAACAACTGAAGGGCCGAGGCATGCCTGGTCTACAGAAGATGAGATGGAGGGGGACTTGGGAGGTGACATCAAGCTTTAAAAACTGGCACAAGGAAGGGAGTTACATTTTTTTTTCCTGTACGGCCCCAGAGGAATGAGCTAGGCTCTGTAGGTATAAGTTACAGTGAGGTAACTTTTTCTCAGCTCAAGGAAACCTTTCTAATAGAGCTGCCACAATGGAGCAGACTCAGAAGTAATGAGCTCCCTGCTACTGGAAGCTCTCAAGAGGAGACCAGTTGAGAACCTGGTGGGTTGTAGAGGTGGCTTCCATCTGGAATGGCAGGAAGAGTACCGCACTGCTCTGACCCCTTAGAATCCGAGGTGAACCATGGTTCGTGAATTTCTATCTCTGACAGTGGTTCTGGTAATTAGGCATCAGGGTGGCTGTTTGTTATCACTCTCAAGATGTCAGAGGAGCCCCACTTCTCCCTTCCAACTTCTGTCTCCCAGGTTCTAAAATTTCTAAGTGTAACCTAATGGATGGCAAGGAGGTTCAACCTCCCCCACCAAGGGATCAATGATAGCAGCTCCCAGAGGCTGCACCGAGAAGCAATTTGAGACAGCGAGAAAAGCTCTGATCATTTAACCAAGTTTCCAGGGCTGGCAGCCTGCTGGATACATACTTGCCATTCCCTGGCCATCTCAGTTCTTGCTCTCTCTGCATATCTTAAACAGAAGCCATTTTGGTCTAATATTTCCTTTTGCTGTAATTCCCATCAGTCTTTTTTCCCTCCTTCTTTCTCTCCTAAAGAACTGTGGCTCACTCCTTCATCTATGAAATAGGTCTTTCTAGAACCCTTTGTTCACAAAAATGGCACACTGCAGCTCAAAGGATGAGCTAAAGGCTTCCAAGAATTCTATACTTCAATTTTCCTTTCCTGTCTTCAATCAGCTAGATGGATGCTGAAATCCCATGGGGTTTTCTTAAAGTGCAAAGACCATCCCACCCCCAACCAGAAGACAAGGAGACAGTCACCTGGGCTCTGATTGTTTGGTGCAGGTTATGTATTCTAATTCTCTTCCTCTGAGAGTATGGGGGCCTGAGTGGGGAAGCCAGGAAGGAGGAGGGAGGACTCAGGGTCTTACTGCGGGGCAGAAAAGGAAGCTAGTGGGGCTGGGAGTCTGCAGGCCTGAGGACTACCCCAGTTGGAAGGGGCCTAGGAGGTCTAGCCTGGCTTCCTCTCTGTACAGTTGGGGAACCAAAGACCCAGAAGGGGAACAGATTTGACCAAAGTCATAGGTAAGAAAAGCACACTCCCACCTTTCCCAGTTGGCCTTTAGGAGTCCTTGGAGGTTTCTGTCTATGGGCTCTTCCAGGTGGTAGTGAGTTTCCTCAAGGTGGAAAATTTGGATAGTTGATGGCCAATTGATTTTCCAGAAGGAAAGAGAGCATTGTAGATCTATACCTCGGCCACTGAAGTCAAGTTAAGGCTAATCAGGGCCACTCTCTGGTTTGTATATGTTGGAAGAAAGGAATGGTAATTTCCTCTTTCATAGGAAGCATAGGAAACACAAAGGGGTGTTCTTGGGTGTCTGTTGCTGGGTGGCAGAACTTATATCATGCATATTTTCTGGCCCCTATCTTCAATGTTTTTTGCTCATGGAATTCCTAGCACAAAATAGGTACTCTCCAAATGCTTGCAAAATAGGGTGAAAATCTACCTTTCCCATTTGTGGTGAAGGTAGGGTGGGGAGAAGAGGGAGAGAGAGTTCCAGAAGGCATTGCCTACTATTGTATGAATTCTCTTTGCATCTCATATTAGGACTCATCAGGCAAACTACAAATGTTGGGACCACTTACTTCCCATTCCAAAGGCTCAGTGGAATAGTAGTGAGGTGCCCTTGCTTGTCTGGGGCTCAGGTTGTCCTGCATAACCGTATCACTACAGAGTATCCCAGAGTCTCAAAGTGGTCTTATAATCCCTTCTCCTTTGGGGGAGGTTGTCAATATATATATATATATATATATATATATTTCAACACTTTCAAAATTACAATTGTTTATAGTAATTGGAGATGGCAGAACCTGGTTGAAGTGGGAAGCCTGAGTTTTATCTAACCTCTAATTTAGTTCTCCTCTTAAGTTTGTCCAAGTTTCTCAGACGCCTTTCCCCTGTAAGCTAAGCCATTGTTTGTCAAGGGAAGCATAAATTAAGAGCTCTGTTTTCTGAGTCAAATGGAAACTTGGGGTAGGGAAGCAGACTCTTGCTGTCCTCCTCAGATCTTCAATATAATATAGGAATTGAAGTCAATGTGGGGCATAGACTTGATGAATTCTAGAGGAATTCCAAACTCAAAGAATGTGGGAGTTATGTGGAGCCAGAAGCTCAGCTTAAATTTGACTTGTCAGAGCTCTTAATAATCAGGTCAGAAATTCCATGGCATTATTGAAAGGAGCAAATCCCCTTTTGACAAAGTGGATTCTGAAACCATCCATATTTTCCATAGAGTCCTGGATGGACGAGCCAGATGCCATGCCCAGACCAAGAACGGTGACGCCATGGTCATCCCATGTTTACTGTAGAAGGGAAGATAAACTTCTAGTACTACATGAGCTGTCCAATTATGGATCTCTGGATTGTATGATTTGGAAGACACATGATTAAGGGAATAACTCTGCCCAAAGCTGAGTTTGCAAAATTCATAGAGATCCAATGAGAAGTAACACAAATCTTCAATTTCTCTTTACAGGGCTAGAAATCAAAATTGTAGTCTTTGAGTCTTTACTATGAAAGACAGAGACAGTTGGAAATCATGTGCTTTAATGGACACTCCCAAGGCACTAAATTCTGTCTTTTAGTACCCTCTCAATCTGATAACCAAGCCATCAAGCTAGTATTTCCCATGGACCTCAGAAAACATGAAGGCTAGATGATGAGCAAAGTTAGCACAAAGTAGAACAAAAACAGCTATTTAGTAAAATTACAAAGAGCTGCCACAGTAGGTAGACAGATAATTCAAGTGTTAAGTCCCCCTGGGATAGTATTTCTCAAGTGTGGTCAGAGAATGACCACCACTTAAAAAATACACTGGGGGTTAAAATCAGACTCCAGGACTCTGCTTCCAAAGCCACTGAATTAGAGCTTCTGGGAGTAGATCCAGGAATCTGCATTTTAAACAAAAAATGGTCATAAACTGAGTGGATGGCAAACTTTGCACATATGTGTACTAGGATTTTTAATCCAGTTGTTGCTGTTGTGATTAACAACTACATCTCATATTCAGAGGAGTGCTGAATTTATATAACTTTGGGTTCCAAAGTACTCTCTTGCTCAATAGACATTAATCATGAGATGGTGGTTTATGAAAGTTCTTGGCTTTAAAGAATGATATTCACACTTAGAAAAAGTTGGGAGCCATACTCTGGAACAAATAAGTTACTGAGGTGTACATTACTGATAACAGAATCTTTCTGGGATCCTAGATGGGTTCCAATGGATAGATATTTATAGGAGGTCTCCCAAGTACTGAGTACTGAGCTTCCTGGAATCATCCAGGTATTGAAAGGGTCTAGGCTCAGTGCAGGTCTGAAGACTTCAAGTTCAGCTTCTTCTTACCCACAGCCGTCTTCTGGAAGTGATGAGAGCAGGAGTGTTCTGACCTTACAGCGAGGAGGGATGCCAGAAAATGGAGTAGGGGAAGGACTGTAGCAGTGAGTTGGAGACATCTCGATTTTGGGGAACTCAGTGCTTTACAAAGGCTTGCTCTGCCTGTAGATATAAAATATGTCATCATACCCAGCTACAGCCCTCACCCCACAGATTTGGCCCATTGCCCTGCATGTTCCAGTAGGAGTCTTGGATTGTGCTGGATCTAAGGGGGTGGGAGGAGGCCTGGGGCTGGCAGGAGTAGTTAGCCTGAGTGATCTGAGGCCTGGAGGATTATGACTGAGGGATGAGGTGGAAATTGGCACCTCATAGCTTTGTGAGGCTACTCTGACTCGTGCCTTTCCCTTTCCAAATGCCAAGTTGCGAGATTAGCTCTATTGCTTTGGGGCAGGACTTCGTGTTCGGAAAACTGGCGTCTCCTTAGTGTCACAGCACCACCACACCCTCCTCCCGCTGGTGCTGATGTTGACCACCCAGCCCGTGCACACCACCACCTACTCCTGGAACAATGATGTGTCCTGACCTCCGAAGCAGAGGGGCTGGCAGGTCCCATGGATGGGGCTCCTGAGGTTACTTTGGGACATGTCTCTTCAGTGCCCTCCTGGGGGCGTGCATGAGAAGGCCAAGGGTCCTTCCAGCTTTAGTTCTGCTCCAGTGTACTGAGCACATGGATGTGTGATTACTTGGCAGCAGCAATTTGAGAGAAATAAAGTATCTATACTACCCAGTTTATCTACTTGCTTTCTAAGAGCTGAAAATGACGATTTTCTACAGTCATTCTCTTAAAGCTAAGACTGTTGAGAGTGTATCACCTTTTGGGGGCTACGTTTATAAACATAGCAGGAGAGTTTCGAGATACTAACTGACTTTTTTTTCAGTAGTTTACTGTATCCATCCCCAGCACCCATGCTTGTGTACATGCACACACACACTCGCGCGTGCGCACACACACCCCCCCCCGCCTTTTCTACTGAGTGGAATGCTCTTGGGGCAAGGTAAGGCTACAGTGGTGCCAGAGACCAGAAACAAGCCATCTGTAGCTTTAATTTTCTTTAAGTGAAGTATTATTGACATGTAGCATTACATTAGTTTCAGGAGTACATATAATGTTTTGATATTTGTATACACTGAGAAATGATCATGATAAGTTTAGTTATCCTCCACCACCAAACATAGTTGCAAAGCTCACAACCTTAGAGAAATGGAAGGGACTCAAAGCATAGGAAAAAAATGCCTGGGAGAAACATCACTAGAACATACCTCCCCCACCCAACCTGCCCCAGGGCAGAAGTGGAGACGAAAATGGATGGGAAAGCGATAGGATTTTACCTTTGGTGGTACTGGAAAGAGAGGCCTTGCTTCCAAGACGGAACCTCAGGTTAGGAATGTCTTCACTCTGAGTCTCAGAAGAAGGTGATTTACTGATTTTTCCGCATCTTGGCATGCCACAGAGAGAGCAGAATGGAACCTATGTCTGCAAATATGCTTGGATTGATGGCCATTGGTGACCAAGTGCTCAAAGATTGTGTCTGCAGACACCCATGTGGACAGAAGTCCTGAGGTCCGGGTGGGCGTTGGTCCTCTGTGAGCCCCTAAACTTTGTTTTTGCCTTGAGGAAGGTGCAGGATTCTTAAAAGGATTGAGTGTAAGCACATCAGCTAGTACCTCAAACTATAAATCTAGCTGTTACCCCTCAGATGAGTCTATTTCATGGATACTCTGGTGATGGTCTGCAAGCTGGCACACACTTTGTAGGAGAGCTTACTGAGACTTGCAGAGTTGGTGGCCACTGGCTCAGTCCACTTGTCTTTATTAAACACCTAGGACACTAAACGGAACCCCTTGTAGACTCAGAGGGGGCTCCACGGTCCCTTCGGGCCTTGAGTCTCTTTTACTACAGGAGCCTTCAGAGTTAGGGCCAAGGAAAGGGTGTATTAATTCTCTCCTAGCCACGATATTTTCTCTTGGATCTACATGACTTGGGAAAACGTGAGTCAGGACAGATGACAAAGACAGAAAGAAATATAGCATCTAAATATTTCTAGGTTTACTCATTCTGCAATAAAATACTCAGACCCACAAACAAACATTTACCTTAATCTTTTCGTCTTTTGTTTGATTACTTAGATATGTTCTTTCTAAAAAGCAATTTCAAATGTGGGGAGGGGTAATCAATTTCTGCTATTATAGAGTGGGCATCCTCCCCAGAAGTCTAGGAAATCTTTTGCAGATTTCAAAGGTTTCTTAACCTTTTCTGACATTTAAAAGCAAACAGAAATTCTGCCAGATAAAAGTGAGCTGAAAACAACGGTCAAGTTGATGTCCAACTGGAAGGAGCCTGGTTCCTCCAAATTCCTTCCCTTTTACACATGATCCATTATGAAATGGTACCACGGAACACTGATGTTTCTCTCTTAAAACACATGCGCACGCCTGTGCGTGCGCGCGCACACACACACACACACACACATTAAAATTGCTTGTCATGGCTAAAATGAGGCCAGGGCAAACAGTCAACAGAGCCTGGTCCAGATAATATTTTATCCCCTTTTCTATCATTATGGTTTTAAGGGTGAGATTCAAAACTGGGAGGATTAGAGTTGGGCTGTTGGGAAATTTACAGCTGAGCACGGATGCTCACACTCACTGATTCTCTCTCTCTTCTCCCTCCCCTTCTCTTCAACAACTTAGCAGCATGTGGCCTGCCCTTGTTCCAGCAGCAATTATTAAAATAAAAAACACCTTTGGCCATAAACGCAAGTGAAAATTGAAACACACTCATGAAAGTTTATTATTTTTTGCTTCAATAACTTCACCCTGCATGGAGAACTTTATTTGCCTCAAAGGTCTTTGGGTTGGGTAATGAAAAAGCACAGGGTTTGGGTGGGTTTGGGGATCCCAAGTCCTCAGAGTTGGGAGGCGTCTGGGGGGGGGGTGTGCATCTTGGCCTTGGGCCTACAGGGTTGTTCAAGCATGGGCTTTAATGTGCAGGAGCCTACTTCCTCTCTCTCTCTCTCTCTCTCTTCTTGGGGCTGCCCTGCCTTTAGGGTCATGTCCAGGGAGAGGGGGGCTGCGCTGGTTTTAAGCCAGTCTGCCCCTCTGCTGGCTTGCTGGCCCTATATTCAATTCATCCGGCAAATTCTGTAGACTCCCTGGAGCTTTGCTGTGATTTAAGGCACTTTCAGCCTCTGACTGGAATTCTCTATGCTCCCAAACTCAAAAAGGATAAGGGAAGAAGTGGGAGGGCAGATGTTGAGGGGACAATGCAGAGACACAGGGGTGAAAGGAAGCCTACAGTGGAGGAGAAGTGGCTGAATTGGGATACTTTACTTCTGAGAAAAGACAGTTGAGTATGCTACCTGATAATGATGTATATTTCTAGAGAAAGAAGAAAATGATTTAAAATACCGGAGGTGGACTTTGGCTTATGTGAGAGAGGAATAAACTTCTAGGCCATTTACATTACAGTTTTTTAGTTTTTTTGTGCCACTTGCAGCCACACCTGGTCTTAAAACTATTCCAGGGTATAGGTGGTCTTGCTAGGAGGAAAAGTACAAGGTTTGAGGGTAAGCCTCCTAGGACCAGTGCGATAATTCTGCTCCGTAACATTCTTAAGGAGCAAGGCTCTGTAGAGCTCATCATTCCACTGTCCCTGGGATGTGGCCCAGATGGTGTGGTCTATATTTAAGGCAGCACATGGAGAAAGGGAGGATAAAGAAGGGGCTAAGGGAACATGCCTGTCTCCTAAGGGATATTCCCAGAGGCTGCTACATGACACCTGCCTTTCTTCCCACTAGCAAGAATTTAGCCCCTTGGCCACACATTATAAAAGAGGCTGGAAAATTAACCTTTATTAAGAGTAGCAATATGCTCAGCTAAAAATCTTATGAAGAAAGAAAGAGAGAGGAAGTAATATTGGGGGACAATGAGTGGTCTTTGCCACAGCGGTTAATAGAATAGTTAATCCTTACCTGTCTTTTCGACTGGTGCTGGTTTAGTCATCGTGTTCCTTCCACTGTTCCATGAAAGTCTGTGTTCACAGGGAAGTTAAGCCCATCACTTCCTCATTTATTTTATCTGCGTGACTTTTTGTCAGTATTGTTCCTCCATCCTTTCACATGGGTTCTTACTCTTTGTCTCATTAAGATCTTCCTTGAGCCAACTTTGTAGGAAATCTGCCAGCCTCACACTGTAGACTCAGAACTCAGAACAAACAACACGAAAGAAAGATGTCTAGTCTATTGGTCTCTTTTGTTGCTTTACCACGATTTTTAAAGGATCAGGGCACAGGGGTATGTGCCATTTTTCATGGCTTGTTTTGCACTCACCAATGTGGTATAAACCCAACTAGCTTCTTAAAGCCTCCCCAGGGATGGATTGGGACCAGAATCTCCTTCAGATTCTGTCTGACTCAGAAGCTGCTGTTTTGTTTCCCTGGGCTGCTGCATGGTTTAAGCCCCTCATCCTGAGTAGCAGGACTCACATCCCATCAAATCTCCCTTTTGCTTGCTCGCTCTCTCCCGGCTGCCTCTCTCCTGCTTCATGTGAGATGTTTCTGGCTGCCTCACTTTCCAGCATAATTAAATCCAGTAGGTCTTCCTGTTGACCTCATGAGTATGAGTTAGGCTCACTTATGAAATATGAAATGATCCCAAGTGCTCATGATCCAGCTTTCCCAGGGGGCTGTGGAGGCAGGTCATAAGCTAAGAGCTTCCTGCTGGAGATGCTGCAGGGAAGGCAGATGTGGCATCCCTAGAGATAAGCAGTGCCTTCCATGGACTGAGCTCTGGTCTCAAGGGGTAGTGATAATTTTCAGTGTTCCCTAAGGGATTTCTATCCTCTCTCTGTCCTATTTCTTTTTCTACTTGAGGGTACTTGCTCTTATTTTGAGCAAGTGAGGAAAACCAAGTTAAAGTCATGTCATATTATATTGAGGCTTTGTGCTGAACTCTCCATTTTGATCAGAGGCAATGGAACAGTATTGAATTAACTGATCCATATGTGCTCAAAGGCATTGGTTGCATGCCTAGGTCCTTTGCCTGGGTTTATTCTATGCATGATTCAAGGTTCCCTTGGTCACAAGAAAGGAATGGAAGAGTGTATAAATGACTCAAGGCAAATCAGATCCAGGAAGGAAATAAAGAATCTCTGCATTTATGGGTTAATTAGTATGCAGTATCCCGGAGTATATCAGAGAAAAGGTCTCGGATCAGTAGACAACACTCATTATTTGACTCTTTATACTTTTGTAGAGGAGAAGGGACTTCTGCCACATTCCCCAGAGGGAATAGAATTATAGGAACACATCAAGCTCCTCCCTCCAGAACCCTCATCTACTGCCTACTGCTTCCAACAAGCAAGGAGGAAGAAAGACTCATCTGGTTGGTGAGATCATGTCCAAGGTCTCTGCTTTTTGTGGCTCTTCTCTCACAGTAACTAGCTCAGAACTTGCTCTGCCTTCAATACTTTCCTCAAGACAGATCCTTGTATCTGGATTATGGGCGGGAGGCGGTGTTGAAAATGAAGTTTCCTATAGAAATTTTTGAATCAAAGAAGGTTTGAGTCACGTCCTCCAATGCAGTAAACCAGAACCCCTCCATTTGGGAGCAAGGGAACAAAGCTAATGCTTACTTTGATCCTCATCCGAGTCCTGTTTTCAATTTTGTAGGAAACTTGGGGAGGGGGAATGAAGACATGAAAAAAATTGGCTGTGTGCCTGGCCCACAGACCCACTCCTTAAAGGCCTTCCTGACATAGGGTTCCTGTTGGGTGTTTCTCCTTGATTCCAGGATCAGGCTGCCATCCTCTGTGGTACCTATAAACAGATAGGGAGGGCAGGAAGGGGAGGAGTTGAGATCAAGAGAGCTATTTTACAGTGGGAAAGTATTGTGTGAACAAAAGGTGAAGTGCTAAAATTCACGTGAGCATGGGTTGAGGAAATCAGCACTTCCTGCCTTCTGCCAGTCCTGGCCTTGACTCCCAGTCCCACCTCCTTCTAGCCGTGTGATTCTGCAAAACTTCTCTGATCTTTCTGTGCCTCAATTCTCCAAGCTGTTAAATGGGCAAATTATAGTGCCTATCTCATGGGATTGTTTTGAAGATTAAATAAATCATTATATAGTGTCAAACACATAGTGAATGTTGGGTAACTATTAGCTGTCCAACATAATATCATCACCATCATTATAGTCATCACAAATGTGGCATATCTAGAGGTAGGCTTAGGCCTGACTCAGGTGGTGAATAAGATTCTGCTCTTACTCATGCTTTGCAGGAGACTGCAGGTACAGTGTCAAAGTTCTGGACTGAGAAGTGACATACTTGTGTTCTAGTCCTGGCTACTTGTGGCCTTTGGCAGTGACTTCTCTCTCTGAGTTTCAATTTACATAGTTATAATAAAGGATTTAGTGTTCAGTGGCTTCAAAATGCTTGCCTGGAGATGGGAGGGTGGGGGTGCTGGGCTGGCCTTGTGAGACTTACCTGGAAGCTTGTTACAAATGCATATTTTCTGGCCCCACCACCCCCAGACATTCTGATTAGGTGGGTCTATGATGGCTTGAGAGACTGAGTTTTTGTAAGGTTTATGCTTTGCTCTCTATGTACCTCCCTTGCATCTGGGGTCCAACTGTCACTTGGGCATCACAGCCCCAGCTCATCTTTGAGGCCTCAGCTCTAAAATGCTCTAGTTGTGTTGCAAGATGTGTGTGAAAGAGTGGAAGAAGGGGTTGATTTGAAAAACAAGTGATGAAGTTCCAGTTAATTAGCAAAATTTATTGAAGGATTATACTTTACCATTTTGCTCATTCAAAAGCCAAGAGTTTCAGCCCAAGTGCATAACAGACCTATACCCTGCAGTTCGCCAGAGCCAGTCTGACCCATCTTTTCTGTTCTGAGACACAGAGCCAGGAACCATTGTCACTGCCTACCCCAGGTCCCAGAGGAAGAGGAACTGCCCCAGATAAGCCAGAAGAATCCTCTTCCCAAGGCCAGTTCCCAACATCTCCATTTCCCTTGGGCCAAGTGCTCATTTGATCAACCAGGATCTTTGGCGACCAAGAGCAGAAAAGAGAATCCATCTTGTCACTCTAACGTGGGGTGAGGCTGTTCTCAAACCGTTCCATCTCTGAGTCTCCTTCCTTGGCAAACAAGAAGTCTTTGCTGTAATCCCACAGTGTTTCTCTCTTAAATCCAAAGAATGAAACAGAAAAACAAAAACAAAACAAAAAAAATGTTTCCTTCCACCGTATAAATTGGAACCTCTTTCATCCATTGAATGACATGGTTTCTTGCTTCTTTCCTTCACCATGGGGACAGGGTGGAGCCCACATTCCCTCAAGGAACCCAAGATCACGACATTCATGGTGAACAAACTGCATCCTCTAGAATGCATTTCCAATTAACACACACAAAGCGTTTCCTACTGTCTCTTAAATTATGGTTCTATATTTATCGCTGCCAACAAACCCCTCCCTCCTTTCCCCAGCTCCCCCAACCCATGATCCCCATTCTCCTTTTAATCATTTGCAGAAGTGTTTCCATTCTTCTTTTTTCCATTTTCAGAACCAATTTTTTTATAAGAAGATTGTAACTGTTGCTAACACTTTGATTTCCCTGTTCAGTGAAATTTACATGACACTGAGGTTTTGTGATATAATTTCTTATTTGCTTCCAAGTTTTCTGTCGGGTGTTTAATCTGTGCAGAATTTCATTATCGTTTGATTTATTGTGGCCTCAACATAAGGAAAGATTTTTCAAATGTCAACTTTTTTTCTTTTTCCCTTGCTCCCCTCTCTCTCTCTCCGTCATCCTTTTACACACACACACACACACACACATACACACACTCATAAACACACTCTCTCTTCTCTTTCTCTCTTCTGTTTTCTCTGCATCTTTTTCTCTCCCTCTATCTGTCATCAATCACCCCCTGCCCCAACACATGCATGCGTGCAGGCACACATGCACTTTTTCCTTCACTCCCCTCCCACTTCTCATTTTCTCTCCATAGCTCCTCTTCTACCTTTTCTCCTCTGTCTCTCTGTTTCTCTCTCTCTCGTCTTCTCTCCATCTCTCTCCCCACTCCCCACCTCATTTTCAGGTTTTGGTGTTCACATCTGATGATTGACACTTTGGCTTTGTCCTCATCCCAGATCATCCCTCTAAGAGCTTTCTTGAACACAGTGCCCATGGGGTCTACTATTTGGGAAATGAGGAAGCTTCTCCTGTTAGGAGAGTTACATTGGGGATTTATACAATGGCCTCAAAATTCCTTTGAATCCCAAGACTGACTCATGGGGCTGGATCCTGAGTCTCCTGGAAGATGAAGATCAGCCTCAACTCCCTAAGGACTGGAGTCAAGAAAGCCTGAAGAACATATATTTTGTATAATGGTTACATAACGAGAAACTTGCGTGTGTGTGTGTGTGTGTGTGGTGTGAAGCGAGAAGAAAAGAGAGAGAGAGAAAGAGATAGAGCTAGAGAGAGAGAGAGGGAGGGAGGGAGGGAGGGAGAGAAGAATTCAGATCAGTCAGGGGGACTCTCTTTTCCCCTGTTTCTTGTCCTTATCCACCACAACAGACATTTGGAAGGCAAATGCCCACATAGGGTGAGTCTTAGTGGATTTTCACAGAGGTAGAGAACTCAGCAACTCAGCCCCTCCTAAGGGTTAATTTTTATCATCCATATTTAGTTTCAGGGCCCTTTCTCCTTTTAACAGCTTCTCGAACACTCATTTCCCCATCACCTTTTTAGTTACTTTTCCTCTTCATTCTAACTCAGCTGACCTCGTACTCTGCTTTTCTCTTTCTCTCCTCTTAGATAATTTCTATCCTGTTACTTTGCCTCTATCTCTTTGCTTGTCAAAATTTATCCATTCTGTGTGGTGTAACCATCCTTTATCATGAGTTCTTTTTTTTTTTTTTGGTGGTGTGACTGTGGGATTGATTAAGAGGTTAACGTGTTGCATTTTCACATTTTATTTATTTTTTATTTTTTAAACATTTTTATTGAGTTATAGTCATTTTACAATGTTGTGTCAAATTCTAGTGTAGAGCACAATTTTTCAGTTATACATGAACATACATACATTCATTGTCACTTTTTTTTTCACTGTGAGCTACCACAAGATCTTGTATATATTTCCCTGTGCTATACAGTATAATTTTGTTTATCTATTCTGAATATGCCTGTCAGTATCTATAAATTTTGAAATCACGGTCTGTCCCTTCCCACCCCCTGGCCCCTTGGGAACCACAAGTTTGTATTCTATGTCTATGAGTCTATTTTTGTTTTGTATTTATGCTCATTTTTTTTTTAGATTCCACATATGAGCAATCTCCAATGGTATTTTTCTTTCTCTTTCTTGCTTAGTTCACTTAGAATGACATTCCCCAGGGTCATCCATGTTGCTGCAAATGACATTATGTTGTCAGTTTTTATGGCTGAATAGTATTCCATTGTATAAATATACCACTTCTTTATCCAGTCATCTGTTGATGGACATTTAGGCTGTTTCCATGTCTTGGCTATTGTAAATAGTGCTGCTATGAACACTGAGGTGTAGGTGTCTTTTTTGAAATAGGGTTCCTTCTGGATATATGCCTAGGAGCGGGATTCCTGGGTCATATGGTAGGTCTATTCCTAGTCTTTTGGGGAATCTCTGTACTGTTTTCCACAGTGGTTGCACCAAACTGCATTCCCACCAGCAGTGTTGGAGGGTTCCCTTTTCTCCACAGCCTCTCCAGCATTTGTCATTTGTGGACTTTTGAATGATGACCATTCTGACTGGTGTGAGGTGGCACCTCATTGTAGTTTTGATTTGCATTTCTCTGATAATTAGTGATATTGAGGATTTTTTCATGTGCCTATTGATCATGTATATGTCTTCCTTGGAGAATTGCTTGTGTAGGTGTTCTGCCCATTTTTGGACTGGGTTGTTTGTTTTTTTCTTGTTATGTCATATGAGCTGCTTATGTATTCTGGAGATCAAGCCTTTGCTGGTTTCATTGTTTGCAAAAATTTTCTCGCATTCTGTAGGTTGTCGTTTTGTTTTATTTATGGTTTCCTTTGCTGTGCAGAAGCTTGTAAGTTTCACAAGGTCCCATTTGTTTATTCTTGCTTTTATTTCTATCACTTGGGTAGACTGTCCTAGGAGAACATTTTTGAGATGTATGTGAGATGATGTTTTGCCTATGTTTCCTTCTAGGAGGTTTATTTTAGCTTGTCTTATGTTTAAATCTTTGATCCATTTTGAGTTTATTTTTGTGTATGGTATAAGGGAGTGTTCTGGCTTCACTGATTCACACTCTGCTGTCCAGTTTTCCCAACACCATTTGCTGAAGAGACTGTCTTTATTCCATTGTATATTCTTGCCTCCTTTGTCGAAGACTAGTTGACCAAAAGTTTGTGGGTTCATTTCTGGGCTCTCTATTCTGTTCCATTGGTCCATATGTCTGTTTTTGTACCAATCCCATGCTTTTTTGATGACTGTAGCTCTATAATATTGTCTGAAGTCTGAGAGAGTTATTCCTCCAGCCTCTTTCTTTTTCTTCGGTAATGCTTTGGCAATTCTAGGTCTTTGATGGTTCCATATAAACTTTATTATGATTTGTTCTAGTTCTGTGAAATATGTCCTGGGTAATTTGATAGGGATTGCATTAAATCTGTAGATTGCCTTGGGCTTTATGACCATTTTAACAATATTGATTCTTCCAATCCAGGAGCATGGGATATCTTTCCATTTCTTAAAGTTTTCTTTAATTTCCTTCATCAATGGTTTATGGTTTTCCATATATAAGTTTTTCACCTCCTTGGTTATATTTATTTATAGATATTTTATTACTTTGGGTGCTATTTTAAAGGGGATTGTTTCTTTACTTTCTTTTTCTGTTGATTCATCATTACTGTAAAGAAATGCAACTGATTTTTGAATGTTAATCTTGTAGCCTGCTACCTTGCTGAATTCTTCGACTAGTTCTAGTAGTTTTTATGTGGATCTTTTAGGGTTTTCTAAATATAGTATCATGTCATCAGCATATAGTGACACTCTTACCTCTTGTTTTCCAATTTGGATCCCTTTTATTTCTCTCTTTTGCCTGATTGCTGTGGCCTGGACTTCCAAGACTATGTCAAATAGGAGTGGTGATAGTGGGCATCCTTGTCTTGTCTCAGATTTTAGTGGGAAGCTTTTGAGTTTTTCACTGTTTGGTACTATGCTGGCTGTAGGTTTGTCATATATAGCTTTTATTATGTTGAAATATATTCCCTTTATACCCACTTTGGCGAGAGTTTTTATTATAAATGGGTGTTGAATTTTATCAAATGCTTTTTCTTCATCTACTGAGATGATCGTGTGGTTTTTGTCCTTTCTTTTGTTGATGTGATGTATTACATTGATTGATTTGCGTATGTTGAATCACCCTTGTGTCCCTGGGATGAACCCCACTTGATTATGATGTATAATCTTTTTAATGTGCTGTTGGATTCTATTTGCTAATATTTTGGTGAGGATTTTTGCATCTGTGCTCATCTGTGATATTGGTCTGTAATTCTCTTTTTTGGTAGTGTCTTTGCCTGGCTTTGGTATCAGGGTGATGGTGGCTTCATAGAATGAGTTTGGGAGTATTCCCTCCTTTTCAGTCTTCTGGAAGAGTTTGAGAAGGACTGGTATGAGTTCTTCTTTGTATGTTTGGTAGAATTCCCCTGTGAAGCTGTCCGGTTCTGGACTTTAATTCATAGGGAGGATTTTATTGCTAGTTCAATTTCATTTCTAGTGATTGGTTTGTTCAAGTGGTCAGTTTCTTTTTGATTCAGTCTTGGTGGACTGTATGTTTCCAGAATTTGTCCATCTCTTCCAGGTTATCCATTTTTGTTCCATATAGCTTTTCATAATATTCTCATATGTTATTCTGTATTTCTATGTTATTTGTTGTAATTTCTCCATTTTCCTTTCTTATTTTGCTTATTTGTGCTCTCTCTTTTTTCTTCTTTGTAAGTTTGGCTGGAGGTTTGGCTAAACTCACAGAGAATAGCTGCTCTGTACTGGATGTAGGGCATTAGACTTAGTCTAACCACTTCCAGATATTTGGGAGTTAGCTTAGTCACTGGTTCCCCTCTTCCTTAGATGTAGCCTGAGATGAGTGAATCAAACTGTTCCCTGTCTAGCCATGGAAGTTCAATGCCCCTACTACCTCTGGGCCAGGAATGATCAATGAGCACCTGGAGGGTGGATGACACACCTCCATTCAGAGATAGCATAGATCTCTGAAATGCCTCAGAGTTCTGGAGCTCTCCCTGATTCCATTCAAAGTGGGGGCCTGAGTAGTGGTTCTCCCCTTCCTGTAGAAGCAGGAGAGAACTTGTAATCAAGTGAAGATACCCTGTGAGAAATATTCAAGTCCAGAGAGCAACTGCTTCTTCTCCTGGGAAATAATGAACTGGCTCAGAGAGATGGAGAGAAGGCCAAAATATGTTGTGAAACCAAAAGCAAAAGAAGAATGAAAAAGAGGCTGGAAAAATAATAAAAAGGATTGGAATTCTCATAAAAGTCCAAACCAACAGTGGTAATTCTGAAAAGTGTAGGATTTGATTACACTCCCTCATAAAGGGTTTAGTCCTAAGCATGAACTGCTAACCACACCCGCTTTCCCTTCCCACAAGTGCCTAGGCTGAGGGAGAAAAAAGAATTCTCATGTACTCTTGGTGGGAATGTAAATTGGTGCAGCCACTATAGAAAACAGTATGGTGTTTCCTTAAGAAATTAAAAATAGAACTACCATATGATCCAAAAATTCCATTTCTGGGTACTTATCTGAAGAAAACAAAATCACTGTTTCAAAAAATGTCTACACCCCCATGTTCATTACAGCATTATTTACAATAACCATGAGAACAATCTAAGTTTCTACCAATGGTTGATGGATAAAGAAAATGTGGTATATGTATACAGTGGAATACTACTCAGTCATAAAAAGAAGGAATCCTGCCATTTGTGACAACATGGATGGACCTTGAGAACATCATGCTAAGTGAGATAAGTCAGACAGAGAAAGACACATACCATATTATCTCACTTATATGTGGAATCTAAACCCCTCCCCAAACAAAAAACTCCAACTCTTAGATGTAAGATTTGTAGTTGCCAGAGGCAAGGAATAGAGGTGGGGGAAATTTGTGAAGATGGCAAGAGGGTTTTAAAAAAAAACCCTGATGCGAGTTAACCAAAAATCACAATTTGCTCTACACACAAAATTTACAACAAAAACTAGGATTTTCCTACATAATTTGTTGAAATGGAATTTTAACAGAATTAAAACCTTGCTAAAAATAAAATTCCTAGTCTCCAGAGAGGAAAAGAATGGCCACTCAACCTTTTGGTACTCAGTGAGCAAGTGAAAACAAGTTCTTTGGACACATTTGGAAAGAAAAGAAATAGCAAACACATATGTTTTTAACTCTCTCTGTCTCAGCTCATGGATATGTTTGCATGCTGAGTCTGGGTATGTGGCTTGGGGATTTAGGTAAGCTTCTTTGTGTGGTCAGGAGATTGAGGTGGGAGATCGTAAAACGAGCTGAACTGTAATGCTGATGGGAATCAACCTTCCAAAAGCACTTAGCTAGGACATACACAACTCATCCCAACTGCTCTGGGTCAACCAAGACCAGCACAGACTTGAGAGGGTGCGAGTGAAATCCTTAGCCAGATGTAGAATTGCTCATCATAGATCAGTGACTCAAGTCTTGGGGAAAGATTGATAGAATCATCTGGGAAGATTTCAAATGATGGTCTTCTTCACCCTTTCCTGAGTCCTGCTCTCCTTTTAAGAATCACGAGAATCCACAACACAATGAGCCTCCTTTACTAGTGGACATCTGCCTTATTCCTCAGAGGCTTTGGGTAGAAAGAAAAGGAAGATTATTATTGTAGAGGACCAAATTGTGTCCATATGGTTACTAACACAGCCTTGTTCTCTTAGGACTCTTGTTCTCCAGCTCTTTTGTCTTGGCGCTATCCTTTCTTTGTGCTGTTGTTTTGCTGTCAGTGTTCTTTCTTCCAGGTTCTGATAAGTGTTCTCTGAAACATTCTCTGCTCCTCTGTCCCATACCTGAGAAAGAGTGCTGGGGACCAGTGTAGCACCTGGGACACAGCCCACAGGATTGGGATTCTGCCCAGGTTTGCTTCCCTTGATCTTTGGAGTGATCTAGCCTGGATGGATTTCTTGGTGCTCCTGCACAACTATCAATCCACAGCTCATGGCTGGGTTCTTTCACATAATGGTGGTGGTGTGGAAGTTCTGTCTGGAGAGATGTCTTATGTCTGAATGTTGACATATGTCTATATTTCCTGCCCTTTTAAGGCTGCTATGCCTTGCCTCCAGGTGTTCGGGAATCTGGATAGGGCCACACCTACCCTGCTCAACCGTTTCCTGAGGTTTGTCTCCTCACAGTGTATCCCTAGAATCTCTTCTGAAATAGACAGCTCCTGTACCCCATCTGTTTCCTTTCTCTTGGGCCACTGCAGTGCACACTCCTCAAGACAGATCCTCTGTGTCTGAGAACAACCTATCTCCACTTCCTCAATACCCACTTCCTGTGCCCTGTGAAACTTCAATCTCTGGGACCAGTGTCAATTATTACCTTTCCATGAGGGTGTTCCCAGGGCAGGAAACACATGTATAGAAGCGTGAAAAATGAAAAGTAAGACAGATTTTCCCCACATCAGCCCTACTCTTCAGAGGTAAACATTTAGAGTGTTTCCTACTTATGGAACTTCTGCCGGTTATCTTCATAAATGTAAACAATGTGCTTTTACCTCCACATTTTGATTTTTTTAGCTTTAAGTAGCATCTTCTGATACTGTTATGGATGAAAAATTTAGCTCATTTCTAGTACCTCTTCTATTAGGTATATTTATTACTGTAAACAACTTATGAAAACCTCAATTTCTTCACTGAAAAAACTAGGAAGTATCTTCATTTTTCAAGTATTTTTGAGGAATTTAGCGTACAATCACTTCCCTCCACTTTTCTTCACCACCCCCCATCTTTCAGCATTTGTCAAGAACACCGTCCTTTAAAAAATTTGTTTTATTTTTTATCGAGTTATAGTCAGCTTACAATGTTGTGTCAATTTCTAGTGTACAGCACAATTTTTCAGTCATATATGAATATACATATATTCATTTTCATATTCTCTTTCACCATGAGCTACCACAAAATCTTGCACATATTTCCCTGCACTATACAGTATAAATTAGTCTATCTATTCTATATATACCTGTCAGCATCTACAAATCTCAAACTCCCAGTCTATCCCTTCCTACTCCCCTGCCCCCTGACAACCACAAGTTTGTTTTCTATGTCTGTGGGTCTGTTTCTGTTTTATATTTAAGTTCATTTTATACCATCCTCTTGAAATTTGCAGGTTTATAGCATTTGCTATAGTAGCATATGCTACTTTGTAACCATAAGACTTTTTAACTTTTTCAATGATTATATGAATATCAAAAGCCAATAAACAATGTTTGCAAAATATTAACTCTAGACCTGACAGTATATTGAGTCTCATAGAAAAAGAGCAGAAGTTGTCTACTGCCACTTGAAAGAGAACACTGCAAGGCTCAAGATCCAACAGATACTGGGTTAGACTCCATTCATGATTCAGACTTATGCCACAGATGATGATACAAAGGGAGGAACATGAGTAAAGAGTACTGTATTGTCTCCAAGATAGATAACCGAGGTCGAAGGAATATATAGAGTAGAAAATGACCACCCATGTTTGTTCTTCAAGAGATTGTGGAAAAAAGAAATGAAGACAGAGAAAGATGAGAAGGGAGCTGCTGAGCAAGAGATGGGATGGTAGTTGGGGACAAGGACTTAAGCATCCCAGGCATCTGGATATAATAAAGTTTACAGGCAGGAAAGCATATCTCCTGTCTCTTGGGGGGGCTCACCTGAAAAGCACTAACCCAAAGGTTGCCACAACAAAGTAAAACTGATGATGTCCCACGGTTTGGGAGAGAGAAGGCCTGGATTTTGTTCTCTCAAAATACTCTGGGTTCCTGTGTAACATGAGCAGGATGTGAACATTCCAGCTTTCAAGTAAGAATGAGAAATTGGCTAGGAGGCTGAAAAAGAGCTTACTGAGGGCATGGGAGTGAATTTCTAGAACAGGGTGAAAGAGTCTTGTAGCTATGGAATGAGTCACCTGAGTCAAAATCAGAGGAAGTTCTCGCTAGAACTCAGCACCGTCCATAGAGGCAGTGGGAGCCCTGGTAGGGACAGGCTGACCAGGAAGGGGTTCTGGGCTGAAAGAGAGATTCAACTATGAGTTATGGCAGCCAATGCCCTGAATAGCCAATGCCAGGAGATTGCCCAGTCCAGGACAGTCTTCCTAAAATGTCCTTCTCTACAGGGATGGTCAACAAGGATTTAGAGGACACCATGTGGATTCAAGAACCTCTTATCTCCTCACTGGTTTGGGGACATTATAAACCATCCTCCTATGCCTAAAGGCCACATTGGGAAAAGAAAGGGCATAAGAGTAACAAAGTCAAAGTCTGAGATGGACCTAGAGATTATCATACTAAGTGAAGTAAGTCAGACAAAGACAAATGTTATAAGATTATCACTTATATGTGGAATCTAAAAAATAGTACAAATAAACTTATTTACAGAAAAAAAAAAGACTCATAGACATAGAAAACAAACTTATAGTTACCAAAGGGGAAGTGGAGGGATAAATCAGGAGTAAGGGATTAAGAGATGCACACTAACATATAAAAATAGATAAACAATAAGAATCTACTGTATAGCACAAGGGACTACATTCAGTATCTTGTAATAAATTATGATGGAAAGTAATAAAAATATAGATATATACATATTTATGTATAATCAGATCATTTTACTGGACACCTGAAACTAACACAATATCGTAAGTCAACTACATTTCAATAAAAGTCTGAGAACCTGAGCATTTTACCTGGAAGCATTGTTTAAATTATTGCATTTGACTGAAATAATCCAATTGGATTACGTTTACTTTTTTATTTTCTCAGCCCACATGGGCATCTAGAGAGGATCATACTAGTTATAGAGACATGAGGAAGCCACATTTTCTCTGCACATCTGGGTGAAGTATGAGTCTCTGACCCCAAGAGGTCTGAGTTGTTATTAGACATTGTTTTTTGTAACCACTCAGAGCAGAAATATCTGGCAAACATCCTCTGGCCTAAGAAGGTCTGGATTGTCCTATAACAAATTTGGGATTATTCACAGTCATGGGGGACAGGGAGAGGCTGAATCACTGTAGCTTCTAACAATAATTCAAAAATCTCATTTTTGCTGAGTGTTGACCATTGACCAAATTTTCCAGTTTCTCAGAGGTTACCAAATGGACTGATCTGAACTGTATCTCTTTATTGCCTCTATCAGAAGAGTAAAGCATCTGTGAAGTAATTCAACATGATTGTGACTCTCTGTGGTCGCTGGAACTGGGCATGGGGGTGGGAGCTGAGAATGGAGGTTGGGGTTGGGTGCTGGATTGGATCTCTGAGTCTCTCTAGGAGACCCAGGGGTTTCTCTCAAGGTATGCATGACCTGCCTCATAGCTCTTCTATGACTTCCCAGTGCACCTAGAATAAAATCTAAGCTCCTTTCCAGGCTGCCTGCCTTCTGAGATCCCTGTGCCACTGTCTTCTGCCTCACTGACAAAGCACCAGATACTGTTTTATGCCAATATGATTTTTTAATCTTTATTTCTTACAAAGTTCTTAGAAAACTCTAAGCTCTTTTCTGTCCCTTAAAGTCATTTCTCTGCTTTCTCAAAAGTCCTCTTCACTTATAGCTTTCCACAATTATCTCCTTGATATCTCAGTTTAAATGTCTTCTCTGCAGAAAAGCCTTATATGACCTTCTTGGCCTTCCATGGCCTCCCTTGACCTTCCATAACTTCGACCCCATTATTATCTTTCTCAGCACTCTAGTTATTGCCTAATTGAGCACTTATCACAGGTTGTGATGACTTATTTAGTTAAGAGTTTGCTCCTTTGCCTGTCCCCTGCATGAGGATTTAAGCTCCCAAAAGACTATGTGTGTCCTGATTGTCACCATGTCTCCAGTTAGCACACTGCTGGGCAGGTACTTTGCTCTGTGTGGACGGTTGTTGAATGAATGAAGTGGGCAGATATGATTTAATATTCTGAGCTCAGTTCAGACACATGGCAGTCAAAGAGAGGAGGAGGGACAAATCATCCCAGGTAGTCTGTAAACAAGATAACACCCCTCAAGGGGACTGCCTTGGCTGTCCTTGGGGAGATGGATTCAGTGTGGAGGACACGACAGGCTTCCCAAAGACAGAAGGAGGGTTAAAACCGAGGAGAGAGAGAAAAGACAAATGAAGTCTACTCAAAGCAAAACAGATGTTTCACCTCATATCCACTTTGTTTTCGTGAGGAGAAGGGGGAGTGGGAGTGCTGGGAGAAAATGATGGCTATTTGTTTGAACTTCACTTCTTCCTGAGTTGCCCAGTTACTGGAGACCTGGGACCCTTGGCTCCTTCCTTCCCTTCCCGTCTCACCAAGTGAGTCATAGCCAAAGCATTTGTGCAAAGCACAAGCTAGTGGCAGAGGGGAAGGGGCTGAAGAAAAATCCAGAAGCTGGCTTCTGGTAGGATCTGAAACCATTCTGACTTCCAGGGTTTAAGCATGGCTGTCTTCCAAGTCCCAGAGGGAAGCATTGTCCTAGAATGCTGGATACTGGGCTCCTAAGAATCTGTGGAGTTCTGGGAGAATCAGTTCTGCAAACGGTAAAATTCCTGGAACACTGGGGCCATGACGAGCAAGAAAGCCCCCCTCACCTTGAGTGGATAGAAATTTCACCTGTGGCAGGAAACAGTCAAGGTACTTGGCCTTTGGCAGGATGATTGATTTTTGAAAAGGAGGGCTATTATGGGATGTATGCTGGGGTGACACACAAATGCACTCTGGCACAGCTGCTCATAGTCAACACTCAAGAAATATCAATTAGTCACCTACTATGTGCTAGGCCTTGATCTTATCATTGAGAATCAACAATGAGCAAACAGCAAAATCTGATCCTCATGATACTTTCATTCATGTGAGCTAATGGTTTACGTAGGTTCCTGGAATTTATTTTCTATGTTCTTATATTTGGAGATGCTCTAATGCTGAGAATAAGCTCTCTTGTTTGGAGCTTTCTAAAAAATTGTGATACTAATGGCATTCAATATTTGGAGTGACAGGAGCAGTGGCAGTTAAGATGTTAAAAGAGAGAAAAGCAGGAGAAATGGTCATTTGAGCTTATCATGACATGTCAGTCATGATAAGACATGGCAGTCATGATAAGTCATGACAGGCAGGTGCCAAAGAGATTCCTGTAACCAGAATGAGACTAGTCCTTGGAGCACAGAGAGACCCTTGGCAGGAAGGGAGCAGCTGGGTTTGCTTATTTGGTGTCCCTGTGGGGACAGTGGGGTAGATTTTCCCAGCTCCTCACTCTTGTTTCCCTACCATCTGCAATTTTGCCACCCTAAAACCTCCCGAGATGTACCGACATTCTATTCCACCAGCATCCTTTCCTTCTCAGCTCTGCCATCTCTGGCTGGTTACCCTATGTTCAGAGCAAGCTGTTACTGGTTGCCATGCTTCTTTGTTCTCACCACTTCTCACCTTGTCTCTCTTACTATTCCAGATGTGATCTTTAGGTTAAAGCAGGAAGGAGGTGAGCTGGGGCGTCAGGAGGTGGGGTCTCTAGGGAGTGCAAGAAAGAACCAAGGCCCAGATGATCATTAATGTAATCATTAATGCCCTGTTCCTCTTCATTGCACTTCAGCAACCCCATCTCAAGACCACCCTCTGAGTGTTCTTATCTCCCAGAATGCTTCTTCTGATATTGAAACCACTTACTCCACTCATTGACCAGAACTTGTCTTCCTTTACTCTTGCTCTACTGCTTAAGCAGAGTCTTGGACGGCATCACATTTCTTTGTTCCCCCAAATATGCTAATTGATAATGAATCCCCTGAGGCTCAGTTTTACTTCTTTCCTATTCAGCATAGACCCTGTGTTAGAGCAATTCAGCTCATTGTTATGAGAGAAACAAACCCCTTTTAACTTAAGCTATTGTTACTATACCCATTACTTGCAGCCAAATGCTTTCCTAACCAATGTACCTGATCTCCTTTTGGTTTTTAATGTTGCTATACTGTAGATGCTAAGGGTTCCTCTGTAACTTCTCTGATTATAGACCATCCACATTTTATGAGACTATGAGGGCTGGAAGAGCCCTTAGAAATCAATATCCAGTTTCCTAGCTTTATATATGGTAAGCAAAATGCACAGAGGGAAAGAAGTATGGAGAGTTGGTGGGACAGTGAGGCCTGCAGCCCAAGAATCTTAGACATGAGTCTAGCGTTCAGTGTCACCATCTTCCTATCTCCTTGCTTTGAAATAGGAACAAAAGCTGAGGGTGTGAAAAGAATCCCTTCTCTCTTGCTTGTGGCCATGATGGCTACATTGTGGACACACACTGAGCGAAGCTGTGTGCTTTGAGGCTCTGATTATCTTGTGGAAAGACAGACCATGAAAACATGGGCAGTGATCACCACCTTGGAGAAGGGGGAGGCCCCAGGCATGTGCCTGCTGTGTTTTTTCTCTGCTACACTAAATTGCTTTACTGGAGACAGATTCAGCTGGTGCTCAGGGTCTTGGAATTCAGTCCCCCAAAGCAGCACTCAGACTTGAGCTCAGTGACCACACTGTTACAGGCTCCACGAGCCCAAGCTAATTAACTAGGAGAGTTGCACACACAGGAAACATGCTGCTCACCGGCTGTCCATTTCTCTTTGTCTTTCTCTTAAATGTGACTTCTGTTAAGTCATATTTCAGAATTCAATATCTTACTTTTCTCTCCTCTATTTCCATGTTAGCCACAGCACTCACTCTTTGAACACTGAACACTTAGCAGTGACTCTCATCTTATTAATTTGTTTTTTATAAATCCCAGCCTCAGGTTAAAGCTTTGAGTAAAGCCTGCTCCTTCTTCCAGGAAGGCTCTCCTTTGGTCCTTTGGCTGTCACTTAACTGCTATTTCAGTCTCTGCACAAACACCAATTTTTTGCATAGGGCTTTGCCCACCCGCCCCCCTCCCATCCCCATGCTGCCAGCCACTCTCTAGCAAAGCCTCTTCTTTCCCTGCTCAGTCTAGACATTTTATTTCCTTCAAAGTAATTGGCACCAGAGGAAAAGGTCTTGTATGTTTACTTGTTTAGTTTCCATTTTTCTTGTTAGAATGCAAACATCTCTTCTAGGGCAGATGTGTCCATCCTGGTGCTTCCCAGTACCAAAAACTGTGTCTGGCTTGACACAGACATCCAGAAGTTTCTTGTAAAGCTAAAGCAAACTGACAAAGATATAGAACAGGCTTTTGAAAGGATCCTGTTCTATATCATGGGTTGTCTGTGCTGTGTGCAAAGCGCAGCCATCAAATGCCAACGACCAGCCCTCACACCAGCTCTCAGGCTTAGGTGCCCAGGGCAAAAAAGGACCTTATGTAGTGACTTTCCTCTACACTTTCCTTCCCAGTGTTTTTTCCTGCACACTTGAGGTATTAGATGTAACTCACAGAAGTTAAAGCAAGCCCTTTTATATCTATTCCCACCCAAAGAGTGGCTTTTTTGGTTCCTTTTCTAGGAATGGGGGAAATCTCTTTTAAAAGCTTGACTAGAGGTGCATGCCCTCACTTGCTGGCTACTAATCCCACCTCCACCTGATTGAGCTCTTTTGAGAAAGCATCTCTCCTTTGCTCCTTGATCTGCTGCACTGAAAACCCTCAGGCACCAACACAGTCCCCATGATTCTCCTTGAGAAATCATAACCTCTTGCATGCCTCCACAGGTATTCGGGTGGTTTTCCAACTTGGCTGCCTATGTCTCCTTGCATTAAATCCAGTCTCTTCAGTTTGAGCTCTAAGAGCTGTCTCTCCCACCTCTCTCATTCCCCAATCCAAGTTCACTATGTACCCACTTCCCACCATTTGCAGCTCTCCTAAAATGTTCCCTGGTCCTTGTCTGCCTTCCTCAGCTTTGTGCATTCCACTCTCTCTCTGTTCATCACGACCTGCAGAGAACTATTTTGGCCTCTCCTTATTATCACTTTCCTCCTCATCCACAAATCCATCCTCAAAACTTCGTCTTACGGGAGAGATTCCCAGACTCACTCTCTCTGACTTGCCCCACCTGACCAATTCCAACAACCCTCCAATGTATCTGTCTGTCTGCACAGAGCCACCTCAACAGGATTCTGCTATGCCCAGGTATTGGTGGGGATCAGATTTTGGGTCCCCACATAATCTTGTTGGATGAAATTTTCTTCTAGGTAAGAAATTTGGTTTTCTGAGTCTGGGATTGCAACATGTCTACATTTTTTTTTAAACTAACTTTCTCTTTAGTGGACATCAGAGTGGAGTATAAATAGGAAGACCATAAATGAGTAATCGTCATGATTTCAAGTTTCATTCCTCCTCGTCATTCTTGCCACCGCCGATCTGCTCATCCTCTCCACAGCCCTGTGGCTGACAAATTGCAACTCAGAGAAATGATCTTGAGTCACGCAGTAACTCTCCTTCTTAAGGCAACCGAGCACAGCTTGGCATGAGGGGGCAGAAGGGGAAAGAGCCTCAGCCCTCAGGGGTCTTACAGTTTATCAGAGAAGTGGAATCAGCAAACAGACATAAAGGAAAACACATAAGGGGGCCGCAGGGAATGGCTTGAAACCCGGAATCTTGGCTCTTAGATCTTTGTTTCACCCACCATTGACTCTCCTGGCAACTGTCTAGGAATATTTCAGAGTCACTTGGGTAGAGCCCGAGAGTGAATCAAACGTCTCTTTTCATAGACCCACCAGGCTGGCTGAGAGCTGTGAAGGTCATTCTGTCCATTCCCTTACCCCTAGGCCAGACCACATCAATTCAGCCTGCCTATTCAAGGGTATCTCCTGTTTCCAAACCTCACCGGAGACAGATCTTACCCAGCTCTCTCTGTCTACTCTTCCTGCCCAGTAGTTTTGAGCCTTGGTAATGAATGGCTGAGACTACTGCATTCCTTGGACAGCCTCTTAGCTGTGCATATTTGTCAAGCACTCCTGGGGAGGGAACTCAAGGGGATCTAGAGGCAAAGGCCTGCGTGTGTCTGCTGAGCCATACTCAGCTTTTCCTTTGGGCCTTTCAACTGTATTTTGTCCATGCTCCAAGGTGGGGAGGTGAATCCCATTTGCAAGGAGATGAATGCTGGTATTTGACTTATTGCTGTATCAGGGCCCAGAAGCCCTGGCAGAGAACGTGTCTCTTTATTTTGGAAGAGGACCTTGAATTCCACCTGCCTGCTCAGACTTCAGCACCTCCTCTTCCTGCACCCTACTTTTCTCTTCTCACCTCTCTCACATGTCAGAGGAATGAAGGGGCAACATGGGGTTGAGGCTGCCAGGATAGGACTCACTGACAGCCCTGTCTTTGCTCAGGATGCCACAGTTTTGATGTTCTGCAGGGTAGGGTACTATTGGCTGATACTGGTCAAGAGGCTCTGAAGGGAAGAAGAAGCGGTCTGAGTGAAGAGGTCATGTCAAAAAACAGTGTTGATAGAAGGCTAGGATTTACATATTTTCAAAAACAGGTAGCTCTGTGAAGTTTTCTGTATGTCTTTCCAGGTCACTTTAGCTTTTCGCATTGTGAAGAGTGGCTTTGTGGAGTTGGGTAGTCAACTGTACGGATACTGATAGCAAGAAAGAAGTAATGGCCATAGCACCTCCTGTATCTTCTGATGGGACATGCTTCTACCCTCACCCCTCAATCATACCTCTAGCTATGGCTGGCCGCTCCCCCTTGGAGCCTTCAGATCTTACCTGGGTGCTGCTTCTTCAGCCCACGTAGTTTCTCTTCCTAGTGCTGCCATTGCAGTCCTTTAAGAGAAAGACTATGAGGAAGTGGTTACACATGAACCAAGAGGGGAGGAGGCTTTAGGAAAGAAGTGTCTCAGCGAAGTCAGTAAGAGTTCAAAAGTTTGGATTGGTTTTGTAATTCAGTAGGAAATCAGTAATTTCCTTGAGAGAAATTTCAGGGTTTGTAAAATCATCAACTGAACTACAGAAGGTTGAGAGTGAAAGAAAGTAAATTGTAGAAATCACATTTAGACAACTCCTTGAGAAATAGCCTGTGAAAGAAAAAGCTCAAAAGGGCTGTAGCTAAAGAAGGATACGTGCAAAAGGAGGAAGGCTTATTCATGCATTTTTTAAGATGGAAGTGACTTGAGAAATACATAATCTTAGGATAAGTGATATTTTGGATATTCTCTGTTTACTACATCCAAGTTGACTCTTTACCTGCAGTGTGCCCTGAGAGTTTGACCATTTGAGACTATGTTAAGGGGTCCCTTGTGATCTGGTTTGCAGTTGAGTTTGGACAATGGGAAGCAGTAACAGGAGGTCAGAGACCAGGAGAAGGAGTTTGGAATATCTGCTCCCACATCCCTGTCCTTGCCTGGCTAAGGTTTGGCAGCAGACCACAATTCTCTACCAAAGGCCACAACTCCTGCCAGACAGCTCCCTCCTGTCGCTGCCACAGCTCTAACTTTCTAGTAGTTCTGTTAACAGCTTCCTTTCTCTTTGCTTCGTCAAGCCTAGGGGTGGTGGTATTGGCTTCCTGCTGTTGCTACTCTTGGGAGCTTCACCAAACTTTTCTGATTTCCCTTAACTCTGACCACACCCTTGTAAATAGTCCCTTTATTAGACTCTCTTGAATTACCCTCATTTGAATATGCCATCTGTTTCTTGTTGGGGACTTGACTGGAAAAGGCGGGGAGGTGAGTAAAGGCCCTGTTTTCATCATAAGGCTCCAGAGAATGATGAGAATATGGACAAAACACATGAGAACAGCTGTAACAATAGAGCTTGAAAAACAATGAAAGTGAGGGAATTTTAGTCAAAATGGTATATTCGGTTCACATCTTGAGGCCTTCACTCTGCTTGGACACATCACAGTATCAATAAAATACCAGACTTGTAGATGTGGCTGAATCTCCACATCCTATGAGACCACAGGTTAAAAAAAAATAAAGTCAGAGGCAGCTGCATACTCAATCCTGCTAGTATAATAATGGGTATAAAGAGCCTTATCCCTGCCATGGTTATCAAGTCATAAAGAGGCTGGAGAAAATTTAACAACCAAGTCTATAACTTATACAAAACTACATGCCTATGGAAGCAGGAGAAGACAGAACACAGTCCCTGAGCTAAGACCTGGGTCAATACGCCTACTGGCTTGAAGATTAAATCTGTAATATGCTTAATTTCATACAAAAATGGAAATTCCAAGCTTCCTATATATAACCTGGTTCTGAACTGGACTCATATAAGGTGAACCTGTAAAACAAAATTCTGAGATACACAAGAGATATTGATGATAAGACAGGCACCTAACAAAATAAAAAATGGGAAAATGAATTAATCTCAGGTTAAAGTAATAGAACAATTTAAAATGATTTAAAAATAAGTATGTTTAGGATTGTCAAAGAGATAAAGGAATATTAACCAGAATAATTAAAAGCTAAAGAATCAAACAAGGAATGATGGAACAAAAGAAGCAAAAATTATGAGAGAATATTTAAACTAACAATAGCAAACTGTGATACTAAAAATAAAGTATTTCATAACATTGGAAAAACATTACTCAACAAATAGAATAAACTACAAACTAGGGCCTGTCAAGAAGAAAGTATGTAAATGGGTGTGATGGTTAATTTTAGGTGTCTACTTGACTGGGCATGGGATGTCCAGATATTTAGTCAAAAATGTTCTGTGCATTTCTGTGAGAGTGATTTTTAATGAGGTTAACATTTTAATCAGCAGAGGAAAGCAGATTGCCTACCCCCATGGGTGGATGGGCCTCATCCAATCAGTTGAAGTCCTGACTAGAAGAAAAAGTTCAACCCTCTCCCAAGTAAGAAAGAATTCTTCAGCAGACTGCCCTTGGACTTCAGCAGACTGCCCTTGGCTTTTGAGTCTCAAGCCTGCTGACTCATACTACAGATTTGGAGTTAACAGTCTCCAAAATTAGTCTATTTCAGAACCAGGTTATATATGGGAAGCTTGGAATTTCTATCATTGTGTGAAATTAGTCTCCAAAATTGTGTGAACTAATTCCTTATAATCTCTCTCTCTCTCCCCCTCCTCCACTATATATATATATATATATATATATATATATATATATATATATACACACACACACACACACACATACAGAGTCAGGGAAAACTGTGACTAATACAGTGGGAAAATAAAACTCAGGGATATAAACAAAATACAGATAGAGAAATTATATATACATATACAAACATATGACAGACAGTTAAGAAGCATGGAAATTGTATTAAGAGGCTCCAACATACATCTGATTGGGAGTTCCAGGAAAAAAAATACAGAGAACGATATAAGTTTTCAGAAATGAAGTCATGAATCCTTAGGTTGCAAGTTCACATAAAGTGCAAAAAGAGCAAATAAAAATGAAATTACATCTATTTATGTTCCAGTGAAACTGTAGAACATAAAAAATAAATTTAAAAGCTTACCTACAAAGATGGTTTACCTATAAAGAAATAACAGATTGACAAAAGAATAACCTTCAGCCACATAAGACCCACTAAATGTAATCGAGTTAATATCTTAAAAGCATTGAGAAAAAAAGTTAACCTAGAATTTCATACCCAGATAAATTATTATTCAGTTGTGTCGGCAAAATAAGAACACATTCAGCTACATGAATAAGTAAATTTACTATTCATGGACCTGTGTACATAGTTCAAAAAGAATAAAAGTGAAATTAGAGGGTAGAATTGGATACAAGATAGAAATAGTTGTAAAGTATTTCATTAAGTCTATTAATTATTGACAATGTAAAAATAAACTTTGCTTTAAAAAAGTGGGGACATAAGTTTAGACAATAAGCACCAAAAAATGGTGGTGGTGGTAGTGATCAGTAGTTAGAACACACTGACACCCTTGTCTTTTTTGAGAGGGTGCTGGCAATAATAAACAAATTTAGATCTTAGAAAAAAATGTACATATTAAGTATGTGTATTTAAAATATATGAGTAAACCATTAGAATAGCAGAAATACAATCTAACTTCTAAACCAGAAGCCAAGTGGAGAAAAGGTGGTGGTGGAGGGAAGATTAACTACAGCTCTATTAATACAACTGGAGGCAGAGAAGGAGAAAAAATGAGGATTTAAAAAAGATGCATGCAAAGAACAAGTGGGAAAATAAGTGAAAATTGATTTTACTTGCAGGATCTTACATGCAGTGTGATACCTTTTATCTTTAAAGTTACCAAACACACAAAATAATAGTAAATGTTTTGTATAAAAATGTGCTAAAAATATAAAAACCTGTACAGATGAGATATATGCAAGAGAGTGATTACCAAAAAGGAGAAAGTAAGGAGGGGAGGAGGTTTCAGCTGCATCTTTAATGTTTTATTTATTTTTTAAAAGGTCTAAAATATACAATGATAGTAACATTTAAAAAGTAGGTGTGATGATGCATGTGTGTGTATGTCTCATTATTCTTTATGATTTTCTCTATCATGAGATATTTCATGATTTTTAAGGAGAAACAAATGAAAGGTAGAAGAACTGTATGGCTGCAGAAACAGGTTTAAGAGCAGTATGGCTTGGTGGCAATGGGGGATTTCCTTAGACTTGAGGAAAGACTTGGAAAGGATTCCCAAGGTCACAGCCAGGTAGATATAGGCCGAGTCTGTAGATCAAGTAATTTTGTACTCATAGAGGTTTTGCCTTGGTCTGTTAAGATCTAGGGAAGTATAAGAAGTGATTATAAGTACACTAGGGTTAGGTTAGAACAAGATGTGGCATGGAGAGATTTGGACTAAGGAAAGCCAGTAAGGGCTGTTTAATTCTTTCAACCATATACTGGTACTGACTGTAAACTTTTTACTTAGTGTTCATTGAGTACTTGTTATCCTCATGTCACTCTATGAAATGTATGACTTGTATTATCTTATTTAAACACCTTCAGCCCATGAATAGGTAAGCACTATTTTTATCAACTGTTTCATTGAGGCAGTAAAATGTTTGGTTAGTCTCAAGAACTCTAAAGAGTTAGTTCAAAGCTTTGCTCCTAATGAGCTGTGTGATTGTGGCAGCTCACTTACTTTTTCTGTGCTTTAGTTTCTTCATTTTAAGCTGGAAATAATAATAGTACTTACTTCACTGCATTGTTTTGTAGATTAAATGTATAGACACATGTGAAGGCTTAGAAGACTGATTGGCATATAATCACTACATAGATTGTTGCTCTTATTTATTGCTATTTTGGATGAAAAAAATAAAAGTCCAGAGAAAGAAAGTAACTTGCAAAAATTCACAGCTAGTTGGACATTGTGGGGTCTGGGTAAGGCTGTGGTAGCCTTCAGTAGCTTAGCTAGCCCAAGGATGAGCTCACACAGTGAGGGTGGTTGAGCAGAAAGATGGTAAGAACCTAAACTTTGTTGATGTCACTGGGCTCTGAACTTCCCAGCCTTGGAATTTCCCTGCCCAGGGACTTTTGTTATGGAGATAACATGCTTTCTTAATTGTTCAAACTAGTTGAGATGTACAGTTTTTCCTTACTTGCAGCTCAAAGCATCCAAATGAATTCAAATACCATATTAAGCTCTTGCTATTAGGGGAGAGAAAGACATTGTGTCTTGAGATCTTGGAGCACCGAAGGACAGCCCCAGATCTATGATTTTGTCCCTGAGAGTAGGGAGTGGGTTGTGGCAGCATAAGATGACAGCAGAACCTGGTTTTTCCTACCAAACTAGAAAAAGCCATTCCATGAACTGGGTCATGAGCTGCTGCCGAAGCAGTTTCCCTCAGCCCTTTAAACTGAGGAGCTCCTGCAACAACTAAACAAGTAGGAATCCAGCGGGGAGAGGACAATGCTCCCTACTCAGATTAGGATGCATGAAGGTAATAAAAACCACCCCAAAGGAACTGTGAAAAGAGACTTGGGAAGTACATCCAAGAGAGTGAAAAGGAGGGAGAACAGAAGGAGCCCGTGGAAAGAAAATCTTCCAGACCAAATGATGGTCCAAAAATAATGAGACCAAAGTTCAAAGAAGTAATTTAAGCCAAATACGGCAGAGAAAGCTGAGCCAGCAAGGGGCAGGCTCACTCTGCAGGGAGCAGGGAGCAGGGAGCGTGGAACAGCAGGGATAGAGTTGAACAGAGTTCATTTTAGGACAGTACAGGGGTCAGAATTGAGAAAGGCACTCATCTGATGGCCTGGAGCTCCCATTGCCCAGATCAGTGAAAGGGGTGGGGCTAGATGGTGTGCTAGAACCTTCACTGCATCCGAGAGACTGGATCATGGTGTCCACCCCCACAACTGCCAGGGCTGCTTGAGTTTGCAAAGCTTATCCCATCTGGATGGGCTTGCTGTCCCTGCAAGAGATAGCCCCAGAGAGCAGGCAAATGAAGAAAACTTGACCTGCCTGGAGCCAACCTTCTTTTAGGCCCTATTTTATATCTCATTTCAGCAAAGAATTACAGGGATGCCAGGGATGATGGATGCTAAGCTCATTAACTGTCTGCTTAATTTGGGACTTGGGCTCTTGCCGATCCTATACCCCAGGTGATTGCCTAGAGCTGAGTGTCTGAGCATGCATCTGGCTCATTTATATACTCTGCACAAGGGTATGTGTGTGCACATACACAGTAAAAAACATATTTCTATTTATGTCTACTAACCATAGTCCTTATTCCAAAGTTAAACTCCATACCTTCCACCACAGCCTTTTGAGCCATCACATTGAGTTAAACAAACAAAATTAATGTCTTCACAAGCATTGAGGATTTAAAGAGGCAAAGAAAGGAACATGGAGAATTTAAATTCCTAAACAGCCCTAGAAAAGTCTCCCTTCTACGTACCTCCCTTGGTTACAATCTCCACTATTCATTCTTACAACAGAGGACAAAACTGGACCATATTTCATGGTTACCACTTGATTCACACTGCACTCAAATATACAAAGAAAATATGGTTCAGGTGGCTTTTAGAATTTTTCTGTGACTGATCTGAGTCTCTATGGCACTGGCTAGTGGGAAAATGACACCTAATGATAGCTCAGTCTCTTCCAGTTAAGTAAAACTTAACCCAGAGAAACTCAGAGTTGTTTGGAAGGGGTCCTTCCACTGCTCCTCCCCAAGATGGCACCTGGAGGTTGAGGGGGACTAAAAAGACATCATGGTGGAAGAAAAGAAGGGCATGAAAGGCATTGCGAGCCAAAATGGTACCCCCTGGATTCTCGACTGTGGAGTGGCTAGTCTGGTCTTGTCCCTGAATTGGTGACCACTGGTCTTAAGTGTCCTATGGGGCCAGTGTGTCACCTTCTTAACCCTCTTGGCCCTCTCTGCACCTCCTTGGCCCCTATCTGGAGCATTTGTGGATTTCTGGGTAAACTGCTCAACACCAGGGCTCTAGGTAGTTGGAGAGGGAGAAGTGCTGCTGTGGGCTCCCCGACCTGTGCACTTCCTGGCTCCACTGTTAAGCTGTGCCCAGACCATACTGACTGTGGCTTTGTGTGTGGCTCTGCCTAGAGGCTCACAAACTCCTCCAGGCCGTGCCTAGGGAAGAGAGCCACTGGTCCCTTACCCCAAATGTTTGCAGGTCCCTTCCATACCTATCTAAAAATTTCCACCATGCCTCCTCTGGCCTTGGGCTTCATCTTAGAGGTGGATAATAAGGACTTGTGAGTCTGACCTCTTTGCCCTACTTCTGTCTTTCTTTTCTCCCCCTTGGAACAATTGGGTAATTTCCCTTCTACTCCAGTCTACAGGGTACAGTTTGTTTGGAATCTTCCTCTGCTCTCTTCCCACTTGAGATGTTCTCTGTCCTTCCTTATTTTCTGAGACATAAAGGCAAACACAGTGCAAGGAATGAGAACTTGTTTTCACAGATAAGTGTTCATGACTTCAGAAATATTTAGAAAAATATAGCAATTACACTAGCACTGACTCAGTTCCCTCATCAGGAAAATGGGATAATTGTTTCTATCTCCTTGAGTTGTTGTGAGGGCTCATGAATTAATCTGGTGAAGTATATGCCACGGTGTCTAGCAGATAGTAAGCCCCCTGTTAATGGTAGGCTAGACAGTCATAAACGCCTGGTGTAGGACTAGAAGCCAAGCTCCTGACTTCCTGGCTGATTTTCTTTCAGAGCCATTCTCTGCCTGTGTTATTATGGTTGGCAAGACCCTGTCTCAAATAACTTATGGTCTATGAGGACACAAGTCCAGCCCACGGAAGGCAGGGCAACAGGCAGAGACAGTAGGCTGTCGTGATAAGTGCTGGGCTAGCAGCGCCAAGTGCTTTGAGGACTAACGGCTGCTGTTAGCCAACAGCTGTACTCCGGATTGCTCCGAGAGCACGGCCTTCCAGGGCCTGCTTGGACCTGCTCCAGTTCAGTCCCTGCAGGAGCCGGGGCCTTGCTCTGGGCCTTTTTGCGCAGGTCTGGCCAATCAGAGCTCTGTTGCTACACAGCCCCTGCAGGCAGAGCCTTCTCTCCAGTTCTGCTTGTAGCCAGCCTAGCTGTCCACAGACATCCCTTTGCTGTTTCGTTTGGATTGAATTTTTATTGTATAGCACCTGATACATACTTTTCTCTTTCTTGTTTTCCTTTTTTTCTTATTCCATTCAACACACACACACACACACACACACAAGGAATCAAACTCAGAATCATTAACAAAGAAACCTTGGTCCAAGAGAGAAAACAATCTTTAAAAATACTCGTACTCCATGCTCGACACAGCAGGGAAGATCTGTCTTTCTGGTATTTGGGGATGCTAACTAAAAGGTGGCCCCATTGCTGCATATTTAGCTTCCCTCTATTCTCGGCTCCCAGGAGAAGAGAAGTGAACAGGAGAAAGATGATAAGGTTTCAGATGATCTGCCTCTCACCCTCTTATTGCCACCTCTCCAGCGTCCATCCACAGGGCTAGTGTGACACAAGTTATCAGCATGGGGGAGCTCAAGGACTCTCTGCGTCTCTCCTCTTGTGAGAGAACAACACCCCTCCACCCCCAACCACGATAAGAGAAAGGACAAACACATTCTTGAGAGAGAAGGGGCTGCATGCAGCAGGGGCTCATGATAACACCCGAGCCCCCAGGGAGGGAGAGATGGCAGAGAGAGATGATTGTGGGACCAAGATGAGGGGATAAAGTGGTCCCAATGAAGGGAAATTTCTACCGAGGGAGGAAAGCAGAGGGGTCAGGGAGTTCGGCATGATAAAGAACAGGAAAAGATGAGAATTTTAAAAGCAGCTTTGACCTGTCTTCCTGAGCCTTCTGAAATATTAAGAGAGAGATGTGAGAAAAGGTTGGAAGACCTGTGTAGCTGTGGTGTTTTGAACTCACTACTACTCTGACACGGAACACTTTTTAAGTGTTTTATTACACTCACTCACTCTGACACCTACCTGCTCCGATTTTTAGGTAATTTTACAAAAAACATACATACATAAATAAATGCCAATAAAATAAGGGTTAATATTTTTAAAATCACATGGTTATCAGGCAGATTTTGCTGGGGAGGCTTTTTCTGGAAACCTGGGTAAGCTAGTTATTAGACTGTGATTGCTCAAAGGAAAGGGGAATTAGGCAGAAAGCCAGACTACCTTCCTTCCAACGATTTTCTCCAGAGTTCTGATCCTTTTAGTCTCTGCCTCACCCTTGCTATCCCTATTCTCTTGGTGGGTCGGTGTTGCAGTGGAGGGGGCGTTTCAGCGCCATCTATATCACAAGCACAGTGCAAAAGTTTTGAAGCAGAAATGTAAATAATAGTTCAAACACTTGGGGAATTATGATTTTATTTTTAAAGAACATAGCTTAAAAACCCATGCAAAATACAAGTGCTCGCCTGAAAAGCCAGGGTCTAAGATAAATAAGAGTTTTAAAAGATAGTGATTCCCATATCTTAAAGTTTAGCAGCTCCTTTCTCCCTCCCCTCTAAACAAAGATGAGGGGTTTTTTTTTAGGAATTAATGTCTCATGTGGTAAAGAAACATTTTCACTCTTCAGCAGTTCCTTAAGATTCATAATGGTTTTTCTTTTACACTCAAACAAGCTTATACTTCCAATTTTTAAAAAGTAATTAAGACTTCGTTTTTAAAAAATTGTACTTATCTCTTTACATTGAGAGGAATGATTCTGACAATATTTATAAAGGCCATTTTAATAATGAATTATCGAAGAGATTTTTTTAAACCTTTTTTGTACTTTTCAGTTTAGTGTGATTTTAAAAACAGACTGCATATTGTTTTCTACAGAAGTAACATGACTTTCTTAAAAAGGAAGAAGAAATCAGGCAGTGTCTTGAGAAGAAATTAAAAGCCAGTGACTTTTCCCTGCAGATTTCATGAGTGTGTGTATGTGTGTGTGGGTGTGTGGTGAGGGTAGCAGCGTCTCAGTGCCTTCATTCCCAGGAGACAGCCCACGGCAATATCAGTATTCAGTGGAATGAGGACCAGACAAAGGGAGCAGAAGCAGTGAGTGTGAGGGAAAATGGGCACCAAGAAAGTTAAACATGACTCACAAAAACACATTATAAAATTTTGAGAAAGGTCAAGTCTCAGAAATTATGGTTACCCATCCCCTTCTTCCTGAATAGAACAGCCCTGGCCCTCCCCGGTTTAGGTGGGCGCTCCCGCTTAGGCTAAGTCAGCATTGAGAGGGGTGGGAAAGGAGAGTGAGGAGGTGCACCAGAGTGATGGGAGGAGCAGGTGCATGGGTTTTCCATTGTCAAGGTGCAAGCAGGGAATAAGCATCCTTCCTGTAACTGGGCTGAACCAGAGGAGGACCAGTGGCCTGGAGGCGCTTCTCAATAGCCAGCATTTCTCAGAAGCACAGCGGAAGTCTCCCAGACAGGGCAGAAAAGCTGGCATCCCTTTCTTGGGAGTCAGAAGGAGAGGAAAGAGTGAGGCAGGCCTAGCCAACATACCAGGGACAGTGGTGAAATCTTGGGAATCTGCGGGGTCTGCCAGACGTGCTTTCCACAGCCACTTGGACCGCAGCTCTCAATGCCCTCACCTGGAGAACCCGCATGAACTTGGCTGCCAGACCATAGAGGGAAGTCCCTGGACTGAAGGACCAACTGCCCCATGTAAATTCACTTCCTGGTGCCAGCTCCTAACTGTAGGGATGCATGTAGGTCTGGGCCACTCTGCATGGGTCCTGGGACCCTTAGGAAGGTCCAGGCTTGTGCTTGTCATCCTGTGATACTCTCTTTGCCTTGCTTGTTTCTCCTGTCTTGCCAGACACACTCTTCCTCACCTGTCAGTGACCAAATCACACTTGTATCTGGTGTAATCAAGAGCTCAGACTCATCACTGTAATCCAGTTCCCACAAAGTTTCTAGATCACTAGCCTTTCTCTTTCACTCCAAATCCTCATAACCTACAAAGGAGAAAACAAACAACACATGCAAACAAAAAATCAACAAAGAACAGAAGGAAGATTTCCTGGCTTTGGGCTGGAGGCACAGCAGGAAGCTGTAGCCACACAAGCTATGCTCCGTGGCCAGAGTCATGCGTCACGACCCTGAGGTTGAGCAACCCAAATGTAACACCAGGGTGTTGAGGTGCTGGAATCCACTCTCTTGCCCTCTAGTAGGTCAGTTCTTGGCGGTAATATAATTTTATAGATGGAAAATTCCAGACAGAAGTGACCTTCTCTGTGTTACGCAGCCAGATGTAAGTAAAACAAGGAGAAGTGACATAAGCCTAGACCCAATTATTTGACATCCCAAGAACTTTCCTTTATGGTCTGCAGTGGCTTAGGTGGGATGGAGGTCCAGCAAGTCAGCAGCATGGGAAGCCAGACTGGCAGACCCCTTTCTCTGCAACTCTGTCTTAGTTACATTAACCTTTCCCACCTTATTACCTGAGTTAGGGGTGTGAAGTGGAAAAAACACATTTGCTTGGAATTATACCTAAAACAGAAATTAGAAATCTGTGGTAGGTTTGTGTTTCCCTGGTCTCAGGGCATCTCACCTGTTTTCTTCTGCATTCAGTCTCTAATTCAGGACTGCTTCCCCTTTCCTGCACATGAAATATCAACCCAGCTTATTAATATACCTCACTGGTACTTTAATGGACACTCCAGTTGACTAATTTTGTTCAGTCACAAAATGAGCTTCCCACCAAGACAGAAGAGGAGGTTATATAATCAGATATAAATTTATAAAAATGGAAAGAATGTGTAAGGATGACATAGTAGCATCTTCAGAATGGCAGGATTTGCCGTGAGGCCATGGCAGCTTCTATAGCCCAGAGAAAGGCCACTCGTAAGGTGTGAAAGCAAAGGCATTACCCCGTCTCTTGGTCACCACCTAACTGATCCACTAACGGGTGCTCTTTCTTCACTGCAGGTGAATGTGGCTCAGGGTAAGAAGCTCTAAAAGTTTACCCAAATTCCTTACTGGTACTACTTTATTTTACTCTGTAATGTTATATAAAATTGTTTAGCCAGACTTTTGCTTCATACATTCCAAGTTCCTGGCCAAGGACTCAAAGTTTTGTTAGATGCCATGTACCCTAAATTAAATTTTATTTGATGTGCAGTTATGTGCTGAAATATGTTGTGTTCTATAGAAGTGAGAAAGGTGAGAAAATGAAATGCCGAAGGACTGTGTTGTATACCTTGGATCAAATTAGTTCAGGAGTCATTCAGATGGACCAGAGTACCCTAAACTAGATGAACAAATCAACCTATAAAACTTTGTCAAAAGCTTGTTAATAGAGAACTCTATCGATCAAAATTTCCATGTCAGTAATGCTCAAACTTTTAGTACTCCTCTCTTGTTTTGGCCTCACTAAACTGAGGTGAGGTAGGAAGGTCTTACCCTCCATTTAGCAATGTGGAAAGAGAGATCTAAAGAGTTGGAGTGTAAAATATAAAGAAGTCTCCAAGCTGGTGACACATGGAAGCAGAACAACATCCTACTTTCCCATCCTCTTTTTTCCTTGATGCCACTGCCCTACAACATGGTATCCCCAGAAGCCACAGTCATCTCCTCTTTGTGGGACAAACATGAATCTATCTTGGCCCAGCACTCCTGAGAAAAGCAGAATATATTAAAAAAATTTACCTTTGTCTCACCAGATGCCTTCAGGATGAAATTCTTCCCTAAACCAAATCCTAGAGTCCAGTTAAGTGTTTCAAGGAGGGCAAGAAGTAACAAGGAGAAGTATTGAATCCTCCTCTTCCCCTAACACAGGACTGTATCCAAGCTTGATGTGAGCATCTCCTGCCAAAGCAGGCAAGATTGTTGAGCTGAAACCAAGAGGATGGGTCCTTGGCAGAGCAGACCCTTTCAAGGATGAAGATTGGATGCTGGGGAAATCCACCGTCCACAGATCTGAGGTTCCAAACTGGACGCTCTCATTTTCCATACCTCCTGAGGAGCTGGCAGGGCAAGACATGGAATAAACTGAAGAATACTGCGCTCCATCCAACCCATCTGGGAACTCACAGTGGAAAATAATGGGGGTAATACACTGGGACAACCTCAACTTCTTGAGATCAATGCATACCTCTATGCTTGTCTGCATACTTTATACAAGTTTTCATTTTGAATAAAATGAAGAGTTAGCATCAAGAATGGGAATGGCTACTTAGTTTTAAAATGTGTTGGTGAAGCCAGAACTTGGAGAAGCCAGTGGAAGCAGGGGTGGGAATAATCAAGGAAACTAGCCTCCCATAAGAAGCATCAAGGAACTGGATGTTTGGTATCAAATTCTGTTGCACCAAACCCTTGAGGATTTATGCTTTTTTTTTAAAAAAAAATATAATTAACATTAGGACCCTTGAATGCATTCATTCATAGGACATACATTATGCTCCTATTTGATCACAAACACTGGGAAGGTCAAAAACAGATAAGATATAACTTCTGTGCCTAAGGAATGTTAAAAATAGTAGTTATCTCTAATCAAAGGAGACTGAATTGTGGAATAATATTGAGAAACATATAATTACTTAAAAATAACAACACACACAATCAGTGGCAAAATGTCCCAGGTCTCCTTTAGCACCTTTATCCAGTGTGGCTCTGACCTCTCCTGAGACATTCCCCTTTGTTCTAGATTTGCCTACGTCTAGTTAAGCTTAGACTAGACGTAGGATGTTAGAACAGACTGGAGATCTGTGATACTAGCTTGTGACAGTCCTCTCTCATGTAGGTGAAGGAACAGAGGCTCTTAGAAAAGTGGATGAAGTAGCTTTCTGAATGGTCTTTCCAATTCTGTGTCTCCCACTTTGTGAATTAGCAGTGTCTAGGATAACTCAGTCTTCTTATGGCAAACTTCCTTTGTAGTCTCATAAATAACAGAAAATCTTCAGTGGATCCCCAGTCTTATCTGATCAAGTGAAAATCCTCTAGTAAAAATGGATGCTTAGGATTTCCTAACAAGTCTTTATTCTTTCCCTACTCTGTGCTTGCTCTCCTGAAATTGCTGTTACATAAAACATTTACATTCACTATACACTCTAAAGATCATATTCATCTTTCAAAACTTATTCTTCTTTTCCTGGGAGTCAAATCTTTTCTCCCTTTTTTGGATTCCCAATAGTATTATGTTCTTGCATTGTCACCACAGAGCTTCATCTCACTAATTACCTCCCTCCCAGACCCCCACAAAAACTAAAAATTAAAAAGCTTTATCTCAATAGGAATAATGTCTTATGTGTCACTGTTGGTTCTGAGACCTGACATAGAGCCTTGACCATCTATTTGTTCAGGAAACATTTCTTGACCAGAGATACCCATAGACCCACAACTCATTCCTGGCAGAACCTAATTTAGAACTTAGATATCTGTACTCTTTCCCTAGTGTTTCTCCTATATCCTTTGACTCCTAGTATATCAATTTGTAGGGCTCCTTTGAAGCTCTGACATATTCATCCCATTGTCCATATTACACATTACCTTGGCTTGAGAAATCTAGTGATTTAAGAGTCTTTGGAAATAAGTTTTTCCAGTTTTGAACTGAGTTGAGGGCACATACTAGAACTGTATTGCCCATTTCCTAATGACACTCTGCTGAGTTCTGAGTTCAGAGAGAAACTGAGTCTTTGAAAGCACAGACTTGTATTTAGATATTGATTTTAAGTCCTTTTTTTCCCTTGCTCTTCCTTTATCCCTTTTCCCTACTCTTTCCCTCCCATTCCCTCTCATCTTTTCTGCAAAGCTTCATCTAAATCTGCTAAACAGGAGATAGTCCTGTTAATTGTAATTTAATAGATATTAATGTAGTATCTAACTGGCCTGAAGAGACACATCGTCAGTGTAGTACACTGAAAGTGGGGTCAGTGGAGCATTCAGGAAATCTGAGTGAAGGCTGATTCTAGAGGCACCCATCCTGAGTTATATCTGGGAACCGAAGGTTTGAATCAGGATTCTCACAACTTCGTCATACCAGGATGTCGAGGAGGGCAAACCAGGGCAAGTGGATTTTAAGATTTTCCTGCCTGATCTTGACCAGGGAAGGATAGACAGACTAGGAAAGAACAAATGTTCTCAGACACTGGCCATGCACACACGGGCCCCACAGTCCTTGAATACTAAAGAGAGGTGCCTTTGGCTGTCACACTCCCACTCCAGGTTCTCCCCACCCCGCTGGCATCTCCTCAGTTTTCCCAGTTCTTTTCTCGTTCTCTGTCTCCCAAGCACAGTGTTCTTCAAGTGCTGTGTTCTTCGTTCCCTATTGCAAACTTGTTCTCAAAGAATTCATCCACTCTTATGACTTCTATTACATGCAGTTGTCTCTCAAATCTGAACCTCTCTCCTGAGCTCTAAGCCTAAATGACTATTGGACCTTGCAACTGAATTTCCCTCTCAAATAGGAAATGGAGTTTTAAACTCTTGCCCTGTCCCTCCTCCTGTGTCTCCTATCTTAATAACTGATGCATTCCATTTGATGCACTCAGTCTTCAAGCCGGCGATTTAACAAATATCCTAGATTCCATCCTTATTGTAATCCTCCTTAATAGTCACTAATACTGTTGATCATCTTTTCTAGAAGCTAGGTGAAAGCAGCATGTTGCCCTGGTTCTCACTTGTTTCTTGTACTCTCCAGACGCTTTGAGTGCTAACTGCAACTTTAACAATGGCTTCCTAACCTGATCTTTTCACTAATTCCACTGTGAAAGAATCCTTTAATTTCTTTGCTGTTTCTTCATCTAAATCATGATGGCATTGAACTACTTCTCTGAGAGCTTTCTCAGCTCTGATATTCTTTTATTTGTCGGCTTGCAAATGTCACAGGCCCTAAAGTGAAAATCTGAGTTTTCTGCCCTTTCACTCATTCCCTGACTCCCAATAACCTTTTGATCCTTCCTTCTCCCCTACCCTGCTAACGAATCTTTTGATTGCAATGTGGCAGTCCTAGGACCCAAATCTTTAGCCAGGATATGATCTCCCAGCATTCCCAAGGGAGACAGTCCTGTGTCCTTTCCTTCTGCTGTCACAGCAGGGAAGGGACTTGCCTTGAGCCAAGGCTTACACAGAGCAGCCATTGTTTTCATCTTGATCCTCACTGTTATTGTTTTGAGGTGCTGCTCCTCCACTCAGCAGAGGCAAACAACATAGATGGGAAGTTTTAAGACATACCCACCCCTGCAAGTTAACTAGAGGCTGAGTATCAATTCCTTGTTCCCATTCTACCCACGTCACCATCCCTTCAGCCAGAATACCAGGCTCAATGAGGTGGCTCCTGAAGCTTGATGTTGCCCTCAGGACCAGGGATCCTTTGGTCTTAATTTAGAGGCTTCACAGAAGGAACACCAAAGGGAGTGGTGTACCTGCTGAGAGCTGGTGAACTCACCATCGTTTCTGAAATAACACACTCCTCTCCACATTTGCGCAGTTGCATTCTCCATACAAGCTGGGAGATGATACAGAAGAGCTAGGACTTTCATACTCCAGGTTCCCAGACTTGGCATTTACTTCATATTGCCTCATGTCATACAATTGAATGGATAAAGTTGGTTTTCAACATCTCCCATTATCTTTCTCTGTTCTATGAAAATTATGATGAAATGACTTTCTCCCTTTTGTACACTTAGTGTGTGTGTGTGTGTGTGTCCATCTTCCTAGAGTCTGAAGGCTCCTGGGGGAGGGGAGAAATGCAAGTGTATCCCATGTTGATCTTTGTTGAAATTTCTGGTAAGAAGCTGGCAAAGACTATTGAAAGGATATTAAGACATCTCTGAACTTTGTATAAATATTAGAACCTGGATAGGAATTTGAATTTATCTATGCTCTCCTCAACCACACCTGCTATTTTATAGGTATGGAAAATAAGGCTTTCAGCAAATTAGCAGTGCACTCCCAATCATGTGTACTTTCCATTACAATCTGCTTCCTAATTACATGTGAATTTCCTTATTCCTCAGAGCCAGGGAGCATCAACATTTGGCTTCAGAAGTGCTTCTAAATCCTGAATAAACAAAAGTGAATACGCAAGGTGGCGGTCGGGATCTCCTACTCCTAAAGCCAGATGCAATGCTTGTGTTTAAGCCTCTGATCCCGGGTTGCTTCAGTGCTGACCCAACTTTCTTTTAATAAGTGGAGAAGGACATGCAGGGCTAACTGACACATATCCGTAGGGCTTCCTGTGCTCCCTCCGAGCCCCCGCATTGACTCTTAAGAGATGGGAGGGTTTCTGTTTGCATATATGCAGCAGAGAAAGACCTGCCTCAATTGTGGTCAGCAAGGTTTGACTTGGATCTAGGAAGGGTAGAGGAGGCCTCAACTGAAGTGCCTTCATGGAGGAGTGGGAGGGCTTTTCTTTTTCTCTCTGCAAACCACTGTTTGAGTTACATTCTACCAGTAGAATTTTTCCAAGATAAAATATTGGGAAACATGCTAAGTTGGGAGTCATGATTCCTAGTTTCTCAGCATGGTGCTCCTCCCATGACTTAAAACCTCATCCATACATTCATTTATTTAGGAAACAAAATAGTCATTGAGCTACTATATGCTTAGTACTATTCCAGGTACTGAATATTGTGTATGATAATGCAAATTTCCTGTTTCCATAGGTCTTGCATTTTAGCAGAGAAGTCAGTAATTGACACATAAATATAATAATACTAAATGGTATGAAGAAAACAGAAATTGACTAAAGCAATAGAGAGTGACATACAAGAGGGTGTGTTTGTGTGTGAGTGTGTTATAGTGCTTTAAAACATGTCCACAGATTCTTTACAGTCTCTTCAATAGGTGATGTCTAATCCCCTATCCCTTGAGTCCTTGGGCTGGACTTAATGATTTGCTTCTAAAAGACAGAATGACATTGAAGTGAGAGGGTATGACTTTGAGTAATAGAGTCACTGTGTCTCCCTCTGGTTTTCTTGGATTATTTGCTCTGAGGAAAGTTGGCTGACATGTTGTGAGGACACTCACACAGCTTAAGAGGCTCATGTAGTAAGAAACTGAGATGTCCTGCCAACAGTCATATAAAGGCGTCATCTAGGAAACTGATTCCCTGGCCCCAGTCAAACCTTCAGATCACTGAAGCTCCTGCCGACATCCTGACTGCAAGTGAATGAGAGATTCTGAGACAGGACCACTCATATAAGCTGATCCTGGGTTCCTGACAGAAACTGTGAGATAATAAATAGTTGTCATTGAAACCAGAGCTTTTGGTTAAATAACAATAGATAGCTAATGTTGGTGTTTTAGGGAAGCTCTCTCTGAGAAGGTAATCACTGAGCAGAGACCAGAATGGGAAGAGGAAGTGAGACAGTTTAAGATGTGTATGGAGAACCCGTGAAGTAGAGGAAATAGAACTGGAAACAGGACTTGTGATAGGAACACGCTTGGAGTTTTCAAAGCCATGTCAGGAAAAATTGTCCAAGATTTGTAAATGGGCAAGATAGGACTGAGTATCCTTTCAGTGGAGAACTAGGCAGTGTCTAGGGTATTTTCTGAAGATTACCTGATTATATTGAGATATTCCCCTTTGACTGAACTTCTATTGCCTAAGTTATTTTATAATCCTGTAGAAGTAGAATTCAATTTGTAGAAAACAGAGTGATGCAAGTGATCTTTTCCAAAGCAATATAATGAATCTTGTCCAGTAGAGATACAACTGAATTCTACACTGTAGAAAAGATGGCCCCATACAACACATTTTAAGATGCTTTATTTTTAAAAAAGAAGCTTTACTGAGACAAAATTTTTATACCACACAATTCACCATTTAAAGTTTACTATTCAATTTTTTTTAGTATATTCACAGGATTGTACAAATATTACCACAAACTAATTTTTGTCCACCTTGTAAAGAATCTCCATACCTATTAATAGATGTCCCCTATTCCCGTCCATCATTTCCCTTCCCCTCCACCAGCCCTAAGCAACCACTAATGTACTTTCTGTCTTTATAGATTTGCCTATTCTGGTGATTTCATATTAATGTAATCATAAATATGTGGTCTTTTGGGACTGGCTTCTTTCACTTAGCATAATGTTTTCAAAGTTCATCCATGTAGCTTGTATTAATACTTCATTATTTATTCATTAAATAATATTCAGTCATATGAATATACCACATTTAGTTGATCTCTTCATCAGTTGGTGGGTATTTGGGTTATTTCTACTCTTTGGACAGTATAACTAATACTTATAGAAACGTTCACATATAAGTTTTTGTGTGGATGTATGTTTTAATTTCTTTTGGGTGTATGTTTAGCAGTGGAATTGCTGGGTCATATGGTAGGTCCATGTTTAATATTATGGGAAACTATCAAACTATTTTTCAAACTGGTTATACCATTTTACATCCCTTCCATCAATATATCTGGATTCCAATTTCTCCACATTCTTGTCAACACTTATTATCATCCATCATTTCAATTATAGACATTTTAGCTGATATAAGGTAATAGCTTATTGTGATTTTCATTTGCATTTCACTAAGGACTAATGATATTGAACATTATTTCATGGACTTATTGACCATTTTTATATTTTTCTTGGAACAAAGTGCTTAAATGCTTTGTCCATTACGATTTTTGTCTTTTACTATTGAGTTTTAAAGGTGTATATTCTGTCTGTCAATTAATCTATAACAAAGAAGGCAAGAACATATAATGGAGAAGAGACAGTCTCTTCAATAGTGGTACTGGGAAAACTGGACAGCTACATGTAAAACAATGAAAGTAGACCATTTTGTAACACAATATACAATAGTAAACTCAAAATGGATCGAAGACCTCAATGTTAGACCAGAAATCTAAAACTCCTAGAAGAAAACATAAGCAGAACACTCTTTGACATAAATCATAAGCAATACTTTTTTTGGATCTCTCTCCTAAAACAGAGGAAATAAAAGCAAAAATAAACAAATGGGACCTAATTAAACTTAAAAGCTTTTAAACCTTTGACAAAATAAAGCAAAACAAAAAAACAACTTACAGAATAGGAAGAAATATTTGCAAATGATATGACCGATAAGGGATTAATTTCCAAAATATATAAACGTCTAATTAAATACTACAATAGAAAAACTAGATTTGGTGGATATTTTCAGAGCTTTACACCCCCCAAAAATAGAATATACATTCTTTTCAAGTGCACATGGAACATTTTCCAGGATCGATCATGTACTTGGACACAAAAGAAACCTCAACAAATTTAAGAAGATAGAAATTATCTCAAGCATCTTTACTGACCACAATGCCATGAAACTGGAAATCAACAACAGAGAAACAAAGGAGAAAAAAAGAAAAGCATGGAGATTAAACAATATGTTATTGAAAAAACAATGGATCAATGAGGAAATCAAAGCTGAAATTAAAAAATACCTTGAGACAAATGATAATGAAAGCACAACCACTCAAAACCTATGGGACACAGCAAAGGCAGTGCTAAGAGGGAAGTTTATAGCAATACAGGCCTTTCTCAAAAAAGAAGAACAATCTCAAATAAACAAGTTAACCCACCACCTAAATCAATTAGAAAAAGAAGAACAAAAAGCCCCAAAAAGCAGCAGAAGGAAGGAAATAATAAAGATCAGAGAGGAATTAAATACAATAGAGATTAACAAGACCATAGAAAAAATCAACCAAACCAAAAGTTGGTTTTTTGAAAAAGTAAATAAAATCGACAAACCTCTGGCCAAACTCACAAAGAAGAAAAAAGAAAGAGCACAAATTAGCAAAATAAGAAAGGAAAATGGAGAAATTACAACAAACAAAATAGAAATACAGAATATCATACGAGAATATTATGAAAAACTATATGGAACCAAACTGGATAACCTAGAGGAGATGGACAAGTTTCTGGAAACATACTGTCCACCAAAACTGAATCAAGAAGAAACTGAACACTTGAACAATCCGATCACTAGAAAGGAAATAGAAATAGCAATTAAAAACCTCCCTACAAATAAAAGTCCAGGACCGGACGGCTTCACCGGGGAATTCTACCAAACATACAAAGAAGAACTCATACCAGTCCTTCTCAAACTCTTCCAGACGATTGAAAAGGAGGGAATACTCCCAAACTCATTCTATGAAGCCACCATCACCCTGATACCAAAACCAGGCAAAGACACTACAAAAAAAGAGAATTATAGGCCAATATCACTGATGAACATAGACGCCAAAATCCTCACCAAAATTTTAGCAAATAGAATCCAACAACACATAAAAAAGATTATACATCATGACCAAGTGGGGTTCATCCCAGGGACACAAGGCTGGTTCAACATACGCAAATCAATCAATGTAATACATCACATCAACAAGAGAAAGGACAAAAACCACATGATCATCTCAATCGATGCAGAAAAAGCATTTGATAAAATTCAACACCCATTTATGATAAAAACTCTTGCCAAAGTGGGTATAGAGGGAACATATCATAAACTCATCTTCAAAGGAACCAAACAACCAGATTTTAAAAATGGGCAGAAGACCTGAATAGACATTTTCCCAAAGAAGACATACAGATAGCCAACAGACACATGAAAAGATGCTCAAGATTACTAATCATCAGAGAAATGCAAATTAAAACCACAATGAGGTGTCACCTCACAGTTGTCAAAATGGCTGTCATCATAAAGAACACAAATAACAAATGTTGGTGAGAATGTGGAGAAAAGGGAACCCTTGTACACTGTTAGTGGGAATGTAAATTAGTACAGCCTTTGTGGAAGCCAGGATGGAAATTTCTCAAAAAACTAAAAATGGAACTACCATATGACCCAGTAATTTCACTCCTGGGTATATATTTTATATATATATATATATATATATATATAAAATGAAAACATCAGTTTAAAAAGATACATGTATCTCAATGTTCATAGCAGCACTACTTACAATAGTCAAAATATGGAAGCAACCTAAGTGTCCATTAATAGATGAACGGGTTAAAAAGATGCGATATATATACAAAAATATTACTCAGCCATAAAAAGAATGAAATTTTGCCACTTTAAACAATGTGGATGGACTTGGAAGGTATTTTGCTAAGTGAAACAAGTCAGACAGAGGAAGGCAAGTACTGTGTGCTATCACTTATGTGTGAAATCTAAAAAAATAAAACTAACTACTGAATATAACAAAAAAGGAACAGACTCACACATACAGAGAACAAACTAGTCGTTACCAGTGGGGAGGGGCAAGATAAGGGTACAAAATTAAGAGATACAAACTATATATAAAATAAGTAAGTTACAAGGATACATTGTACAGCACAGGGCTATAACCAATATTTTATAATGACTATAAAAGGAATATAATCTATAAAAATTGTGAATCATTATATTATATACCTGAAACTTATATAATATTGTATGTCAACTTTACATTAATAAAAAAATGTATATGTATATTCTGGTTAGAAGTTCCTCATAAAATATATGTCTTACAACTATTTTCTCCCATTATGAGGGTTGCCTTTCACTCTCTTGATGGTATTATTTGCAGAATAAAACTTTTTAATTTTAATTTATTTTTTCTTTTGTTGTTTGTGGTTATGGTGTTATTTCAAAGAAACCATTGTCTGACCAAAGACCATGAAGATTTGCTCTTATGGTTTCATCTAAGAGTTTTACTATTTTAGCTCTTACATTTAGATATGTGATACATTTTGAGTTAATTTTGTGTATATTGTGTGGTAAATTTCCAAATTCATTCTTTTGCACGTGGATATCCAGTTGGTCTTCCACCAATTGTTAAAAAGACTCTTCTTTCCCTATTGAATTGTCTTTGGACCCTGGTTGAGCATCAATTGATCATAAATATATGGATTTGTTTATTGAGTCTGAGGTCTATTTGATGGATTTATATGTTTATTCTTTTTCCAGTATCATACTTTCTTACTATAGCTTTGCAGTAAGTTTTGAAATTGGTAAGTGAGTTCTCCAATTTTATCCTTCTTTTTCAAGATTGTTTTAGCTCTTTTGGATTTCTTGCATTTCTATGTGACTCTGAGGATTGGCTTGCCACATTTTGTGCAAAGGCAGCTTCTGACTTGATAGTAATAGTTTTGTATCTGTAGACCAAACTAGGGAGTGAAGTCGTCTTAATAATAGTAAGTTGTCTGATGCATGACCGTGGAATGAGTATCTTCTCATTTATTTAGATGTTTCTCAATCTCTTACAACGATATTTTATGATTTTCCTTGTATGTCTCATTTGTATTTAATGTGTTACTAAATATTTTTAATTTTTAATGCTATTGGAAAAAATTAAATTCTTAATTTTATTTTCAAAATTTTCACTGTTAGTGTGTAGAAATACGTGACTTTTGTATACTGATCTCGTATCCTTCAACTTTGAATTCATTTATCAGTTTTAATGGTTTTTAGTGAATTTCTTAGGAGTTTCTATACACAAAATCATGCCATGTGCAAATAGAGTTTTACTTTTTCCTTTCCAATCAGGACGCCATTTCCCTGCTGCTTTTTTCTTGCCTAATTTCCCTGGTTAGAACTTTTATTATGATGCTGAAGAAGTGAAAAGAGTGGACACTCTTGTCTTGTTCCTGATTTTATAGTGAAAGCATTCAGTCTTTCAATACATAATAGGATAGTGGTGGGTTTTCCATAGATGGTCAATATCACACGAGTTTGCTGAGTATTTTCATCATGTAGAGTGTTAAATTTTTATCAAATACTTTTTTCTATGCCCATTGAGAAGACCATATGGTTTTGTCTTTATTCTATTAATAAGATGTGTATTATATTAAGTGATTTGTATCTGTTTAACTAACCTTGCATTTCTGGGAGAAGTCCCACTTGGTCTTGGCGTATAATCTTTTTGATATGTTACTTGATTTGATTTGCCAGTGTTTATTGAGTTTTTTTCTTTGTGTATGTGTGTTTATATTCATAAGGGATATTAATCTGTCATTTTATTTTCTTATGATGTCTTTTTGTGTGAAGACCCAGTAATGGTCTCAAATAATGAATTGAAAAATGTTCCTGACTTTTGTATTTTTGGAAAGGTTTTGAAGAATTGTTATTAATTCTTTGAATGCTTGATAAGTTTTAAAATTATGAATTCGGTTGTTTTACTTGTTATAGATCTATTCATATTTTCTATTTATCTTGAGTAAGTTTCTATAATTTGTGTATTTCTAAGGATTTATCCATTCCATGTAAATTATCTTACTTATTGATGTACAGTTGTTCATAGTATTCCCTTGTAAATCTTTTTTTCCTTATGTAAGATTGGTAGTGATGTCTCTTCCTTTCCTGATTTTAGTAATTTGAAAAGATTTCTTGGTCTGCCTGGATAAATGCATGTCAACTTTATTGATTCAAACATTACATTTTATTATATTATACAGTATTAACCAGTTCTGCATCTGTTAACAAATTCATTTCAATATTTCTGACAGCAAATGTATACATATATCTCTGTTCTTCAAATTATCTTTTGAACTAATCTTAATCACTTGCTGGTTCTGTCATTAATTAATGAGTTGAATATAATATTTAATATGTTAATTTTATACATTTATAAAATGATATTTTTAAACTAATGAAAATTACATGTTAGCAGAAGGTATAAAAATCAGTGAGGAGTCAGAGAGTGATGGGAAATGAGGGTGAAGAGAAAGGTATAGGACAGATCATGTAGGTCCTTGTAGGCCATGCTAAGGAGATTGGTTTTTACTTAAGTGAGATGAAAAACTATTAGCATCATCTTAGACAAACCCATTTTTAAACTGTGGCCTCAGCTATCTGAAATGTCTCTATGCTACCTCAGAATGGAATGAGATTATGGCGCTGGAGATTGCACTGTTACTCTTAGAACTCAGGTCATCTATGAGGCCAGTTTTCAGGCACTCATGACTTGGTCTAATTTTTGTTTTCAAATTCTTACCCGAGGCAGATTCCTAAGGAAGGAAAACATAGGGAATTTCAGAGAGCTGGACCCGGGATCCTGAAAAAGGCAGTCTTATCCATGAAGATGCTGGGGATTCATACATTAATATAATGTATAGGTCATTGAATCCCCCAAAGAAGAGGAGATTGGGGCTGAGGAAATTTGAGGGCTCAGAAGGTGGGCTTGGCTTATCTCATCATCTTTGGTTTGGGCTGATTCTGTGTAATTGGAGAACTAAGACAGTGGAGAAGCAAGTCTGAGCAGTGAACAGACAGGTCAAGAGGGAGAAGCTGGGTATGTTAAATGGGGTTGATAGAAAGCCTCAGAAGTTTAAGCTTGAAAAGGAAAGCAAACGCTAGAAAGTGATGAATCCACAAAACATGTTTAGAACATGAGAGTATTATGGTGCTTAGGACTGAGAGAGACAAAGCCAAAACGAAGGATGGCATGGGGAACCAGAGGAAAAAAACATCCCTTTAGAAAGTTTGACTTGCACGAATTCTCAAGCATCAATCCTCAGCCTGCATCTCAGGATATTCATAGATTGAAAACGAATCAGCTGAATATCTCTACCATTCAATTTATTTTTATTTTATTTTACCTCTGACTTGACCTAAATCTTAAACTATTCATGGAGAGTTAAAACTCTATTCTAGCACTCAAAATTCTCCTTGTCAAACTTCTTCCAATTGTAGAACCTAAATTACTGTTGTTTACTCTAACTCCTATTTTCTCTTGTCTCTTCCTCAATAGTTCAGCAGCCTGCCTTTCCAGAGTTCAGCTAAAGTCCTGAGAACTAGATGAATTTCAAGGTAGGTCTAGCAGGCTGAAACAGGCAGGCTTTCAGGAAAGGAGAACACTCTCTGGAAATGGTCTGACCATGAAAAACTGGTTGTTTGCGGTAATAGAAACCTAAATCTCTCTGCTCTCAAGTCCTAGTAAAAGGATTGAGTTTACCAGCATGACCTGAGTACAGGGAGCTATAAAGTGTGTTCGTCAAAGATTTTCTTTTCTTCCCCTTTCTCTCCTTTCAATTAAGAGTAAAAGTCCCCAGGAAAAGAATCATATAAACATGAGGATAGAGTTAAGATAAATGCATTCCTTTTGCTTAGGAAATTTTCCATGATGAATGAACAGCTCTCTAGGCCTTAGTGAGAAAGGTCAAGAGCTGGCTCTTTAAGGAAGACCTGCTTTTCCAGAGCTGAGGCTGGGGGCTTTGAGAGAGAGAACCTGTTTCTGAAGAGGGGAGCCAATGATCAGAGCTGACTTCTCCCAAGAGGTTTGCTGCTCCTTGGAGGTTTCAGATCTGCTGGTGGAATCTATATGTTTGATTTGGGGCCTCTCTCCCAGTGGCCCTCTAGAGCTGACCTGACCACTCATGGCTGCAAATGTGAGGGCTGAAAACACTTTCAATAAAGGGTATTGTGCTCATCCCAGACGGAAACAAAGCTTGTATTTCTCCATTTGCCCCAAAGAATGAGCAAACATCTAGATAATGTAATTTGGAAATCATCATAGAAGAAAGGTATCAGAAAACCTGGACCCCAGATCTGATTCTGTCTGTGAATAAAGCTTAGGGAGTATAAACGGTGCCCATGCTCACCTGGCTAGCTCCATAGCCAGTGAAACCAGCAGGAGTCAAACCATAATGTCAAGTTCTCTCCAAATTCTAATATTCTGTATCTAAGTGCCCTAGAGACCCCTGAATGTTCCTGAATATCCACTTACTTTCTTTAATTCCCCTTCTATGTCCCTTTCCCTGAGCAGCTACTTGGAGAGCTTGGTCTAACATAGCTAGGGAGCCACTGATTAGCAGATAAAATAAACATAACCTAAGGAGTCTTACTCAGTTATATGTATGGCATACTCTTAGTTTTAAAATCAAGCAGGGGTAGAAAAACCTAAAATACAGGATGTTTGATACGTAGGAATGTTAGGCCCAAAGGGCATACTAGAGAGAAATCTTACTTGGTAGGAACAACCATGTGTATGGAGGTGAAATAAGTAGATGAAAAGTGATGAAGTCCATCTTTATAGATGTGTTCATTGCACGCTCAAGTATATATTCTAGTCACCAAGGAAAGAGGTACAAGTGGAAGCATAGATGGACAAGGAGAAAATGAGGTGCAAGTGTAGGTGGTGAATTATTTTGCAACTTTGTATGGGTTTTCAGGACCTTTGGCCATCACTCTGAGGTGACCCTTCATTTGGGCTACACTGTCACAAGAAGTGAATGGAATCCTGGACCCATGGTTAAGACTGCTTGACCACTGCAGTCTGGAAGGTTAATGGGAGTGGACTGCCATGACACACACATTATTAAGTAAAAATAAAAAAGAAAACGAGAATAGTTCTATCGAAATAGGCTAGTTCTCCATCAACACCTCAGAAACCTTGTTTCATCTTTTAAATAAACACCTTGATATCCCTTGGTATCTTTCTCACCAAGTCTTAAATACTGTTAATCATTCCTGAATATCACCAGGATCTCAGTTCTAGATTTGTTTAAAATATTCCTTTCCACTCACAGTGAACTCTTTCTTGAAATCCAACTTCTTAGGAACTTGTCTGCTCCCCTGAAACTTTGGGCCATATTTCCACCAAAAATAATCTCTCAAGAATTTTCAAATATTTGGCAGTGGTAACCCAGGAGAAGTCCAGTGATGGGCAAAGCCGGAGAGGCATGACTGAACTTTCTCAGAACTCTAGTTTTCAATTAAACAGTCCAGGAAAGCATAAAAAGAGAAGCTAGCATCCTGCCTTACCAGGCACTTTCTTTGTTCTTTTTCTTTCCTTTCCCCCTCTCCATTCACTTCCCTCTTCAGGGAGAGTGTGACACTAATACAAAGTGCCATGTTGGCATTATTGCGATGTCATAGGACTCCCCATTATTTCTGATTCCTTGGGGGTTGATTAACTCTCTGAGGTGATAACAGGTTATATTTGGGTCCTTGAGTCCTTCTCCCACTCCCTTAGGCTTTGGGTCCTGGCCCAGTAATTCCTGCTCTCACTTTCCCATTCACAGTTAAGGGCAGGCAATGATTCCAGTGAGTTGAATTAGAGGGAGGTGATAGGGATTGGAGACTACTGAGAGAAAATCTGGGAGACAGATGACCTGGCCAGTGATAACCCTTTTAGGAATGTGTGACTTTACATGCGATAACACTTTTAGGAGTGTATAAGTCTACATGCAGCTGCCTGTGCTGGAAGAGGTATAAAGAATTCCTGTGAGTAAACTGGTTCTGAGAATCCTCCAATCCCTATGGGTGTGTGATTCCTGCAACCAGGAAAACTAGGAAGGGAGGATGCATAACAACATGGAAGACTCAAGACCACTGCTACGTGGGCGGATCCCCTCATAAGGATGTGAAAGGTGGGGTGGGAGATACTGACTCTAAGGCAGATCACAGAATAGATTGCCCTGAGATGAATTTAGTTGGGGATTTTAACCAGAAAACCAGTCATAAAATCATTGCAGTAAGTAGAATATTAAAAATATAATTAGAAATCAAGCATGGTTTTAGAGTCTATGAAATAAACAATCCATAGGCCCAAATGGAGAAGTAAGGCAGAAGCATATGATAGACACCTCTTTGTGAAGAAGGTGGACAGGTTTCACCTATCACATACGTAACCCCATCTGTCCACTCTGGGCAAGGGCAGCTCTCCATGCTTCAAATACTCAGGAAAGAGTAAGGGATGAGTCAGGGTGTAGGAGGAGTCTGTTTTTCTGGAGAATTTGACTTTGGAGGTTTCTGGCAGGAGTAGTATAAGGTTAGGAATTTTATCTGTCTTGTGGGTCATCTTTAGATGACCCAGTTTTTCCCACTTCCAGCTAGGAGCATCAAAATTGCAACTCAAGGATTGTATTATGGAATGCCTAAGCTGACCAGAGCATGGGTCTAACAGCTCCCAAACTCTGAGTTACAACTGTGCAGATTGCCTTGTGATGGTAGTTGCAGAAGGTGGAGGAAGATGTCCAAAGAAATGTCAGTTACCCAAGCAATAGCAAATAAAAGGGTGTGATCCCAAAATGCACCCCAGAGAGTAAGATAGTGTCTGAAGGCACAATCAAGTGGTATGGCTTCTGACATCTTCAAAGTGTTTCATGAGTATAACTGACAAACAGAATAATTTCTGAATCCCGTTGGCTGATGGGCGTAGAGCACTGGATATTCTTCTACCCGAGTGTTGCATCTTTTTTGAAGGGGTTGGTTTTCTTCATTCTGCACAAGTAATTTGAGATTCATCTATATTGTGGATTACATCAATAATTGAACCCTTTTTATTACCATTATATGTACAAGATATATCACATCTTGTTTAATCAACCATTTACCCATTGAAGGACATCTGATCATTTACAGTTTAGGGCACTTATAAATCAAGCTGCTATTAACATCCATGTATAGGTTTATTGTATGTTGTTATTTCATCTAGGAGAGAGATTGCTTCATGGTAAGCATACATTTAACTTTTTAAGAAACTCTCAAACTGTTTTCCAAAGTGTCTGTACCATTTTGCATTCCCACTAGCAATAGATGAATGTTATATTACTCCTGATCCTTTCCAACATTTGGTATGAATCGATGTATTAAGTGTTAGTGATTCCAATAAATGTGTATAAGTATCTCATTGCAGTTTAACTTATATTTCCCCAATAAATAGTGCTGTTAAGTGCCTTTTCAAGTGCTTATTTGCTAATCATACATTTTCTTTAGTGAGTGTTTAAATATTTTGCCTATTTTTATTGCTTTGCTTTGTCTTTTCATTCTCTTAACAGTGATGTTTGAAGAGCAGAAGTTTTCGATGAAGTTCAATGTATTAATATTTTTCTTTTATTTCCTTTTGTGGATGCTTTAGATGTAGTATCAGAGAAATTTTTGCCTAATCCAAGTTCACACAGTTTTCCTCCTATGTTGTCTTCTAAAAGTTTTATAGTACAGGTTCTACATCTATGATCCATTATGAGTTAATTTTTGTGTATGGTTTGAGATCTGAATTGAAGATCATCCTTTGGCATATCAATATCTAAATATTCCAGCACCATGTTTTGAAGCCTACCTTTCCTACACTAAATCATCTCTGTACTTAGGTTTAAAAAAATCCACATTTGTTTGCTCTATTTCTGAACCCTTTCTTCTGTTCCATTGATTTGTTTGTTGATCTTCATGCCGATATCTCACTGTCTTGATTACTCTAGTTTTTATAAGTTTTGAAGTCAACTAGTGCTAGACACCCAACTTTGTTTTTCTTTTTCAAACCTGTTTGTCATATATTGTCCAAAAAATCTGCTGAAATTTTGATCAAGTATTGCATTGAATCTATAGATAAGTCTGAGGTGAATTGATAGCTATATGTGTTCCAATCCCTGAACAGAATATATCTCTCCATTTATTTATGTCCCCTTTAATTTCTTTTCACAATGTTTTGTAGTTTTTAGGGTACAGGCATTCCAAATCATTTGTCAGAATTATGCATAAGTATTTGGTTTTTTTAAATTGTAATGCTGTTTTTAATATCAATTTCCAGTTGTTCATTGCTAGGATATAGGAATACAATTGATTTTTTTTTTGTTGATTCCATCTGATTTTCTACCTAGATAATCATGGTGTTTGTAACTAAAGTAAATTTTACTTCTTTCCAATCAAGATATTTTTACTTCTTGTTTTTGTCTAATTGTCCTGACTAGAAGCTGAAGTAAAATGTCAAATAGAAATGCTGAGAACAGATACTATTTTCTTGTACTTGACCTCAGGGTAAAAGTACTTATTCTCCCACCATTCAATGTGATTGAGGTAGTTCTCTTCCATTCTTAGATTGCAGAATGGTGTGTGTGTGTGTGTGTGTGTGTGTGTGTTTGTGTGTGTGTTTACATGTGTGTGTTTTCATTTTTGGTCAGAAATTGGTATTGGATTTTGTCAGATGCTTTATTGTATTTATTGAGATGATCATCTTTTCTTTTCATTTGCTAATATAGTGAATTACATAGATTTATTGCCAAATGTTAATCTAACCTGTATTCCTGGAATAAACCCTGCTTCATCCTGTGCCATATTCTTTATACATATCATTGGACTTGGTTTACTAAAGTGTTGTCTAGAAGCTTTGCATCTATGTTCATGAAAGCTGTTAGTCTGTAGTCTTCTTCTCCCATAATGTCTTTGTATGGTTTTTGTATCAGAGTAATTCTGACCTCATAGAAAATATTCTCTTCTTTTTAAATTTTTGGGACTGTTTTATAGAGTTGGTATTATTTCTTCCTAAAAGTAATTCACCAATAATGGCATCTAAATCTGGGGTTTTCTTTGTAGGAAAATTTTAAACTACAAATTCAATGTCTTTATTAGATATAGGGCTGTTTGTGTTAATGTGACCTGTTTCTTCTTAAGTGAGCTTTGGTAGTTTGTGTCTTTCAAGAAAGTTATCCATACCATTTAGATTGTCAAATTGTTGACATAGTGTTTTACATAATATTCCCCTATTATTCTTTTCATATTTGTAGAATCTATAATGATGCCACCTCTCATTCCTGATATTGGTAATTCATGTCTTTGCTCGCTCATGCTCTCTCTCTCTCTTGATTTTCCCTGATCTTATTAGAGGATGATCAATTCTATTGATGTTTTTAAAGAACCACCTACTATTTCACTGGTTCATTTATCTTTATATTATTTTACTCTTTTCTATTTTATTGATTTCTGCCTTGATCTTTATTATTTCCTTTATCTTACTTATTTTGGGTTTAATTTGCTCTTCTTTTTCCAGTTTCTTATGGTGGAAACTGAAATAATTGATTTGAGATTTTGTTTTATTTTTCTAATATAGATATTTGGTGCTATATATTTCTTCCTAAGTACTACTTTAGTGACATACCACAAGCTTTGATTTTCATCCATTTCAAAATACTTTCCAATTTCCCCATTGAGTTCCACTTTGATAACCGATAATTATAAAAATGTGATAATTTGATAATTATTATGATGTAAATAAGCAGAGCAACGGGATAGAAAATATTAGAAGATCATCTTTACTTTAGATGAGGCCCTAAGGGGAGACTTCTTGGAAGCGATGACATTCCATCCAAGGCCAGGAGGGTGAGAAGGAGCCAGCTAGAGAGTGCTGAAGCAAGAGTGTTGTAGGCATAGAGACAACAAATACAGAAGCTCTGAAACAGGAGAGAGGAAGAAAGAATCTTACAAGAGGCAAGAGGTGAAAGAAAATTTGCTCTAAGTTTTATCATCGAAGCATGCGATTTCCAAATACTGCAAAGTATAGGAATAAGCAGTAGCTGTGAGGACAGAGGGCTTCCAGGTTTGGCCTGACTACAGCTCATCTTAGAGTCAAGGCAATGGATAAAATGACCCTTGGAGAAGCCTTGCCATCCCCGGAATTCTATCCCTGTGAAGTTGTTGAAATATTGTTCCATCTTTAGAATGTGCTGCTGTACATCCTTAGTAAATTAAATTCTTTATTCTTGGTAGTTTGCCATGAGTGATCACTGGATTATTATTTTTTTCTTTAAATTTTTTTTATACAGTGGAATACTATTCAGCCATAAAAACTAACAACATAATGCCATTTGCAGCAACATGGATGCTCCTGGAGAGTGTCATTCTAAGTGAACTAAGCCAGAAAGAGAAAGAAAAATACCATAGGAGATTGCTCATATGTGGAATCTAAAAAAAAAAAAAACAAAAACAAAACAAAGCATAAACACAAAACAGAAATAGACTCATAGACATAGAATACAAATTTGTGGTTGCCAAGGGGGCAGGGGGTAGGAAGGGATAGACTGGGATTTCAAAATTGTAGAATAGATAAACAAGATTATACTGTATAGCACAGGGAAATATACACAAGATCTTATGATAGCTCACAGAGAAAAAAATGTGACAATGAATATATATGTATGTTCATGTATAACTGAAAAATTGTGCTCTACACTGGAATTTGACACAACACTGTAAAATGATTATAAATCAATAAAAAATTGTTAAAAATTTTTTTTGATTCTAAAGCAGCTTTCCAGATAGACCTCAAATAACTGATTCATATTAAATACATTTCTTTGCCTTTTCCTTCGCTCTAGCCTCCCTGTGTGGGGCTCTTTGGTTCTTGATGACAAGACTAAAATGATAAATCATGGACCCAATCTGGTGCCATCGATTTTCAACATTATTCTTTTTTTCATCACAAAGGATCTGTGATGGAAAATGTTCTTTAGTCAGCCACAGCTGGCTCCAGGACCACAGTGAGTTAGTAAACATCTGTTAAAGACAGGCTGAAGACGTGATTTCCTTAAATTATTTTCTCCAAGCTGGCTCACTGAGGAATTGTTCCCTCTATCTCTGGAAATCTTTACCTGTACTTTTTCTCCTCTTTGGTTCCCCTGAGCTTTCATCAACTCTTCCAATTCTGTCCACAATTGAATAATACATATTTTGTGTATTTCTTTCATGTCAGTCTTGAGGAAATCTAGTGAACATTCTATCTTTTCCCTAGTGGTGAGGACCCTGCTCTTAGGATCTTTGTCACAGGTGCCTTAGACCATCACTTCACCTTCCAGTAGAAGATTAGGGAGAATTTGGCTTTTATATTTTTTTGACCATCCTGCAAGATGAGATCAGTCAAAGAAATCTCATCATGAATGTAGTTCCCAGGATGGAACCATTTCAAGAATGGGAATTAAGAATTCTGTTCTATTTGGGATGTCCTCTTCTCAAGTGCAGAATGATTGGTTCTCTCCTAGTCTTTAGATATTCTGAGCAAAGGTCTTTCTAAATTTTTTTTTCTGCTTATATTTCTGTTTCCTCCATTCCTTCAGTTAGGAAATCCTTTCTGGTACCTGAGAGAAGAAACAATTTTATTCGTCTTCCCACATTTATTCTTTGGCTTGTAGAGAAGGAATATAATACTTCCATCTTATCCCTCCAACTGCCTATTTGCTCCTCCCCAAAGGAAGTGGGCGGGGGCGGGGGTGGGGGCGGGGGAGTAGTGAAGTTGGCTGGTGAGAGCTTGACCTTCACTGAACCACACTTACTGGTGGATGGAGTGGCAGTATTAAATGCTGCCCCAGTTTACACAAGGTATTGTTTCTCTCATGGGAATTGAGGGTTCATGTGGAGAGACGTTCGTTCATCCAGCACAAGGGAACGGGTTGCAGGGTCTTCTCCTTGTGGCAAACTCCATGTGGTAAATTCCCTGAGCAAGGGCTCCAAGTATGGGGGAGGGAGGGAGGATCTTCATCCTTTCTATGTTTTCTAGCTGTGTTAGGGTGTAGAAGCAGGCTTGTAGTCCTTGAAGCTAGCTGGGTAGCTAATTCAGGTCAGACACACAGATCACCTGTTCAGACAGGTGGCTCCTAAGACCAAGATTTGGGTAGCTGGAATTGGAAGCCCCATTAAACTTAAGGTCTAAGTCTTATTCTCCAAAATTGTCTGCAAATCCTACTTTCACAGTAAGATTGGGTATATCCTTCTTCACCATGAAGCAGTTTGGTCCTTTGATCCCTATTTGATTTCATGAACCTGGTATCTTTTCTCTCAATGGAGCAGAGCCTAGAGGAAGAGACTGTAGCCCATCTTCTAGCCTCCATCTAAATGTTTTATGTTGAATGTAGCCTTTTAAGGTGAAAATGGTTTTTAAAGTTATACTAATTGTCTCCCAGAGCTCCAAAGATTCTTGTGTGTGTATATGTGTCTAACTACCCTCAGTGTTCATGGCTGAAAAACTCAGAAGTGTCAGGTTCATGCATCTAAGGAAATGGAGACCCAGAGAGGTCAGCTGCCTGGTCTACAGTCATAAACACATTGTCAAGACCTTTCTCTTTCCATCGTTCCTATGGTATTTGAGTTGGCACAATGTGTTAACATTTTGTCTCCTTAGTGCTAAAAAATAAAGATGCCATAATAAAGAGGTAAAAATTGCCTCAATTCCTTCTGCATGTCTATAAACCACCCTCTTGAGTCTACTTAGAGTTCCATGCCCCAAATCTTGGACATAGTCCCAGGAACAAAATCAGTCCTCTAGGTCTTGAAGAGAATGGATTAAACTACCAGATACATCATCAGCCAGTGTTGATGATCCAATTTCTTTCTCTTTGTGCTTATCACCATTGATGTATACTCTGCAGATGGAATGGTGATTCCAGTTATGGGGGAAAAGCCATGGATGTGCTTAATTTCCTACCACTCTCTGTGACAAAGCTAATTTCATGTCCTGTGATCAAATAACTGTAACTTTGTAAAAGCAAAATGTGTTGGAATAGAGATACTCAGGGTCCTTGTGTGGCTTGGAATATTGCCAGGGCAGCTATGGGGTCTGAGTGAGTGTTTTTATTTTATTCCTGCTTTATTGCACTGCCTAATTCTCCCATTTCAAAATGTCGTGGAGTAGGCTGGTGTCATTTGTTTTCATAAATTAATGTCGATTGCAATTTATGGCCAGATGGGCCCTGAAAAATAAGAGGCTTGTGTGTCTTTTGGAAGGTTTAAAGAAAAGCAGTGGGCATGCTTGGAGTGAACTTTTGCACTTCAATGCTTCATTCTGCGGAGAGAGTAAATACTTGTGAAAAACTCTGTTTTATAACAGCTGGGCACAAAGGGCTCCTTCTTAGGATTACTTTTTGTCACTGCTTCTAATTCCTGTAGCAACTAGAAAAAATGTAAATATTGTCATTTTTCTTACTGGGAAGCCACGTGTATGTTGAGGAACAACTCCGTTCTGCTTGGAAATCAGAGGTCTAGGGTTTGAATTCCCCAGATATTGCCCCAGCCAGCTAATGTGGAGTGGGTGGGAAGTGGGGTGCATATTGGATCAATGCAGATGGAAGCTCTGACCCAGTATGTATATCTCTTTTTGCTATTCCTTTATGAATCAGTGGGAAGAACTGGATTAGTGAGAGGCACAGAAAAAAGAAAAAAAAAACTAGAGAATTTGATGAGTCTATGATTCTAAGAAATATGGCATGTGGGAAGCTGGAATCCAAGGTCGGCTTGGCAGCAGCCAAAGAGGAGGCTGCTTGGCTGCTGTAAGCATTCAGAGACCACGTGCAGCTGGATGATGCTTCCTCCCACAAAGGCACATGCCTTGAGATATGTGAGGGACAGCACTAGAAGCCCTCTTTTCTTAACCATGTTGGTATATAGCTATGTGATAAGTCACATAGATCCTCAATTAACTTACTTTCCACTAAAACCAAGTATCTAGACAAGACAAGCTCCAGGATCTCTTTCATCTCTAACACCCTTTTGTTGATAAACTTTGTTTCATGAAATTATGTTAGGATTAGAATATTATTTTATTCTCCTACTCGAGTAATTGGCCCTTAAATTCCTCTTAGTAAACATAACATTATCTAATGACCTTTACCCATCTAATGCCCTTGCCATATTTTTGTAGACCTTTATAGCTGAAAAAAAAAACATTTTCATATATGAAATTTTGTGAGATAGATAACAAAGTAACCACAATTGGTCTCAGCCCTCATAACTGAACTGGGATTTAAGCTTAGTCTCCTGGAGATGTTGCTGCTCTATCATTCAGCAAAATCACTCACATATTTCTTTTGGAACACAAACTAGATGCAAAGTACTTTGTTGAACATAAGAAATGCATCATTGAACAAGACAGGTGCAATCCATATCCTCAGGTTGCTCATATATTGTTGGGCAAAACAACACTTAATTATAATACAATGTGATGCGTGTGATGGAAGGGGATGGGGCCATCCAGCAGGAGAATCTAGCCCAGAGTAAAAGCCCATAAAGATCTCATTGAAGAAGTGAAATTTAATTCTGCTCAAGAATGGAATTGCTTTAGCCAGGCCAAAAGGGAGTTAGGGAAGAATGTTCCAGGCAGTGGGAATAATATGTCCTTTGGATTAAGACAGGATTTCTCTAATAACGTGGATGGGTTGGAGGAAGGAATGTAAGGAGAAGAACAAGAACAACCCAAGGTAAACAATGGGCAACTAGAAGATTATTTCCCACTGTGTTTACATATAAAATAACTTTTGAGATTGATGATCTACCTGAATAATTGCAGCTACCTCACATCGAAACTGGATAAATTTTGGATAATTTAATAAAACATTAAATCAATATGTATCCTGGGAAGTCTATGAAACTCTGAATGCCTGCCACATCCATAGCCCTCATCTATGGAAAGAATCCACAACAGGTAGTCCCCTTCCTAGAGGTCAATCAAGTTTGTACCATGTGACCTTCAAAACCCTGGAGACATCTGATTGGACCAGGGATCGATGTCTGAGACATTGGTAGTCATAAGAGGTGCCCCCAGGGAAGGACTATATTTCACAGAAGTGTAAGAGACTGGATAGTAACTGAAGGATCTAGTCAGTATATCTGAAGGTAAAGCAGAAAGACAAGGAGGACAAGAGATGCTATGACTGCAGAAAGCTATAGAAACCATGAGTAAGAAGAAATCATGCTGAGTGTGCAGGGGGTTAGAGAAAGAACAAGAGTAGGTAAATACAGTTCAAGGGAGCAGGGGGCAAGGGAGTAGGGGGGGCAAGGGAGTAGGGGGGGCAAGGGAGTGAGGGGGCAAAGACAGTAGGGGATGGGGGAGGAGGAGGATGAAGGCAGAAGTAGTAACAGAAAGAAGCAGAATTGTAGAAATTGGAGAATGACTGATAAGCCATTTATTGAGTTAAAAAGCTGCAGAATGCCAATGGTTTGGAGTGGATTTATGCACTGCTGTTGGGAGTGTTGCCAGGGACAGTCTTTCTGGAGAGCAATCTGACACAACTTAGTCAAATTAAAATGAATACTACATGTATTTCCCAAGAATATCTCACATAGGCACATAAGGGGATTTATGTGAAGATGTTCATTATAGTGTTATTTGTAGTGACTGGCAGTTGGCAACAATCTGGAAATGCATCAATAGGGATTATATAGGCAACATGTATCATGGGGAACTAAGCAACTATGAACATTAACAGCCTAAAGGAACTTTTAATAATACAGATGAACTTATATATAGTGATGAGTGAAAAAGGTAAGAACAGAAGGAGACATATAATAAAGCAGCATTTTTCAAGATGAAAAATACAGATATTAAAGAAATACATACTTTACAAGAACATGTACAAACCAAAAGATATACACTAAACCCAAAAAAGAGGGTGGAGGGGTATAGCTCAGTGGTCAAGCATGTGCCTGGTGTGCCTAAGGTCCTTGGTTCAAACTCCAGTGCCTCTGTTAAGGGGGGGGGGGAATAAATAAGCTAAATTTAATATTTAAAAAAAAAGAAAAAAAGTGGTTGCTAAAGGGTGGGGGAATAGAAGACTAGGATGCCAGAAGGGGGATAAAAGTAAATAAGAAACAAGATAGAGAATAACCGTGGCCTGAGGAACACAATTTGTTCAAATAACAAAAGAAGGGAAAGATGGAGAGGAGAAAAAAGTGAGGAAAAGAAAGTAAAGTTGGTGACAAGCAGACAAACACTGGTCATATGACAGGTTATGGCTGCAATAATCTAAAAGGTTAAGAATGATTTTCCAGATCTCTGAGGTCTGGCCATGCAGCTGTGGAGTTTCCTGGACTTCTTTTATGCCACATATCTTTATAATAAACCCCAGTCCTCTGAGGTCATCTGAGCGGGTCTCCATTCTCTAAAACCTTAAATCACCTAAGGAAAAGTTGTAAAATGGGATATAAATGACAAATCAAGCTACTTTTGTAGGACAATTATTAGGTACTAAGCCCTATCCTAGACTATTTTATATGTCAGATATTACTTAATTCTAACAACAATTGCATGTTTAGGTACAATTATTATCTTCATTATACGAATGAGGAAACTGAAACACAGAGAGGCTAAGTCACATGCCCAAGGTTGCAGCCAGTAGGTAGTAAGATGGGATTCAAAATCAGGCAGTTTGGTTACAGAGCCTGTGCTTATAACCAAAAGTGGTATCACAAGATGCTCTTGAGTAAACTGTATTTGAGTGGCTAGTTTTGCTCAATGTCAAGCTTGACTAACTTCTCAAAATTCTTAGATTTTTAAAATTCAGTAACCCCAGTAGAGGCAGTTAGTAACACTTAGACTGACTCTGAAGTAGTCAGATTTGGAGGAAGGAAATGCTACTCCAGGCATGCCATATTTGATTCTAAAACCATGATCTTCCTATTCCATCATGAGGAAGGGAATAACACCAAGGACACTGGATTTGGAGTCAGTGGTTCATCTCTCCCAGGCCATGTGACCTTGTGTGAGTCATCAAGCTTTCTGATCCTCAGTTTCCTCATTTGAAAAGCTGTGACTAATAACAACTCTCATGCCTTGTTATGGGTGTTAAATGAAGTGATATACGGTAAAGAACTTTGAACATTGCACAGCCTGTGTCTGGAGCCTGTGACACACTATTTGAGGTGATCCTTCAGGCTCTTCTTCTCCCACCCCGTGCCTTTTGTTAAGTCTCAACACCAATTGGGAGAGCCTTGGATTCCTATTGCATGAATATCAACCTGGGAGTTAGGCTGTGGTCACCACCAAGTCCATGGTGCTGTTTGGTAGTTAACGTATGTGGTAGTAGAGTTTAGCCTCAGTGTTGTTTGTTTTTCAACTCTGCATGGAGTAACTTGATATTTCTGGGTGTGTTTTCAATTTTCTTGGCAACTAGAGCATCATAGGACTGTATTTCCCACCCTTACTCTCTGGGTTTTGCCACATCTTTTCTCCACCAGCCCTTCTCTGAGTCTCCTCCCACACCAGAATCTGATTGGTCCTTCCCTGGAAGTCCTTTAAAACTATATTTGTCACTTTCTTAGGAGTCATATCTTTATTCTAGTGGTACATGTGCTTATCCTTACTATGCCTTGTTTAGAGTAGGAGCCCTTAAATGAGTCCTTGCCTGCTTTACCTTTAAGTAGCTTGGTGTCTGCCATGTAGGGGCACATAAAAGACGCCCAGTGAACCAAAGAGCTGTGAACCCACCCTTCGGGTCACCCAGACTGCATGAAGTAAGGGGACTTTGATGAGTCACAGGCCCTACTGGTGTAAAGAAAGATTCAAGGGACCAGCAGCACCATCTGACATCAGTTTTCAAGCTCTCCATTGCTTTTCCTGGAAGGATCATGAACTTAGCACTGTTACACTCCACTGGTTCTAAGACTTGGGGCTTTCAGTTACTACCATTCATTGTTATGAATCTACTCAGGAAACATTTATGAAGTGCCTACTTGTAGCTGACTGAGGGCCCAGGATTAAGAAGACTAAAATGTGAGTCTTGCCTATGAGAGGCCATGGTCTGATGGGAAACATAAATGGAGGCAAAAAACTAAAATTCAATAGCAAAAAGAAATGTTAACAGTAGAGATGTGAGCAATTGGGAGCAAGTGGACCACAGTGAAACTTTTCACAGTAAAATGTTGGGAGAATAAAGGGAGTGACTGAATCTTTGGATGTTCTTTGAAGTAGAATTTGAGCAAGAAAACGGAAGAAACTAAAGACCTGGAATGACCTGTTTTTTGCTGCACTTTTCTCCAACAACACGTGCCAAAGCTCAGAAACATGAGGGAGAAGGTATACTTTGGGTGATGATGAGTACTTCTGTACTGAGATAAGGGTGCTTGAAAGAGGGGCAGAGTTTATAGTGGCTAAAAGTACAGACATCCTAGGTTCAAATGCCAGCTTGGCATTCACTAGCTTTGTAACCTGGGAGAAGTTGCTCAAGATCTTTGTGCTTTAATTTTTTAATCTATAAAAATACGGGTAACATTATCTACCTTATAAGACTGCTTTCAATGTTAGATCTGTTAACATCATCATCATCATCACCAACATCATCTTAGGAAAGCTTATCCTCTCAATTCATCAAAGCTTAGAGTCTTCTCCCTGGCTCCACCTCACCCCTTGTTGAATGAGAAGCTTCTAGAGAGACTCAGCTAGAAGCGGAAAGGAAGAGCGAGAGGAAGAGCCACAGTGAATGAGGTTGGGGTAAACTGAATGGGAGTCTGGGGTCCAAGAAAGAAAGTCAAATACTCAGGTGCCAGTCAGATAGATGAACACAAGAGACCCCAGGCGTTTGCTCATGTCAACCTCATGCACGTGGCTTCTAATGCTATATTTAAAATGTTGGTGAAATTATAATCCTGTTGTAGTTCCTTTGGAGGCTGGTTCATTAATCTAGGCAGTGTGTGTGGCTGGCAGGTAGCCAGCATCATCCCCTGACTCCCATCCCCATGTGACTCAGCACAAATCAGACACTTTAATATCTTCTGATCCCAAGTTTGAACTTGCCCCTAAAGAAAGCCTGCCTCTCCCTATCCACTTTCTCCCCACCTTCACAATCCATACCCCACTTCCAATTTATCAGCTAGTAAATTCTGAGTTGAACTTGGAGCCAGAGTTTCATTTGGTTTTGGCAAAGAATCAACTTCTTCCAAGAAAAGCAAAAAAAAAAAAAAAAAAAAAAAAAAAGGAGGCTGTGGAAGGGAAGGTTTAAAAAAAGCCTAGCTAAACAAAAAGGGCTCATGGAAACAGCCCCACAACATTAAGTAACTCAGTGCAGAGTGCAGAGAGAGCAGTTCTTTTTGATGCATTAAGTGCGGATGAATTTAAAACAATGTTGGAAATGCTCTGAACATGCAATTGGGGTTACCAACAAAGCACAGATAGGCTCCTGGTTTGGAGAGGTCATGGGATCACCAGTCATTAGCGGGTGACTTCAGAGCTGGAGAGAGGGTCTGGAGGTGATCATGGCACCCACACTCATTTTCATTCTGGATTGTGTAACATCCTTACGCTTGTGAATAGCAGAAGATTTGGTGATCTAAGACTCTGCCCTGTTGGGTCTGTCAACCCCCTGAAGACCAAGAGACATTTCTGGCAGTGTACAGTATCCCAAGCTACAGAAAAAGACGTGGGAGTGGTTCAACTCCACTTATAATGAGAAAAGTACAAGTCAAACTATCAAACTGGAAAAAAAATTAAGTTTGATCATCACCGTCAGCTTGGAAAAAATATTTTAAAGTTTAATAGCATCCACTACTGGAATTGGTAGGGGAAAATGGCCACTCTCTAACATTGTAGCTTTTAATGTAAATGCTATTACCCTTTTGGAAGGAAATTTGACCATATTTTTCTCTGCTTCTGTTATCCCCCCTTTTTTCATTCCTTCTTTCATTCATTCTCCTTCCACAGGCCATCATTCCCCATATATTTAATGTTTATTATTTTGCATATATTCTTGTAAAATGTGACATACTGATTTTTTTCTCCATTTTATTTTAGTTAAACTTTTTATTGAAGTATAGTTGATTCATTTCAGATATATAGCATAGAGCAATTCAGTATTTTTACAGATTATACTCCATTAAAAGTTACTACAAGGTAATGGCTATAATTCCCTGTGCTATACAATATACCCTTGTTGCTTATCTATTTTATACATAGTAGTTTGTATCTCTTAATCCTATACCCCTAACTTGCCCCTCCCTGTTTTCCTGGTAACCTCTAGTTTCTTTCTATCTGTGAGTCTGTTTCTATTTTTTGTTTGTTTGTTTTTTGTTTCTTTTTATTGGGGGAGGTAATTAGGTTTATTAATTTATTTTTTAATAGAGGTACTGGGGATTGAACCCAGGGCCTCCTGCATGCTAAGCACCCACTCTATCACTGAGCCATACCCTCCCCTCTTGTTTCTGTTTTGCTGCATAAATTCATTTACATTATTTTTTAGATTCCACATGTAAATGATATCGTACAGTATTTGTCTTTCTCTGTCTGATTTATTTCACTAAGCTCAATATTCTCTAGATCCATCTGTGTTGCTGCAAATGGCAGAATTTCATTCTTTTTATGGCTGAGTTATTTTCCATTCTATATCTGTATACATACCACATCTTTTTTAGTCCATTCATCTCTTGATGGACACTTCAATTGCTTCCATATCTTGACTATTATAAGTAGTGCTGCTATGAACATTGGGGTGCATGTATCTTTTCTAATTAGTGTTTTCATTTTTTTCCAAATATATACTAATAAGCAGAATTTCTGGACTATATGGAAATTCTATTTTTACTTTTTTAAAACATTTTTTATTGATTTATTTTTAGTTTTTTGAGGAACTTTCATACTGTTTTCCATAGTGGCTGCAGCAATTTACATTCCTATCAGCAGTGTACAAGAGTTCCCTTTTCTGCACATCCTCCCAACATTTGCTTTTTGTAGACTTTTTGATGATAGCCATTCTGAGAGGTGTGAGGTGATACTTTGTTGTTGTATTGGTTTGCATTTCTCTAATAATTAGCAATTTTCACATGCTTGTTAGCCATCTATATGTCTTCTTTGGAAAAATGTCTATTCAGGCCTTCTGCCCATTATTTGATTGGGTTGTTTGGTTTCTTGATATTGAGTTGTATGAGATCTTGGTATATTTTGGATATTAACCCCTTATCAGTCATATCATTAGCAAATATTTTCTTCCATTCAGTAGGTTGTCTTTTTGTTTTGTCAATGGTTTCCTTTGCTGTGCAAAAGCTTTTAAGTTTAATTAGGTGCCATTGGTTTATTTTTGCTTTTATTTCTTTTGCTTTAGGAGACAGACCCCCCCTCCAAATTACTATGATTTATGTCAGTGTTCTGACTATGTCCTCTTCTAGGAGTTCTCTAGGAGTTTTAAGGTTTTAAGTCTTATACTGAGTTCTTTAATCCATTTTGAGTTTATTTTTGTATACAAGAAAATGTTCTAATCTCATTGTTTTATATATGACTATTCAGTTTTCCCAGCATCACTTATTGAAGAGACTGTCTTTTTCCTCCACTGTATACTCTTGCCTCTTTTGTCATAGATTAATTGATCATATGTTCATGGGTTTATTTCAGGGCTCTCTGTTTTGTTCCATTGATCCATGTGTCTGTTTATGTGCCAGTATCATGCTGTTTTGATTACTGTAGCTTTGTAGTATAGTATGAAATCTGGAAGGGTGATACCTCAAGTTTTGTTTCTTTTCCAAGATTGCTTTGGTAATTTAGGGTCTATTGTGATTCCATATGAATTTTAGGATTATTTGTTCTAGTTTTGTAAACATGGGTATTTTTATAGGGATTGCATTAAATCTGTGGATTGCTTTGGGTAGTATGGTCATTTTAACAATATTAATTCTCCCACTCCAATAGCATGAGATATCTTTCCATTTCTTAGTAGCATCTTCAATTTCCTTCATCAGTGTTTTACAGTTTCCTTATATAGGTCTTTTACCTCCTTGGTTAAGCATATTCCTAGGTATTTCATTTTTTTGAAGTGATTTCAAATAGTATTTTCCAAAACTTTCTCTTACTGATATTTCATTTTCAGTGTACAGAAAAGTAACAGATTTCTGTATATTAATTTTGTATCCTTCAACTTTGTTGAATTCATTTATTTGTTCTAATAGTTTTGGAGTGAAGACTTTAGGGTTTCCTTTGTAAAATATTGTGTCATTTGCAGATAGTGACAGTTTTACTTCTTCCCTTTCAATTTGGATGTCTTTTATTTCTTTTTCCTATCTTATTGCTGTTGATAAGACTTCCAATACTAATTAAATACAATGTTAAATGTGTTAAATACAAGTGGTAAGAGTAGCCTTATTGTCTTGTTCACAAATTTAAAGGAAAGGCTTTTAAAGTGTCTGATTTGTGCTGAGTCACATGGGGTTGGGAATCAGGGGATGATGCTGGCTACCTGCCAGCCACACACACTGCCTAGATTAATGAACCAGCCTCCAAAGGAACTACAACAGGATTATAATTTCACCAACATTTTAAATATAGCATTAGAAGCCACGTGCATGAGGTTGACATGAGCAAACGCCTGGGGTCTCTTGTGTTCATCTATCTGACTGGTACCTGAGTGTTTGACTTTCTTTCTTGGACCCCAGACTCCCATTCAGTTTACCCCAACCTCATTCACTGTGGCTCTTCCTCTCGCTCTTCCTTTCCTCCTCCAGCTGAATCTCTCTAGAAGCTTCTCATTCAACAAGGGGTGAGGTGGAGCCAGGGAGAAGACTCTAAGCTTTGATGAGTTGAGAGGATAAGCTTTCCTAAGATGATGTTGGTGATGATGATGATGATGTTAACAGATCTAACATTGAAAGCAGTCTTATAAGGTAGATAATGTTACCCGTATTTTTATAGATTAAAAAATCAAAGCACAAAGATCTTGAGCAACTTCTCCCAGGTTACAAAGCTAGTGAATGCCAAGCTGGCATTTGAACCTAGGATGTCTGTTCTCTTAGCCACTACAGCCTCTGCCCCTCTTTCAACCAATTTCTCTAGTGATAGATTCTCAACTTGCCTCTAACTCTACACTTTTGCCAAAAAACGAAAAAAAAAAAAGATGTAATGATCATTGTTGTATATGTTTCTTTATGAACATGTATGAAAATTTTTTGTATATATATATATATATATATATATATATATATCTTCTCTATCTCTCTATATCTATGTTTATATCAAGGTAGAATTACTGAGTCATAGTATATGAATGTATTTAATTTAATTAAGTAGTACATCAATTTGAAAACATCAACTCAAATTTAAAATTTTACATATTTGACTTGGCATTGTTAAGAATGTACCCTATAGATAGAATTCTGTGTGTTTACCAAGATAGACATTTAAGGATATTTAGGGAAATACTGTTTATATTAGCAAAAGCATGGAAAGTGCTGGTGTGTCATGGGAATAGACATTTAAGTGTGTCCCTAAGAAGGGTTACTCTGCAGAGAGGGAGAGAGCACAGTCTCTGAGGAGCAAACCCATTGACTGACTCCTTGGTTCCATACCTCTTGACTGTGTACTTTGCGCAGGTACTTACCTTTTTTTGCTTCAGTTCTTTCAATGGTATAAGTCTCAGCCCTGAATTAGTGAGAGAAGATGGCAGTCTCTCAAATGCAGAAAGCAAGCTGTATTATTATTAATATTAGTATCGATTCCCTATTAAAGTCATTGAGTCAGATCGAGATGTGCTGCAGTGGGGTTAGGTCTCCAAGACACCACATTAAAGAAAGAAGATCTGGGCTTAGTGTAAGAAATATAAACCCCTTTGTATAAAAGAGATATTTTAAAAATTGGTTAATGGTCAGTGTGTTTGGAGAGAGAATCTAAAGTTTACATGGGAGTGGGGAGAAGCTTTCATTTTTTATTTTCTCCCTTCTGTTACAGTTGTACTTTCATGCATGACTTTTAATTTTCAAAAATGTCAACAAGTGTTATCTGGGTGTTGAGTTCATGGGACATGGCTTTCTGTTTTTATTATTCTATCATAGTTTTTAAAAGTATTTGTAAGTTTAAGAAGGAAGTATGTTACTGAGAAGTGCACTGTGCTGGAATATTCTAAGTATGAAAATTGGTCTAAAATAGTATTTTTGAGACTCTTAAGGCCTCTGGTGTGCTCATTATTTACTACTGAAGGGTCACCTTGGCCTCACATTCCCTTCCTTTCTTAGTTCTAGAATCTGTGCCTGGAATGAGTGATTTTCAATAGGCTTAAGCAGTAAGACATTCCACAAAACAAGTTCTTGCTGAGTGGGGAAAAATATATACCACTATATGATTCCTTGAGATTTTATGGATCTGTATATGTAGATTTTATGGATATGTGCAAATACATATACATATATTATTCAGCATGGCATAAGTGTATCATAAAGAGAAAGTGGCTGGGCTCTGAAGTCACACTACCTAGATTATTATTCCAGCTTCACACTTACCAGCTAGTTATTGTGGGCAAATTACTCAACTTCTCTAAACCTTGGTTTTCTCACCCCTAGATGATTGCTACCTGCAGCACAGGAACTTTGGAGGATTAAGTGAGATGAACATGCCCGGCACTTTAGGAATCACTCAGTATATGGCAGCAGTTTTTTCTTGTTAAAAGTAACAGCTCAAGCCAGCTTTTTCCAGTGAAGACTTTTGTTTTATTCCAACCCAGTCTCTCTAACTTATCTATCAGGAATTTCTCCTGGATAGAATGGGATCAAATGGGTGGAAGTGGGCATTTTTAGACATGCATCCCTATAGAGTGCCAAGCTCTCTGAGCTCAATATTCTCTTCAATCCTATTAGACCAATGAGGAACACAATGTCTGTGGAAATTCAGTGACCTATCCAAGCTCACAAAGGTGGGACTTTAAAACCAGGCTTCCTGACTTCAACAAGTTACCTTTAAAGTACTTAGAACCCCATCCATGCATGGCCATCAACGACAATTTGCTAAGAGGGACAGAAGGATATCCACAAGAAATTCTCAGGGTGGAAGAGCTCTAATAGGTCATCAGATCCATTGCCCTCCTGCAATGGCACTCCCTCAGGGACCACTGGTCAGGATCAGGACAGCTTCTAGCATGCAAGATGGAGCAGACCTGAGCAGGCCACAGCTATGACCTAGGTGCTCCCCTCCCCAACTTAGCCCTCATAAGCAAATTAATGCTTCTCCTTGTGGCAGAGTCCCACTCTTCAACTCAGATACTTTGTGGATTCTTTGAAATTGGAATCTCTATCCCTTGGCACTCCTTTCAAGTTTCACTTCGCAAAAGACCGGGCATTTTTAGTGTCCTCTTAGCTAGGCACCAAACCCTACCACCCTGAAGGGAGTTCTGCTCTGGTATGACCCCCAGTAGATGGGAGGTGTCATCTGAACCAATGTCACCATTGTGATCATCACAGAGACTTTGGCAGACCAGAAGTCCTGGGCATCAGCTCAAGCTAAATAACTTTAAAAGAAAAAGTCCCTGCCTTCTAGATCCTGGAGTGGTTTTGCTTCACTTTTAAGGAATGTCTCAACATTAAAGCTGTCTGAAATGAAACAGCAAGTTCCTCATCTTTGAAAGTGTTTAATGAGAGACTGGCAAACCAGTTGATATAAATATTGTAGAGGAGTTAGATGATCTCAGAGTCCCTCATTCTAGGGCAAGGCCTTATCTTTTTCCTTAACTGCCAAAGAGGTGAGTAAATGAAACGAACCCTATATAGAATAAGGGAGAATTTAGTCATATTTTCCATACTAAAAATTATTTCTGTGAAGGAAAATCAATGTGGTGTCTAGGATGAAGCCCTGGACTTGGAGTTAGGATGTCTGCCAGGATGTATCAAGTAGCTTTCTCTCTGTGCTCTCTGGGTCCTCGTTTCCTTACCTATCACATAAAAGTGTGGGATCAGAGCATCTCTAAGTTTCCTTGTTTTGGGAACTTTGTTTGGGATCCCATAATAGGTCAGAAAATAAAATTCAAACATCTTTCTGCAGATAAACAGATGGCAGATCCATGGTCAAAGGGTAAAACCCACAGAACTGTCCATGGTGTATGTGTATATATATATATACACACATTCATTCATGTTCCTGGTTAAAAAAAGGGGGCATACTGGAGAAAGAATTAAGAAAAAGCATCTTAGAAACTTCTGCATCAATATAACTCAGCTTGGTCATGGAGGCCTATTCACCAAATGTGGCTCTTTTTTGGCAGCTTATGCTTCAGGCCAAAATAAAGAGGGTCCACATTTTAAATTCCCAGGAACCCTGGCTTCTGTGGGCTAGAAAGATACTCCCGCTTCCACTCATGCTAGAGATGCCATAAGAAAGTCCCACAGGTGGAGTTCCTTGAACAACAAAAATGTATTGTCTCACAGTTATGTAGACTAGAAGTCCAAGATCAAGGTGTCTACAGGATTGGTTCCTTCTGAGGGCTATGAGGGAAGAATCTGTTCTAACCTCTCTCCCTGGCTTATAGATGACCATCCTCTTTCTATGTCTCTTCACATTGTCTTCTCTCTAAGTGTGTTTCTGTATCCAAATTTCCCCTTTTTATAAAGGACACCAGTCTTATCAGATTGGGGCCCACCCTAATAACCTCACTTTAACTTGACTGCCTTCATAAATAGCCTATCTTCAAATAAGGTCACATACTAGGGTGTTGAAAGTTAAGACTTCAACATATGAATGGAGGAGGCGTGTAACATTCAACCCATAATACAATTAATACCACCCCACCCACTTCTCTGGACCTTCTGGGTCATGTCACAGTTGGCAGGATGGGTCCTTGGTAGTGAGTCACGAAAATGACCACATCCTCCTTCAGGTTCCTTCATTCCTTTTGGCACCATTTTCACCCCAGATCTTTAAACCAACATTTGTTTTTTACAGTAATATTTCTTTGGATTGGAGAGTAGTCTGTATGTCTGTGCATTTGTTTGTGTGTGTGTGGGAGAGAGAAAGACACACACACACAGAGAGACATTAGCACACACTTCCTCTTCTCAGTACTTCCATTCAGTAGAAACCTACAGCATTTATCTACATGCTGTACATGTGTCTAGTTTCTATATAAATAACCAGATTTGGGCTATTGTCTCAGGGTTCTCCTAGAAGAAATCTTGAAATATGAACAGTAAAGCTAGACTTTCCAGGGTGAAGCAGTAGCCTCCCATCCATACCAACACAAAAATGGGCTCAGTGTAAATCAAATCTCATCTTAGTAATTACCCAACTGGGCATTTATGTTGGGCTGGGTCCCAATGCTCTACCATGATACTTATCATCTCTATTCTGGACTCAAATGACCCACTTTGCAGTTGAGTTCATCCTGGAATCCCATCAGGAGGACAGGAGGAGGGAAGGCCCTGAGGAAACGTCTGCTGCTGTGTGCTCTGGGCCCTCAAAGGCTAGAATCTCTGGCCTTGGTCATGCTCAGGTTGGAGAGAGTACCTGATCAATGCCCAACAGTCCAGAAACATCAGCAGGGAGTAGCTTCCAAGCTCATGCTCCTAGTATATTTTTGGCCTCCTTTTGGGTTTAACTGTCAAGGTTAATCCATGATCTTGTTCACCATGTGACCGGCCAAGTATTTAAACTGCCTGGCAATAAGTATCTTAAGCCTACAGCTGCTAAAAACAGTTCCAACTTCATGTAGTGAAGCATTATAATATATGCATGAGTAAAGTAGAAGCAGATCATTTTGAAGAGGCAAGAACTCATACAGGGAAGGCTAACATCTTGACTCTGGTCTTCAGTGACTCAGTAATGAAGATGAGGATTAACTCCTGGCTCTTAGGTCTCAGCTGAGAACTCTTTCCAGCAGACTGCCCCACTGTCCAACCTGACTTGGTTCTATGAAACTGCTAGTTGAACACTGCAAAGGTCATCATGAGTAACAAGCCCCATATCAACTTATCAGATCCTTCAGCTCTGCAAACACTGGACCTTCCCCAGTTTTTAGGATAAGAAAGAGATTTCTCATCCTATTGTAATGCAAGTCTAACTAGGGAATGCTGCTTCATAACATGAGTTTTACCCATCACCTGGAAACAAGCAAACAAAACAGGCAAATTGAGGGGCAAGGGATGGTCAAGAAAACTCAGGATTCTCCAGTCTCTGAAGATCCTTGAGAGTGTGATAAGAGATGGACCACACTGCCTACCAATTTCAAAGAGTTAAAGGTGACATTTATCAAGCATATATTACATGCCAGGCATTACGCTAGGTGCTTGTACATTTTCCCATTGAATCCTTATAAAACTCTTTGAGGTAGGAACAATTTCTAGAGCGGTGAGGATCAAGTGAGCTAATGCACATAAAAGTGCTTAGAAATGATGAAGTGTTATAAAGCCTCAAAGATTCAATGCATGCTATTATTTTATTAAATGACCCCTGAAATTCCTTTTAGCCTAAGACTTACGTAGTGAAATAATAGATGCCTAGAAGATACTTGACACAGCCTTCTCATATACCACAAAGCATCACCAAGAGAAGTGACATCAGCTTGTTAGAGAGGGATAGAAATGCCGTGCAACCTGCTCAGGGAACCACAATCATGTAGAATCTTTCTTCAGTTACCATGAGGGCACTCAGGTCAAATAGGTTGGCTATTGACCAAGACACACATGTTGTCAACACTTAGTCCAGGTGTAAAAGAAGCCAGATTTTTCATTGCCTTCTGCATCTTGGTTAGTGTCTCTGATTGGAGTATAGAATATACAAGGTTGGATCTCTGCTGGACTCAGTTTTCATATTAATAGAATGGGGATAACATTTTGTGTGTTTATACTAATGTACTAAATGAACTGATATGTTTGAAAACATCTATCAAAGTGTTGACATACAGGAAGTAATACAAATAATAATTAACACCCACTGTTTCATCCTGGTTGGGAAATGAAGACTCAGAATTTGTGGGGCTCATGCAGGGTGACACATTTTATAAAATGGGTGGTGTTTGAAAGGAAGTGAGTCTACAGGCATTAGAGCTAGTGGAGTATGAATGCCCTCAGGGCAAAAGCCTTGTTTGTTCTTATTCACATAATGCCACTCACCTTGTCATTGAGTCACTCCCTTCTTGTTGGCAATTGTTTTTTCTGGAGTGTGGAGGCATATGAAGGAGTTTGTACTGGGACACTGCGGAGTTGTTTTTAACCTCATTAAGGCATGTAAAACTAGAGAGCCAGAACTAAAGCTGAGGGCATTAGATCAGCTATCAGGGTGAACATCCCAGGTAAATAGCTCGGGAGATGTATAGCCGCGTGGTTGAAACAGAGGCTTTGGAATCTGATAGACTTATGTGTTTGTGAGCTTCCCTGAGCTTTGGCTTCAATAGCTTCAATAATTAGATATGATAATTCACATGAAGGATTTAAACAGTACAAAATAGATGTTCCATATCCTAAATTATTTCATTTGAAAGTAAGGGAACCAGAATAGGAACTAGAGACAGATTTCCCATGTTTCTAGAAATCTAGACAGATTTCTCTGTGTTCTAGTTCTGGTTCTAAGTGCCCAGTCAACAGCTGCTGGTCTGCCCTTTGCTCTCTGATAGAACTAGAGTACATAAGTGCCAGTGATGCAGTTGAGAGAAAAATGTACAACCACACGAGCTCCAGAAGTGGGAAATGAACTCTGTCCATACTTGGAAATTGAGAGTGTGAGGGCAGAGGGAGTGAGGGGTGAAGGCTGAATCATGTGGCTGCCATTTGGTCACAGGTTCTCTCGAGAGATCGGCTGATGAGTTCTGAAAGGCAGATCACCTCTAGCACTTGGTCCTCAGAGTTGTGGAGGCAGAGCCGCAGATGAAGGAATTTCTGGCTCCTTCCCGTAGCCTGACTGCCCTGCACAAGGTCCATGGGAGTGCTGGCAGCAATGAGATGAAGGGAATAAATGGAGACATAGAGCTGGATAGATCTGGTAACTGCTGGTGACTGAGTTCTTGTTGGCTACAGCTCATTTCATCTAAGATCCCAGATTGGATATTCACAGGCTGGTTCTGGTATGGGATCCCTGAAAGTCTCCTTGTAGACAGTTTCCCCCATTTAAACTTAGTGGAAGGTGAGTCTGATCCACAACGCCACTGCCTTCTGAGTGTTTCTGGTGCCGACCCCAAAGCCTGTTTTAGCAATTTAACTGGGGATCAGAGCGAGTGGGCCAGTTACATAGTGATGAGGGGTCATGTCAGGAGAAGCACCTGGGACAAGCTTACCTGTTGATCTGATCAAGCTTTCTCACTTCACATGTTCTCAGAAAATGCTGCTTGTCTTGTCTGCTATGTGCTCAGTGGGAAAATTCAATAGATTTAGTTGCAGGTTGCCAACATATCCATCCATTGGTAATGGCAGATCATAGTGAGCCAGGGTAGGAAAGTCAATGTGGTCTTCTGAAATCCCAGCATCTTCCCTCCCAGAGGGTGGCAACGGAAAGTTGATGTTGCCTTCCAGTCATTCTCCACACTCACACCCAATGAATGGCCATTATTTACTACATAGTAGAAGATTTTTTTTCACTTTGTGTTCTCAACATGTGCATTCTGTGTGTCTGTTGTTTGTTTAAGATAGTGTTACACCTTAAATAAAATTCTAACAAGGACTCTGTCTTTCAGAATTGTTCTCTATAATTTACAGTTGCTCCATAGGTAAACAGCCCATCCTAAGTTTATTACTCAAAATATATTCTTTTGGAGGAAGGAGAAAGGAAGAGGGCTTGGACAGAGTGACAAATTCTAAAAAGTCTTGGTTTTTTTTGGTCACAAAATTGTTTGAGATTTTTCTCCTAGATATCTCAAACTTTAGAATTTTTTTTTCTTAAACTTAAAGCTTTGTTCCCTGGCAATATGCTAGAAAAGCTCTGTAGGAAAGGAAGCATGTTACTGCTAATCTCTTGACTACACTTGAATAGGGATGAATATGAGCTTTACACAACATTAATTTTGCTAGGAAAGGGATGAGGGTTGCTTGACTGAGTTGGCAGGAAGAGGTATAAAAGGATGAGAGGGCTAGGAATTGGGCTCACCTTAAGAAGACAGGGGTACAGAAAACATATGCAATGATGTAGAAGCAAATCTTTTGTTTTTTCATAATTTTGAGAAAAATCTGTCTTGATGGTGAGAACCTTGGAACACTGAGATGCACTGTGCCCTGTGCTTTCTCTTTAGCCAAGTCATTGTTAAAGGTAAAGCCACAATTCTTAGACATATAAAATGAACACATATCAAATATTTTATGTCACTCAATAATTAATGAGGGAACCAGCAAGCAGTTACAACTGGTTTGAAGGAGAATTCAAAGAACCACACAAATCCAGGCCATGCAGAATGCCAAAGTCAATAATAAATGGTGACATTTCCTGAACTTGTCCAAACTTAAGTGAAACACCCTATTGATGAGCATTTAGGAACCTCCTTATCAATTGTGAGGTTTTGTATTATCTCCATCAGTACAACTTCTAGTTTTTGAAAGCAGTAATGAAAACTTGATTTTGTTGTAGTTAATTGTAGGGAATTGTTACAAACTGGGTTCCCTAGTGTTGACCTGTAAGCAGCTATTTTGATTACTGGAAAAGGGAAGATCCTGCCTTGGGAATGATGACCTAGAAGCAGAGATCTTTCTTCCTCTGCACAGATGCCATGTGTGATCTAAGGGGATCCACATCTCAGTTTCCTGTTCCCCCAGGAATGATGCTAGCTTTGACTTATTTTTCCAAAGGCTTTGCAAGAAAACCAGAAATACAAGATTGTCAAGTGAATTTACATGACCGTCAGGACTAGCACCCCAACACAGAAGTTGCTCGATTAAGGCTCTGGCTAACACAGCAGAAATCCAAGTAAGGAAGAGGGAGCTATTCCATGGCCCTGCCCAGCCTGATTGGTGGAAATCTCCTCAACTCACAAACACTCTTGTCATTTCTCCTGGCAGCCTTCCCCATGCTGTTTGTTTGCAGTGACTTGACACGCTGGCGCCTGGAGACAGGGCAGGGCGGGGAAGGCTTCGGAATCTGCACAACTCATTGCCCTCCCCACTCCCACAAACTCTGTCCTCAAGCTCTGTCTCTGGGCCCTGGGATCAGATTGCTTGCTTCCAGGTGCCAGAGAGACACTTTTCTGTTTGCTCTCCCACCCAGACGGCCCTCAGTTTGTCCTTCCCCTAGGTGGGGGTGGCAAGTGACAGAGGCAGTTTTGAAAAGAATCTTTCTTCTTCTCCCCCCTGCCTCCTCAAACTGCAAGAACTTTTTGGCTTCTTTCCATCACTTGGGGCTTGTATTAGAGATTTGAGTCTGCTCTTGTTCCCTGTAAACAGTTCAGACGTTAAGGTAGGGGTACAGTCTAGAAGTGAGCTGTTCCTGGGGGATAAGCAGGAATGCTCAGAGATGGTTGCACTGTTGTTGGTAATGCACTTTTGATTTCAGTGCATGAAGCCTATAGTCCCCTCAATACTTCCATCTTAAACCAGATGGTCTTGCCATTGGCTAATTTTCTACTTCCTCCAGACATAGGATATTACCCAATTTGATTAACTTTCATGTCCTAAAGCTGGCAAAAATCCTTCATTCTGCTGTTAAACTTTTTGGACTATGACTCTATCTTAAGAACATTTTCTCTATGAAGAGGACACCTATGGGTCTTTTAGAAGGCAGAACTACATTTTACTAACTTACATTAACTAAATTTTATGTTACAATCCAGCTCAAACTAATTTAAACAAAAACAAGAAGGTAATACTTCACATAGTTGAGAAGTTCAGGGATGTATTTTAATGGAGAGGTTCAAAAGACCCAGGCTTCCTGCTGTGAGGGTTGTCATATTTAGCAAATAAAAATACAGAGGACCTTGTTAAGTTTGATTTCAGAGACAGAAAAAAAATTTTTTTAGTATAAGTATGTCTCATATTGCTTTCTATATTTTATCTCTACTTGGCACCCTATGTCAACTTTCTATTCCTTCTCATGTTGGGATTACTCTCAGGCAGACTCTAGCCTTGAGGTGACAGAATGACTGCTGGAAGCCCTAAACTAACATCTCAGATCATAAGCACCATAGGAAAAAGGGCCACTTTTCCCCAAAAGTTCTAGCAAAAATCCTAGGGCTGCATCTCATTGACATGGCATGGGTCTTGTGGCCATCTTGGAAGTAAACACTCTGTCCAGGGAGATGAAATGTGGTTCAGTCTGTTGTGTTTCTACCTTTACAACTGTGATACAGGGTTAAGTCCACCTGAACCACTTGCATTAAGAGTGGGTAGGAGTTTTCCCAAAGTCAAACCAGAGTGATGATATCAGAAGAAAGACACCAACTCCATGGCTTAATAGTAGCCATTCTCTAGGGCAAGGCTCACTCCTCACATCACACAGTGGCTTCTTAGAGTCTGATTGGACCAAAGAGAAGTGGATCATGGTTTTGCTTCTAATGGGTGAGTTTGGAGAATGGATGGCAATCTAGGTAGTTTCTGAATCAATAGCAGTAACAGTACCTAAACATTCATTAGTGCCATCTCTGTGTGGCCTGTGGTACCTAGAATGAGTTTTATATTAAGATAGAAAGGGAGATATTGTTGATGTCCATGAACTTACATTCTAGTGAGAGGTAGCTCGTTGTACCTTGTTTTAAAGTCTTATAATACTCCCTTTGTTTCTACATATAAGTAATTATACAAAGAAGGGATGAATTAATTCCAGATAGGGATTGCTAGAGGAGATGCATTTGAGCTGGATCTTAAAGAATAGAGTTTAGACAGGCAGATGGAGAACAGAAAGAGAAAAATTCCAAATGGAGAAACTAGAAAAAGCAAACCTTTTGACTTCAGATTGCTTCTACCTGCATTGGAGGACATTGCCTTTCAGGGAGATGGATCTTGATGTGGGCCCTTGACTTCACTCAGGGACAGACAGACATGAAAGAATCCTGGAAAAAAGTGAATGATTGTGTACTCTGCATGAGCTAGTAATTTGATAGTCCTTTGAATACTTGTTCACAGTTCATTTAAAGAGAAGACTGAGTAATGTGAGGAGGGCTAGGAGTTGGAGAAGAGGCACTCAATTGCTTTTCTATCATCCTTGGTAATTCTACTCTGGCCCCAAATCTGCATACTCCATTCAACAAATAAAAGATTTGCAGTTAAATGGACTAATCTTCCTTTCTTAGCAAGTATCTGGGGTTCCTTAAGCCTAATACTTGGAGGAAGGAGGGTCTCACCTCCTTGACCCAGGTGCCTTAATACATCTTCTGAGCACTTGCAGTACTCTTCCTGAAGTGAGCTCTGATAAAGTCTATTTTCTCACACTGCCAGGATACTGTATTTCACTGGTGATGTTTGGTGTGACGGCCTGCCACCTCCAAATTTGACAATACTCCAAAGAGTTGAAGATTGGAAGAAGACTGGAAATGTTTTGCCTCTTCAGTCCATGGCTGCCTGAGCACGTGGTTCAGAGGGTATCTGAGTATGTGTCACTGGCTCACTTAGGCAAGACTCCTCAGAGCATGAGGTTTTCTCCTGAAATGACCATCAGAGACTGCAGTAGAGGCTGAGTGCAAGAGAAGTGCTACCAGGGGAGACTCCTGGATCCTCCATTTAACCTACACTGAGTGACCCTGAAAATTCAGAAGAATAATTGATAGTTCATAGTTAAACTGAAGGCCTTCTGCTGAGGACTGCCATCTTCAAGGATAGATAGATGTGTGGTGGTAGGACAGCTCTTCCTACTCACAGGCTGCTCTAATCTCCAGCCTAAAGTTCTCCTTTACCTATGCCTTCTATTGACATTGGCCAATCAGAATTCACTGACATGAAAAACCCCAAATTAAATTTTGCTTGAGAAAATATTATTGTTTCAGATTTGTGTCTTTGGGCCATATATATTTAAGACAGATCCCTCTGTGTTATAGTGAGGATCCTCTAATGAAATGAGCCGGAATATGTGGTTCTAGAAAAAGATGGGCTAAGAGCTTTCTAGAAAATAAATAAGTTTGACTCACGATAAAGTTATACTTTTGAATCAATGTTTGGAAATAATTGAACTAGACAAGAAAAAAGGACAACATAATGGAATAATAGTTCTAAACAGTGCTGTATAGTATTCTTGCCCCAGGGGAAATTGTATCTACCCTCTTGTTGGACAATTGGGTTATATTCTTTGTGGACAAACTCAAGGGCCCTTTTGTCCCCAGCCCTATCTCCCCATGGTGTGTACAGTGTTCATTTGTGCCCAAACCTTTCACATGCCAGCATTACTACTTTTATCCTGGGATCTTCTCTTCCAGAGTGAGTTTGTCCTTATGTCTTTCAGATCCTGGGAGCCAAAAACAATAGCACAGCCTAAAATTTTCCTTTTATTTATTCTCATGCTCCTCATCTATCTTGAAAGGAACTATTTTCTTCATTTTTTTTAAAGAGTCCCCTGGAGGAAACTTGAATACATATTGAAAGAAACCAGTCTGAAAAAACTACTGACTGCATGATCCTGATAATATGACATTCCAGAAAAGACGAAACTGTAGAGATAGTAAAAAAAATCAGTGGTTTGGGGGTAGAGGAAGAGGAAAGGGATGAATAGGTGGAGCACAGGGAATTTTTAGGATAGTAGAAACTATTCCATATGCTATTGGATTGGTGGAAACATGACATCGTGCATTTGTCAAAACCCTTAGAATAGCACAACTCAGAGTGAACCCTAACATAATCTATGGACTTTAGTTAATAATAGTGCATTAATATTGTCAATGTACCATGTTAATGAAAAGGTGTTAAAAATAGAGAAAACTGTGTGAAGGAGGGAGGGAGGATATGGGAACTCCATATTTTCTGTTCCATTTAAAACATAAACTTAAAACTACTCTGAAAAATAAAGTTCACTAATTTAAAAAGGAAGGCTCCTTTTACCCTAAGTATTATTTTTTTTTCCTATTTTCCCTTCTCTGAATCTTCCTTCGGGAATGTTTGAGTTGAAAGTTACTTAGATTTGCTCAAATTTAGATCACCAAATATTCCTGCATCCTCAGCATTTCAAATTATTTCACTAGAACAAAACACAAATTTATCATTTTTGTGCTTATCTTTAATTGGCCCTTGTTCACTCAAACCATGAAGCTGACTTGTAGGCAAATTTCAGTTCAACAAGATGTTCTCGTTCCCTCCAATTCTATCCTTTCAGATCATGATGTCTTGGTCTTCTCCTCCCTGTGCCTTTTCACTGAACTAAACGCTGTCTGTAAGAAGTTTATGCAAGGGGCTGGTGGGCAGGGACCTTGCATGTAACTTTAGAAGGGTCTCTTTCTCTTGGCCTGGTTGAGAAGACCTTCATTGCATACCATGCTGATCCATCTTGACCATCCTTCCATGCCTCATAAGAGCCGACTTGGGAATCCACTGAGTTTGACTCAAGAGTGTGGTTCATTATCTTAAAAACCCTGGTCATACATATCTGAGATGATCCCTGAAGACTCTCCAGATATTTATTTAATGAGAGCAGCAAACCCAAACAGAGAGCTGTGTGGTTACAAAAAGAATTTTAAACAAAGTCACTGAGTAGTGTTCGACCCTTCTCTTCTATAAACAGGCCCTCTCTGTCATCACATTGGCTGTTCCATAGGGGCCAGAGTTATCTGTCTTGAGACACTGAAATCACAGGGTACTGCACTTCCTCAAGGCAGAGAAAATAGCCCCAGGCCTCAGAGATGGAGGCTTCCAGACAGATCTTTTAGCAGGACTATCTTAGAAGCCAGAATATTGTCATTTCCCCCACATTTAGCTCCAAAGGTAGAGCTGGGCTGAGAAGTAGGGAGGAATGACTGTGTGTCTTCCTACAATGTGTCAGGCACTGTATTAGGCACTTTATACAAGCCAGTCCATTCAACCCTTGGAAATGGGTATTAGGATTCCTCAGTTTACAGATAAGGAGAAAGATGGGGAAGGGAGAGAAAGCAACACATCCAAGGTGAAGTGGCAAGATCATCCCTCTAGCTCAGAAAATTCCAACAGTGATACAATGCAAGACACAAATGTAAGCCACATCTGTGGTTTTAAATTTTCCAGTAGCCATAGTTCTTAAAAACGAAAATAATAGATAAGATCAACATTATTAATACATTTGATTTAACCCAATACATCCAAAATATCCTTTCAACACATAATTAATAAAAAAATTGTCGAGATATTTTTATTTTTTGTTGTGGTATAAAGGCTGTAGAATCTGGTGTGTATTTTATGTTACAGCCTATCTCAGTTCAGACTTTCAGGTCACATTTCAATTCACATGTGGATCATAGCCTTTATATTAGACAGTGCATTCTAGAACTTCTACTTTTATCCTTGGGTTCAGTGGTACCACCCAAGCTCTGTTTTGCTCCAGTCCTTCACTGAATTGTGTTTTAATAGGATGCCTTTGACTTTCAGTGAAGAACACAGCAGCATGAGTTGTCATAACCATCAGCAACAACTGTGGGAGAGTTATTGACTGTTACTGGATCATTCACTGCTCCACACAGCCTCACACTATTTAAAGGAGACATTTACTTGTTCTCCCAAATGGTATGTCTCCTTCTTTGTCATAAAGAGTATTTTGTTGTCTATTCTGTGTTTTATTTTGCATTGGCTACCAGGAGGCTCGGGGCCAAATTGGACTCAATATTAGCTATGGATAGATCAGTGATTTAATGGGGGAATGTAATAAAATATTTGGTTAAATGTTCTGGAATTCATGAATATGCATATTCTACTCAGGGTAAAGGACTGTATCTTTTTCCCTTCCTAAGCAAAATGTGCTATATGTAATTTATCATGGTGTATATCTCTGGGAAATCTGCTATTACCTTATGAGGCATAGCATGGATGTTTTTTTTTAACATTTTTTATTGATTTATAATCATTTTACAATGTTGTGTCAAATTCCAGTGTTCAGCACAATTTCCCAGTCATTCATGGACATATACACACTCGTTGTCACATTCTTTTCTCTGTGACTTATCATAACATTTTGTGTATATTTCCCTGTGCTATACAGTGTAATCTTGTTTATTTATTCTACAATTTTGAAATCCCAGTCTATCCCTTCCCACCCTCTACCCCCCTGGTAACCACAAGTCTGTATTCTCTGTCCATGAGTCTTTAGATTACATGGATGATTTTTTAAATTTAATTTACTTTTGAGACTGAGTAGGTTTTGCTTTCTTGAAAACTCTTAAACTGTGCTTCAGAATTAAATAAATCATAGAGTATTATTCTTTTTCCTTTGGCGAAATATAAAGAAATACAGAAAACAGAGAGTAGTATTTTTCCAAATGCAAGCAAGAATAAGTGTTTTCTTCCTCTGCAGAAAAGAGGCAAAAATAGGTATCTTTTTCTGCCTCTTCCCAACTTCTGTTATTTTTACAGAAAGGTCTGGTGCTACTCAGTCTATTCCATGAAGCCTCACCAGAGAAGTCTCCACAGCTGGTGCTGTTGTGTTGCTGGTTCTCTAAAAGGCATTTGCAAATAATGATAGAAGATGAGATGAATCTGAAAGGAAACTTTCAAGCCTTTGGAATTATCCAGTGTAAACTTTTCATCTTACAGATGAGGAAACCATCATCATATCCACCCACAGGGATAGTAATATTTGAAATGGTGTCATCTACCAGATGTTGCAAAGAGCAGGTGGAAACTTCGGGTGTAACAGAAGGCCATCTCAGAGACATGGGAATTTGTGGGGTGTATCGTTTTATCCAGACTCCAAACATGATCACCAAGCTCATTTCTTTTTAATTCCTTACTGATGTCACCCCACCAACTCAAACCCACGTCCTGATAATTTAACCTTTATTTCTATCCAAAGTGTATTATATTACTGATTCATCTTGTCCTTGATGATTTGGGCCACTATCTAGAATAGGAAGAAGGAGAAGAAGGAGGAGCAGGGACAGGAGGAGGAGGAGGAGGGGGAAGGAGAGTGGGGAGAGGGAGAGTGAGAAGTTAAACACTGAGATAAGTGACAAAAATAGCAGCATATCTATTCTTTTCAATTCCTCAGCATGTACTAAGCACCCACCAAGGTCATGCTGGTGGACACACAGATAAATAAGACCAGCTCATGCTCCTTGCTTTTATTTTTTTTAATTTTTTGTGTTCTTTTTAAATTGAAAGCATAATCAGTTTACAATGTTGTGTCAATTTCTGGTGTACGCCAACAGCAAAATCTTGCTGTCAGAATATTGTTTCCTCTACCTCAGGGTTCACATTTCAGACAAAGTATTTGTTGGGTGCCCTGAAGGACAGAGCAAGCTATATGACTCTCTTTCAGTGTGCTCAGTAATAAATGTTTGGGCATCTGGTGGAATCTGGTTTGAGGCTTGCTCCCATTGTAATACGCCACCAGGCACATGGTTCTGGAAGAGGAGCTATGTGGCTAACCTCCTACTCCAATTGTCTAGAGAATCTTATGGCTGTGAACAGCCAGACTGGCCTAAGGTGTGGCCCCATCACTCACAAAGAGACAGAGCTCTTTAACATTTCAGGAACTTTCCACTGTAGTTCCCTTTGCTGGGAATGCTCTCCTTCTCTGGTAGTCATCTTTTGGGTTAGCTAGTTTCAAACTGAATTTTAGTTTCTCTGAGTGGCCTACTGGATCGCTCTTTCTAAGAGGGTGTAGGTTACTTGCTTGATTCCTCTCTCATCAGATCCATCTTTGTTCCCTTCCTGTTCCACCCTGAACTATAAGGAACTGGCTCTGGCCAGATCTGGCCCAGGGGAGGCACTAGTAGAATACTGGCATATGGGAAAGGGGGAAGCCAGGGTAATAGTCTCTTGTGCCCTATCTTGGTTGGCATCTCCAGCAGATAAGTCCTCACTTCATATTCCTGTGGCGCAGCACCCCTTCTATGAATCTAGCTACCAGGTAGCCCCAGCTTCTAGGCTCTGGAAACACCAGCTCTTCCCATTGCCCTTCAAGTCCTGGGGGTGGGAGTGGACTTCCTATGTTGCTAACATCTGACGGCTTTCATTGTTCCTCTCTTCTTTCCATCATGTGTACCACAACTCCTTGTACTAAATTCCCTCTGTTACACTGTTACACTATCCCCTATAATAGTGGATTATATCACCTTGCTTTGTCTTATCCACACAGTTCCTTTCACAAGCTTTAATTATTTACTTGCTTATTTGCTTACTAGCATCTTATCTATTTCCTACATTAGACTGTGATCTCAATGAAAAAGGATACTATCTATATTTGGTCACCATCAGATCCTCAATATCTTCACAGTCCCAGGTGCTCAGTAATAATTTATTAAAAGAATAAATAAATCTAATGTCAGGTGTTTTTAAATTTTGGATCCACGAACCATTCAGGAACACATGGATGAGTTTCAGGAGATAAATAAACCTTTTAAAATTATATACAAATGTTTGTATAAATTTGTGTATGTGTTTTTTCTCCTCATGAGCAGGAATCCATAACTTTCATTAGAGTTTCAGCATATTAAGACCTGACAGGTAAGGGACAGTGCACCTACAAGAAGAGATGTAAACATGTACAGCTGTTATTAGAATTTTATAATATTGATGTTAGTAAAAGTACATGGGAGCACAGAGGAAGAATTTAGTCTCTCTTTCCAGTTGTTCAAGCTAAAAACAGATGTTACCCTTGACATCTCATTTTCTCTTATTCTTCACTTCCAAATCCATCAACAATTATATCAGTTGGCTCTACCTTCAAAACACATCCAGAATTCAGTCTCTACCATCATCACCCTGGCTTAAGCCACCATTATCTTTTCTGGATGAATGAAAAAAGACTCTTGTCTGCCTCAGCTCTTCCCCTTATATAGTCTGTTCTCAACAGAGCAGCTCAAAGTCTGACAGGAGTCAGATCATGTCACTTATTTGTTAAAAACTCTCCAGTGGTTCCCATCTCGCCCAGAGTTAAAGTTAAAGGCCTCCCAAAGCCCACTTTCCCCCCCCTCTTTCTCCCTCCTCATTTCCAACCTCTCTCCTTCATTGCCCAACCAACTTACCTTGTTGCTGTTTCTTCTCCCACCACAGGTCTCCTATGCTGGAATGCTCTTCTCCCATACAGCTTCTTCTTTGTTTCTACATTCCTTCCAAGTGTTTGCCCATACAACAAATAATGCCCCTGCTCCCCTCTCTCTATCCTGCTCACCCTGTTTTATTTTCATCCATAGCATGGATCATCATCTGATATACTGTTTATTTAATTTATTTGTTTACTGTTTATCCCTTCCACTAGAATGTGAGCTCCAAAAGGACAAGAACTTCATTTAATTCAAGCTTGAAACAGTGCCTGGAGCAAGGTAGAGTCTCAATATATATTTGAGTGGGTGTGATGGTGGCAATATTTAGAGAAACTTAAAAGATGAGTAGGATTTGGAGGGGCAAAGATGGATGGGTGATAGCAGGGGAGAAAGGTCAGGGACAAGCATCCATCAAGGCTGGATGAGGATAGAGTCCTTTCCTTCTGAGTATGTTTTAATTTCAGAATATTATATTCAATCATCACCCATTTCCCCTCCCCAAGGTCTAGCCTAGATAAGTTCATAGGTGGGTAGATATTCTGTTTCATACACAGAATTGGCATTATTATTATTATTATTATTATTATTATTATTATTATTATTTGCTTAGTCCATGGGTATAACTGGACTAAAGAAATTTAGAGTTTAGTTAGCTAGTGCTATTTCAGGGTGAGTTCTTGACATACCTGATGAATAATGCAACAGGTGATTGTGTTGGGAGGCAGAAATTGATGATGGAAGTCAAGGAAGGTGAGAGTGAGAAAGAGAGAGAGAGAGAGGCATAACAAAACCTTACTGACGAGTTTGAGGAGTTCCAGGTTATCCAATAACTCTTTTCCAGCCTCTCCCATCTGTCATCCTGAAATGCTGGGGAGATTGACTTCAAGGAACACAGTCAAATTTTGTTTTTGGAGACTGCAGGGTAAACATTACAGATCTGGAACTGCTGGCTCAAGACTTCAAAGCCTTGAATAAAGCTGCTGGATGATTTGGAAGCCACCTGGCAGGAAATTTAACTTTTGCAGTTTTTTTCCTTCCCAATCCTTAATTCCTACCTGCCTCCCTCATCCTCCGTAACACCAAATTAGCTATTTGGATGCCATAGATGCAGTTTAGTCTTGGGTACCAGCCAAGGTCACGCGGCTTAGTGCATAAGAAGTGAATGCCAGCTGTATTTCAGACAGAATTTCTAAGGCCAGAGAAGCGGGAGGTATGGGCTTCCTGATCTTGGATTTTCTTCTCCCTTCTGCACACACACACACACACACACGCACAATCCATTTCTACTTCTAATTTCCTGCTTCCAGAAAGAATGATGTGACATTTTTTCTGTCTCTTTTCTATCTGGGTATAGTCCTTTCTTGGTCCCGTTTCCCATGGATGCATGAACTCTACACATAAAAGGGTGAAAATAGAGAATAGTCAGTAGGGAATCAAAGAAACAAAAATAATAACTAGACCAGAGGAGTCTCCAAAAGTTAACAAGAGCTTTTGAAACATAAATTCATGCTCTGGAGGGGAGCAGTGAGTGTAATAAACTATGAGAACCCAATTCAAACAAATGCGTGATTATAATTGTCACGAATTATATAAACCTGGCTCTGATTCATGAGTGTGCTAATTATTTCACTGTTTCCGATGTTGAAACTAAGTTCAAGACTTTTCTCTGTATTATGCAACAGTAAGCTGTATCTACCTACCTATCTATAACTATATGATAGACACAGATATAGTCTATTTATATAATGGCTCAGTGTTTGCTTTCTGTATCAATGTACATTCTGCATGCCTGCACCTTGGTGTGACCTACAATCAGTCTTAATTTCTGCCTTCTAAATACTTAAACTTCATTCTGTTCTTTATGGTGCTGACCATTATACCATGGTACTCCAAAGTATGATCCCAATAAAAATCTGCCTAATATGAAAAACTAAAATAAAAGCAAACAATAGCCTTAAGAGATTCATCCTAATTAGTTAAATGGAGTTCCTCCTTGTGAATATCCTATTTGACCTAGAGTGCTGGTCCAAACACCTCAGCCACTTTAAAACTTTAAAACACATTTAGCTAGTAGATTTATAAATATGAATCACTCACTCACCAAGTAATTTTTGAGCATCTGTTATGTACCAGGAATGATGTCAGACTCTGAGGATACAGAGTAAAAGGAAACCAGTTTTTGCCTCAAGGAATTCATACTGTTAAAAGAATTCTCGGAACAGCAATCTGAGGTGATGGGTGCTGTGATACAGGGAGAAGGCTCAGGATATGTGGGAGCCTCCAGGAAGTATATCTGACCTTTAAGACATTCTCTGGGGAAGGTATCCTGGAGGAGGTGATGAAGTTTTGAAAGATTAGCAGGACATAGCTGGGTAGAGGGCATGGAGTGGAAGGTCCAAGAAAGTATATTCAAAGAGTAGTTTGCAGTGTCCCCAGGAAGACTTGCGTCACCGAGATTCTGTGCTTGGAATTACCAGAGCAAAGGTGCAGAGAATAGCAAGACAGTAAGGAACAGGTTAAAAAAAAAAAGGTGCATAAGCTACTTCTAGCTTACAGTGAAATGCAGAAAGATCTTTTCTTCCTTAAGTCGAATCCCATCATCATCTCAAGAACTTGATCTATGTTTTGCCAGTTAACATTCATAGCACTTGAAGAAATGACATATCAAATTGGATTCTGTAGAATAATAAGCACCAAATAAAAGAAAGAATCTAGACAAAGTAGAACTATTGGGTACAGCACATCTTAATTTTCAGAGCTATAACCAGTGTTGTCACTACAGGATGCAGGCTGGCTCATTAAGTTTGGTGAACTTTTAAGGATTGGCAGTTTTTTTTAAACATCCTTGGTAAGATGATGCTAAGAGATGGCCGACTTCTGGGATTCTGAGACAAGTTGTAGAGTGGATGGTCATCTCTGGCTCTGCTCCTTGGAGGGGATGGCAGGTGGAAGAAAAAGAGGAAGATACCTTTCCAGCATGACCTCAGCAAAAGTCCATGTGTCCAGGCTGGGGTTGGAGAACCTGGTTTGGATCTAGACAGAAGCTTGGCTTGGGGCTAAGAGAAGTTGCAGGGTGAAAACGCAATTCCTCTACTTACTAGCCAAGAGTCCTTCACTGTGCCTCTGTCTTCTTATCTATAAAACGAGGATATTTTCCACAGCCTACCACTTGGGGATATGTGAGAATTAAACATACATTAATGTCCAACACTTAGACCCATGCCTGCACCCACTGGGCTTTCCGTAAACATTAGCTATTGTCATGCTGTGTTGTTCCCATCATAAATTAAGTGAAATCTTAGCACATAATTAAATGCAGTAAGCATTCATTTTCTGTCTCACTCAATATTAAGAAAATAGATACACAGTGAGAGGTATGACGGAAGGAATGTGGTCCAGGAGATAGGGGGTTGGCCTGGATGACCTGTTGATGACCCACTCAGTTCTGAATCTGTGACTATCTAAGCAGAGCTAGAGGCTTGTCTGTGGTGTGTGTCTTCAGTTATTACTCTGGAGAGCCCCCTGCCCTGCCCTGCCCATGGGAAACACACAAATCGAAACTCTGTCTCCTGGAAAATTGCATCCTCGCCAAAGCTGGGAAATTGCTCTGTGCCACCCTGTTTCCCATTGGCCTCAGATCCTCTTCTTTAGTCCAAATGTATTTGCATTGTTCTCCAAGTCTGACTGAGGCTAGCAGGGATTCTGTGTAATCCCTGCTCTAGTTTCCTCTGATTTGAAACACACACACGCATGCACACACGTGCACACACTTCATTTTCACCAGGGTCCCAGGAGGTGAAAAGTCTACTTTAGTATGTGCCAGGTTCAGGCTCCAGGGAGCACTGAGATTTCTCCATCAGCTCAATGGCCTGATTGTGTGTTTGTCTCCGTCCAGTGGCAGGTTGGCAGGTTAGCTGAAAGCTCATCTTGAACAATCACCTCAAACCTTAAATCCAAACACCATGGTAGCTCTCCTGGAACCAGGTCTGTTTTCCTTGCCTATCTGGTTACAGTATTTTAAAACTGAGCAACCTCATTATCAGTAATGTTTCTGAGAACCCAGCATTCTTTTAGAAAATGCTAGCTCTCCAGGGCTGGCAGAAGCTGCAAGGCAGACACATTCTCTCACCAGCCACTCTCTTCCTCAGGCCTCACTCAGCCAAATTCAACAGCCCAGCTCAGCAGAAATGAACACGAGGACTCAATACCTACTAAGGAGCTGGGGTCCTGGGTGACAGAGAAAGGGAGTGGGACCTCTTTCCCCAGAGGTCTTGAAGAATAGGACAGATGTTTGTGTTTGTGCTGAGCCAGCACCTTTGTATTAGTGAGAGACTTGGATTAGACTTTGGATTTTATTTTCCCACATTAGCCTGTATTCATTGTGTCATCTTCAGTTTCAAGTATTGAAATTTTCTAAGCCTCCCTTTCTTCACCTGTGAAATAGTGATAATTACTGTGAGGATCAAAAGAAATAATGCATAGGAAAATTAGAAAGCCTTCAACATTTAAAAAGAATTACCTATTCCTTATAATATGAGCTTTCTTTATGTTTAAAGAATTTACATGGAACTTTCTTACCCCTCTTGAACTAGTTTACAAACTCTTATAGTTTTGGAGGACAAAAATTACTTTGAAATAAGTTTAAAACACTGCTCTCAAAGGGCTCACTCAGTTGTAGGGGAGTCAGTACAGTATCCTGAAGGGTTTTTTTTTCCCCCACATATCTCAATGTTCTAATGAATGCTGTAGAACAGAAGGACAAACATGTCACTACAGAGTGATGTTGAGGAGATGATATTTTGAGCTGCTTCTTGAAGGATGATGAAGAGGTTTCTCCTTGGTGGGTATTGTAGTGTTATTATTCTCAATTAGTTACTGTCGACCTATTTGAGAGGATTATGCATACCCACCCAACAGATTAACTTTGGCCATGTGACTTGCATTTGCCACATGGAATGTGAGCAGAAATGTAGACTATATTTGAATAGAAGCCTTAAAAGGCATCACCAAGTTCTATTGCTCCTTTTCTTTTTCTTTTTTTGCAAGAATAATATGTTCCAGGGAGGGGCTTCTCCTTCAGCCTGGATCTCGGAATGAGAAAGATCCATGGAACACGAGCTGTAGCCAGCAAGGTCAGTGAGAAATAGGACTTTGTTGTTGGAAGCCACTGAGATTTGGGGGTAGTTTATTGCTGCAATATAAATGGCTAAAGCCAACTAATAAAAATATTTGTACCAAAACTGGAGTGCAACAGAAAACCTACAATGTATGCCATTGGCTTCCAGGTTAAGTGTTACACAGCAAGGAAACTTCTTGGTGACTCATGTTATTCAGTAGAGAAACATTTGGTAAAACTGTTGTTTGTAGTATCTTGGAAGGTGGCAGATTATGTTCCTGTGTATGATACCTATGTCTATGTCTCTATATATCTATCTATCTTTTATTGCAGAATTAGAATATACATATTAGAATATACACACTTTGTGTGACAAACCAACCCAGGGGTCAGTGATATGCAAAAGTAAGCATTTATTTCTTATTCATGTGCCTGCAAGTCCCTTGGGCTTCATCTGATCTGAACTGGGCTTGGTTGGGCTTGCCACCAGCTATATGTTGGTTTTTGTCTACTTCGTGTGTTTTTCCAGCTCCTTGGAACAGTGGCTAAATGAGGCATGTTCTTGGGATGAAAGGTGGGAGCAGGGAGATATACTCCTCCCATGGCATGGGTAGGGGAGGCAATGAATATGAGCTAAACTGTGAGTACCTAATGGACCTGTGGCTTTAGGTGGAAAAGAGCACAGAAATTATAGTCACATATGCTGTTTTATTTGTGACCCAATCCTTAATAGATGCTTGCCTTGGGCAGGTCACAATTTTTCTAAACTTCAGTTTCCCCATTTGAAAAAAATAGTGAAAAACAAACCAGTATTTTTTGCAAGGAACGGAAATTCCAGCTAGCTCAAATAATCATAGTGATTGGGTGATGGTGTTTCTCATCAGAAACATTCTGTGGTGTCCAAGGGAAACTCAAGTCCAACCAGGACTTAGAACAGAGGACTCAGTAGCCCCAGGGACCCTCTATGCCCTGTAGACCTTCTTTCATTAATGTGCCTCAGCTGAATCCCATGTGTCTGTTTTTCTTCTATTGAACTTAAGTTGCTTGTGTGTTTGTGTATAGACACACGTGTCTTACAGTTGAAACTCTTAACTCATATGTGTTACAATCTCCCAACTCTTTCTATGATAATAGGAATAGAATTCATTTTGCTCCTTGGAAGGAAAAGAAAACAGAGATAAGAAGAGAACTGTTCAACACTCAAGTCTTCAGTAGAATTGACTAAAAATAAGATGTTTGGTATGAGAATATTGTTTTCCTAAAAAATGTGTCAAGTTTGGGTTAGCATGAGGTGAAACAGAAGTAGTACTCGCCTGGAGATTAGCCAGAGCAGGGGACCATGAAATATACAAACCCTAAGAAAATAACAGATGTCATGCAGGGAGCTTCGGGGAAAGTGTAAGTCAAGTTTCCCTAAATCTGATTAGCACTACCCGAGATTGAGGCAGCCAGGGTCCCTTTTCTGGGCCCTGCACTTCAGAGGGCCCCTTTCTGGCTCTTCCCCAGGGGTGCCTCTCCCTACAGAGTGAGGAGTTTGCAGAGTTGGAGATAATGCACATCTGGAACCCATACCCCTCTGGATCCATGTGACCTGGAATCTTCTATCCTACTGATCCTAAACTGGCTTCCTAGGCCTGCATAGATCTCTTGCCAAAACTCCTTTGGAGAATGGAGCACCCTACCAGTGTGTATACTTCTGCACCAGAAGACTGTCCAAGGAGTTTGGTTTGCAAGGATGTGGATAGAAGTTGGATGCTGGATCCTAGGATGTCCATGTTCATACATGTGAGCCCCTCCTGGTGATGGGTGGCGCCTAGAATGAAGAGAAAGGGCTTGGGCCAGGAGTGTCCACTGACACTCTTACCGAAAATCTGAGAAAAAGGCTTATCTCTGAAGGTCAGGGTGGCCTCAGCTGACAGTCCACGAAGTATAATTTGAGGGGTATTGCAAAACCCTGCATATAATACAAGGTATGCTTTGGGTAAACCTGCCCTGAGAGTTAACCATAAACCTCCTCCCTAACCAGTATAGTAATGAAGCAGCAGGAAAAATTTAGCTACAATTTTAATTTTCAAAATTATTGTTATGCATTATGATCTCGTAAGAAAAATATTTCATATGCAGCCACCTGTAAAGTAAAATAGGCAAAAGACTTGGTCCTCACACAAGGCAATAATTTCTCCATTTGGAATGCTAGCAATGTTCCCTCCTCAGAAAGTTTATAGACCTTATATCCTGCCTGCTCTCCCTTAATAAAGAAATGTTAAATATTTTAAAATAAACCTTCTTTAATGAGCAGAAATACATGTCCTCCAGGTCTTTTGCTTTTTTAAACATCCTGAGGGCTATAAAATCCCCTGGGTTGACATGTCAGGAGTGTGTCCAACTCACTTGGTTTTGGGGGTTCTCTCTGGTTTACGGGGCTACAGCTGTGGTGGGGAGAAAATTCCATTCATTGCTGTTCCTTTATTTGTGTTTGTTGTCTATGTACATTTTTTTCTGATGCTTGACTGAGTAAACTGAATGATTTCTAGCTTTTGTGCTTACTTTTCTTTGCTGGAGAGATTTAAACTCCCGACCATGTGTCTATCATGCACACAGGACTTTTCAAGTACACAGCAGTGTTTAACCTCATGTCCCCACTCCCTCGTCCCTGAGGAGGAATGCTCTCCTGGACTGAAGAGAGGAAAGGGCACTGAGCTTGGAACCAGATGGCTGGATTGCAAGTCCAAGGCTCTTCACTTACTAACTAGGTAAAGTTGAGCAAGTTAATGGAAAATACTCTTATTAGAAAGAAGCCAGGCACTCACTTACTCCTTCAAAAAGTACTTACCCAGGACAGCTTTGACTTAGGCAACATGAGAAGCACCAGGAAAATAAAGACAAAATGCCCAGGTCAACAGAGGGTGAGCAATCACTCTGTGACCTCAGTACTTAAATAGATTAGTAACACCTGCCATGTCTCCCTCCCAGGCAAGTTGTGAGGCTCAAATGTGCGGATGTTCTATCTGTGCCCTGTAGACAGAAGCTATCAATTTTGGGGAAAAGGAGAGTGCTGGAAAAAGACCTTATTTCAGAGTTATATATATAATGGATGTGCATTAACTGAGTCGAGTGTATCTGCCTTTTCAGTATTTGTGACTGTTTTGTTGTTGTTATCTCACAACTTCCTTTAAAAATATATGCAGGAGCAAACTGAGGTCGAAATGAATTTCAATAAAGTTTATCCTGATAATTTGAAAATGGGATCCCCCTGGGATATTGTGAAGCTGGGCTTGGGACCTTGGTCTTGGGATAAGTGGATGATCGTTCACATTCAGAGTGGAGGAAAGCGGCAGGAGATCGCTCACCTAACAACAGAGATCATTGTACACTGGTGGGGAGATTGGGGCAAGAATTAAAATTAGAATAATCTGAATACAAATCCTAACATAGAAAAAGGAAATTTTCCATCCCTACAGACTTCTTGAGCCATTGATTGGAGTTACAGATACTGCTGCTCTCTCAGCAGAAATGTATTAAGACCATATGTAAAGATAAATATTCTGGTTGGAGCAAGACAGGAAAACAAAAAGCAAAGAGCAAATCAGTGGGATACCTCATGGACTGCTGTGTTTCCACCCACACTAAAGAATACTCAGAACCGTAGGAGGTTTAGATCCTGTTCACCCTTTCATTTGCTCATTTATTCAATAAATATTTATTGAGTGCCTGCTGTGAGTGGGGACTTCAGAAGGAAGCAAATCTCGTGCAGCCCCTGCCTTCATGTCTGCTAGTAAAGGACACAGACATTAATTAAATGGGCACACAAAATCATCTACAGTTGTGAGGTTGATTGCTATGAAGGTGAAGTGTATGGTGCAAAGGGAGGCCATACTGAAGAGGTACTGACCTCGTTAAAGGAAGACACAGTAGAGTCCTCCAGAGAAAAGACACTTGACTTCTGCTTGCATCATCACATCTCCTTTCTGTCTCTTCTACCTTGCTCTCCCATCTTTTAGGGACCCTTGTGAATACGTTGGGCCCTGCTGGATAGCCCAGGATAATCTTACCATCTCCAGGTCCTTAACTGAATCACATTGGCAAAGTCCCTCTTGATATGTCAGGTAATGTATTCACAGGTGTTGGGGGATGTGGGCATCTTTGGGGAGTTGTATTCTGCCTGCAACACCAAAGCATCTGTATTTAAACCTGAGGAGGAATTGAAGAATAAGTGGTATATGAAAAGACTGTGGCAGCTTTAAGCAACTGATGATTGTCGCTTAACTGTACCAGGCTCAGCCAAAGTGGACGGAAGGTAGGCTCTTAGCAGGAGTAGTGCTAAGGAAGTGGGAGGCAGGGCCCAGAACTTAGTGCCTGAATGAAATGTTTATGGTGTATAAGGCTGGTCCACTCTAAAGGCAAATAAATTTCTTGATAATCCAAGGGATCTGTAAATTGACTTGAAAGTACATAGGTCTGGCACTATGCCTTGCCATGTCTGCAGCAGGGCTGCCTGTGACGATCCTGGGGTGTTATTTCTCTAAGTGCATCATGCCTGTCCTTGGAGAGAGTCTGGTTTCCTGCTTCTTTGGAGACACCAAGTATGTGCTGTTTATTAGCACCACCATCCACCCTCTCATACACACCTCTTCCCAGAAGAATCTAAATTACTTTAATCATATTGTGTGCTTCTTTAGTAGAATTTTCCAGTTCTGTTTTTTCCAGTTTGCTTTTATGGTCATATTATTTTTTTTCTTCCCACCTCACTTTCCTTGTGCATAAAACATAGCCACCCTACCTCTGGTATTGGATGCCTGCTAGGAAAACCCAAGGGGCTTCAGTCACAGAAATCAAGGGAAAGTAAAGAAGGGGTACTGCCCCCACATCCTGGGCCTGTTAGGCTAGGTGGACAGCTGCTGTTGGCAATACTCTGTAAATGTTGGACCCAAGACCACCTCCTCCCTCTGTACCACCCACAGAGAGCTCAAATTCTCTCCAGTTCCATGCATAATACCTTCCTAAGGAGTCAGGACTATGAGAAGATGGATTAAAGGTAGAAGATTCCATGAATAGTCTGGGGCTTTTCCTGAAAGTCTTCCCAAGCCAGAGACATTGCAATAAAGGGGCATAGAGAGGGGTTCAAATCATTGTCGTCAGGATCTTCTCAAATTCACTGTGGAACCAGAGGTCTAATTTTTGTTTCTAAAATCTATGTTTCTCTTCTCTTTCCCTTTGGAGCTTCCATACTTTAGTGTGTACTGATTTATTCTTTGGGAGGAAGGAAAAACTGGAAAGCCTGAATAGGAGCTGAAATCCTCTGAGCCTCTCAATTGTAGAGGCTGAGGTTAGACCTTGGAAGAGGTTGAGGGCCCTTCTCTTCACCACCCCTCTGCAGGGTATGGGGAAGCAGCCCCTCCCAAACTCCTGGCCTGTAAGAGGGAGATGATCATCTCTATCTTAGGAGAGATGACGTACGATAATGTATGTAAAGCATTTATAAGATACATGGCATCCAAGAAACTTTTAATAAATGTTCCTTAAGAGGCAGGATAATGATGATTCCTCAGTTGTTCCAACCTTCCTGTCTCACTGGGTTCTCAAGCTTTAAAGAAGAGAGAATACTTAAAACAAACAAACAAACAAAAAACCCCTCCTAGTTCTTTCCCCAAACTTCCCTCTATTGATAAATAAAATTCTAACAAGTTACATTGCCTCTTACTTAATGGTCCTACACATAACATTTTTCCCAATTCATTCAGTTCTTTATTACTCATGTCTCTGTTGGTCTCCATCAGTTATCATCTCTCAGTGACTGTCTGGCTGCTGTGGGGGTTGTTACTTGTAGATTATGATCCTCTGGGGAATAACTACAGACTTACAGAATTCTCTATCTTCTACTCCTTTAGATCCTACCACATTCCTCCCAAGGCACTCCTTTCAAAATGTGAACTGTTAAACATGTTGAGAAGTTCTGGCTTAAATCATCAGGTCACACATTTCCCTTCCCTTCACAGGTTGGACAGTTCAGAGTAGGCTGTGAAGATGATCTGCTAAATGTTCTCCTGCCCTCAAAATAACCTAGTTGATTAGAGGCAGACCAGTGTCTCAGGTTTTCCTGGAGGCCTCTTCCTGACCCTTCTGCTTTTTCATGCCTTTCCCCAAAGAAACCCTTTTCCATGTTTTTCAGAGGGTCTAATTGTTCATTTACAAGACTCACAGAGAGAAAGAAGAAAAAGAACAACAAAAACAAAATGGTTCATTGCTCAGTGCAGCCCTTGACAACAGATGCTCCAGCTCCCTTCTTTGCAGGCCATAAAGTGCTCTGTAAAAATTAAAAAGCGTGAATTTATGGTGCCCAAGTGGAGCCAGAAGGTGAGGACGTATCTCCATCCAACGAGTCAGGCATACTTATGAAGCAGGAATATGAAGCCATGCCAATTTCTGGCCAATAAAATCTCTTTCCTGCCTTCCCAGATCCGTGACCTTGTCTTTCCCATGCAAAACTAAGTTGGGACACAAATGAGGGGGGAGGTCAACAAAAAAGCAGCAAAACAAAGCAAAATACCCTGGGTGCCCTGGCCTTGTAGGGGAACAGTTTGATCACAGGGCTTCCCTCCTGGTCCCTTTATTCTTTTCTGTGGATCTCTTGGCCATCTTGCCTGTAAGCACCTCCTGATTTTTCATTTCAGGGAAGCTTGAGTTGGTTACTAGCAAAGACTGTTGCCAAAATAGTTCCAGATGGAAAGAGGAGCCCAAGGTCCTGTGGAGGTTGAGAAGACTGGGCAAATCCTGTAGGTGGTAGAAGAGACACAAGAGGAGGTTTAGAAGACATGGCTGGACTATGTTGGCTTTGTGACTTTGACAGACCACTTTAACCTCTCTGAATTTCAGCTGCCTTATCCCTAAAAGGAGGAGAGTGGGACTGAAATGGACCTTGAGATTTCTTTGTCTGATATTCTCTAGTTCTCAAGTACGTCTGGGACCCAGGGAAGATGAAGTAGCATGGATTGTCAGGACAAGCATCGTGGGATAGTATGGGAATGAAGTTATTCTGAGTGACCAAATGTTACCTGCACTTTGTCCATTTATCAAACTGTGGTCAAGATTGCATTGACTTATGTTTACATGCCTGGGAATCCTTCCAATTTTTTTGAGTTTGAGACAGGAAGTGAGAGGGAGAGAGGGACTGAGAATAAATAAACCTGGATTGGGTGAGTGAAATAACTCTAATGGAGGTAGCAAATACCAAGACAGACAGAATTATGATAACATTCCTTGGTTTCTTGTTTGAGGATAAAAGGTGTCTTCTCTATTACTTCAGGACGTGGCCAGTTACTGCCCCAACACAAATCTCCCAAATAGGTGATGAATTTGATTTACCATCAATCATTGTGAGGCTGAGAGGTGGAGGGAATTCAGATGAGTTACTTTTTGGGTAATGAGTTGCTGCAAAATTGTCTGCCAGTAACCTGAATTTGGCAAAAATAATATTCCATCCCCTAGATTAGAGCCTCTGGAACCTAGAGAAAATTGGACTAGATCTCTGAGGTCCAGAAAATAACAGTAGTTTATACAAGGTCACCTAACTGGCTAGTTGGTAATTTGGAATTCATACCTAAGTTAATTCAGTCATTTGCCAGTGTATGTCAAATGCAGCACATTCTGGGCGAGATGTTGTGTGTTTCCGTCTCTTGAAACCCTGCCCTATTCTCTTCCCAACAGGTCATAACAACTTGATTTCTACTGAACACACAAAATTGGCAAAGCTGTACATTTCCTTCATTTACAAACCTTTTTTTCTCCTTTTGTTAGGATAATAAGATGGAGAGATAAAAGCATAGATGATGGATATTTCCTATTTGGAATGAGAGTGGTGATCATGGGTTTAGATGAAGTCTCTATAAATATTCTATAAATACTCCCCAAATAGTCTGAGCTGCTTCCTTTAGGTCCGCTTTACCAGTGAAACAGCCTGAGGCACTTGGCAGACAGTTGGAGGGTGGTCTCAGAGCCAGGCAAACACACTTAGAGGAGATGTGCAAGTCTGAGCCTTGGAGAAGCGACTCAGAAAGTGTAAGCTTTTGCACAAATGCCCAGTAAGTCAAAGCTGTTCTATAAATAATATTTATTTTCTCTTGGGTGCAGTCTTGAGTTTAGTGGCTATATATTTTCTTTTCCTTACTCAGTTTCTTTCTTGGTTGTGTATGACTTCTCCACCCTAAAAGGCTTTTGAGTTTCCAATATATACATCTGGAGGGTGTGTGTGTATGTGTATGTGAGTCTGTCGAGGGGAGGGTGTCCTAACCTTGTTATTTAGGGTAGATGGGGCTGGATGAGGTCAGCTCGGTTTTTGAGAGTTCAGGTCAAGGCTCCAACTGGCAGGGAGCAGTCACATCCTCCAAGCTTACAGCCAAGTGCATACTCTTCCGAAAGTCACTGAGCTGAAGATAAACATGGAGCCCGTAACAGCCTTTTCATTTGATGTCTTTCATCACATATTCTACACTTTAAATTCCTTTGCTTTACTTCTGTATTCTTCTGGATCTTTCAGAACAAACATTGAAGTAGGAAAAAAAAAAAGCCAACTGCCCTCTTTCCCCCTTCCCATCCTTTCTGAGTGACTCACTTCAACTGGAACAATTAATCTTAATCAGGATGGTATGACAGCAGAAAAAGACATCCACAGTGAAGTCCTTTGATGCCAAAGACTTAGGCAACAAGCTCCTTCCTCTGGGCTGCAGTAGGGGCAATGTGGCATGATTTGGTTGTTTTAAAAATAGCATTTTGCAAAATTAGAGCTGCCTGTATCTGCAAGATGGGCAGCAGATCAGGGGCTGTGAAATGCCTGTGCTAACCACCAAGTGTGAGAAGGCACTTTTAATAGTGTTGGCTGGAAGGCAGTACAGTCTACTGGACCCAAACAATCAACTCTACCTTCTCTGAAGGAGATTGAAGACAAACAATTCCACATGTTTGCACTCATGTTTTTCTCCGTGGAACTCAGCTTCTGTGTGTGTATCCTTAACCGTTATCCTCATTTTCTGACAGGTGCAATTACTCATCTCCTCTCCTCTACCCATCTCCTGTTTTGTTTTTCTCTGAATGGGTCAAACTTTCCAACAAGCCACCACTACACCTGGTACTCCAGAAACGCTGTGGCCAACAGAGTGTACTTCTTGGAGATGGCTTAGCAAGTTCTGGAATGACTAGGAGGAACCACTTCATCACCTTAAGAGTGTGGTTATACCTTTTAATTTGCAGTTAACTGATTGAGTCCTCATTAGCAGGAAGACTATTCTCTTGAGATCCAAGAACTCCTGGGACTTAGTCCAAATTTCCCAGTCCTGTTTCCAGAATCAGGGCTGAGAGAGAACCTGAATGTATACAGTCTGTTCAACTATGGATGCATGTTGTTCAGCTCCTTCCATGGGAGCATTTGTTAAAAGCTGCCCTGATAAAGACAAATGAGACTGTGACCATACCCTTATGGACCTGGATATGAGCACTGGCCAGTGATTTCAAGGCTGCACATGGGCACCAAGGTTCTCGTCCTTGATCCACGATGTGAGAAAGGCTGTATCAGAGGTGGTGAGGTCATCATGGTGGTGGCATTGTGGGAGGGGTGGATAGAAGGGCTTCTAGTTCATTCAGGGTGAATTCTGTCCTTAGAGGCTATGATCTCCTTTCATTCTGGAAGACCTCAGTTGGACTATCCCAGTCCTCCTGGTGTGTGTTAGTCTATTCAGAACACCGTAGACTGGGTGGCTTATTTCTTGCAGTTTTGGAGGCTGAGAAGTCTAACCAAGATCAAGGCATAGGCAGACCCAGTGTCCGATGAGGGTGATCTTCCTGGTTCGCAGATGACTGTTCCCTCATTGTATCCTCACAAGACGAAGAGCTAAGAGAGATGAAGCTCTCTTGTGTCTCTTTTTATAAAGACACTAATCCCATTTGTGAAGGCACCCCCTTCACAATCTAATCCCATCTCCAAATCCCCACCTCCTAATACATCACATTGGGAGTTAGGATTTCAACATAAGGATTTAGGAGGCACACAAATGTTCGGTCCATAATATGCTGTAATAATGTCTCTCTCCCAGGGGGTTTTTCAGCCCTTTGTGAATTTGCCTTTCTTCTCTGTACATACAGTGAAAAGCATCAGATTTTATTTATACTCTTTCCCAAAGAAATGGCACCTGCTGGCCTTACATTCACAAAACTAAGGGAAGTCACTCCAGTTATTTTTTCTATGGTCTGCTCCCTAATGCCTTGCTACCTTATCTTCCAGATAAAGAGTTTGACCCAATTATTTTCTATATTCTGCCTCTGCACACTGTTCTACTGTACATTCTATTCTTTCAGGATAAGAAAGAAAACACCCTTTGGTCAAATTGTGCTCCAGTGCATCCAACAGCTCTTGGATGTATTAGCTAGTCATTGGCAAGGGAACAGAAGTCACAGTGTAAGAACAAACTCCCCTCCTATTCCTCTATATTGGGTGTGTCCAAACAAGGTCTTCAGGTCCCTGTTGACACTGCATTTCCCAAAGTCTGTTATCATTTGTAACACAGACATTTCTTGAGCACCAGTACTATGCCAGGCACTTATCTGGCATATTGTAGTACACAGATGGAAAATATAGAATCTACCCAAATGATTACATCATCAAGTAAGGGAGGGCTGAGATACACGTATAAGTAACAAGGGTTATAATGCAGTACGTGATAGGTTTGCATACCCTAGAAAACAGAACCAGATGCAAAAACCGTTGTGCTACTTCCTTACCAGGGAGTGCAGACCCAGGAAAGGATGAATGAGGAGGGGGAGGGAAAGGAGAAGAACAATTACAAGAGAATGTTTACCAAGCCTGATACCACTAATAAGTATATCATTATTAACAATAAGTATCACTGATTTCTCAGTCTCGTAGTACTCTCTTCCCAGAGGCCTGTGAACTACGGGGTCTCATGGAAGTGCATGGTAGCTGGGGAAGTTTTCACTTTCTCCCACTGGTCAAGCTTCATGTATATCCCACTGGGTTTAATGCCTCAGAAGCAACAAGGATACACAAAAATGGAAAGCAAGAGGTTCAGAACACGGACGTGAAAAAAAGTCACTGTCAGGTTGTGCTCATATACAGTTGTCCAGAATCCACACCGGGCTGCTCACTTCAGTGGCAACTGGTCAACAAGGGCCCCTGAAGCACCTGAGCATGGGGAGGTGGATCTTAGGTGATGCATCAAGGGAACTTGATCTGGTAACATAAGTAAGGTCCAGATAAAGTACTTTGGGGATTCAGGGAAGGAACTGTTTCTTAGAAGTGAGGTTGGGGACATGATGTTGACAGATGATTTTTGGAGAAGGTAGATCTTGAGTGCGACTGCAGATAGGTGGGATTAGGAGTTATAGAGCTGTGGGATGGGGCTTGGTGGAGAGGGCATCCCACAGAAAGGAGACACTGATTTCAGGGACATAGAAGGGCAGTACTGAGGATCAGTGGAGAAAAGCGCAGGGTTCCGTATGGCCAGGGGATGGGAAACAGGAAAGGATGTTGAGGTATAAGACTGAAAATGTAAATGGGTAGCTGGTAGAGACAGGGTAAGGAATTTTGATTGGAATCTTCTGACATAAAAGTTTAAATTCAGAAATCCGAGTCCTTCTTCTCTAATTCTCTTCTATATAGTCATCCACTTGTACACATAATAGCATTTTGAACAAGAATATGATGGACAAGTCTTAAAATTTCATAGATCCATGGAATACATTTAAAAGGTCAGTATACTATCTTTTCCATTTTTCAGATCAATATATTGAAATATGACACACCATAGCTGAGATTCTTACTTTTACTGGTATGTTTACAGAGTCCTTGTAGATTTGACTCAGGCATCTGCTGAAGCTGAAGCTTGGATGATGCTTGGGACTCGGCGCTCTACTCACTACTGTCCACTTTCCTGTCCAGGCTTCAGTTTCAGATAAGTGCCCCTCTGGTCAAGACAAGAGCCATCAGTAGCTCTAGGACAGCTAGTGGGGAATAGAATGTTCTATTAAAAAAAAAAACCCATGAGGAATTCTGGCTAGAAGATGTGAAAATGGAAAAATGACAGATCCACCCCCAAAATCAGAAATATATTATCTCTATTGAAATTAGAGTTTGGTTCTTGGAGTTGATGATGGAGAGCACAGGGGTGGACAATAGCCGTTATCATTTGTTTCTTTTTTAAAGGTCCCTGGGACAAGACAGCTTAGATTTAAGGTCTGAACTCACTGAAAGAATTCCTAACACTTTTTTGATCCTTTTCCAAAACGGGGATCATAGATTTACCCCATGGTCAGTGTTGAGCTTTCAGCAAGTTTCAGCCTTTCTTCTTCTATGGAACTGAAGTTGGAAGCTTCCCCTCTGAGGATTCCAGGAGTAATACCCAGGACTGGAATATGGCCTTCATTACCCAGAGTTCTGAAAGGGAGCTTAGTCTCTTGTATGAGGGCAATAGACTTAAAAAATAATAATAATTCTCCTACAGAATGAAAGATGGCATCTCAGCATTTTGGGTTTTTTGTTTCTTTCTTTCTCTCCCCTACTTGAATTAACATGAAGTCAAAAGCAGATCTTAGAGCGGAACTGACTGCCACATAATTTAGACATGTTTGCATAACATTCCGAAAATAATTCAATAAGAATAGGTTTTTCTTGGAATTTATCACCGCCTGGCAAATTAGAGCCCAAACACAACAACTTTGTGCTAAAAAGGCCTAAGACCCAGCAAATGGAAGTGACAGTGGCAGAGAGCGAGGAAACCCAAGCAGCCAGTCGACTCTCATTATCCGTGATGGTGTGAAGCAGACATAGAAAACAAGAGGCAGGAGCAGGGACAAACACAGCCCGCGTTTCAGACTCCCCATTTTCTTCAGGGCGCAGCAACAGCTGACAGGCCAAGGTGGCGAGAGAAGGGCATCTTAGGTCTCAGGAATGGTTCTGAGAAATTCTCTCATTCTGTATTTTTCCACGTCTTCAGCTGAAGATTTTTTTCTTATGGGTTCTAATGAAGAGGACCCACAGGTTCAGAAAACAACAATAAACTAACAAATATACAGGAGCAATAAATAGTAGCTTAAAAAGACAGGGTCACAGTATTAAGCCTAAGTCAGAAGATCTGGAATGATTTCAGGCTCTACCATTCTTATGGGGACAAACTGAGTAACTTCTCCACTTTTCAAGTGGGGAGAATAATAGCTTGAATCACGATGAAAATTATTATCAGTGTGGTACTTCATAGCTGCAGGGCATTTTTAAAGCCGCATGATGTATGCAGGAGATCTCAGGTCTAACTCAGTCCTTTTCTGAGATGTCAGTTCCTTAGGATACCACTGTTACTAGGCTAGAAGTTAAAACTCTTGTAAGGCAGAATTATATACTTGAGTTACCTGCTTGTGGTTCAGTCACCTTTAGACTCTTCCTCACTCTGGACCTTAGTGACTGTGAACATGGTGGGCAAAGCTAAGTCTCTGCTCCCTTAAATGTCGGTGTCCCTAAACCTCTTCTCTTCTCTGACCAGCTCCCTGGTCACTTCATACATGCTATGGCTATACGTTTCTTCCAGAGGTTTGTGGCCCAGAATCCCCATCCTTAGCCTGGACTTCTCTTCCAACCCTTGCTCTCTAGTCTGCCACATCTGGCAGCATCTCATTCGCACCTGTTCCTGTCTGAAAGTGGAGTTGTTCTACCTTCTTTTCCCTGTAATAGTGTTTTAATCATTTCAGGCTGCTATATAAAATACCCTTAACTTCCTGGGTTAAACAACATACACTTATTTCTCACAGTTCTAGAGGCTAAAATTCCATATCAAGGTGCTGGCAGATTCAGTGTTTGGTGAGAGCTCACTTCCTGGCTGGCAGATAGTCACCTTGTTGCTGTGTCCTTGAATGGTGGTGAGAGGAAGCTCTTGTGTCCCATTCTTTTCTTATAAGAGCACTAATCCCATCATGACCTCATCTAAACCTAGTTACCTCCCAAAGACCTCACCTCTGGATACCATGATGGTAGGGGTCAAGAATTCAACATAAGGATTTGGGGATTCAGTCCTTAGCGCACAGTGAATGATTCCATCATCACTCTAGGTGTTCCAGCCAGTGGGCATTCACTAGGCAACCTTGACTTCTCTCTTTCCTTCACCATCTACTTTAAATCAGTCAGGGTCATTCTGGCATCACACATCAATATCTTTTTTTTTTTGTATATCTATTTTTTTATTGAAGTATGGTCAGTTTACAATGTTGTGTCAATTTCTGGTGTACAGCATAATGCTTCAGTCATACATGAACATACATATATTCATTTTTATATTCTTTTTTACCATAAGTTACTACAAGATTTTGAATATAGTTCCCTGTGCTATACATTAGGAACTTATTGTTTATCTATTTTATATATATTAGTTAGTATCTGCAAATCTCAAACTCCCAATTTATCCCTTCCCACCCACTTCCCACCCTGGTAACCATAAGTTTGTTAGTATCTCTTGAATGTACCTACTTTTCTGTATCCTTGATACTACCACCCTAGTTCAAGTTCCTGTTCTCTTTTCCTGGGCTATTATCACAGCTGTCAAATTAGTCTCCATTTTTTCTCTATTCTGTCTCCTTCTAACTCCTTCACCATGCTGTAGCCAGAATATTTCTCAAAAGTGAATCAAACATATCTCTATTCTGCTCCACATTCTTCACTGGCTTCCTCTTGACCTCAAGATAAACTCTAAATTCTTTAACATTATTTAAAAGACTCATCTCCTAAGCTTGCCCCACCTCTGCCTCTACCTCTCTTTTGTACCTTACATATGCTGTGGTCTCTGTGCTTCAGAGGCTGGAGTCTTCATACAAGATGTTCTTTCACAAAACATCTTCTGCACTCTCACCAGGCACTTCTCTATCCTTCAGTTGGTCTTTACTTCCTATAGGAAGTCTGCCTGGATTCTCACTCTTTAACTCTGAAGAAAGGAATTTCATAATGCTAGAAGTAGAACTAACAGCAAGTCCTTTCTCTCTACCTGAGAGTGTTTTCTACATGGGGAAAAGATTCAGTAGTTCCAAACAAAATAAAAGCAAACTTTACTGTCATCTCCTACCTCTGGCGGACCTGGTGGACCTAGTGAAGATGGAATGGGAAGTCCCTAGCCCACAGGAAAGGAAATTTAGAGCTCTAGGCAAACTGCACCCACTCAGAGGGAAGGGCATATGACGTCCCACTACCTGTAGGTCTCCATAGAGTCTTGGGTTCACCTTGCCTGGTTGGGGGAAGCTCAGCAGGCTTACCAGCAGGTTCTATCAGCTGCAATAGCAATGACATAAACAGTGAGTGCACATCCTTGTTGAGAGGAACAGAGGTCCCTTTCAGATGCTGAACTCTTCCAGTGCAGCTAGGATTCACGGACAAAGTCATCATTTACAAATAACCACACACATTCTCAAATATTATATTGTTGAAGCCAATCACACTCTAACAAATTCGAAGTTAGTATTTTGGCCACTGTACTTTGAGAGAGCTACATCATCTTGTTTATAACTTAAGGCTGTAGTTTCAATTGATTCAGAGAATGTTCTGGTGACCAGAAACAGAAAGTCTCATTACGAGGTGGCATTTTCTTGGGACAAAGGTCCTAAAAAGGAGGATTTTCGTAGGGACCACTATGTAGTCACCCTCCTGAGTGGAGTTAAATGCACCTTCCTGTTCTGGGGTCCCATATATCCCAAGATTTCTCCTATCAGATCTCTTAACTCTATATCAAGGTGGCTTATTTAATACTTCTCGGTCCCATCAGACCCTAAACTCTAGAGGGTAGGACTTTAAGTGACTTTTTCAATACTGTATCTCTAGTTCCTGAAAAAAAAAATGTCCTCAGGAAATACTGGTTGAAGATACACATTCTCTCTTACTGCTGCTCAGGACACTGGTATACATGAAGAATAAGCTCTCTGTAAGTGCACTGCTTTCCTCTGAATCAGATGTATCTGCTGCCTTTATTTCAAGACTGGGTCAGACCAGCCACCATCTCCTTAGGTTAAAAAACATCAAATAGAGTGCAGCTCTTCATTTTACCAACTATAAAGAGGTGAAGGGGAAACACAGAGAGAAGTGAGATTAGAAGCCTATAAAGCAAGGAGAACCTTGTGTTTGGGGTCAGAGGAACTGGAAACAGGTCAGCAGACACTTGATCAGTTTCTCCCGTGTCACCTCAAGTTTCAGCAGCAAACAGGCTGATGGAATATGTTCCAAATCCAAACACTTCATTTCCCCGAGGCCCTGGTCGTCTTGATGAATGGCCTCCATTGTGAAGCAGGCTAAAGGCACTGTCCTGCCTGAGTATAAACCTCGCCTTCTCTCCCCTCATCCATTTCACCCATCTCCCCCCCACCCCAACTCTTTCACTCCCTTTTGCTCCACAAATTATTAGGAAGACATTAAGTAAATCACCCCAGCAAGAATAAAACTGCAAGAGAAACACCTCATCCATAACCAACTCATCACTCCTTTTGCCAAAAGTAGGGTGAAATGAAGACTCTAGCATCCTTTAGAAAAATTCAGTATCTGGGACACATATTCTAGGAGAGACTGTGTTCCTCCATTTCCCAATCTTAGGCAAGGTGGATGACCACACCATGAATTGGCAGGGTGTAAGGTTGGAGAAACTACACATTAGTGTAGGGTTGGAGAAACCATACATTGGTGTGCTCACATGGCACCCTTGAATATCTCTAAGATGGACCACGATGTTTTGGGATGTGAGTAGGAAAAGGAACAACAAGTGAGCTAAGGCACATCTCAAGATCTTAGATGAGGATCTGGAGCCAGACTGCCAAAGTTTGAATCCCCTTGCACCATGTCCTAGTTATATGATCCTGGTCAAATTGCTCAACTCCTCTATAAGCCTCAGTGTTTCTTTCTTTCTTTCTTTCTTTCTTTTTTTGTAAATTGGGAATAATAATTCTACCCAAGTCAAGGGCAATTGGGAATATAAAACAAGGTGATGCAAGGAAAGGACTTAGCACAAGGAATAGCACCTAAAATATCCTCAGTAAAAATAGATATTATCAATATCAATTCTTGGTAAATCATTTAAAGTGGTATGGTTAAATTAAAATAAATTTGAAACATTTACAAAAAATATTAAAAGAAAATATGACTTCAAGGAAATTTCCTGATTGTATCAGAATTCCCATGGCTTCTGGTACACAGTTCGTTAGCCATGCTGTTTTGGGGCTTAGTTGGTCATTTTATGAAGGCTTGAGTCAAATCCCCCTCTTTGTATATCTAGCTAGCTATCTCTATCTAATAAAACGGAAGTCTAAGAAAATGCTGTGAAGTCTGAAACCAGGATCAAACCTAGAATGCAGAATTTCTATTCTCTTACCCATTAGTGTTTATGCTGATACTCACAGTTCACAGTGAACTTTTGAGATACGTAAGAAGGTCTTTCTCCATGCTATTTGTACTCTTCACCCTGAAAAATGGGTGCAATCACTTGCATTCTGCAATGAAAGAACTGTGAGCTTAAGTAAATAAGTTGGACTGACTTGAAGATCATAGTGGTTTGATTCTTCCACCAGTTGAAGAGATTGGGTATATAAGATGCCTTAAAAAGTCCAAGTAACTTTGCTTTCTAACAAGGGAAGGGAGGATAAAAGCAACAAGAGGGCAGGGATCTTTGATGGTCTTCCACTGACATATCCCAAATGTCTAGAACAGTGCCTAGCATTTAACAGGTGGTCCATAAATATTTATTGAAAAATGCTAAAAGAATAAAAAAATTAAACATAGTAATAAGCCAAATGAAATTTTCTTTTTTAAGTTTTAAAACTCATAACAGGCATTAACATTACCAACTTGCCTCCATTACTAAGTTGCACTAGTAACTTTCTCTTTAAAAGTAACATTTATTGCTTTTAATATTTATAGAGGTAATACAATTTTTGGTAAAAACCAAAATATATAAGAAAAAATCTCACTCACTCCATGTCTCAGAGATAATATATTCATCTTTCCAATCTAGAAAATCTTTCCTCTTTTGGATATCTGTGATATCAGCCTTCACATGATTCTAAAAATGATCCCCAAATTTCTGGTCCAGTCATCTCTCTCTGTATTCTTTCTCTTGGCAGATTCATTCATTGTCATGATTTCCACTACATGCTATGTGGGGAGAACACTTACATTTTCAATTTTAGTCTTACCATTTCTCCTAAGCTCTGGTTCATCTTTTTTGACAATGTGCTCGACATTTCTGCCTTGATGTCTTTCATGCTGATCAGGAATGAAAGAAATTATCTTCTCTTCTCCAGGCATGACTATTTAAATTAAAGACCTTCCCATCTTTCCAGACAAACTATCCAGAAACTTCTATCATTAGGACTTTCTTTCTCCTTGGCTCAGCATATCCAATTAGTCACAAGACCCTGGAAATTATGCTTCCTAATTTCTGTCCCTCTCTGCCCCTTTCTGAGACTAGTGCAGTCATCTCTATTTTATACATGGTTGTTACATTAACCATTTTGAAGCTCAACTTGATCCACCTCTCTCCACTGTCCATGATTTCACATCGTCTGAAAAATAGTTGGAACATCTTAGCCTGGCATCCAAGACTCATTATTTGACCTAAACTAACATTTTATGAATTTTATCCAACTTACTTTCATACTATGATACAATGGTACAAGCATTTCTGAACACATCATAGTTTTCAAGACGTGACCATATCTTCTTTGACTTTGTTTTGCTCATGCTGTTCCCTCTAATGGAATGATTCCTTTTTGCTCTTCTCCCTCCTTCAGTTTCTGAGCTAGGCTAGAAATGATGGGCATAAGTACTTCCTCTATGATGCCTACCCAAATACCCAAAGAAGGAGTTACTTTCTGTCCTCTGAGACCCATAAAATGCCATATTTTTCATGTGTTTCTTGTCACATCCAAAGATGCATAACCATTATAAATGAACATATTGTGTCTAGCCTCCTAATTGAATCCTTTAAGATATAAACCTTGTAAATGTTATGGAGGAGCCCAAGGCCAGACATAATAACTTACACTGAGACAGAGCATCAGTTTTTACCCCATCTTCTCATTGTTTCCCTATGTTCCTCCTTCCTGAAGGTGATCTTTGGCACAATTTAATACATATTAACATAGTAATTCATCAAAATTATCTTATTAAAGACAGAGTTGATCAAATTAATTTGAATAGTTCAGCACTACTGGAGAGTGGGGATGGGCACTGGAACATGGAGCTCAAAAAATGGAAATTAAGAGGTTCTGTTGGGAAACAAGTGAGCACTGGTGACTGTGATATCATCAGTATAATTTCTAATGGTATGTACTGGTGGATGTTTTCCCCAAGGATGACTGGAATCACCTACTGATGGGATATTTCTCCTAACTCATGAGTTGTAGACTTTGGGCAACCATTGCAGACTGACTTGCATGCTGGTGAAGCTGAAACTAGAATTTTCTCTTTTCTTTGAATCATTCAGAAGAAGTGTGTTTACCTGCAGTCACAGAAATCCCATGTAATTTAAAGATATAAAGATTTACTTTTCTCACATAGCAAGAAATCCAGAAGTAGGCATAACTTGGGTCTGAGATCCAGCAGAAACACAGGCTCTTTCTCTGTTTCAGCACCTCCATTTTTAGCACATGGCTTTTGCCTTCCTGTTCGCAGGGTGGCTGTTGCATCTCCCAACTCCACACCTGTGTTTCAGGCTTGAAGAAGGCAGAGGACTAAAAGGTTTTACTTGAGGCTTTATTTAGTCAGATGTTCCTTTGTACTATATTGATCAGATTTGTGTCACATGGATAATCCAGGCTGAAGGATGACTAAGAAAATTGAGTAGTTAGCTATCTAGCCTCTTTTACAAAGGAAGGGAAGTGAGAAATTGGAAATAATTATTAAGTGAACCAAACTGTTTTGGCTATTATACCCTCTGACCCTCCTCTACTGCTATTATGGTCTTGATAAGCAGTAACATGCTTCTAGAATGTAGGTTTTTTTTGCTCTTCTTTTTCTAATTCTTTTAGCTGGTGGGTTAGATTGTTTATTTGAGATTGTTCTTCTTTTTTTGAGGAAGGCCTGTATTACTATAAACTTCCCTCTTAGCACTGCCTTTGCTCTGTCCCATAAATTTTGTGTGGTTGTGTTTTCATTTTCATTTGTCTCAAGGTATTTTTTAATTTCAACTTTGATTTCATCATTGACCCATTGGTTTTTTAATAGCATGTTGTTTAATCTCCATGCTTTCCTTTTTTTAATTCGTTGTTTCTCTGCAGTTGATTTCCAGTTTCATGGCATTGTGGTCAGTAAAGATGCTTGAGAGAATTTCTATCTTCTTAAAATTATTGAGTCTTCTTTTGTGCCCAAGTGCATGATCAATCCTAGATTGTAGTAAAAGTTGAGTCATGGGAAATGTATGTATGTACGTATGTATGTATGCATTTGCATACCTGCTCTAGGACTAGTTTTGCTCATCCACTGGTATATGCTATGATAATTCAATTTCTGCTAATTCTTCTTAACATGTTTAAAACTTAAATACTTAAGAATTGGCTAATTAATCCAAGACCCTAAAGAAACTACCCCCATTCCAGTGAGAGGCTGTAGATGCTGAAGGAACACTCTGTTAAAGAATCTGAGAACCCTGCTGTGTGAGACTAAGCAAAATTTTTTTCACAAATAGAGAAGATATTATTTAGACTTTAATTTGTGTAGTCTTTAATTTAAGAATTTTGGCCTTTAATTTCTTTAGATTATAACGTAAAGGAGGATTTGAATTTTTTAATTGCTCTCCAGGAGTTTAATACTGCTAGGCAGTTAAAATTCAAGTTTCATTCATTCTTATTCTGCTGACATCATATTTCAGATTGTATTACTGTTATTCGCACTTACTCTATAACTTCTGATGAATTATGTTGGGCATATCTTGGCTAGTGACAACTTGAGATAGGATAAAGAATAGGCAATGGATTGCAATCCTAGGGTGTTTAACCCATTTCAGAGCTTACCAGAGCAAAGGTTAAATTCTGTGTTGCGATCCAGGGGAACTGTAGAAAGGAAGGGACATTGGCAGGAGGAGAGAGACCTCATAAGGAGGAAGTCAGATTACCATGACACAGCAGGAATGAATAGTCTAACCCCTGGTAGACCATGAGCCTAATTACAACTTAACAGTTATAATAGTTCTTAAACAAAAATCTTGAGAGTTTAAGAGAGACATTCTCCACTCCTCATGTTTTCACAAAGGGGAGAACATTTCCACTGTACTACTCAGAAAGGGAAAGTAGGGAAGAATTCTCCGTCCCTTCTCCACCCTGGTCTTAAGTGGTGGTGTAATTGGATTTTAGGGCTTAGAAACATGTGGCTTAGTCCCTCTGAGTTTTCTTTTTCATGGCTCTGCCTTTTCCCTTTCTTTCCCATTGAGCTCATGAGGGTCAGAGGCCGGGTATGACTAAATGCTAGAGGCAGTCCAGAGGACAGACTTTTTCTTTACTGACTGTAGGGGCCTCGTGGGTGTGAGAGGGTGAGTCTGGGTAAAGAACTCTTCTCCACAGACCCTCACACTCCATTGAGAATAGGTCCTGATGTCTGGATCTGAGAACTGAGAAGTGTTCAGAAGACCCGTTGTGACCATATTTTACAAAATGGTTCGATTGGCCATTAAGCTGATATTTTTCTCTCTCCATCACCTGTCTCTTGTGTCTAAGTTTCAGTTGGTTCCAGTGTGAGGTGGGAGAGATGAGATTAATAATCACCTCTCAATTCCAACAAATATTAGTAAGAGTAATGTTTGTTGGTTCAGTAGAAGATTCTCCCTAAAGGATCTGACCAGCCACACTGCCAGGGTAAAGCCTGGGGAGAGTCACTGAAAAGACTGAGGGGTCCTTAGGGAAAGGAAGAAGGAAGGAAGCCCCAAAGAGATGGAATTTCAGGATGTCCCTTGGGCGAGGACTCTTTATGGATGCATAGGTAAATCAAGGGAAAAAGCAGAGAAATGTGTTGTACCACAGCCTGGAGTTATCTGTGGATGTCTCATAATAACATTTTTTTTTTCTGGTAACATACTGAAACTTCATAGTTTCCCAAATATCATGGGAATTACTAAAGGGATGCATATATGTGAGACATTTAAGAAACATCTATTGAATATGTTAAATGAAGGTGAGGAGTTCTATTTCACAGAGTTAATAAGAAATCCAGCAGTCTAAAGGGACACATTAAGAAAAAAAGAAAGCCGAAACCAAATTCTTATTTCTCCAATCTAAAGATTATAGGTCGGACTCACATAAACACTTCACAGAAATAAGCAGGGGTGGAAGGAGGTAAAAAGAAATATGCTATTAAATATATATTATCTTATCAAGCTGACCTGACACCTTCATCTTAAATGATACTTTCATAGTGAAGTCTTTGTTGTAAATTGTTTCATCATCAAGCCTGGGGACAATGCCCTAGAATAACTCTAGGTGAGACTACAAATAAAGGAAAATTCAAAGTATTTCTGTTGTGTTAAGTGGAAAATTGTTAGGGTCACAGATGCCAGGTTGAAAGACCAAAAAAAGAAAAAAATCTAATCAGGAAATGCGAAAGCTAAGATTTTAGCCAATTAACTCACCCTGATGACTCATTCCAGATGTATTAAGTTTTCACATTTAACAGCCTCTTCATTGAAAATGCTAAATACCATCTGTCTCCAGCAGATGAGTTAATGCTAGTCTTAAAGCCTTAAAGTTCACATTTCCTAATTCTTTTGTTTGAAAATAAATAACCTTTATGTTGCAGCAGCATGGTCTTGGGAATGCAATTTCTTTGCCCAACTGAGAGAAAGAAATACAAAAATTCCAGAACTGAGCTCTCAGGTTGTGAAATGTTCTGTGAGTCAATGAAGGTTGGTTTTGTGCACAAGTTGCTTCAGCTGGATCTGTCCCTGGGATTCTTTTTAAGATTATGTTACTTGCCTTTTTGGCCAAATCTCAATTCTTCATTAAAGTTGAGCCCACATGTGATGCTGGATATGGGAAATATCTGTCTGGCCCCATCATGATCCTCTGAAAATGCCTCCAAAGGGCAAACAACAACCTTTCCATTTACTCCTCCCTCCTTTCCTCAGCAACAATTTTTTTTTTTAAGGTAGGAAAGTGCTATTTGGTTTGTACAAGAACATTTGGCCTTATACATTTTGGGTGTTAAGTAAGAATGAGGGAGGTAATAAAGAAAATTTATCAACAATGTTTTTTTATAAGATAATAAAGGGTAATTGAAGGGAAAAAAAGGCCTGCTGTGCTTTTGAGATCCCAGAGACCCAAGGATATACACAAAGTTAGATTGTGAATTTGATGGGAGTAAGGACTGGATTTCACGCTAAGATTAGATTCTGGTTCCAGCCCAGTCACTAACTTGCCAGTGACTATGGGCAAGTGACTTCATCCCATGGGCCCTAGTTTTCTCTTCTTCAAATGATGGGGTAGGACTAAGATGATCTAAGGCAATATACAGATTGCCCTGATGCTGAATGCTTGAGTAAAAAGGGAATTAATTTATATAAGGAGATTCTTGGTGAGGTGGGTTGGCAGCTCCAAGACAAATACTCTGAGATCATTTACTGTTTTACTTTGTCCCGGGCTCTTTGCACTTAAATTCTTAGCATTCCAGGCCTTTCAAAATTGAGCTCTTAACTTACCTTTCCAATTTCTATTGGCACTTCTTCCCTGTGCACAAGCTTTTACTTTTCTTCCAATACCTGCTGTATTCCTTCTCCTGCTATGTTCATGCTGCGGTTTCCACTATACTCTGCCTTCTACCTCTGCTTACCAAAATCCTACTTCATCCCCTAATCATAGATGCATTTTTCAGTATGTCCTTTCTGACATCCCCTTACTTATCTCTCCCTAAAACTTTGATATGATTTATCATCCTCTAATCCAGGGTTTTTTAAGCTCAGCACTACAGACATTTTGGCCCAGGTTCTTTTTAGTTATAGGAGACTGTCCTGTTTATTTTAGGATGTCAGCAGCATTCCTGTCCTCCATCCACTAGATGCCAGTGTTACCCTCCGACCTCTCCCCCACCCCTTCCAATCTGTGGCAGTTGAAAGTGTCTCCAGACATTGTCAAATGTCCCTTAGGGGCGCAAAATCACCCTTGGTGGAGAATCACTGCTCTAACCTTCCATCCTACTCATGGTACCATGTGACTAGTGTTGGCCAATGAGTTGTGAATGTAAGTGAAGTGTTATATCCAAGCTAAAGCATTCAATTGCTGGTATGAAGCCATTCAGAGCTCTCTTTCCCTCTGCCACAGTAGCCAGCAATGCCCCAGATGGTGGCTGCTTCATTGGGTTGAATCCTACGGTGAGGATCGTATGAGACAGAACCTATAGTCACACCACAAGGTATGTGTAGCATGGGTGAGAAATATTGTTTGTTGTTTGAAGCCACTGATATTTGTGTGTGTACTGGGAGGGGGCAAAATTTTTATCATAGCACAACCTCACTCAAACTGAATGATGCACACCATGTAGCTGTAGGTCTAATATAGCTTGAGTCCCTTCTATGTGCCATGTACTGTGTTAAGCTTTCAAAGAAAGACACGAAATTATCAATCACAGAATTCACAACTTAGCCACCTCTTCCATTCCGATGAAAACTCAAGAACAGCTCCAAATTCTGCAAAACATAATTCAAACTCTTTTTTTTACCCTCCCATCTACTCCCAATTTTCGCTGACCACACTGTAGTTACCTAGATATTAAAGGGTCTGGAAGATCTTCTATTCTCAGTGTACGTCTACTCTAATATATCCACATGCAAGAGAGCATGTGTTTAAAGATGACAGAGGCCCTGGAGTGTATCCAGACCGCTGGTATCAGGAACCTCACATTATACCTCGATTTGCATAATGATACCTTACTAGGACACAGTGATTTTTATTTACTTCAAGGCACTGTCACATAAATTATCTCATTCAACGGGCTGGTAGTTTTAATCTGACTGGTTTGCGTTTTGTTACAAAGGGGAAAGTCACACAGCTAGTTGGTGGTGAAGAGCTAGAATCATTTCAGATCTTTTTTCATTTGACATGGTTCCAAGCCCTTGTTATAAGCAGGGTGCTGGGCAAAGATGCCAGCTCTCATGACCCAGGGCCCCAGTGAGGATCTCCTTGTCTTTGTATTTGGAGGTCCCTGGTGAGGCACACTCATCCTAAAGCTGACACACAGCTCCCTCCTTCTAACCAGGGAAGTCTAGCCTGTTATCTTATTTACCTCATGACCGAAATGACAATGCCCATATTTTCATCACAAAACTGAAGAGCTCACTTAAGATAGTCACACTGCTAGAATTCAGAGTGATTCCGGTTCAATCTTTTCTGAATCCTGGCCCCTGTGCTGCAAAAGCAATCTCTTCTTCCCTCTTGCCTTCTCCCTGGCTTCCTCACTCTGTTCCCCAGGGACCTCGCATCTCTTTCCTTTCCTGTCTTTCTCCTCCTCTTCGTTCCTGCCATCCATGTTATGGAATAGAAATAGTTTCCTGGGCCACAGCATGATTTGAGTTTAGAAACACAAGTGGAGCCATTATCCCACTTAGCAGATAGTCCCTTTCAAAGAATTCTTGACAAAATTATTTAGTCTCTGTTTATACCTTGGTTCCCAAGGGGGCCCATTCTAATGATTGGTAGTTTAAGTAACTGTATAGTTTTCTAGTTTTTACTATTAGCGAGATAGGAAAACGTATCCCGGCTGTTCTGTGTGAGACTCTCCTCTGCCCAGCAACTTCACTATGTTCCTTTCCAGGCCCTGATGGGCAGGGCGAATAGCTCATGCATCTTTCTCTCCTGAGTAATGATTCTCTGACTTTTAGAAACCACAAGGGCTCAGTATCTGGGACAACTCTTAAGGGCTTTATTATGTATTTTGAGCTTCAAGAAACTAATGTGAAGTGGGCCCCAAATTGAGTGTGGTATCTGAGAGGGCAACAGTCAAAGTCTTAAGAGAGGAACAGTTGGCAGCTGTTCTCTGAAATTCTCTGCTTCACCTAAGAGTATGCTTTTTAGTGACCTATGACATCCCTACACTTCTGCTCGCTGGTCTGCAAATACCCATGGCCTCTCCTGCATCCATGCCTTTGCTTATGCTGTTCCTTTTGCCTACAACTTTCAAAACTTTTCCTGAGTTATCTACCTGGGCTTCTGCCTTATATTATAATAATTGATATTCTTGCCCCCAATTCCCACCAGTCCCATAGTATTACTAAATTACTATCCAGTCCCATAGTATTACTAAATTACTATCAACTTGAGGGCAAGAATTAGATATGACTTATTTTTTTAAAATCCTTATCCAGCACCTAGCACAGTACCTTGGGCTCAGAATGGGTCTGTGATACCAGAAAAGAGAGAGCTGGTGCAGTTTATGACCTAGTTCATTGAAAGGTGAGGTCACTTAGACAGGAATTTCACACAAAGGAAGTAAGTCCAGCCTATTACTCCTTGTGGCTGAAAACCACAGCTGACGAATCAGCCCGGGCAGGTTGTCCTTCCAAAGTAGAAATGTTTAGGCAAAGAGGACAAACTGTTTGATGGAGGAAGATTAGAGAGTGCTACTGGGCAGTGGCAAGGAGGAAGCTCTTGTCTGAACTTCCCTGGATCTATGTCACTGACTTGCCAATACACTGAATTTAAAAAAAGGTAAAAGCTCACATGCCCAGACCTAAATGTGATCCTTCCCCCAGACAGACAGGCACATAGGCTGCAAGCCAGGCTCATACTTTGCCCTCTGGTGTGACCTTAGAGGGCAGGACCAGGAACAAAATCCTGGTTCAGGGAAACAATGGTGTGTAAATAATTCACCTCCACTCCCCGGTGACACTGTGTGACATAGTTGATGGGGGACCTTCACCTTCTTCTGCTGACTCTGGAGATAGCTGGGGAGAAACAGGGCAGAAGGAGAGGAATGGGAGTGAGCGTGCTGCGGGGCTGCAGGATGTTGTCAGGGTGTGTGTGGGCTGGGTCTGATTGCAAGGACAATGGAGGCAGCTCCAGCCCCACCGTGCCCTGGCAGGATCCCTGCCAATCACAGAGGAAACTCCCCCGAGCCACATGCAAAGATGACATGGATGAGAAACTCAACATCCCTGCATGATGCCATTTTGCCATGAAAGGAGTTTCTTCCTCCACCCCCACCCCCACATTATCTACTTAAATAGTTCCTTGAAAAAGAAGGATGAGCAATGATGTAGAGCCTAGGAAATTCTACCTGACAGCAGGAGGGTAGAGTAAGTACATGTGTGCACATCTACCACTCCCAACACTTGGGTCCTGAGTCCAGCTTCATCACCTCTCATTTTCCTTTGCAGAAAGTTCCTAACCCACAAATAGCACATTATGATATGTTGCCGTATTGTATAACTGTCTGTAATTACATAATTCACGTAATAGCTTAATCTTTTAGTAGTTCAGGATAAGCCTTTTTCTCCCTGAAGAGTTGTCGATGTCTAGAAGACTATAGTGTTTTTTGGTTCTTTTGTGCCTTATCACAGTTGGCATAGTTCTGGGCACATGGGCACTTCCCTGTGTATATTTGTGAATGGGTTCTTTTTATCAGCTTTATTATCTGATGTCAATAGAATTCTATCATTTTCACTATATCATGACAATAAAATGTCTCCTAAGGGCTTAGAGCCAAAAGGAGAGAGAATATGGTCATCAACCATTCTCCATGTAATTCTATCTATGAATATAAATGAACAGACAAGATTGTGCTATTGAACAAATGCACATGAGTGGCTCAGTGGGCTGGCTGGTGATTTTCCTCTTAAGCACTCAAACCATTTGTCTAACCCCTAGGTGGGTGGCATATGTTTAATGTAAGCACAATATTAATAAGAACTAACATTTACTGAGCACTTACTATGTGCCAGACATGTCCTAAGCCCTTTACATGTTTTAACTCATTTAATCCTCACAACAAACCCTGTAATTACCCCTGTGTTACAGATAAGAAAGGCTGAGGGATGTTGAACAGCTGGGTTTTGTGAGTGGCGGGTCTTTCTTTGAACCCAGAAAGCCTGGATTCCAAACCCATGCTTTTAATCACTGAGCTGTGTAAGAAAAACATATTCACACACATTTATACCATATCTCTTAATCTCTTTTAGAATAGATATGAAAAATTGTTTTTCTTTTATTGCCAAGTGGGGAGGTTTTTCTTGTATTTTGCATTCTTGACTATCACGTTAGGCCAAGCACAGGGCTAACGTCGGCCATCAGCTTAGCACATAGAGCTATTGATCGGCCATTTGGATCAGCGCCTCAGAGCACATCCTTGGAAAGGGATATACTGATTAAAGATGAAATAAGGCTAATGTACTGCTCTTGGGAAAAAGATTAAATGTGCTCACAATGAAAGAGCAGACATGACCATAATTAATGAAGTAATAATCACTTTTGGGCTTAAGTAAGTCCTGATTCTTTGATTACAAGTCCTTCCATTTGAAGAGAACTGGAAGGGCTTGTGGTGAGTATCAGTAAAACTGTTTCATCTTAGGGCTGCAGTTGTGCTTGATCAATTTATCTGTCATTTTCCAAAGAGCTCCTGAGGTTTTCTTCTTCCCGTCTTTGTGCTTTCAATTGGTTTTAATCAGAGGCGAGATGCTGATTCAGCTTCTAGTCTGAATTTATTCAGCTGGTGCAAAGATTCAGTGGCAGGGTTGCATTTACATTTTTATCACTGTCTCTTAAACCTGAATAATTTATCATGTTCTTTCCAGCCCCTCACCCGCATCATTTTACAGACCCAGAGTGAAGTTCTTGCCTTTGTAATCACACTTATTTGGATATGCCTGCTGTTTCTCATGGACTCTGTCAGGGCAAAGTTTGGGTGGGAAACTTCTTTCTCTTACTGACTGATTCATATTAGTTAGATTTGTCAGCGATTTCTTTGCATGCATTCCCTTTCAAAGTTCGTGGATTCTGCAACAAATTAACTGGCTACGAAATAAAATGTTTCTGGCTGGGAATCTGATATGTTCCTTCTAAATGCATTTTTTTTTTTTTTTTGGTGAAGAGATCAAAAGTGACAGTGAACTCCGAAAGTGATTGTGACATCCCAGCCCAACACACTCTGTCATTCCTTTCAACTTAAATTTCAGTGCACTTTTCTGTTGTTAGATCCAAACTGCAGTTGGTAGCAGTTGATTTGTAGTGGTAAATGTCGAGATTTCTGTCATTTCCTAGGATGAGTCTCAGCTCCTGGCATCCTTGGACTCAACTCACATGCCATGAAGCCTTCCCTGAGACCCTCCCCATCACACTGCTAAGGCTGCATTAGGTTTCCCTCTTCTGTGTTCTCACAGCAGCCTCTGCATACATATCTTTTTTGCTGTGTTCAGCATATTGCATTGTACTTTTTAATATATCTTTTTCTCTCACTAATCTAAGACATGTGAGGGTGTGATCAGATTTATTAATCTCTGTATCCTTGGTGGATACCATAGTCTCTGCACATATAGGTTTTGTTACTTGAATGAATGAATGAAAGGACAGTGTCCTATTAATAGTTCCGTGTCATCTCTAGACAATTCTCTCTCTATCCCTAGGGTGTATTGGAAAAAGCGTAGACCTTTGAGTCAGACATCTCTGCCCTCTGTTCCGGTTCCCTCAACTTCTAATCTTGGGCTAGTCTTTCAACATCTTTCACATTCCTTTCCTAATCTGGAAAACAGAAATGATAAACTATACCTCCTTTATTGGGTTTTCATGAGGATTTCATGATGATTAAGTGTATGATATTTCAGTAAATAAGAGGTGTCATTCTCCCTCATCCCCGTATCACTAAACATATGTTCCAACACACTTACTCTAGCTTCTCTGAAGTTGAATCTTCAGAACACACCACTGGTCTCTGGCTGTCCCTTCAGTCCCTTCATATTTTTCTTGCTAAGAAGAGGGCATGAGCACCCGGACCCTGCCTGAGCTCTGGTTCAGGATAAGCTCTCACTTTAACTAAAGACCCCTCCCCTCGGAGTCTCTTGCTCAGTCTAACCAACTCAGTACAGGCAGTGTCTAATTTTAGAAGGAAAGCAATTACTTGATGTTTGCTCTCTGAAATCCTCTAAATTAGTGATTCTCAACTAGAGGTGATTTTGTTCCCTGGAAGATGTTTGGCAATGTCTGGAGATATTTTCGATGACCATAACTGGGGTGGGTGGAATGATATACACATCTAGTGGGTAGAGGCCAGAGCTGCTGCTCAACATTCTTCAATGCAGACGATGTCCCTAGACAACAAAGAATTACCTGGGCCCGAATGTCAACAGTGCCGGAGTTGAGAAACCCTATTCTAAGTGATAGAGAATGGATACTTTCTTCTTCAACACATAAAGGAACACAAAACAAGTCACAACTAGGTGTCAAAAGAAGACTCTCCTGAATGTTGATGCTAATAAATTTCTCTATTCACTTCACTGCATTGTCAAACTAGACCACTATTTATTTATTCTTGCCCTACACTAACATTATTCTTTGACAGTATGTATTAATATAAATACAAGTTTCAGGTGGGGGACTGGGTAGCAACAGAAACTTATTAGCATTGGATGGTGATATGGGATAAAAAAATCTCTTACCACATCTTCTAGGTTTCTTGGCAGATGAGGATATTTAGCAGCTTAATTTGTGGTTAAAAGCATCATCTTTCTACTCAGGCTGCTCTGTTCTGGTGTCATTCCCTGCTCTGCTACATATTTAGCTGTGATGTTGCACAACTTAACCAACCTCTCTGTGTCTTGATTTCCTCACTGTACAATGGGAAATACACCATAGCCTCATAGAGTTGTTATAAAGATAAGTAATATAAAGCAAGAAATCAGCTCTCTTCATCCTGGCTCTGCAACTTACCTTGAGCAGTAATTAAAAATTTTTATGCTCAAAGTGGTTCACCTATAAAATGGAAATACTAATATTAATTTCATAGGGATGTTGTAAGCATTAAATGAGATAACATATGGAAAATGCTTTTGTACCTAGTGAACCCTTGAAAAACTGTAACAGTTTCTACTCTTTGAACAGCTGCTATACAAGATCAGAAAGACAAAGTATCATAATTGCTCACTGGGCAAAGGATGCAGATTGGTTAAGGGGGACTCAGTGATTGTCTGTGGGTGTCACTGTCTGGGTTTGCTCTCATTCCTTCTGGGTCCAACAAGTGAAGAAGAATCATCTGTAGAAAATGCGGATGTAGTCAGGTGAGAGTAACTTCAATACAGTACTTACTTAAAGGGCTGAGGAGAAATGTAGGCTGTGGAGGGAAGAATTCCTTCTCATTCTCATCACCATCAGTGCACGCATGTTCCCTTATTCTGATGATACTCTACAAGTCCAGCTTGAGAGATTGGTTTAATAACAGAGTAAACATGGTGGTAATTTGGGGGGAAAAAAAACTTTCAATTGGCAATAATCACTTCTAAGTTAAGCCCCTGGGGCCATGATCCTGTCACTGAGTTGGACTGAGTGACGTTTCCCTTGGGCGTCTGGATAAGATCTGAATGGCAGCGGAGGGCAGTAATGTGAACTGTGCCTAATTGTTTGGGGTGAAGAACAGGGGACCATCAATCTGTCTTTGGGCTTAGGCTGGCCCAAGAGCAAGTATAGGCAAATTAAAGAATAATTCTGTAGATAAATGACATCAGGAAAATATTCCACTTGTCTGATGACTACTGGCTAATAAGACCTACTCTGAATCAAAGACAAAGATGCATGGGATGAGCTCCAGCACTTTTTTTTTTTTTAAGGATTATTATTAGTGCTAACAATAGCTCCCTGAGAGTCATGCCTTACCTTATATTTGGGATATGTAAAAACAGTGGGATGGTAAAAATTAATCAGAAAGCACTTAAATTACTTGAAAGAAAAGGAGATGTTATAAATAGACCCCATTTCAGAGCCAAATTGCACCTTCCATACCTTATGCAAAAATCCAGTTTTCTTTCTTGCTTGTCTCAAACAGAATAAACAAACAGCAAGAGATGAGAAAGATGACCAGGCAGATTTGACTCAATTAAAAATAGACTCTAAGGCATTCTATAAAATTGGTTCTGTAATTAACAATAATCCTGTGAAAACAACAAGCAAATTATTTTACAGGCTTATAATTTAAAATCATTAACAGTGAGTGTAGTGTGCCCCAAATAATCATGTTCCATGCCAGTCATAAACACTGCATACAAGCATGCTGATGTATACTTACTGAATGTCAGTCCTAGTTTTATGAAACTTTCAAGAAAATGATTGTTCCAGTAATCAGAAAACTCTTTTAGAAATAAAAAAAGAGAAAATTCTCCTCAATTAACTATAAGGTCAGTAAACTCTTGACTTCAAAATTAGACAAGGACAGAAGGAAAAAGAAAAATTACAGGTTAATCTCACAAATGTGGATGTAAAATTGTTAAAACAAAACATTAACAAAATAAATTGAATGGTATATAAAACTATGATACATCATAATAAAATTAAGTACATTCCACAAAGCAACAGTGGTTGCACACTAGAAATCTATAAATATAATTTACCACATGGAATTGAACATAGGAATATATATATGTATGTATATGTGTGTGTGTGTGTGTGTGTGTGTATATATATATAAAATCATCTCAGTAGATGCCAAAAAAGCATTTGATGAAATCCAACACATATTCTATAGATTTAAATATATGTTTATACACATACATGTCTTATATATACTTATGTATGTATGGGTATATATAATTATATGTTATATAAATATCCTTATATAATTGTACACATATATTCTTAAAAGTATATATATAATTTATGTGTATGTGATATATACTTATATAAATGCATAGAGTTAGATATAAATAGTCTATATATACATAATAATGTAAATATGTATAATAAATACATATATATCATACATATATATATTTAGGTATAATTACTATCATTATACCAGTACATAAATATGCATGCAGATGTATGGTAGAATAAATTCAATTATTGTATGCTTTTATTTTGGGAGTGTCTTGGCTATTCATTGCTCTTTGTAATTCCATATAAATTTTAGAATCAACTTGCCAAGTTTCTAAAGAGTCATTTAGGACTTTCAAAATAGGAATTATACTGAACATATAAATCACTAAATATGAACATCTTCATGATATTTAAGCTCTTTGTTCATTTAAATCTTTTTTAGTTAAAAAACTAAAAATATAAAAGAAAATATCTTTATTTTCCCCATCCTTTGAGATAGAGAAAAAATTTCTTAAACAAGACACAGAAAGACCCAATGACAAAGAAATGATTGATACACTTGACATTAATAAAAATAAAACATTTTCTTTACATTTAAATCTTTTTTAGTTAAAAAACTAAAAATATAAAAGAAAATATCTTTATTTTCCCCATCCTTTGAGATAGAGAAAAAATTTCTTAAACAAGACACAGAAAGACCCAATGACAAAGAAATGATTGATACACTTGACATTAATAAAAATAAAACATTTTCTTTATTAAAGGCTAGTACAAAGAAAATGAAAAACAAGTAATATATTATGAAAAGCTATTTTACTGACCCAAGAATTAATGAATATTTAGCCCTGGAATATACGAAGAGCTTCTACAAGTCAACAAGAAAAAAATGAACAACAGAAAAACAAGCAAATTATTTGAAACAGCATTTCATGGAAGAAAATATAAATGGTGAATAAGCATATAAAATGCTTAGTCCTATGAATATCCAAGAAAATACAAACTAAGATAATAATGAGATGCTTTTTAAAGCTTCTCAATTGGCAATATCAAGAAGTCTTGGAACACCAAGTGTTGGTGGGGTTAAAGTAGATTAAAGGGAACTCATAAGTTGAGTCTACATTAATAAAATGACTTTGGCCAACAATTTGTCATTCTTTGTAAAGTTGAATATTTGTAGTCCCTAAGACCCAGTAATTTTAATTTCAGGCGTGTATTCCAGAAGAATTCTTACGTAAGTGTACTAGAAAACAGGTAAGAATGTCCACAGCAGCATTATTCATGATTGTAAAAACTGGAGAGAACTTAAAAGATGAATATTTCTTTGTGCCATCTTTGCACAGCATAACGGAACAGTCTGAGTGGAAATGATTGATCTGCAGCTACATAAAGCAGCAAAGATCGATCTCATAAACATAATGTTCTGTGGAAAAACCCCGTTGCAGAAAACTTTGTGATATATCTTGCCATTTTTATAAAATTCAGAATTTAGCCAAGGTGCACAACTTTCTTTTTTGTTAAATACATGTGTAATAAAATTATCAACAAGTCAAGGAAATTATATCAGCTGAATGTTAGAGAATGTTTACCTCTGGAAGGCAGGAGGATGAGATAGGAAGAGGCACACAGGTAGAAAGAATGGAACTGGTAATGGTCTAGCTCTTAAACTGGAATGTAGGCACGTAAGTTTATTTTATGATTGTGCATCAACACTTAAAGATATCCTTTTGAATGCATCATACTTACATAGACACATCTGCATAGCTACACATACATGGTATAAGATGTGTTCCTGACAGGTGGAATTGCAAGGAGTCCTAACTCATACCAAGTGGGAGCATTGCTCTTCTTTTATTAAATTAAACAGGTAAGATTTTATTGTAACACAGCTAGACAAGAATTTTCCAAATCTGCAGAATGAGAATGAGCTCCAGTAATCTGAAACAAATTACTGAAATGAGATCTCTTTGAGGTTTCAAACTGGAGAGTAGAAGACACACAGGGTAAGCTGACCTCCAGTGATCCATACCCTGTGGATAATCCCCTCGAGTGTGGGCAGGACCTGTGACTTGCTTCTAACCAATAGAATATAGCAAAGGTGATGGGATATTGCTCTCAAGATTAGGTTATGCTATATGGTAGGCAGGGGAGAAGAAAGGGTCTGGACCCAGCCTGTTGTCTCAAGCTCCTAATACCTGGAGAAGCGTTCTAAACAGCAGGGATAGATTTACCAAGAAGCCAATGAACTTAAGTTTCAGGACCCTTCCCTAATACCTGCTTCTTCCAAGGCCCTGGGAGAGTACCCAGCAATTTTGCATTTGTAATTTTGGATTCATTTTACTTAAAAGGTCCTCATAGACTTGCAAAAGCTGAAGGTTCCACAAAACCTGGATCTACCCAGGTAGACTACAGAGAACAGGGAGCCTTTGTACCTGCAGATTATCAGGTAAGAAGTTTGCAAATAGAGGTGTTGTTGAACAAGTACTTAAACTAAAGTGCCAAGTTCCCAGAGGAAAGATTTCTTTTATTGGTTAATCCATTCATTCGTATCATTGCAGAAATACACTGCCTCAATGCAGCTCTGACCCTCCAGCCATGTGTGCTGATGCTCCTAGAGCCTTGCTTGGAGACTTCATCTTGATATCCCATCCACCTTTACCTACCTGCCTTAGAAATCGCAGTGACATCTCACATTCCACATCTGTAGTTTTATACCAGCCTTGCTTCCCATCTCTGAGCATGATGAGCAGAGAACTTCATCCTCCTGATTTCATCAGCTTCTCACCTGCTGTAGCCTTTCTCCCAGCCTCTTTCCAATGGGGTCATTGATGCCTTTCTAGAAATCCTAGCATGCCTGAGTGCCTGGGGACTGATGCTGACTTTGCTTTGCAGGGGGAGGCTGAAAAGCCCAGTGCAACCATATAGTTTGACACTGCCAATTCCCCCCCAAATCTGTTAATGCATCCTGGAGTGGAAAGTCATAGGCCACAACTGCTCCACATTGAGCGGATAAACAAACCATAAATAACTCTGTGGGCACATCATAAACGTGGGGCCAACCTGTCTTTTCCAGCCCATCTGTCTCTAAAGGTTAAAGGAGTAATGTGAGGTAGAGAGTCTCCTTCCCAGGGGCTTTAAGCGAAATGAAGGGATCAAAACTTAAACCAGAAGTTTCTCTCGTGGGTGGAGTGCAGCATCTGGGCTTCACCTTTGCTAAAGCCAGAACAAGAGGAAGGGGACTGGTATAATTGAAAGAGGGAGAGTGTATAGACCAGGGAAGGAAGTGAAAGAACAGAGACTCTATTTTAGAAAACACTTAAAAATAAATCTTTTGTCCGTGTATATTTACGAACACATATGCGTACACACACACACACAAACACACACATATACACAGACTTCTGCATGACTAGAAGACACTTTCATCTTTACCTGTTAAAAGAACATTGTAACAAGGGCTATAGTTAGGCCACAAGCATGTTGAAATTGGCCCGCATATGTCTGCTCTTTAATCCACGTAGGTTTATAAATATTTTTATTTGAAATACATTTAGAAAGTTTAAGTACTTTGCAATTTGCTATAGTCTCCACCACTCCCTAACACCATCCCTGACACTCCTCACAGTGTCTTTTACCTCTCTGGCCTCTAGAACAGGGTTTCTCAACCTTGGTACTAATAATTCTTTGCTATGGGGCTGTCCTATGCACTTTAGGATGTTTAACAGCATCCCTGACCTCTAGGTGCAGGTAACACCCCCCTGCACCAAGAAGTTGTGACAATCAAAAATTTCCAGGTGTCTCTTGTGAAACAAAATTGCTCCAGGTTGAGAATACCTACTCTAGGGTATATGAATTTACCATCCATGCTAGAGGTTTTCTGAGAATGAGAGAGTAAAGCATTTTACTCAAGTCTCCTAGCTAGTTAGTGCGAGTACTAGGAGTAGTTCTATGAGTTTATATTCCTAGCACAGTGCTCTTTCGCCCATAGTATGCATAGTAAATCACCCATTATGTAAGTCTTATAAGCAGCATTTATCAAAGGAAGGTTACTTGCCAGTTTCAATATATATTTTGGGGTGAAATGCCCAGTTGCATAATTTTGAGGTGATTACCCTGTCTCTGACCTAAGTTTCCTCACTATTTAAAGGAGCCATGGTGATACCTGATATCAAGCCAGTCTGTACTAGATGGCCAGAGTGGTGGCTGAGGCTGGCATTATCTGATTGGTTGGTGATTATGACATATTCATTGTTAAATATTTTAACTATCATCCTACCTACCTTATTGGATTCTTGTGAGGATTAAATAAGAGGGTCCAAATAGTGATGGGAATATTCTAAACCTGTAACACTCTTAGCTATTATTTTTATGCCCCAAATCACCATCAGGTAAAAGAAGGAAGTCCGTATCTACTACTGTGACCTTATGTCCTACTGTCCTCCTCTCCTTGGCATGACCTAGCCATGGTCTTTTGTTTTTCTACTTTAGACTCATTCCTACCTCAGGGCCTTTGCACTTCCTGTACTTTCTACCTAAAGTGCTTTTACCCCAGGCTTTTATTTTGCTCTCTCTCATTATGCGTATTTCTGCTCAAATGTCACATCTTTAGGAATTCTTTCCTAAACTTCTTTAATAAAAGAGTACCTACCTACTCAATTCCACATAGCTTTGTGCTGTCTGGAATACTGTCATTGATTGATGATGATGGTGATGATGTGTCTTACCTCCTCTTCACAAATAAGGGACTTTGTCTTGTTTGTGTTCTAGCTCCAGCATCCTACCATATTATGGTAGAAGCAGAGAACCAAGATGCTCAATTAATACTTGTGGGAGGAATACACAAAGCAGGGAGTTTTGGGGATGTGGTTCAATGACTTTACAGATATTTCCATCACGTTCCAGTTCTCACCCCTGAAAATATACCTTATCTTTATAGGTTATTGCTGTTGGCCCCACTGCCTCCTCAGGTGACTCAAATTCTGGAGCATGATTTTGATCAAGGTCCAAATGAATATGTGTGGAAAAAGAGAGTTCAGTAGAGCATCTAGGCTTTACACATGAAGGAAACATTACCCATCTAGGACTCTTAACACTGGGAAGGCTGGATACCTGAGTGGAAATTCAACATCAGAGAAAATCTCACTATAGGGACTCACTCTTCCCTTGACAAGAAATTCTAGAGTCAATTCTTATCATTTCACCCCTGCAGTCCAAACTATGCAGAGTTTATCAAATACATCACAAGATTCATGGCTTTCAGAGTGCTGGGAATGTAAGTGGGAATGGGGCAAGTTAACTCTCAATGGTCAATTTGGTATCATTATATTACTTTAGTACCCATTGGCATGTTCCAGTTTGATCTCTTTTGAAGAAAGTATTTTTTGGGGCCCAAAGAAAATATTAAAAGTCCCATTTTTTTATGAGACTGTGAAAGGGACTCATGACGCAGATCTGCTTTTACTCCTGCCTGCTCATACACAGCTTTTAGCTCCCCTGATGTTTCTTGGGGTACTCACTGGAATTCACTCTTGTGTTCACCAATATGTCTGTCAACTGCAAGTCACTGCTTGGATTCTGTCATTTTTCTCTTTCCTGCTTTGGTCCCCTGACCATTGTCTTCAATTTCCAAAGCCACTGGGGAACTCTGAATGCTGCCATCACTAAAGTTTACTCCACATTAATGCCAACGTTTATGCCAAGAGGATCATCACCCTAAGTTGTCAGTCAAGAGCAGCGCTATGGCCTTGGCCGAGGTAGGACAATGACACACTCCCCACCTCTCTGTCACACATTTCCATAAAAACTGCAGTTACTGAAACCTTTATGGTAGCCGCTTCCTTGGACTTTCCTCTAATCCCGCTAGCCATAGTCTTGAGGCCAAGTAATACACTAGACACCATCTCCTCTTCTCTATTACCATCTGATGCTTGCATATATCTCCCTCTTTCCCTTTCAGATGGAAACAAAAGCCCCCATGCAAATCAGCTGCAGCTACACCCAAACATGCCTGAATTTCATTTAAGAACAGGGCTATCTGGGCTCTTCCAGGAAAAAAGAACACATGCCTTTACCTTTATGGTCTGATGAAACAGAACTGGGTAGTAAAGCTCATCGCCATCTGTCTAGGTAGATTTACTTTGTCTAGCACTCTTTCCCCCCATGGCTTTGCTCTTTTGCTCTTCAGTTTTTGGCTTGAAACCTAGATTTCCTGGAACTTTTGCATTAATTCATAGCCCAAAGGCATGAAGAATTAAATGGAAGTCTTGTGTGACTTGGATCTCACTACAGAAACTGGGCAGGTGGGCGTCTACACAACCCTCTCTCCTTGGTTCGCGTTCTGTTGTTAGTCTATCCCTCAGCTGAATGAGGCCAAATTGACATGCTGCTTAACAAGCTATGGTCAGAAAAAGGAGCACTGTGCAGAGCTCTCAGAAGGCCCCTCTCCATGAGAAAGTATATCGCAACACCATATGTACATTATGTTTCCTATTTAAATTCTACCCATCCTTTAAGAGACCAACTAGATGTCATCTATCCTGTGTGACCCCCTTCCTTTCTCCTAACACTCATCCGAACATTGTGGATTTGCATTTATTCTCCAAATGCTCTCATAGCTCTTCATAATCAAATCCAGGCTGTTGAAGTGCCTTATACCATTTACTTGCATCAACTCTAATAAGATGCACATTTTGTGAGGTTAAATATAGAGTGCTGTAACCATGGACATCATGCCTCATTCTGGGTCTTTCTCTTGATAGATGCTCCACGCTGCTAGTGTTCAGTCCATTTCACAATTTTGTTAGAAAAGGCAATTCTTCAAGGAGAGTGTGACAAATTAATTTTATAGGAGACTTTCACGTCAGTTGTGTTAAACTTTAACCCCACTCAAATTCATAAATAAGTAAAGCAAAAAGGAACCAGCATCATTTTTCAAACAAAATGTAGCTCTTTTGACTAAAACTCTGAATAAATGACCAACTCTCCCCCTTTTATCATACACGCACACACACACACACACACACACACACACACTGTTTTGTGTGAATGGTCCCCATTGCTTTGCATAAGACTGAGGATTATAATTATAGTCAGGAGCCTGAGATAATCCTGATTTGCCACTTTCTAGGCCCCCTATTGTGATTAGAATTAAGATTTTTAGAAATATGAAGATTTCAGGGTGATGTGAAGCTGACAACGACATTGTGAGAACTTGTGAAATGTGACATCCTAATATTAATAATCCAATCATATAAAGTGTTCCTGGTCATGTCTGGTTCAAAATGGGACTGAAAATATTGAGCACATTTAAACTTTTTATTTGTGTTCATTTGTGTATTTATTTACTTACTGCTCACCTTGTTCCAAAAGTGATTTAGGGCAAGAGATCTAATTTGGATTTGGTTCATGAGATAAATATCTATGAAATTATTTAACCCACAAATTCAATGTGAACCGAAAGTAATAACCTCATAGTAACTGCACTGGGCAGGTGTCACCTGGAGGGATAATCCACCTGTGCATACAGCACCTTAGGAAGGCAGACAGAGATGGAACACAGAGCAGGTGTATAGTTCAGTGTAGGGCTTAGAACCTGTATCATATAAAGAAAGTTAAAGGGCTCAGGGATATGATATTAGTCTTGAGAGGTAAAGAATTGGGATATATCTGAGAAATGCCTTCAACTATCAAGAACTTTCACATGGAGCAGGCCGCACTGCTTTCTAAGGCTGAACTAGGATTGATGCACAAAACCTATAGTGATGCAGATTCTCATGCAATGAAAGAAACAACTTCTAAACAAATATTTCTAACAGAGTATACAGCTGTCTTGTGAGGCAGCATGCTCCCCTGCACCAGAAGCTTAGATAGAGTCTCTGTGGCCACTCGTGGGGATATCGCAGGGAGAGTTTGTCCTTTCTGGTCTTCCAGGACCTGGTCCAGGGAGGGCCTGAAGCCTGGGAACTGAGCCAGCCTGAGTGGCACCTGTTACTGGGGCAGCAGCCCCAAGAGGTTCTGTACCAAAAAAAAGGGATGTGGACAGTAAAACCAAGAGTAACATAGAAGAATGAAGAGTCAGATATGTCATGAGTGGGTCACCAAAAAGCAAGGGCAGAACAGACAAGAAGCAAGATAAATACATTAGGGGTGGGTGGAGACAAGAAGGATCTGATTTCATGAATTCAGTCTTTTGGTAATGGCATTCTACTGACAGGGAAGTTGACTTGTTTGACTGAGTCAGGTGGGTATTTTTAAAATTAGACATACACACCTGACAGATTCTTGCTTTAGTAGGATGTTAGATTTCTAACCCTAATATTCTTTAAACCTATAAGTCAATATCCTCTTGTGCTTGACTGTTTTATTTCTACCAACCTCATTATCATCAACAGAGACACTATGAATGAGCCTATGGTTTCATCCAAACTCTATGGCTTCTTGTATCTCCTAAAAAAATAAGCACTAGGTTAGGGAGCTAAATATCAGAGCTCTTCACTTAACCGTCCTAGTCTTCAGATTCTTTATCTGCAAGAAGAAGGAGCTACAAAGAGAGAGAAGCTCTAGTTCCAACTCTAAATTACCAGGAAGGGGCTGTAATTTTCTAATTCTCTTTTGTAACTTTAAGTGTTTTTCCTTACCCCAGGCATCATATTCCATGACACATATTAGCTAATATTTTTTTCTTGGCCTCCAAGTGCATTCCCCTGGTCCCCAATCAATGATACAATCTGGTGATGGAAATACTTCTCTAACAGTACTGGCTGTAGATGTCATGGGACTCTGGATGATGGAGGTCAGACAAAGCCCAAAGGAAGTGGTAGGAAAAGGGGAAGAACATCAAAACGTCTACATAAAGGAATAGGACTTCAAGGCCTGGTTTTAAAGAGTTTTGTAGAAGGAAAACAACATTTAACTTCAAAAGTCAAATTCTTATTGTGGGCTTCCCCAAAAGCAGAATCTGAGATAAGGCAGAAATATGAGTGGTTTATTGGGGAATCCAAGGCATAGATATGAGGGGCAGTGAAGATGACCTGGGCAGGAGGGACAGGCCATCCAAAAGTGGTCACTGGGTTGGTAACCACGAGGAGTGACTAGGTACTTGACCTGTGGGACTGTCTGAGAAGTCTTATAAAATGCATTTTAGAACTGTCCCCCTGTGGGGGGTGGTACAGAAGGACATCTACCAATTAGTTCTCATTTCCGATTTTCAAGAATTCTCCCACAAGTGATAACCCTCCAGATCTTTGGGGTTGTGCATGAGAAATGCTGAGGGATTGCCACAGGCATCCCAAGCTGTGACATCAAAGAAGCTTCAGGGCATGAATCAAGGAGGTGAGGAGCTCTCAGGTGATTCATGGCTGAGGCTTAATGAAGTCTTCAGGGAACTGGTCACCATAGCCATGGGGTAATGACTTGAAATAGATAGAATCTGTAGTAATACATGAGTTGTCCTATATACATATATTTTTTCTTATATATGTAACCCATGATTCTCTAGATTGCATCCCTCAGAGTGTACAGCTATAGCAACCCCAAGTTCACTTCCTCTCACTCCCACCCGAAAACTGTAGCTCCCAGCTGATAATTTCACGAGTACCCTTGAACAAGTCTGATGGACTCCCATAGAGGATCCATTGAGCACTCCCACTGCTTCTCCAGGGGACTGCTGTTCCTCTTGAGTGCTGCCACCTCTGCTGGGTACTGCTTCTGCTCCTGCTGAGAAGTGCCAGCCCTGCCCTAATAACCATGCCACCCTTAAAATCCTTTCTCCTCTGCAATTTCAGGGCTTGGCTATTTGGCCAGGCTTCTTACTCTCAACTCATTCATTTTGATGAGTTCATTCATTTTCAGGAGACTTCTCAGTTCCTTATGGAAATAGACTCTGGGAAGTAGGGTCTCTAGGTAGCCCATTGGTGAGCACAGCTTAAATTGGTACTAAACCTACATCAGTTTAACTTGAACATTTACCATAAACATAAAACAAATGTCACTTATGAGATCCGTTAAAGGAAAGATCTATAACCTTTGGAGCTAGGAGTGGAGGATAACGACAGAATGAGAGAGAATCTGGATGCTCAGCTAGAGAGCAAAAGAAGTGAGCATTCCAAGTCTCCTATATTTTCCTTGTACTAATAACTGTGACTACTTCACATCCCTGGACCCATGAAAAGTGATTATTTGTCTTTAAAAAATGATATTCTTGTACTGAATTCAATTCTGAAAGTCATCACTCCCATGCTTCTAAGTTTCTAATATTTTCCAGAGAAGGTATTTCAGTGGCTTTATTTATCTATGTTATTTAACTGCTCACTATCTAGAATTCCCTGCAAATGAGTACTGCAAAGCCCACATGGTCTCCGGAGCCATTTCCTAGTCAAGACCCACTGGAGACAGAGAACAGTTACCATATTCTGTATACCCTATAGACTTTATAAATATGCTCTAACTGAGTATCTAGGTGGCTACACTTCCCTGCATCTTAAATTTTCATATTTGAGAACCAGGGATAAGTTGCTACTGAGTCATTTCTTCCCAGTGTAGCTAATTCCAAGTCCAATAGAAAATATAAGGAAAAGCTATTTACCAATCTTTTTACCTGCAAATGCTTTTCGTGAGTCCTCTCATGGTCCTTTCTTTGGAGTGCCCTAAGGGCAGTGGAGCCTTAATATGGTTCTTTTCAAAGAAATCTAAACCCTTTTGAGGTCTGAGTTAGCTCATCGTCTCCTCTTGTGCTCCTTCCTCATTGGAGAATGTAGTAAAACAGAGAAAAGGACAGAGGCAGAGGGCCAGGAAGAGGCATCTTCATGGTCAGGAAGAAACTGTCATGGAAAGGATGACAGGAAGCAGGATATTGGAGGATGAGATAAGTTTCCTACTTAAGACTTTTTTCCTGTTGTTTTATAAAAGCATAAACTCTAGCTGGGTCTTTTTGTCTGTCGATCATGGCTGCTGCGCTTGCAGACTACTGACAGACAGAAAGGGACCTTCTGAGTTCATTTTATGTGGTTTAATGTCTTCAGACAGAACTTAAGTCACTGTACATAAACACAGAAGAGAGGGGGTAGAAATAGAAGGGTTATAAATGGAAATCTATGTAAGTAATGATAATAATAACAACTATGACAATAGTAATTAATAACTGACATTTATTGAGCGCTACTGTATGACATGGTCTTGCTTATTTGATCCTCAATTGACCCTATTATATTAGTCTGGAACCTTTTGACTGCAAGTGATAAGACCTTAATCAAGCTAGTTTACACATCACTTTTTGGCTTTGAATCCAGATATGTCTTATTTCCAGGTCCAGGTGATTTAAATGATGCAGTAGGACTTAGTCTTACTCCCCTTCCCTAGGTCCAGCTTTCCCTGGGTTAGCTCTATTCTCAGAAAGCCTCCCTCTTGATGGCCAGTTGGCTACCAGGAGTTTGAGACTTATGTCTTATCTTCATGGAAAAGAGGGATCGTGTCCTTGCTTGGCTCTGACAAATTTCCATAACAGAATTTTATTAGCTATCCTTGGGTCTTGAATCCATCCCTGAGCCAGTCAATGGCCATAGGTGTGCGATGTTCAGCTGGCCAGGCTCAAGTCCCACGATAGTCCTGAGGGCTGGGATAGGGTAAAAGGACTGAGAGTGAGAGAGCTAGTTCCCAAAGCAAATTTGCAGTCATAGAAGAAGGAGGAAAAACTTTGAAGTATTATTCAATTTGTCCAAGGCTGGATAGTAAGTTTCCAAGAATATGTTTCCTATATGGTACCAGTTTAGAGTTAGCCAAAAGAGGAAGATTCAGGAGGAGAGAATTAAGCAGAAGCCACTCCTCTAAGAGGCTGTCACGGTCAGACACAGTCATGGCAATAATAATAAACACAGAGGAGCCTGGCTTGTGCTCTATTTGTCCAGCTTGTCTTCTGTTTGTGCAGCTTGTCTTCCCTGCTCTTGGCCCTGCTTTGTGTGTGGTCAGGCCACCACAAAGCACTTAGCTGTGGACCCCCAGACAGTGGCGTCAGAGTCCCCTCCTCAGGCCTCCCCTGGTGATCCCACTTCTACTGTGCACACTCGGTTTCTCAGATTCTCCTGCGAGCTCTGATGTGTCCCTCCTCCTCACCACTGACTCAGGCAGACTGCTTAGCGACCAATTCCCTACTTCTCCAAAACCACCCTGCACACTCAGCTCCTTCTCTGTTTGTTCAATTGTTCTTAATAAAACCCCCTTATTCCCATAACACAGTCGCTCTGTCTTCCTGACTGAACTCTGATAGATACACTGCAAGAGTAAACGTGACATATGTCCAGGATACTCATTATCCTCATTTTACATATAAGAAAATAAAATCGAGGATCAGGGAGGTTAATACGTTTTCTCAGAATCACACAGTTTTTGAGAGGGAGGGTCAGGATTGAAATCTAAGCTTTAAACCAGTTTTGAAACGAGGATTAGGTGTTCCCTGAGAATCTTTTGAGCTGTGTGGTTAAATAGAGTTGGGAAAACAGAGAAAAGGCCAGTGTTGGTGTGGGTGTCAGTGGCGTAGGGGGTTGGTGGTGGGGGTCCTTGGGGATGTGGGGAGGAGAGAATGGCATTTTGAAGGGCTTCCATCTTGTCTCCATCCTGCCTCACCCACTCCCCCTCCTCTCTGCCCCCAAGGACATGGTCTCTTTCCCTGGTTTCTGCTTTGCCAGTCTCTTTGAACCTGTTCTGTCTGATGCCTATGTTTCCTGGCATCATGGTTGGCAGGCACCATTGGAGCAGCACAGAAGGGGGGCATCTCTGAGCAGAGCAGATGAGGACAGAGGGCATGGACCTCGGCATGGTGCAGTGCTGTGCCAGGCCAGAGTCAGAGGGCAGTGCGTGTCCCAGCCAGAGCCAGGAAGTGGCAGAGGCAAGCTGAACACCCTAGGTCCCTCTGAACTCCAACCAGCACTGGAAATTTTCACGAATGCTAAATCCACTCGCTACTTTACAGGAAAAGCTGACCCTTGAGCCATCTTTCCTTCAGCAGTTCCAATTTGTTTTTCCAGTGGCCTTCTGCCTTAAACATCATTGCAATCAGCTCTTGGGCATATGGAGCTAAATTGATGATCTTGTTGAATAATCAGAGGTTCACACTCACACTCATACAGGAATGAAGTGACATGATCATAAACACCCACACAGTCTCATGGGCCAAAACACATTTGCATGCTTCCTGGTCTTGCCCCCCAAATAAATGACTGGTTATTGAAATTTAAGAAGAACCAAGAAAATTCCAAAGCAGAGCTTCTTGCAGTACAAATGCCTAAATTCATGCCCCATCCTTATTCTATTTCATCGTTATTATTATTATTATTTGTAGCCTAAACTCATTACAGCGATGATAAGATCATTTTGGCTTTTTAGATTTCATTTTCCAAGAATTTCCAAGGAATCCATTCATGGAATAAAATCATCTGGCAGAGACTGGAAAGATACACAGAAGTACCACTTTTCTGGATTATTGCTACTGTTATTTATGCTATTTGTGGTTATCAATAATGAAAAATACAAGGATGGTGGAGAAACAAGAAGAATCATAGCATGAACACTGGGCTTGGCACCAGAAGACCTGGTTCAAATTCTTATTGCTTGCTGTGTGGTCTTAGACAGATAATATATAATCCCTCGAAGCTTCAGTTACTTCCTTGGTAAAACTAGAATAACAAAATCTACCCCAAAGTTTTAAAATGAGATTTAAAATAAACAATATAAGTAAAAGTACCTGGCACATTTGAGTATTCAATAATGTCTGAATAAACTATGACCAATGCACACTCATGCAGAGTTAATTAATACAAGGATTTTGAAAGCCTAACTATATTTTCCCCCTTGGTCCTGTAGACAACTATTGTTCAAGACGACATCTGTGAGGCATTGCAAGATTTTGTTATGTTTCCTGAATGACCAAGTCAAAATGAAGCCATATGGTTTTTATGTTAGAGGGATTACTGATTTTCAAGAAATTAGCATACAATAAAATAATTTACATGTGAGGCAATGCTCAGATTTCAGATAACACAGGCAGCCGATTAACCAGAATAATCCAGTTTTACTGACGGAAACCATTTCCATATAAGGAGTCACACCTGCCAAACTCAGAAAAACAGATCCTTTGGGATTCTTCCTGGAGCTCTAGCATCGAAGAGCTGCCACAGGGAAAGGAGATGCCCTTCTCAGGTCTCTTTAATTCCTTTGACCTTTCATCAAGATATTGACCATTTTCAGAAGGGGTGGACTTCCTCCCTTCATTCTCTACCCATTTTGTCATTTTGCTACCTTGAGGCTATTGAATGGGACATGACAAGGTTCACTTTTCTCTGAGACACCAGCTGGGCTTTCCTTTGAATTTAATGTCCAACAATGTATGTGGCCTTATTTCTCCCATATTCTGTTTAAAGTCATAATTAAAGAATGTCTGGAGAGGATTTGTTCTGGCTGCAGAGGTGTCTGACTGGACAGCCAGAGAGGCAGGTCCTTACCCTCCCCGTAGCATGGCTCCTATGTGGGACTGGGCTGTGGCCTGGACAGGAACCACATTGGCTGGAGGAATATGTGTGTGGCCTCTTTGCCGTGGTAGGGGCAGCTCATACCTGGAAAACGGGATGCAATTCACTTCTGAATCAGCAAGAGGTGTTCATTAAGCCTCCCTTTGTTGACTTTCTTTCTTCCCCTTGGCTCTGTTTCGAAGACAATCCAGTTCTTATCCCATGACAGAGCTGGATCTGACCAGGAAATAGTCAAAATAGTAACAGATGAAGCACTGTAAGAGAGAGAAATATCTTCTTCAGGGAAACTCTTGAGTCTTCCTAGATGCAAAGGGAGACATGAAATTCTTTTCTCAGTGCAGTTTTTCAATATTCTTTTTGAGTTGGCACAAATATATCTTCCCTTAATGAATATGCATGAGGTGCTTTAATTTCATGGAAAATTGCATGATTAACCTAAACATTTCGAATTCTTGATTGGTTCCTTTGTGTGTAAAACATAATAAATAATACCTCAGATTAAGTTTTAAAGAAATACAAACAACTAGATATAGTCAGTCATCTGAGAACTTTAAACAGTTACTAAACCTGGTTCAGCTCAATGTCCTTTTCCTGGGCTAAGTAGATATATTTCACCTCCAAATTTTGTAATCCTAGATCAACTATGTCAAATGTGATGGAACCTACACCCTCCAAGGTTGAGATCCAATAACATCTTTGCTTGTAGTTCTTGTAGTTAAAAAGAAAGATAAAGAACTTGAGAATCCATTTTACATTATCCAACCTGACGATCTTACTCTTTAATTGGAGAATATAACCTATTTTTAATGTAATTACTGGTATAATTCAGTTTATATCTGCCTTTCTATTATTTGTTTGCTATTTGGCTTACTTGTTTCCAGCTCCTTTTTTTTTTTTAAAAACAATCCTTTCTTGCTTTATACTGGATTAATAAGGTATTTTTATTATTCCATTGTTTTGTGTGTGTGAATATATTCTACTATTTTTTAGTGATTGTCCTACAGATTACAGTGTTGATTTATTATGGTCAAAACAGACTACTATTTTTACCATTTCCTTGTCATTGCTAGAATCTTTTAATTTTATTGCTTCATTTTGCAAAGCTTTATTTTTGCCATTGATTTTAGTTTTATGTATAGTTTTCCCAATTTAACACATTTTTATTTCACTTTTTTTCATTTCTTTATAAAATAGTCATCTCCTCACTAGCAGTTCTCTCTCCTAGAGTGAGGGAGGGGGAGGGAGGAGGTTGGGCAGCTCCAAAGGAAAGGGGCTAGGGGAGAAGGGCCAAGGGTTACATATATTTTTAAATCTACAAACTATTGCAATTATTGTTTTGAAGTATCAGTGTTAATTTATATTTGTTCACATATTTATCTTTTCCAGTGTTCTTGATTTTTTCCTAATTTCCATGTTTTCATCTGGGATGATTTTTCTTTTGTATGAATAACTCTTTCTGTTATTTTCTGTAGTGCACACATGGTAATAAAAAAATTCTGCTGTTTTTTCAATTTCTGAAAAATATTTTTCTTTCAGTTTAAAGAGTGTTTTCAGGGGGTATAGAATTCTGTCTGAGATTTCCATTCTTTCAGTACTTTAACTCTGTCTCCTATCTCCTCAATACATTGTCTCCTGCCTTTCATCATTTCTATTGAGAAGTCAGCTATCACTCTCACTCTTATTGTTACTGTCTTGAAGGTACATGCCTTTTTCTCTCTGGATGTTATTAAGATTTCCTCTCTGCTTTTGGTTTTCAGCAGTTTGGCTACCATGTTCCTGGATATGCTTTGCTTTGTATTTTTCTTGCTTGGGTTTCATTGAGCTTTTTATATCCATGTATCCTTTATCAGTTTTTGAAAATTCTTGACCATTATTTCTTCCACTATTGCTTCTGGGCCATTTTCTCTATTTACTCCTTTTGGAACGCCATCATACGTCTGTTAAACTTTTTGACATTTTCCATATGCCTCCTACTGTTTTTACATTTTTCTTTCTCCCTGTAACTCAGTAAAAAACTTGAATAAAAAACATCTTAACTACCCCCCCAAAAAAACCCTTTTTTTGAAAAAAACCCATATTTGTTGAATTCTTAATTTCAGACATTTTTAGTTTTAAATATCTAGATTATCGATTTGGTGCTTTTTTAAAAAAATACAGATTCAAGTTACTTGTGGAATGTATACATTCTTTTATCTTTCTGTCTATCTTTTCCTCAATTTTCTTAAAAACATTAATTGTATTTATTTTAAAGCCATTAACTGCTAACTCTAATATCCAAATTATCTCTGAGTCTGTTTCTAATAGAATGTGCATCGTTTAAAAGAATCACAGATGCTCTGGATGAAATTAAGTTCTACCTAAGAGAGGTTCTCCCCTTTCCTCTGTTAGGTAGAAAAGGGGAATCACTGATCTCCTCAGTACAATCAGGAATTGACCTCAGTCTGGGCTGGACTGCAGTTGTCAAACTCAGTTCACCTCTGATTTTTCTCTTGTTTGTTAGTCAGCTGTGGGTCCCAGGGTTTTGAATGAGAGCCTGAAAAATTGGGAGATTTGGTTCTGACTGGCAGAGACTTTCAATATAGCTCTTAAGCATCCCTCCTCACACAATTTCAAAATTTGGCAAATACCTTGAGGCAGGCCTCCTCCTTCTATGGGTCTTTGTGTCCTTTATTTCCTTCACTATGTGTGAGATTTCACTCTTTCTTTACGAAGCTTTCTGCCCAATTCTCTAGGCTTCCTCATAGATTCATAACTCAGTAAGTGTTCTTTCGAAACCTTCTAAGTTTTCTAACGGTAACTTTGGGTCCATAAGCCTACCAAAAGTTTGCTTGTTTCTCTTTGCTTCTGCAGATTCTCTCAGTCTTTGATAGTCAATTCTCATCCCACAACTATATTTTCAAAAGCCCCCAGTGGAAAAAAGAAATTACTAATGTTCATCAGTTCACCTTGAAATGGTTTTGTTCTCCGGATTTTAGTTGATCCAGTCCTCATTGCTTCTGCGGGTCTCTGATCCTTTAAAATTGTGACTTTTTTTTCATAATTTGTGTGGTTTTGTCTGTCTGTTGCAATTAGAACAATGAACTGCTGTGATCCTACATTCTACCCAGAAAGTGAAATCATGATTTTCTGAGCCATTTTCTAATTGATTGTCTCTAGTCATTGTTGATCAATTTTATTATAATTAACTATGGGTACAATAATGTATGGAAAAAACTCAAAACTGAGTCTGCACATTTTTTTTAAACCAACCCCTAGTCTCTCAAAATTCTAGATCCATTATTTTTATAGGCATTCAATCAATATTTAATGTCAATTTCTTTCTAACAAACTAAATATTCAATAGCTAAAGTAAACTGAAAGATAAACTTGCATTTTTAATACTTTGCAGCTGATTATTTTACTTCTAATAACTTGTATGAAAATCTCTCTAAAATACATGACTATTTGCAACTCTTTTGAACTTTTTAATCTATATTTAACCTATGAATCTACATCCCTGTATCCTAACGCTACTGTAAGATAACTGTTGGGTAAAACTATTTGACAGATTGCAGAATACTTTTGAGGAGCCTGAACTGGATTGTGTTCTGATTCCTCTTATTTTTAGCCTATAATTTTATTAAATGAAATCATCTTTATAGGAACAAGACGCATGTGCTTATGTAATAAAGAATAGAAGGTAAATTATGATTCTGTGCACTGATAATATGGTTACATTGTCATAAATCAAAGATGATCTTGACAGTTGGATCTAGCCTTGAGTTAGTATAAAAAATCAAGTTCAAAACCAAAATTATCATCACTGGTCAAACTTTTCCAAAATTCAGTTAGTTTCTACAACTTACTCTAAATTGAAGAATACATTATTTAATTGGAGGGAGGGATATTTTACAGCTATTTTAACCTGATAGATTCCCTAGGAGTCAGGACACTTTAAATCAGCCACTTCATAGGAACATTATTAAGGACTTTATTATTATTATTTTTAGCAGGTTGAACAACTGGGTGGAATATTTTTCAGTGTTAAATAATCCTGGCAAAGGTTCACAATGGAACTCTGAGAAATCAACTGAGCCCCTTTGTGTGCTGGAATCTGCCCCAAAGTGCTTATTGAGGAAATGGCAGATGGCAGGCAAAAGACATGGGGAGCATACTCAACCTTTCCATCAAGATCTGGAACATAGGGATCTACTCTCAAACACTTCTGCAAACACCCACTATTCAGGACTCATCAATAAGTACAACCTTGAATGGTGTCCTATTCAACACCTAACAAAAGCTTGGCTGACAAGGAAGATTCTAAATTCTATGTTTGGTTCAAGTTTGCTTATCTGAAAGAATGGCCATTCTGAGACATTTAAAAAAAATTGTTCAGTTAATAAGAATTATGTCATTTATGCTTTGTAGAGCCAAGAAACTCAGGAGCAATTTGAACTCTTTTGTCATATTCATGCTAGCCTTTATGGTCTGTATATCTGTTTTCTTCCTTGTCATGGCCTGGATTTTCTATTTCTCTCTCCATTTTCCTTTATTCCTATTTAGTCTTTCTTTCATTGAGTATGTTTGTGCTGTAAGCTACCTCAGATCTTTTTGAGCATGACGTGGCATATAAACACATCAGTAATACAAATGTAAATTTCACTGAAATTGTTTGTGGTGTCTCCACATCTCTGGGGTTCCAGTGAGTTTTGACTGATGTTTGAATGGTGTAGTTATCTATTTTGCTTAATCTTAACGCTAGGAGGAAATGCCTGGATAAAATTCCCCTTCAAACTATCAAGAAGAGGTTCACAATTTTTTCGAGATTCTGTTTCTCCTAATGCTTTTTAATTTCTGTCAGAATTTGTTGTTATGGGCACTATGGCTTTTGGGTTGCCCAACCCTATTTAATATAGCCATCAAACCCCTATCTGTTGAATCTGGAGCCAGGATAGGCCTGGTGAACTGAAGTAGAGATTTGGGGCTATTTATATACTCAGAGCTTTATTTGCATGAGGGCCTTTTAAAATGACATTAGAAGGGGAATGAAATATGAAGGTGAAACTCTAGAACCAATTAGACTCTGTCTCCTGAGGATCTATGAGATGAGGATGGACCCAGATGTAGGAAGAAGGTGTTAACAGAAACTGAAGATGCTGTTTTGGTTAAGACATCTTCTGTGTTGAAATTTGGGCCATAAGAGATGATTCTTGGAAATAAGATGTCAAAATTCACTGTGGAATAAACATGAGGACAAACCTGCCATTTCTGTACAAGGCTCAACAGCAGGGTGAATGATGGAGCACCACAGTGGCCTAGCAGAGGACCACAGGAATAGTATTCTCATCAAGGTACCTGCAGTAGCACACGAGGGGAAGTCCTTCCTTGAAAAACCTGTGGGCATCACTTTGTCTCAAGGAGACTGAATCAGGAAAGGGCTTGTTTCTGACTATAATTGAGACTCCACTGATGCCTCAAAGAAGCTACTGGGAGGGGGGGAGCTTTGAGAAGCTGTGATCAGGCATCAACAGAAGGTGTAAGAAGTCTGTGTAATGTTACTAATACCATTGATGAGCATTAGGGTGAAGGTACCTGGTCCTCTTTCTCTCCAGGACTCTGGCCAATCAAATGTAAACAACAAAGACTTCAGTCAAATGGGATCAAAACATCAACTTTGTTATTCAGATGAAAAGCTTCCTAGAAAGCTGGGGATACAGATTAAGTGGGGGAGCAAAATTGGGATTCTTATCCTCACCTTTTGAAGTGAACTAGTTGGCCTCCAGTGTGACGTACTTCTCCAGCTTTCCTACGTGAGTACTGGTGGAGGAGCAAGAAAAGAGAGCAAAGGTCATCACTTGTCTACTTAATGTGCAGATACCAGCAGTGCAAGGGGAGTCCATCACAGACCAAGAAAGCATACAAGCATGAGAGGTTTCTTGCTTTTGAAGCAAAGTCACCTAACCGAGTAGCTCAGGCACTGTGGTTCCTGGCAATCAGGCCCTCACCAATTAATCACTCCTTTACTCTAAGAAGAGAGCTAGTGAGGGGTAGAAAGAAGGCTTTAAAAGGTGACAATAGTTCCTTTCTTTGAGGGCCAAGGCAATCACTTGGTTAGAAAAAGAGTCTTCCTCTTTATATAAATGCTACCTCCTTGAGCTCATTGGCTGGAGGGACCTGGAAACATCTGGGCTGTATGTAGACAAAGGCAAGCCTTTTACACAAAGTATCTATAAGCATGTTTATGGGGACAGTGGTTATAAGGTATTTACAAGGTCAAAAGGGCAGAGGCTGCCCTAACAGTGAGCAATTGCCTAGGGGTAGCACAGATCTGTCTGCTGTGACCAATGTCACAGTGGCCAGGGTTGGAAAGTTTGACCTGCATTTTGCACTTGTTCTCCCTCCTTGAGCTGTAACCTTTACAGGCTCTGAGTCAGTCCTTGCAGGGGAACTCTCTGAGTCGTCAACACATGCCATCTCATGGAGGTGGTTCTTCAAAGTCACCTTATGGGATTGCTCATGGAGAAGAGACTTCTGGGGCCACACCATAAGTGCAGACACAGAGGCTTAATACGATGAGTGTGGGGTTGGGGGAACTATTTGTACCATACATTCTGAATGTTTGTGAGGGATACATGGCAGGCCTTAAAAAAAAATCCCCTAATCAAAGTCAATGTAGTTGCATCTAACTGTTCCCATAGCTCTTGTAACAAAGCTCTAACAAGAAGCATGCACTCTAGATTCAGTCTGATTCACACAGGCTGACACTGTGATACTGGGGTACAGGAGAGAGCTAGACAGTGATTCAAACTCCTGCCCCAAACACATTAGAAATCACCCTGTGTCTTTCAGGGTCGCTGGCAAGTGGACACAATCAGGGGTTGTAGATCTACAAATGACAAGAATAGTCTATTGAATTTCCTTATTATTGGAAAAAAGGAATGAGGCACGGAGGATAGGAATGACATGACAGGGTCAGCACAAAGAGAGGCCCGGAGAGCAGACATCAACTTATTCTTCTTTTCAGAGGGAGTCTTTCTCTCACAGACAACATGGAATCAGGAAGATCTTGGGACAGGGCCTGGACAGGGCTGAGTAGATTATCCCATTGGCTGTGTGAGGGGTGCACTGAGCTTGGCAGTGTGAAGGATGCAACAAGATCAAAGTGAAGGGCTTTAGGTATTTTAATGTCCAAAATATATGTATTCCATAATACTTCTTTCTCTTAAATTATCTCTGTAATTATGTAGACTATTTGCACATCACCAATCACTTGCTAAAATTAAAAGTACAATGATCAGTTCAGTGTAGTTTTGTCTACTTGTAACCCCAATGATAAATCTGACTAATGTTGCTTTAAAATGGCCCGGATATTTATTTGGCTGTCCTCATCATCCATTGGTTTTGTTTTCTGTTTTTTTTTTTTCCCTTGGTTTTATTTGCTTTAGTTTGATTTGTTTGATGCTGGTGTTCAAGTTTACTAAGCCCACTTCTCTGTGGTCCACCCTCTCTCCATGTGGAATCTGTCTTGTTGAGGCCCATCTGAGCTGCTAGGTCAGGCCCCAGAGTCCTGTCTTCTGGATCTCACGGTATCTGTCTTCTCTTAGGGGAGTTAAGTGTTAACATAGTCCTGACCACATTCGCCTTTCAGGAAGATTAATGGAGTTCAGCCTGCAGAAGATAAGCTTATCTGGGAGGAGCAGGAGAGAGCTAAGCTGTGTCAACACAGCCTAAGGGCAGGAGAGAACCAAATTGATTATTCAGGTTATCTCCACCCTCTGCCTCCCTCCCCCAACCATTTTCAATTCTAACACAATATGATGTCTGTATAAATGTGGGGACAGATAAAGAAGCAAGCTTATGGAGCAGCTGCTTAAAGTTCTAGTCCTTTCAAGATGTTAAAATGCTCCCAGAAATGCAGTAAAATGGACAAAATAGAATTTCCCAGAGGGTACACTCCTTGGAGTTGTGAAGGGTTGGGGGAGGGGATTAAGTGCAAACAGACAGTGTGAGACCCCCAGGGGACCTGCTTGAGTACTAGTGATTGCTAAAATTCCTTCCCAAGGAGGGTGAATCTGTTGATGATGTGATTCATTTTCCTAAGAGAAAATAATGCAAATTGTTTTGCAAGGGGAGAAGGAGAGGGCGTCTGCCAAGGCTTCAAAATGCCTCCTACCCTGAGATGCCCCTAGTTGCCACCATCTAGAAAGTTTCTTCTCAACACTTCCCCTGGAAATTTCTACTTTCTCTCAAAGATCTCTCTCTGTTTAAGTGACCTGGAGGTAGCTTACTCAGGGAGGTTTTTGGCTCTCTGATTTAATAAAAATAGGAAGAGCCATTTGTTATCTGTGAGACCCTAAACAAGACACCTCTTGGGCCTCCATGTTCTTTTTACAAACGCATTGCCATCTCAAGTTCATCATCATTTGACATGGCTTTCTGAGGAATTGTCACTCAGTCCGCTGGTTTCACAGTTTTGTTTTAAAGGTAGCAATTGGGCTCTTCCTTGTTTGTAGGCAATTAGCCAGGATTAATTAGCAGTAATAGGTTATTCTCTGGGGTAATAGGCCAAAGGAATCCTGAAATAAGCCTGGACTTCGAACTAGTAAAGAATATGCATGTTAGCTGGGGCATAAATATATGTGAGAATTAAGTAGTAGTATTTGCCATTTGAATAATTTCACAACACAGAGGGATCAATTCCCCAGTGTATCTATGACTGAGGGCTTCATCAGTTAGATAGATAAATGGATATATAGATAGATATGATATATATCTACCCATGTGTATAGGTATACACACAACAATAAAAGCAACCAGACTACATATGAGCTATACAACACTCATGTTAATCTGGAAAGGTTCGCCCTACTCTTTCACTTGCTGTGTCTTGGACTTTATGCATATATGCACCCAAATTCTTATAGGCTAGTTCAGAAGTAACCTGCAAAAGGCGATGGACTCTTTTGAACCAGCTTAGAGAAAGATGGATTCCAAGTAGCAAAGAATAGGACTCATTGTGCGAAGTCTGTTATACCTGAAATTGGCCTCCCTGTCTCTACTCTACAATGCTTCTTCCTCTAGCCAGGGTATGGCAGAGTGGATTCTGTCCAAAAAGGAGAAAACAGAGCCCCCAAATGAAACAGGTCTCCATTCAGGGAAATGAAATGCTTTTTAAAATTCTCTGCATAGCCCTATTCAGAAACTCCCCAAGAGGCCAGCTGATTCTCACCCTTGTGGAAACCATCACTATGAAGGTTTAATATACATTCTAAAAAAAAAAAAAAAAAAAACCCTCCCATTTCCAAATTGTACAGTTTATCTTGTAGGAGGAATTTTGTTTTCTTTTCATGCTGGACCTAAATTTGGCATGCTATGGAAGTTTTATTGCAAAGCATTACCTGAGAGCTCAGCCAAAGATCCCAATTCAAGAATGGCAGCTGGGAAAAGTTGAATGAATGGGCTATTTTTTTTTTCTTTCTTTCCTTCCCTTAACTCCACATGTTTCTCAATTACTGGCTCATAAATGTAATTAAATAAATATTTTTAAATACAGAAGATGGAGAATGTGAGAACCTGATAAATATGAAACAAGCTTCTAAATCTATGGACATGGCATCTGTGGGCCTATGTTATATGTGTAAGGAGAAAGGTATTGCAAAGCCTTCATAGTGAAGAGGAGGAGCTAGGATTTTTCTGGAAGAGAAGAAAGATTGGTGTCCAAATGTGGATGCAGAGAAACCATGGGAATATGGATACCCCTAGGAGATAATGCTCCAAATGTAAGCTTGGAAGTGTGTTTATGAGAATGAGGTTATTTCTACAATCTATTTGTTGGATTAACTTCAGGAGGAGGGGAATAAGAAAACATGCATTGCATATTTATTTGGTATTTTCTAGAGACATGCGTTGGCTCCAGCAGCGGTGCAAGGGCACTTGAACTTATTCTGAAGATGCCCAAGACAAGGCTTCAGGGGAAAGTTCCCAGGAGAGGAAATAAGGATAATGCTTTAAACTGATGCTAAAGAAAGAACGAGCTCAAGTATTCTGTGACTGTATGTCCTCAGGCCAAACAGTAAAAGAAGTCTAAACACCTACTGTGCTATAGACTAAGACTTGCTTGTCGCAGGCATGGGATAGCAATTTTGAAACTCTTCCATGTGAATCCTAGTGATGAACAAATAAGTAAATATGTTGTAGATAAAGGGAGCCAGTGTTCTCATCTGCAGGAAAGGTAGTCATAAGCATGGTAAGGAGAAAAAGATACAACAAATTCAGTGGTGTTGGATTAGAATTGAAAATTTCAGTCTGAACTTATGGCATTTATTACATAGAGAGAAAGAGAGACCAACAGATGTGGATATAAATATAGAGATTTTATGGTGGTGTAGACGTGTGTGTGCGTGTGCAGGAACATACATCTATTTCCTAGCTCTGTCCTCTTAAGGGGCTTATATCAGTGAACCCCAGTAGCAACGAGCACATCTGGCTTCCAGATCTTGGTTTCTAAGTACAATTCTCTAATAAAAGGAATTAGAGATCTTTGATGAAATGGTGATTCCATGACTAGAAGGAAAGTAGAAGAAGAACCTAGAATATCTTTTTCCCTCATAAAGTAAGAAGGTGCCCAAAGAATGATGAAGAAATGTTGAAAGGGTGCAGAGGCCAGCTTGTAGGGGTTTCCACTGGGAAGCTCTGGGACAGTCTGAACATCAAAATAGATTATAATAGTAGAGCATTATAGCTTATTGAATAAAACAGGAGTCCACTGGCTTAACTAAATGAGCAGAAGGGAAAGCTCTTTCTTATATTAGAAAGTCAACTAACAAATCTAGAAAGCAGGATAAAATTAGAAAATCGCCATTTGGCAGTCAGAATGGGGTGCATGTCTCTAGACAATAAGACTTTGAACTCACTTGTAGGTCCTCACTGGGTGTGGTAACTGACCTTTGAGAAGCAAAGTATCTGGATTTTGTAGTACTGATTATACAAACCTAGACAGAGATGTGTCTCACTATTTAGTAAGATTGTGTTAAGAGCCTACCACTTAAGATGATGTGTTTGGGTGTGGAACATGGTCCCTCCATTGCCAGGGACCCTGGTGATTTCACCCCATGTTTAGACTGATATCTAAAGTTGAAGACAAGCAGAAAAGGGCCTCTAGACCTTGGGCAAGGCCACTGGGTTGGAAGGACACTGCTCCAGACACAGGGAGCAAAGCACATCTTTGTATCTCTTACAGAGCTTTGAGTGGTACAGTGCACATGAAAGGACTTAATAAATGTTTGCTGAATAAATGAACAAATGAATGGCTAAATTTGGGGATAAGTCTTAAATTAATCATCAGGGAAACTTAGAAAGGAATATATACCTGTTTCAAGAAGATTGTAGTCTAATTGTACTCTAAGAGTAAAATTTATGCTTTTGGAGCCTGAAGACATTTACAAGTCTTTGTATCCCCCTGTTTCTCAATTATAACTTCCTTTGCATTTATGTATGGCAGAGAGCGTGCTCTATGAAATACAACCTATGTAAATGCTTCCTGAATTTGAACATTATGTTGCTTTGTGATTCCCTCCATTTGAGATTCCAAATGATCCCAAGGGAATTTGCTGGGGGCCTTGGATAACTGAGGACCCAAGGAGACAAGGCACACACACACACAGCATATACAAGTACACGGTCGCCAACAACATAAATAGACACCTAACTAGAAACTGCTGTGCAGAGCTATTTGGTAAAAGTCTGAGTAGCTGGAACCAGCAGGATTGAGTTGGGATTGAGTTCAAACTTCCCCCATGAGGCCTTCCTAAGGCTTTGCAGGAGGGCAAGAGCAGGGTCTGGGGAGTGGAGAAACGGAATGGCTCATCCTGTCCTCAGCGTCTCAGTCCCTGCTGACTCCCCACTTCTGCTCACCCTTGCAAGATTGCACGCTTTTATTTATGTAACATTCAGGCAGAAAGCAGACTGGAGTATTCTGGGGATATTAACCAAGAAGAAATACAAGTCAGATTTGACCAAAGGAAAAAGAAGCCTCGGACATCTGCATGGGAATAAAAAGGATATGGACTCCTTTACCTGGCCTCTTTCTCTCAGGAAAGTCAATGGATCAATGATAAAATATATAGTGCGTGGAGGATTGAGACACAAGACTTGAAGCACTCAACCCAGAATTTCTGGCATGAATGTGATGTTTATACTCCCTCCAAATCCCTTGTTTCCAAAGGAAATTGGTCCATTGCTAAATAGCACCTCTTCAGTCCCCTCCAGGTTCTGAAGTGGGATAGTGGCAGAGGCATGTCTTTATTTTGAAGGTGAGATATTTTTATTTAAAATGGGTCTCTTCTGAGGAACAATATACAAGTAGAATCACAGAATTCTAGAACTAGAAGGATCTTAGAAACAATAGAGTCTAAGTTTTTATTCAGAGGAGAAAACAGAAACACGGAAGGTGGAGGGAATTCTCCCAGTGCCCTAGAAAGACTAAGCAGAATCAGTAGGGCAACTAAGGACTAAAAACTCCAATTTCAACTCTAAAAAGATTAGGCGGTACACACCACCATCCCACCATCTACACAACTGAGTCTTTCTTTCTTGTGCCCTTCGGTTATCGTCCAAAGACATCAGCTTGATCACTCATCTTAGTTATCTGGTACATTTGAGCCAAATCCAATTCCTGTTTGGTGATCACAGGAAGCAATGCCCATTCTGCCCAATCACCTCAATGTTGTCAAGACTCGGTGGATTTGACATGAGGGATTCCAGTGTCGTTTTGAACAATGGTGACATCGTTGGGGGAGGCACGTAATTCCCAAAGTGCATGAGCTGGGGTTGTGTGTTACGGTGGTTTAAATTTCGAGCTTGAACATTGACTCTGCCACTTTATAACAGGTGAAATTTGAACAAGATTCTTTACTGCCTTCCTCATGGAATTAAATGAGATAATGTGTGGAGAGGGCTTAGTATAGTTCCTAATGCATTAAAATCAGCATCATTTGCTAAAAATGTAGTAATACTGTTTTATCACTTATGTTTCTAGAGTAAATCTAAGTCAATATTTTGGTAACTATTAAATGCCAATATGCCCAGGAGCTTGTCTTCTGGCATCAAAGCCACAAGAAGCAACCTGGGCTAGTCTATTGGAGGACGAGAGACATGTAGTTCCATGGGTCCCATTGCCCTGACTGGCTGCTCAGTAACTGCCAGACCATGCGACTGGGGCCATCCTCCCTCATCTTGCTGCCAGACAACTATCATGCTCATTGCAGATGCATTAGTAAGCCCAGGAAAGATCAATGGGCTGGCCTAGGCCAGAAGAACTGCTCAGCTGACCCAGAGAATTGTGAGTTAAATAAATGGTTATTTAAGTCATTAATTTTTGAGATGGTTTGCAACCCAAACTAACTGATACAGTCCTGCTATGTGATAATGCTCCAAATGAATGAGAGATTATGATAAAGAAGATGCCAAGACTCTCCATCAGTAGAATTATTTTCTCAGCAGAGCAAATGGTTTTGCATGGAGTTACCCCCACAGTCTTTCTTGGCCCCTCCTTTTCTGGTGAAGAGCGCAATTTGTGACACCAGAATGGAGACTGCTGCTTGGGTGTGGTGGGGGACCAGGACATGACCTGTCCTCATTAACACCATACTCCTACCAGCTGAGCCAACTAGCCTGTCTCTGTCCTCCTGGAAACTTTTACCACCCACTGTCTCCCAGACTAGAGCACCCCACCCATTGGTCTTCCCTGAGAAACAAAGATGCATGTAAGCACGTAGTGGAAATGCCAGGCAGTGAAACTTGGCACACACTTGTTTCCCAGTACTCTGTGTCGGGGTTCCATGAGGGCAGAAATGCCACACTAGAGTCACAGGTGCCAGAAAGTCCTCACTCCTGGCTGAGTAGTCCTCTGAGAGTGTGTCTCTAGAAAGAGAAACTCCACTTATTCCAGAAGATCATTCTCCCATTCCTAATCCTCTCCAGGAAACGGTTCTTACTCATGTTGTAATTTTAATCTCTTTTCTTTATTTCAATCCCAGGCCCTATCAGGTACCAGTTTCACTAGCTTTTAATATTTCATAGAAAAATATCTGTTGATTTGAACATATCAGTCAAATTCTCTAATCTCCTTCTTTTGAGCAGCACGTAAGGGGAGAACTAACAATCGTGTCCTCAGATCAGTTAGTTTCACATGGCTTTATTCACTGTTGCCTGTTCCACCTACTTCTGCCCTTGTTTCCTATGAGATCCTCAGCTCTTGGGCTCTTAGAGGAAATGGGATATACCAGAGGGTGAGTTTGGCAACTGCCCAGCCCCCACCTTCTCTGCCCTCGTATGCTCATGCCGCCTTACACTTGTCTTCAACTCTTCAGTTCTAGCTGCCGTTTGATGAGCCTGCCAACTGCCTCAGGTTCCCCGCTTAGTTTTGGTTTCTGTTCACTCATCCCTCTGATTTTAGCATTCCTCCCTCAGTGTGTGTAAGCCCCTGCTTTTGAATTTAGTCTTATGGAGCATCACCCCAGATCAGCTAGGCCCTTGTCCCCCAATATGTGGCACTCTGGGGATAGTCCCTACAGTTTAGTCCTTAAATCAGTCCACCTTCTCCAAAATCAGTGTCTCTAAACTATTACTAATGTTTGAATCTCCACCATTAGAGAATCTGCACTTTAATTCAGAGGCCGGAAAACTTATTTAAATTAAGGGCCAGTAATAAATATTTCAGGCTTCACATGCCACTTATGGTCTCTGTCACATATTCTCCTTTGTTTTCTTTTTTCCAACCATTTAAAAATGTAAACACTGTGCTTTGCTTGAGGGCTGTAAATAAACAGGTGTGAGCTGGGTTTGGCCTTTGGGCCATGGTTTGCCAACCCCTCCTTTAAATTAAATCAACCTATTCTCAAAATACAAGCGTCCCTGGAAATTGTAACTAACATCTCTGTCTGTATTTGATCATTCTTCTTTCTAGTTCGAACTGGAATCATGTTTTGAATATGGAAGGAGGGAGGGAGGGATTGGCTTCATGCCAATCCCGCTGTACAATGAGCAGGAAGAGCAGACATCCTGGAAGGCTTGGGCAAAGAGAAGAGAGAAAACAGTGCTGAGCCAAAGTGTTCTACTGTATTTTAGTGTTGTGGGATGATATTCAAAACACATAACAACTGGTAAGGCACGGGCACTGCCCACAGGAGAAGGACATCAAGGAGCCTTTATCAGGGACTAGAGATTCCTCTCAGACCAGGCATTTGTGCTTTCGTTCCTGGATGACAGAGAGGTCAAACTCATTGGGGGCTGGGAGGTGAGAGGGAGTGTGTATCGTGAAGCCTAAAATTCCATGTGCTGCCTCGACATCTTCGAGCCTCACAGGGCACCAAAGGCCTAATTGTGACGTGCTCCATACTCAGCAGGAAAGGCTCCCCACCAGGTAGTTCCTCTGTCAGCTGAACCAACTACACTCTGCCCAGTCCTCAATCTGATGGGCTTCAGTTCCCTGCCAGTTCACAAAAGTATTCAAGCAAATCAATTGCATCCTCCCATGAGAACCAGGGGGGCAGCTCATCCTTTTGTTACTACAAAGTCTGCCCTGCACAACTCTGGTTCTTCACTCTGTTCCCAAGTACAACTCCCAAGTGGTCCTGTAAGGCAAGTGTCCTCTTCCCCTGGGATGTGAGAATATGAGACTAATAAACTACTGTCAACCTCATCTTCCCAGTGTTGGTGTTGCCATGTTCAGCCATCTCTTACTATGAGGGGGCGTGGAATCTCTCCCTCATAAGTGATCAGAACAGGGTGTCACTCTGGATCCTCGGGACAGTGAGTATTGACCAGTACGTAAGGAAGAATTTCAAATTTAACAACCAGTTCAGCTGTATTTGAATGGCTGGTGGGGCAGTGGTATAATTTGGAGTCCCTGATATTCCTCTTCCCCAGATTTCTTTTATGGGACAATGCTGCTCTTCAAGTAAGGAGACTGAACTGATCCCAGTACTTCAGAGGTAGCCTGGCCAGAATGGATGAGAGGGGCTACCGTATTTTGTTCTAAAGTGCACTGTTCTAGCCGTCTCTGCAAGGAGGAAACTGTCAAGCTCCTAACTCGTTATGACTACAATCCTTGAATCACTGGGAATGAAAGAATGTAATGTAGAAATGGTAAGGTCACCATGGAATCTCAGGATTGGAAAAGAACTCACCAGTGCAGTCCCTTCATTATACAAATAAGGATATTGAGGCCCAGGGAGGGGAAGTGGTTTACACAAGGTCCCAAAGGGGAGAAGATGCTGGAGAGAGAAACAGCAAGGAGAAAACAGGTAGGGAGAGGGCAGGTATGAAAAGGCAAGATAGGAATATCGTTATTTGTGGTTTATGGTCATCCAAGAATGGGGAAGTGAAATCAGAGAGAGCAGACTTGTCCACTGTTTGGCTTCTAGCCCACCGAGGTATAATCGTTTCATGAAAAACAAATGGAAGTTGCAAATAAAAGGCCTTGCTATCATCGCCATGATTGGTCAAATTTTCAGATGCACTTACGTTAACTTACTTGACATTGTTGCCTACTCTGTGAGAAAGGCAGGTTACAACTCTTATTTTTATTAACACTCCAACATCTTACCTTCTGTGGCTTTCCCAAGTCACACAGCCGAGAGGTTCTGACTCTAGGTCTCCTATAAAGTTAATAACCTCTTTCAAGGAGGGCAAACTTAATCCCTACTGGATAGCTCTCACTCTTTTAGATCAGTAGGATGCTTGTTTCAGTGAAATTCAGATGCTTTTACTGAAGGGAAATGCTGGATTCCAAGTGAAGTCAGGCATCATGAGAACTCCTGATAAGACTTGAAAGAGGTGGGGTCTGGCCAGGGCTTTGCCATAATAGACTGTATGATCTTGGACATGTCATTCCTGTCACTGTAAAATAAAGTTTTGACCAGATGATGTCTGCCGTGCCATCCATCCCTGACATCCTGGGTCAGCTAGTGAATGGACATGAGCTCACCTGGAGGCACTCACAAGAAGGATTCAGGTGGAGCTTTCTTGCTAAGGTGCATCACAACACAGAATAGTCTCACATCCTCCCAGAAGTTGTAATATGTAGCCAGGATGAAACATGGGGCCTTTTCCCTGCAGTCTTCCAAACAATAGAATATTTCCCACCTTTAAAATAGGTGAAAAAATTACTTAATTTCACATTTCCATTTATTGTCCCAAACCAGGACACTTCTGAGAATGAAAGTGTGGAGGTATTAATAATATCAAGGGACACAGTCATGAGCTGTGACTGTCCCAGGGCAAACCAGGATATAAGGTTGGATCCACCTGTAATAATTGTGATACCCTGGGGAAGAGTAAAAATGGAGGCCCACATAACCCATCTAAATATTGAAAAGCTATACAGAAAGCTAAGAAAGTACTAAGTAAATGTGTACTTCCCTCCTGCTTTGAAGAATAAGTCTCTCTAAAGAAAACACCCATGGTCATTCCCCGGCCTCCTTTTTCCAATTAGTTGAAAAGTCCAATTGTGGATCATACTTATATTCTCTTCTGTGTGTGTGTGTGTGTGTGTATGTGGTGTGTATGGTGGGTGCAGGAGCAGGGGAATCTTTCACCCTCTATCAGAGGCTTTGATGACCACTTCCTTACTGCCCGTCTCCAATCCCACCAGCCAGGTGCCTGCAGTGGCCTCAAGCTGTTTACTTAGCCCACTTAGTCCAAGCTGGGAAAACTGTGTCTACAAGGTATCCTAACCTCACCCACCAGCTACACCAGCATAGGCCTTTCAAATTCTCCAAACAACAGTGACATTGAAAAGTCAAGTTCATTTAGAAATTTCAGAGGTCCTCAGAGGCCTTGCAACAACATGGGGGCCTGTGGTGAGCTGGCCCTCAGCCCCAGCCCCTGGTCCCTGGATCACCTCCTTCTTGTTTCCTGCCCAGGTAACTTCTTACACCTTGCAGGCACATGTGTAGACACCCCAGCTCACAGTTCCAAGCTCTGTTCCTGTTCCTAGAAGTAGCTTCCCCTTGGCTACCCACTGAATGAGAAACATGGTCTTCCTTTGGGAAGGGAATTCTGGGGTCCCAAGTACCCAGAACATGATCTAGAAGGGAGAGTACCAGCTCTGGCATGTTCCCCTGATCTTGCAGATGCTTCATGCTCTGGGGAGAGGTTCAACCTGAGGAGGGCTACAGTGGTGCCTCTAAAGCATGCGACCCATAGCAGCACTCTTCTTATCTGTTATTGTGAACTAAACCACGTGCCAGATTCATTCAAAATAAGTCTGAGCTCTCATCCCCAGTGTGACTGTATTTGGAGACAGGTCCCTTAAGGAGGTAATGAGGTTAAATGAGGTCATGAGGGTGGGGCCTTGATTTGATGGGACTTGTGCCCTTATAAGAAGAGGAAGAGACACCAGATCTCTCTCTTTGTCTCTCTCCATGCTCACAGAGGAAAGACCATCTGAGGACACAGTGAAAAATGCGGCCATTGACAAGCTAAGGAGAGAGCTTTCACCAGACCCTAACCCTGCTGGAACCTTTGTCTTGGACTTCCAACCTCCAGAACTACGAGAAAATAAGTGTCTGTTGTTTAAGTCACCTAGTCTGTGGTATTCTATTTTGACAGCCTGGGTAGACTCATACACCTGGGAGTTAGTGCAGTGCTATGCATAGTCACCCCGATCTCAGACATGCTCTCCCAAGTGGTATGAAAAGGGAGGGTTAGATTACGTTAAGTGGGGTGGGAGGTAGAAGAAGGAAGTCTGATGGATCCAGAGCACAGAGCATTGCTGGGAAGATTGGGACCCATGAGGCATAATTCCTCCATTATTATATTCATTTAGCAAATAAGTGTTGAATTCCCACTTGTGCCAGGCATTGTGCTAGGCAGTAAAACAAGATAGAACAGTCCCTGCTCTCAATGGACCTTCTTTCTAGTGGGATCACAGGGTGGCAGTGTCAGAATGGCCTCTTAAATCCTAAAGAGATAGATGAGCAGCAAAGCTTTCTGGCCCAGGGATCCCTCAGCCTCGCTCTCTGTATGTTCCTCATCTCAGAGGGTAACCCAAGAGGAGGAGGGTCCTTCTGTTGCCTTGCTGAGCATCCCTCCCCTGACACCTCTAGTAATTGGAGGAGGATGGGTGTGATAAACTCTTTCAGCTTCGGAGCTCAGCTGGGCCCCAGATGTAATTCTGGGGAGCCTGCTTGGATCAGGAGGTTGCTGAGAGGTGAGCTCAAGCAGACACTCTAATTCCTGGCTCTCTGTACGAAAAGGTCAGGCCAACGCAGTGACTTCAGAGTTCCAATCCCTTACTTCTCAAAAAGTCACTAGACTAGAAATTCCCTGGGCTCCCTGGCTACTGAATCCCCCCTGCAATTAGCATCAATTTTCACCAGCCTAAGAGGCATATTCTGCCAACTGGGGAAGCTGAACATGTGCTAGAGGTACCAGGAAGGCAGGAAATAGACAGAAAATATAAATGTTCATTTCTAATGACCTTCTGCAGAATTTTGCAATCAAAATATCAAAGGAGAAAAACCCATTTTTACTTCAGTAAAACTTCTAAGTCTTATCTTTCTAAATTGAGTGTTCTTTTGAATGTCATGTTAGTTTATTTTTCATGCCTAGGGTTTCTTAGTGTCTTATTCTGACCTTAAATATCATGGAAACAGCACAGGTCAGGGTCGTTGCAGAGGAAGTTCTAGAACCTGGGTGTCCTAGTTGGTTGTGTGACCTTGGTCAAGTTGTGTAATTTCTCTAGACCTCAGTTTCTTTACGCATTAAACAGAAATTGATCTCGATGTTTAAAATCCCTTTTAGCTCTAAAAGTCACTGGTGCTATAACTTGACAGTAATTTATATTTCTGTACACAAACCAACTGAGGTTTAAAAGTTATAATCAACTAATTACTGCCATCATGGCAGTAACCCTTGGAAGCCATAGTTGCCCATAGAGCAGAGATGACTCTTTGGCATGTGCCTTTGAATGGCTGCTCCTTTGGGACATGGCACATGACTTTGTGGCTTGAAGTAGGATGGAAAATTCACTCTTCATGAGACAAAGGTCTCTTTAGGGCCTGGATGCTCAATGCAAAATGAAAACCCAGAAGGGACCACCACGTTTCAATGAAAGTTGCTGATGGAAAACAGATGCTGGGCCCACAGTTGCATGATTCCTGGGGATGCCCAGCTCCTGCCCAACTTACTGCTCTGCTCTGTCAGTAATTGGGAAAATGAAAAGGACCTTGCCTGGCCTCATTTCCAGACCCACTCTGTCCAGTCCCCAGGGGAATCCTGATCAAAGTTTGCCTGGGCAATGACCTCTTGGGGAATGTAGTAAATCCTACTCAGTAGGTAATCTTTAAGGGGCCTTAAGGCTTTGGTGCCTTATGACTCCAAACCTGGGGTCTTAGGGATAGAAGGTTGATTTTCAGGGAATTAGCCATAACCTATCTGCAACCCCAGTGTCTCTCAGCCAACAGCTCTGCCTGGCTGGGAAAGGCGGGAGGTCCAAAGTCAATGGAAGCAACAGCAAAAGAACAGCGACTTCACAGCACTGACATTTTGTATGTGGTTGCGAGTGAGGAATATGCCGTTTCTGCAGAGATAATCTGAGAAGGCTTCTTAGAGGAAGTGGGAGCCTGGGAGTGTTTTAAAGTAGTGGGGGAGGGAAGAAGGTAGCTTGGCAAACTTGAGATTAAAGAGGAGGCTCTCCACAGGCAAAGCCAAGCTGATTAGCTGCCTGAATGCTAGAGGTTGTGAACTCTGTGCACCCACTCAGTGGGTGGTCTATGCTATTGCACAAATTACCTGTGGACCCCCAGAAAGTTGTGGACTGTGCTGCCTGGGTTGGGCTGCTCTTACTGCTCCCTTTAGTCTTGGGCAGGAGGCAGCCAAAGGCCTCAGCCTGACAAGGAGTCAAGGCAAGAGGTGAAGGGGAAAAAGTGGTGATGGACTTGGAGGACACTGGCAGGCAGGTCAGGTCAGGCAAATCGGTTGTTCAGAAGACTCCACTGTCCACCCATCTGCCCTTCTTCATCTTGCTCTACCCTCCACAAAGCCCTTCAGTAAGAGCCCCTCTCCCGCCAGATGTTTTGAATCTCCTTTCCTGCCCTATTTGAAGACAGCTTTTCTTTCTGCTTGAGAAGGAAGGGGAGGAAAGTGCCCCGCAGCTCTTTCCCTCCTTGACTCCCCTCTCCTTCCTCTGGGGTGGAGAAGCTCTTCATTTCCAAGCGAAAGTTGGGGTTAGATGGTTCACCCAGCCCTTTCCCAGCAGAAAGCAGGTCTCCCAAGGAAGCCAGCTCCCTTTTCCTGGTAGGAGGAATGTGGTCCTCACCGCAGTTTCCCCCACTCCTCTCCCCTATTGGCACTCACCTCAATAACATAGCTGCAAACCCCATCCCTTCAGAGAAGCTGGGCTTTCTAGCTGTCAGTAGGGGAACAAAGGCTCTTTGCTTCAGATCAGATGTCTTTCCCTGGAGAGAACTGTGGCCAGTTAGAGAAATTATTCACTTTTCTCTCCAAGTAGCACTGGGGCCCACTAAATTAGGGATAACCATAATTCAACACCAGTTATTCCTGAGGGTGACAATTTAGCATCAGAAATCCCTTAAAGACTCACCAGTGGGCCAGTACAGTCATCTGCTAGCCCTGGTGATTTTGCCATTCACATTTGACATTCTGGGAATCATAAGGCGAAGTCAAGGGACCCACATAGAGCCTTGTGGAGCAGTATCCTTTCATTTCATCAGCAACCTACATTTTTCAGACCACCCAAGCCTGAGGATAAAAATAGGGTCCCAAGGGCAAATACAGAACTTCTCCAGGAAACTACCCTTGTGTTCTGTAGAAAATTTAGACTTCCTCTCAAATTTCTTCCAAGTAGTCCTGGGTTCCTTTCTCCCTTGGTATCTCATCAGTAGCCTCAGAGCATAGAGTGTTCATTACGTATTCTGCAAGCTGGTCCTTTGGGCTACTGTGTGATATCTGGTGATTTTATCTACTCCCACCATGGCTCATTTAGGGTAATGACTCATTGTTTCTGAAATACTGTCACTAATGTCTGCTGAAGATATTCAATTCCTGCCCATGTCTAATGTCAAGGTCATTAGCGTCTATGGTGGGACAACCTCACCAGTTACTACCGAAGATACTGGCATCAATTCTGCAGATGCCCTGCATGCTAGTATCCCAGCTCTTTTGTTTTTGCTTTGCTCTTTCACTGGTTCCACACCATCACAGTGACTGGCATCAAGAAAAGAGAATCTTTCCTTTTTTCTAGAACTGGCGATACATGCCCTGGAAGCAAACACGTGTGCCCTGATACTAACCTCATTCCATGGTTCCTCGTATAAATAGATACCTGGCAAACCCACTACATCATTCTTCCACCTGTGTCAAATTTTCTGAATCCTAGCACCTAGACTGTTTTAATTCAAGCTGAGACAGATTCAGAATTACTATGTCTCTGATAGTTAAGAGCTGGGATTTGAATCCAGGCCTCTACCACTTAGAAACTCTGAGCCTTAGTTTCCTCATCTGTAACATATAGATAATGATAATTCCTACTAGGTTACATTAAAGGCAATGTGTGCAACTTATGTAACCTAGTACTTAGAATGTGGTCAATGAATGTTGACTATTATAATTACTATTATTTAATTTTTTCTTACAGAAGGAGGAGCTGCATTTGAGATAGGTGAGGTAACTTGTCTGAGACTACAAAGCCAGCGAGTGGCAAAGGCAAGCCAGTGTACTTCCAGGCATCTGACTCAAGGTTCAGTCTTCTTGAATAACATCATCTTTCCATAGTCCACAGGTGAGTTTCTGCCAGAACTATGTTTGCTTGGTAGATTTTTTTTTTCTATTTAATGTCACTGATGAGCCAATGTGGAGAGGACTCAGTACACAGAGCCAAGGGACAGCAAGGCAGGAGATGAAGAGGGACCAGACTGTAAACACTGGTGAAGCAGAGGAAATAGTCCATTAGTCATACAGTTATGTCCAATGTCTTCAGCTCTGTGTTTTGTGAAGGAAGTTAGAAGACAAAGCAATCCTGGAGGAAGAACATGATGCTTGGAGGCTAGTCAAGCTGTGTTCACATCCCGGCACACTGACCGGCTGTTAGTGGGGGTCTCTTAATAACGCACTGACTGGCATTATGAGAGAGCAAGGAAGAACCTTTTATAATTAATCCTTTACTTAAAGAGGTCAGAGAAAAGGACTTTGCCAACGTGATACATTCAGATCAGGGCAGATTTAGAATTAGAAACCAGCCTTCATGCCTCTTTTAATATGGTCGAAATAACAGACTCTTTCCTCAAAGGCTCCAGAGTCAAGCCTTGAAAACGGACACACTTCCCCATTTGTCAGTCTCATGTAGTGTGTTCTGGTGAAGTAACCCAGGCTTACCAAGCTGCAGACCAGACACAGGCAGTCATGGGAAGCCAGGAAGCACTCTCTCTTCTATTCTTGTGTTGAACTTCAATTGCTAATGCCTTGGTAGAAAGAATATTTTTCAAAAGGTTAGTTTTACCTTTTAATAAGTATATAATTGCTTTCATGATGGTAAGTTAAGGGAAGCAGGTTAATACTCTCTACTAGCTGTCTATTGTTGCATCACAAATCCCTCCAAAACTTAGTGACTTAAAACAATAGACTTTTATCTAAATTTCTGTGTATCAGGAATTTGAGAGTGGCTTGGCTGGGTGGTTCTGGCTTGCTGTCCTTAATAAAGTTTCAGTCAAGTTGGGGCTGTGGTCATCTGAAGGCTTGACAGGGGATGGGAAGATCTGTTTCTAAGATGGTGCACTCACAAAGCTCAGGACTGGAGACCTCGGTTCCTCATCATGTAGAGGTGAAGGGTCAGCTGATGGCCCCCAGAGAAAATGGTAAAGAGAGAGACCAAGGAGGAAGTTGTAATGTCTTTTATGACCCAGTCTCAGAAGCCACACACTACCATTTCTTCCATACTCTAATCTTTGGGAGTGAGTTACTAAGTCCAGTTCACTCTTAATGGGAGGAGATTTAAGCACAAAACTCTTGAAGGAAGAAATGCCAAGAATTTGTGGACATGTATTAGGATCATCACTTGCTCTACCAGCTTGAGCACTATTCATTCGTATGAAATTCCACCATTAGTAAACCCAAGAGAGATAAGGAAATAAATCATTTCCATTTTGCAAACAATTTAAATTGATGCCATTGCGAGTATCTGGAATGGCACTGCCCAGGAATTGGAGGCTTAGGTTCCATTTTACACACTGCCCCTGGCACGCCATAATCCTGAGACATGTCATTTCTTCTGGGCCTCAGTTTCTTCTTTTGTAAAATGAGGTGCGTGGACTAGAAGATTTTTACTGCCCTTCTGGGCTCTGGCATTCTCTCCCTGGATATCATCTATTAGATTTCCAAGTGCTCATTTATGAGGGTATCACTTGTGTGTGCTATCTGTCTCTACATACATATATATGTATATATTTAACATAGTTTTATATGTGTCTCTATATTTCAAAGGCCTATTTAAATACATCTTTTATGGCCCTTTAGTTTTAGAGGGAAGGTGAAGCTGTTTATGTTACATGAACATATTTTATTTGCCCACAGCAGCCAAAGCACAGCACGCTTTTTCTATAAATGGGGCATGGTGGTGTTTTGTTATGAAATGCCTTTTGATGTAGGACAGCCACAGCCCAGTGACTTCCAAATATATTTCAGCCTACTGGAAAGAATAAAATGACAGATCTTTTCATGGCCATGGGGTCTCTGCACACATTTCCAGGAACTTGAGGCCATTTCCTAAATCCAAACAGAGGAACATTGTTTTAATGATTATAAATGTGTCCACTCAGCTTTGAGCAAGCTCCTCCCTCCTCCTGGTCCCTGCTCCTCATGTCTGAAGCTCAGCATGGATCAGTCAGCCTAGGTCACAGAGGAAGTGACATACCTGAGTATATTTTTCAAGACAGGATACTAACCCTTCACAATGTTCCACGCAACACCCCTGACCACTCCTAGGCCTCCATCTCATGTCCAAAATGCCTATTAATCAGGGGGGAGTCTCTGTTTCCCCCAATGGCTACTCACCTTTAGAACAAAATTCTAAGGGGAAAAAAATCTTATAAAACTAGTTAGAATAATTTAGGAATTGAAGAAACTAAGAGCTATTGTTCTAAGTGCTTCTCCCCAACAGTCCCATTGTGCATGTACATCCCAGGGTATTGTTCACACAGGTCCAGAGGGGACTCTTGCTCAAAGTCTTCACTGCAGTGGTGTTTGCAATAGTGGGAGTTAGATTCAGTCAGGTGCCTATCTGCAGGGAACAGCCAAGTACATGTAGTAGAAACAGGCTATGGGTACTGTGTAGTTATTAGAAGTGGATCAGTTATCTATTGCTGCATAACAAATTACCCCAAATTTAGCATCCTTTGGCTCAGTGTGTCTCACAAGGGGGCAACCAAGTGTAATCCAGAGCGCCAATCAGTTATCTCAAAGCTTAAACATACTGGGGGGAAGATTTGCTTCCAAACTCCCTCACAGGCTGTTGGCAGGATTCAGTTCCTCATACTATTGGACTGAAGGCCTCAATTCCTTGCTGGCAAAGTATATTGGTGGTTGTAGGTCAAGCTCACACTCAAGGTGAGGTGATTGTACAGAAGTATGAAAACTAAGACGCTGGAGCCATTTTAGGATCTGCCTATCACATGAAGCAAGAGATTTAATAATCACACAGCATTGAATACAATACTTAACAGAAAAAAGATAAGAGAATAAAATGTGCAGCAGAATACAGTTTGTATAAATTAAAATACAGAGGAAATAAGGCTACAAGTATTACAAGGATGCAAATAAACTCAAGGGTATGTAACAATCACATCATATTGTTTGCCTGGCAGGCATGGAGAGTAGAAGAAAAATGAGGATAAATACCTATATAAATCCAGAGTGATGTCTCACAGACACAGAAGAAAGTGGTGGACTAGAAACTCAGGACCAAGTTCAACTCTCTGCACTTGAGGTTCAAAAGAAAGGAAAAGGAAAGTAACAAAACTCCCACCCTAGGATTTTGCTAAAAATGCAAATTGCAGCATCTTTACAAGAGATTCTGATTCCATGTGCTGGAGCCAGACCAGAAATCTGCACTTTATGCGGTGCCAGAAGTCCTTCTGATATAGATGATGGTCCACAGATCATCCTTTGAGAAACGCTGCTGTGGAAGGATGGTTTTCAAAGGTACTGCTGGTAGCACCAAAGTTTGTAGCTAATCTCAAATTTGTAACCACAGATTTCATGCAGCCACCTGAGGGTAATTCACCATTACCTGTTGATACTCCTAAGGCTCTAGTTCACAATTCACTGACTCTAGAACTTGTCTTCCACATAAGGCAGATCCTAAGACCTAGGAGGCAAAGTTCAGGAAGGGGTCAGGACAGGAGTTTGGGGAAGATTTCTCTGATTGACTGCTACAAGAAAACACACCCCAAGGCTGGATTAGGTATCTACAGAAAAGTCTCTCATAAGGCACTCACCCCACAGTGAGATCTGAGGTATGTGCTAATAAAATTAAAGTGAGAACTTTTAGGTCCTCAGGAATTAGACTGCCTAAAATGCAATCCCTGTAAAACATTTTCCATATTTGGAAAATATAAAAGGTTACATGAGTACATTGACAGGAGAAAATGTGATGAGGTAATGACAAATACCTCACAGGATCTATCCAAAGGAGGGTGGGGAGTCCTGATGTCACAGGGAAGGGGGACTTGAGAGGTTGCAGGTATACTTAGGTAGATCCATCCTTATAGGAAAAGGTATGTCAGACCACAAAAGTTTGCCAAGTACTTCTAGTGACCAATAAGTTGTTCTTTCTCTATTTTTAAATTCCCTAAGTAACTTTTTGATCTCTGTATACTTTGTTCTCCACATATGGACTGAAAAATTTCAATGTGAGGGGCACATAAACTTTTAGAGTTATTTATATCCTAGTCTTAATTTTTCTATTGGATTTCAAGTCTAGTGAGAGTACTCTGATTAACAGATTAATGCAAACAAAGTACATTAATGGTTTCAGAAGTTGTCTCTAATGGTAAGAGCTGTCATGGTTTTTGATTCCTCCTGAAACAGGAATTCAGGTACGAGTAGATTATTTAGGAGGTGATCCCAGGAAACACGTGTAGAAGAGTAGATAGTAAATCAGGGAACGGAAGGAAGCTGCTAAAAGGCACACATCAAACCAGTTACCATTAAGGACAACTCGTGTTAGAGCCTGAGTGGGAACTCTCTGAGAGACAACATAGATTCTGTACAGTCCATACATAGAATGTACTTCAGAGTTATTCCAAACAAGGGGAATCCATTCACTAACTCTTCAACTGTCATTGGTTGAGGGTTGCTTCCTGAGAGATTAAGTCTCAGACACTTTTGGTCTGTCCTTTATGGGAGCTAAGCCTGCTCTCATGACTGTGCAGGATCACAGATGTTTTCCATAAACAGCTCTGAGACTGTAGAGATGAATACCAAGGGGATACAGATGGGCTTTCAACAATATCTGCTAAAATAGATCAAGTGTGCTACATGCTTACAGGATTCCATGCAGTAGATTAAATGTGTATCATCTCACTTAATATCTGATTACTCTTCCTCATTTCCCAGATCAGGGAACAAATGTAGAGTGAAAGTGACTTGCTCATGGTCACACAGTCAGCTAATGGTATAGCTGGAATTTGAACCATACAGGTGGTCTTTAGAATCCATGCTTTTGTTCACTGCAGTCTACTGGATCCCAGAACAGTTTATATGTAGTTGAGAGAATAGAAATAGATTTCAAGATGTGGGTGTAAAACCCAACTGCTTCACAAAGTACAGATAAGATTTCAGTTTGAGATACAGCACTGGTATTGAAGTATGAACATGTAGATGGAGTTCAAAAATCATCAACGGTCCTGACTAACTGAAATATAAATCACAGGTAGTTAAGGGTAAGCAATATTGGGGAGGATTTTGAAGGCCAAGGTTAGGAGTTTACACACTGAGCAAAAAGGAAATATTGAGGCTTTTTGAGCAAAAGCATGGCAGGAGGTAGGCTTAAATAACAGGCAAATGTGCTTATAATACAAACAGTGTTAAGAGAGTAACACTGAACAGGAAGCAATGACTTGGCTGGGTTGAACAAAATAGAAGGAAAGATGGAAAACCAAGTAAGAGCTGTGGCAATAATTTAGGAATTTGATGATACATCTTTCAGAGAGACAAAGTCAATGCAAAAGGACGTGGCAAGAAGAGCCACTCTAACTATAGACTTCTGGACCAGGTCATGGACACTGAATGTTTAATGTATCCCAGATTTTGGCATCATTATTGGAGTATGATAATGGAGAAAAAAAATCAATGAATGATGGTTTCTTGAACCAATTCACCATGCCATTTATAGGTGCTGATCAGCCTGAAATATACTATACTAATTGGCTAGCTGATGCATTGTCTTTCTGGAAAAGGACTCTTCTCACTCTCCTTTTGATAGCTGTTCTTTCTATTCTGGAACCCTAAGTGTACACCTGGTCCAAGATTCTACATTCACCTTTGGCCTAGATATCTTAATCTCAACTATGCCTTTTTCCCGATGACTTTCAAATTCATGTCGCCAGAACCCATATTTTTCCTTGAACATCATCTCCAACTGTAGGTTAGGTATCCCTACCAGAATATTCCACCAGCACCTCAAACTCATCATGTCTTAAAACCGAGTTTGTCACATTCTTTGACAAGCAAGTTTGTTTTCCTAACTTTCCAATTGATATTAATGATCCCATCATTCCTCAACTTGCCAAGGCTTAACACTTGACATTGTATTGGACTCCTTGCCAACTGTTCACTCCATCTAATTATGTCAAAACCTTGTTGATTCTACCATTAAAGTATCTCTTAAAATTGGTGGAGTCCTCTCTCTTCACACCAGTATAGTACTGTACAATACATTTCAAAGTTTCATCACCTACTGGGAATATTCTCACTTCTTATACTGTCCTCTCTGTAAATAAATATGGCCTCATCCTTACAGTATTTTACTATATGTTTACCTATTGTAGCTATCTTATGATAATAATAGCCAAAAGCAATACTAGGTGCCAGGCATTGTCCTAAATGCTTTACATTCATTAATTCCTCTAATCTTCACAAAAACCCTTCAAGATACAGACAATTATTAGCCACGCTTTATAGATGCAAAAACTGAGGTACGAAGAGGTTAAGTGACTTCCTCAAGATAACCTAAGTAAATGACAGGGACTGGTTTTGAATCCGGGTCTCTGTCTCTCCAAGGAACAAAGGGTTACATTGAACCTCTTGGCTTCTTTTCTAGACTTTCAACTCCTCGAAGCAGGGGTTGCTCTTTATAACTGTGCGACTTCTGCACAGTGCCTTACTAATAGCAGCTGATACTTGATGTATATATGTTTTGCACGAATGAGGCTCCTGCTTGATGGTAGAGTTCAGGGGAATATGAAGCTGGAAGTCATTTGTTCCTGCTGTTCCTGTAGAAGGGAGACCATACCTAATTCAGTTTGATGACAGACTTTAACCAGACCAGATCCTTTAAGTAGTCCCTGGCTAGGGTAGAAATGACCCAAGAGAAATCAGGCTGCAGCCTACATGAAATCAGACATTGGGCTCAAAGCATGTGCTAAGCTCTGCCTCTCCCTTCAATCTTGTTTCTACTGGGCTTACTTTGCTGCACACCTGGAAACTCATATTCTTCCCAACCTAAGAAAAGAAGAGTCAGAATTAGACTTAAAAACACAGAGTGCATAGCGTGAGAGTGCTTGCTAATGTAGGTGGGGCAGAAGCTCTCTAAGAAGCCCGATAAAATTACTTTTTGGCTGGATGAGCTTGCAAACCCCTTCTTGAGGCTAAGCAGTGCTATTTCATGCCTTTACAGCAGGCATTTTCTCCCTGAAAAATCAATGACCCAAGAAAGCAGTTGGTGGTGGGAGGAGGGGGAGTCTCTGAGCTAATCCTTGAGGTTGAGGCAGAAACATGACTGCTGTGGATTCAGCCTGGGGAGATCAAGGGGAAGCATGACTACTCTGTTTGGAGAGGCCCATCTTCAGTTGGCACCATTCTGAGCACTCAAGTTTCCTGTCAATAAGCACTCTACAGGGGAGATAAGTGGATTTGGAGCTGAAGATGGGAGGAGGGTGTCTGGGAAAGAATAAACACATTATCTGAGCCCCTCCACCAAGCCTCTTTACGAAATGCTCAAGGACTCAGACCATGTGTTTGGCAGAGGCTGGTGGGAGGGAGAGAGACTCTCTCCACCCCTGTGAGTGAAGCAAGCTGCAGAGATCTGGCCTAATAATGATAGACAACATCTGAAGACCATACCTCTGCGGCTTGCTTCTTTGCCCACAGGGGTGCCAGGTACTGTGCTATGGCATTATTAGCCATTTGACCACCATGTTCACATCAAGACTAGAAATAATTGTCCTCTTACAAAAGGAAATCACGTACATTCATTTTAGAGGGGTAGGTGACAATATTCTGCAAAATGGAAGGTGAAAACAAATACTTGGAAAAGTTTACCATGTTTTCTTCTATAATGGCATCCCTTCCCTACACATTTTTAAAGCCAAGAAGAGTCCTTCCTAAGAAATTATTGGAGGAAAGATAAATCAAGGCACACTCAGTTCCCAAAATATTAAATCATTCATTAGTGGCTTTGTGTTATTAAGCATGGCCTCCCTACAGAGTACAGTCCAAGGAAACAAGTGCTAGTACTCAATTTTGAAGAATATAGTTCTGAAAAATAACATATTTAGTTAGATTTCCCTACAGAGCAGCTCAGGCATTCCCAAATCCTCTAGAAGAGCCTTGTGCTTTTAGTAACATCATTGGCTGATTATAAAATCTTTAAATAAATAAATGTGTAGCTTTGATATATATTTTATCACAGAAACAGCTTCCTATTTCTAGCGCATTCCTTCTCCTGACAGATTTGCTGATATGATGCATGCACACGCCATTTTGTTGCTCTTCATCCTACGTTACCCTTTTTCCACATATTTTATGATCTGGCAGCCACCTATAACTCTGGTTTTAATATCTGTTATCTGACCCCTTCTTCTGCCAAACAACCCTCCTCTAGCATCCTAGGGTGAAGACATTCTTTCCTTCCAGTGATATGGTATTCTTCTGCTAGAGAATCAGTTGTCCTCTCTCATGGCATTTTCATTGAAGATGTGGGATGTCCTCTGTCACATTCAACTATTCTTCCTTCTTATGTTTCTTATAGTCTCATAATTCCTTATCTTTAATCATACAACTATTTTTGCCTGGACTTTTTCTCGTGCAGCTCCACCATAACATGCCCCAAACTGAACTCACATCTCTTAATTTCTTCAGTTCTTCCTCCACCCTGCCCTTATCACTCCCAGCCTCAGACTTCTCAGCTCGGTGAATAACACTGTAATGAAATCTGCTGCTGAAATAAAAGCATCAAAAATAGATATACCTCTTTCCCTTATCTTTCTAGATTCCTCAATCACTGCAATCACTCACAGCTACTTCCTAACTTTTTCCCTCTCCTTCCTAGTTCTTGTTTCCATCATCTCCGCTGGACTATGGCTGCAGACTCACAATATGCTACATTACCCTCAGAGTGGGTACCATAAAACAGGAACTTCTACTGAAGTCTCACAACTAGCCTACTCGCCATCAATATCCCAACACCACGCCTTTCCCCTGCCTGGCCCCAGATTGGTATAAGTAGAAGATGGAAACAGTAGAGGAAAGAATCATTTTGATGACTTGCAGGCTGACTAGGGACTGAAATATGTTCCTCTTACATAAGCCAAGTGAAGGGCTTACCAAGAGAATCTCTCTTAGAAACTCTGGATGCCCCCAAAATAAAGGCTGGAACCCCAGTCCCCCATTAAAGGTTTGCCTGGGTAGCACACTTGATGAACTTGTTGAATTCCCTGTATGCATTCTTCCAACTCCCACCCACACCCCAGCAGAGAAAAAGAGATCTAGATAGAAAAGGGGAGAGTCTGCACTCCCTCCTTGCATGCTGGCATGGAGACATGAGATTTCTTTGGGTCAAAAGGACAGAATGGAACTGGGTATGTGCTATCTGGCTGTCTTTCCCATTTCTCCATTCAAGGTGGGTGGCCAACGTACCTTAGCACCCAGTCACGATAGGAAGTCACTCTGTAGGGGCAGGGGAAAGTGCTTCTGGAAAAAAAAAAAAAGAGCTAAAAACTAATCTCTCCAAGTCAGACAACTGATATGAATCTCCTTTCTCTGAAAGGGTCAAGAAAGCATCAGTGTGCTGGCCAGTGGAAGGTATCCACTATCAGCCACATTAGCCAGAAAGGCAGAAACAGCCAGTGGAAAGAGTACAACAGAGGCTACTTAAGCAAGATGCTCTTTATTTCCTTTTTCTTTCATTTCCAACATCTTGCATGGGCTAGAGCCTTGAAGAGTGAGGGGAATGCTTTGACCTTGCACTGACTATTCCCCTACACCGACCCCTAGGATGGGGAGCAGAAAAGAAGTGAAAGAACTGACATCTCTCCTTCTGGTATCCTCTAACCACAAAAAGGGAAGAGGATTATTTCTAATAACTGAAAATGATCAAAACCTGACCACCAGGAAGCTGAGTCCAAGATGTCATTACAAGGTCAGCAAGGCATGCCTGAAGGCAGTGCCTGGGGAAAACACCCCAAAACTACTTCATGTTTGCAGCCACTGAGTAGAGAATGTCCAAAAAATGAGTTGTCATAATGACACGCAAGTCCCATCATGTCATTCTCCTGATGAAAAGTTCCCAGTGACTCCTTATTCCCTACCCTACAGGATAAAAATGTACTGTTTGGATGACTCACAAGGCCATTTGTGATCAGGCACCTTTTGCCTCCATGGTGTCATTTACCCCTTAATTTTAGGTTTGACATTTGCAATTATCCCAGTGTGTCAGGCCTCCCATCCCTCTGCATCTTTGCAAACACAGCTTTCTCTACCAGGAGAGAGCCCTTTCCCAACCTAATCTATAAAGGAAATTCCACTAAGTCTTGGTTTAAGCGTGATTTCTTCTATAAAGCCTTTCCTAATACTTGCAGAAAGAATTACTTATTTTTTTTCTACCATGTTCCCATTGTACACACAACTCAATGATCATATTGAGTTACTTCTTAGGGCAGTAATTGTGTGTCTGTCTTCTCACTAGACTCCAAGTTCTTTGAAGGCATCAACTGTGTTCTCTCTTACAACCCCATGCCTGGGTGGGAGGGGTGTGATTTAAAAAACAAATCCAGAGCCAGGGCCAAGAACTAACCAGACACTGTGAAATTTGCTTCAAAGAGATTGCTGTAAGTCTATTGATGTGGCCTTTGGGCTGAAGAGTCAAAATCTGACTTTATCTGCTGGGGTTCTTTCTGTTAGATATGTTAGATATCTCTCCCACAGTCTAGCTGACCCTGAACCCATAACTTTAGTTAATTTTAAAAGGCCTATACCCACCCTGACACCACAAACTCTCATCGCACCACAGCAAAGTCTCAGTTGTCTGTAAGAAGTCAGTTTCCCCACTTCTCTGACCAGTGCCTGTTTTTGATATTGTCATGATAAGACACATACAACTCACTTATTACACATTGTCTTTGGTTGTCTCTCCCTGGGTAGAAATCCAGTTTCATTTAGATGATGACCCTGTAGAAGGCAGGACTTACTTTGCTTTGTATTCCACATGGTAGAGACATGTTTAATTTGGTGAGTGGCTTTTTGAAGTCTGACGTGGGCCAGACACTGCAGAGTGGCAGACATCAGAGGAAACACCCTTGGTCTCTGCTCTTAAGTGCTTCAGAGAGGCTGGTCCTTCTCTATCTTGGAAGGTTGTTTTCTTTGACCTTGAAGAAAGCTCCGGAGAGGGCCGGGGGAACACTGAGGACAGAGAGAGGTGCCAAAGCAGCTGCCCAGGTCATCAGGGGAACCAACCCTGCAATCCCTGGGATGACAAAAGTCCCATCGAAATTATCCTTACAGACTCTTTGGGTTCCAGCCCTTCAGACCCTTTTCGTCTGCCACACTCAGTTTTGACTACATAGCAACTGCCCCAAGAATGTGAAATAGTAGAAAGAGATGGGCCTTAGAATCAGAAATGATTGAATTTAAATTCAATTTAGTCTAAACTGAGCTCCTTAGATTTAGTCACTTATTTTTCCTATTAAATGTTGATTAGGTTGACCAGCCTTTTATAGTCCTTTTATAAATACAGGAGGTTGTTGGGATCAAGGCATAATGTTCCAGATCACTTCCTTGCCTTTCCCCGTGGCCTGATAGGCTGCTGCCTCTACCACCAGCACAGATTTTCCCAACACACACACACACACACACAAACACACACACACACACTCTCTCTCTCTCTCTCTCCCTCTCTCTCTCCTAGTGGGCCCTTTCTCTCACTTCTCAAGTAAACCCTCTCATTTTCCCTGAAATGATTCCTCTCCCATCACTATCTCTCAAAAATCTTACTAAATTGCAACAACATTTTAAAAGCTTTTGTTCCTATAAATGAGATTTCAGGCCTCTGAGGTTCTTTATCGCCATAATCAATGTTTCTGGAATTCTAAATATAAGTAAATCTGGCTTTTTATTTCTGTAGACTTGGGAATAGAGAAGTGCACATCTAGTCTATACACACAGAGACCATGCACATGTGAATTTGTGTGTTTGCGTATCATATGTGTTTGTGTATGTAGACACTATACATCTAACAAACACAAAGTGGAAATTACTTTCTATTGCTCCTTTACTCCTGCTCTAGCCTGAGACAAAAGTTTTGCTTCCCTCCCTCTTGCTGACATCTCCCTCTCCCTCCTTTCATTCTGGCTTTTTGCATTTTTACTCCCCTCCTTCACTCTCTACCCCCCTCAACTCATTCTTTAAACCTAGTTTTATCCGGACCCTCTTAAGGAATTGCACCGTGATACTCTGAGAGCAGAGACCTGGCCTCCAGGCTAAACGCTGGTGTGTCTTTTAGTTACTAAGGACATAAATCTTCCCCTTAGTTCTCTCTCAGGGATTATTTAAATTGGTCAGATTGAGAATCCATCTATTTCTTTAAAGCCCAACCCATGAAGAGCTGTTAACACAACACAAGAGTTTAAGGCATTAAGCGTGTACCTGCAAGTACTTTGCCGTCTTGGTTCTTCATTTCCTCCCCGCTGGGAGTGCTCTCCAGTAGACTGGGGGACAGGGGAGAGAGCAGAGCCTAAATAAGCTGACCTATCTGGAAAAGCACTCCTCTCCATCTTTGCCATGTTAATAAAGCTTAGCTCAGGGAGAGATGTGGAGTCCTTCAAGAACAGGCTCCGCTAAAACAATCGAGGAGTGTGTAAAACACAGCTCAGGCCCCTCGAGCCGGGCTGCAAACTGACGTCACCTCATAAATCCACGGGCTCTGTTCTTGGCCCCAGTCTGCGAGGTACAGCCTGGACTCATCAGCAAGCTGCTTTTTCTGAAGATTAATTATTTGTTCAGACAGAGGTCATATGGAGGGTCTTTAAAAGATTGCTTCAGTGTTTTGCCCCGCCCCCTCTCATCTGGGTAAAAGAAAGTGGACTTCTCTGTGCAGACAGGCTGTGGAAATAACACAGTGTACACAGAGGCCGAAGCAGAAAGGACTGGGGCGTTGTTTGACCTGCACTGCCCTTTAAAGGGGAGAGACTGAGAGGCAGGGAAGTGAAGGGGCACATCCTTGGGTTCTTCTTATCTTACTGCCCTAAGGTCATAGGTTTCCAACTGTCCAGAGTGGGGTCTGTGGTCAGATTGGAAATGCAATGAATTGAGAAGGGCACAAGGTTTGGGGAAGCCACCCGACAGCGGGGCAGCTGGAAGTGCCCGCATCCAAGGAGGCCTGGACGCTGTTGGAGGCCTCAGATCTTCCCAGGGCATCCTGGCATTGTCCCATCAACCACCTTGATCTCTCCCTGGGGAACCTTTTAAACACACCTGAAGGAAGGACAGCACTCACTTAGCAGAAAGCAGAGAAGAGGAGAAAAGGCTGACGTGTAGCAGTTGTCCAATGCCTGAGAGCTTCCAGAAGGATAGCAAAGGCTGGGTCCACTGAGGGCAAGATAATGGGAAATGGATTTTTTTTTCTCTAGGAAAAAGAGACAGGAAGTGATTAAACTGGAGTTGGCCAGAAAGTTACTAAAATTTTGTTCACAAATTCTAGGAGAGTGGCAAGCAGTGTTTTGTTGATAAATATTTAACAGTTGTCTTCCTAGAGAAGGGTGAAAAAAAGCCTTGTTTTACAGCGTTTACTGATTTCTGTGGTGTAAATACGCCTGTCAATGCTGATTTCCAACATCAGTGTAAGGCCACGGCACGTGGCGATGGGAAGTGATGTACACAGTAGGCTCTTCTGAGCTAGTGGGAGTGGCTCCAGTCCATGGCTGGTTGGAACGAATACATTAAAAGGTGACTAAGGCATGTTCTCAATTCTTGTCCTGCAAGAGTCTTCATGGTACAGCTAAAAATGCTGGAGCCCCTTGCTGGTGTGAATTCTACGCAGTTGTCTGCTCCTAGCTGTGCATTTATAATTTGTATACTTTACTCTATATACTTCAATAAAAAGTTGAAATATTAAACAGTGTAAAGTAAAGAATTCTTTCCATCCCTTGCAATTACAGACGCGTCATTTCTCATCATCATCTCTCCAACAGTTCTTGTCTTTGAGAAGTCTCAGGGTTGGATTGCATTGTCAAGGGGTGAAAAGTGGAATTTCAGACGGCAAGTAGTGTGTGGTCCCCTTTTTAAGGAACTGGAGAGAGAAAACCTAGCTTCCTTCCAGGTAAAGGGCCTGATTGACGTAGCCTGATGGGAATCATGGTGAGTTCTGTAATGCAACTCTGTTCATAGCCCCTGGCTCCTCTGCATGCCCCAAATAAACACAGACTGTTGATGCTGCTTTCAGATGAATCCCCTGCAAGTGCTGGCATAGCAAACTGAGCAGCCATGGGCCCTGCCCTCCGGGGAGGGAGCCCCGAACACAGCTGCCATGCAGGGGATGGAGGGGTAAAACGGGGGCGGTCTCTGAAAGCCAATCCCAGCCTCCTGCGGTTTGGCAGTTGGCCTGGGAGCCCTGGGGCTTTCTGGGGAAAAGCCAAGAAGAAAGGACAGGGTGAGGGAAAGAGGGAGGAGGAGAAGGGGGACCTGCTTTTACAGGCAGGGTAGGGCTGCATGTGCCTGTCAGGGCCAGAATTGTTGACTCTTTCCTGGAATGACTTTCTATAGAGGAGAGGAAAGTCAACCCGACCTGCACAGTCTCCTTTCAACCTCATAACCACCAACCCCATCAGGTAGATTTTCACATTTCTCAGATGGGGAACCTGAGGCCTGGAGGATAAAAGAACTGGCCTGTGCCCCACAAATGTTAAATGCTAAAGGAGAGATTCAGTCCCACTGTCTACCTGTTTTGGCACCTCTGGATCAAATCCTTTGATCTACTGGCTAATTGAGTGCAACACTTCTTTGTCTGCTTGTCTTATGCTCCATTCTCTCCCTTGTAAACAAACCCATTGATGGTTGAAATGACTAACCAGACTGATCATGCTGACCTCCAGTGATGACAGGGGAGGGGTTCTTCTCTGTAGGGGTAGGTTCGGTGTGGAATTAGCATCTGAAAATCTTAGGCACCAGTGCAACCCTCCTGTCAGAAGACAGTTAATAATACCAATGATTTATTTCTTCAACTTCTGGCTTGGGAGAACAGCAACTTGTGTTAAATCAACTGTGTGTCCTCACTGGAGCATCAGCACGGTCAGCTGCTCTGTCATGAATCCAAGCACGTCTATCTCTCTGTCCATCAGTCCTTGTGGTTGCATTCTGCCCTTCAAACCCTCCCTGCACAAACACGAAAATCAGCACAGACTCCTCACAAGGGCATTCGCCCCTTGGCTCTCAGTCAGAATAAACAGGCAAGGCTCTAGATGCTAAAACCCTGCCCCAAAGTGAAACAAAGCCAGCATGGCCACTTGCTGTCCTTACCCATCACACTTTCTGTGTCCTGTCTCCTGCTGCCATTTTGTACTTCTCTATTAAAAAGTCAAACGCTGAAATTTCTAATTGCTCTCTTTGAAGAACTTTTGTTGAATTTTCATGGCTTAGATGTTCTATTTTCTCTATTGATATGGTGGTAGTTTGGGGACTGGGAGGAACAGCAGGAGCTTTTTCTCTAGTTTGAGCAGGTCTACTCATGTGTAGGCATTAGCAACATTAAGCTGAACCATACAAAAGGGTCATTTTGTAAGTGAGAAACAATCCAGTATTAGCAATTTCATAAGGTTCAACCTACATCACCAAATGCAGAATCTGAAACTGAGCAGGATCTTGCAGGGCTCTCCTGGGTACAAAGCCCCTTGGTGTCCCCCATTTCTTGTTTGTAAAAAAAAAAAAAAAAGGCTATAGTCTCCTAGGCCTTTTCTGACTTCCAAAAAGCAGCCTTAATCAGTTACTAATTAAGGAAGTGAGGGAAGGCAAAATCAGAAGAGAAGTAGTCAAGAAACAACAGTTCAATGATAAACAGAGTCCTATTTCCTCTTCAAGGGATATACATAACAATCTGATGCATAACTTTGTGATGTTCTGCAGGGACTAAGACCCCTGCACCCAGATAGAGGATGGTGACTATATGCAGAACACAAGAAGGTAGATTCAAGACTGGTTGGAACGAGAAGGCTAATGATTGAGATTCCTCAAACATCATCCTGTTACTTCACCACCAACCGATCAGAAGAAAGCCATGCACCCTGCAGCCCTCACCCCAATTGTTGCCTTTAAAAGCCCTTCCCTGAAAGCCATTGGGGAGTTCAGGATTTTTGAGCATGAGCTGCCCATACTCCTTACTTGGCACCCTACAAACAAAGGCTGTACTTTTTCCTTCACCACAACCCAGTGTAAGTAAATTGGTTTTGCAGCATGGTGGGCAAGTGAACCTAAGTTCTATTTGATAACAAATCCTCTGAATGTGGTTACCAGACTTGATTATCTTTGTACTTTGATGCATTTCTTAGATCAGGCTTCTATCACTAAATGTTTTCTGAGCACAAGAATGAGGGATTGAGTGAGTGTGTGAATAGGAGAGACATAATATATGAATTATCAGAAACAAAGGTAGGTTTCAACTTCAGAGGGGAATGAGCCTGGGGACAGGGTAAGGGTTGTGTGTGTGTGTGTGTGTGTATGAGTGTGTGTGTGTGTGTGTGTGTGTGTGTGTGTGTGTGTGTGCACATGCCAGGAGCCAAGCCATTGATAGGTGGGGGTCCAAGCTTCTTAAGAAAGCTCCACCCTATCTTCACCTTCCCTGTACAACTGTCTGACCACTTGTGTTGCCATCCTATATTCCTCACTGATGTCACTAAGTTCTTTTTTATCACAGTGTCAACATATTACTTCCAAAATAAATCAATGAACAGATGTTCTTTTGAAGTAAGTGGTATGGTCTTAAGAAACTCCCACAGCTACTTTCTAACAGCCCAACATTGCCAGAGACAATGTTCTGGGCATCCGAGGAGCAAGGACATCAAAACTTAAGATTCAAGAAGTGGGAAGCCAAAGCTCATAGCTTACTGTCTCCTCCCTGAGAAGCCTTTGGACATGATTCAGAAGAGCAAATGAATAAAAGTCAGCACAAAGGAGTGGAAGGAGGGTCACACACCATGGGAGAAACACAAAGAGGAGAAACATAAGAGAGACAAGAAGACAGACCCCCTGTTTGCTCCCACAAAGCATAGTCTTTATGTGTTTTAATTTTTTGTTGTACATTCTTATCAGTAAAATGTTTTTATTACATTTCCAAGTAAATATATGTTCATTTTGCAAATTATATGCACTTGCTACTATATTGATATACTATGTACGTCTGAGACAGACTCAAAATTATAAGTTACAACATAGATAAAATAAAAATGCATAAGAAGTTACACTTTCTTTCCACACCCTTGTAAAATCACCTTGTGCATCCCCTAGGTGAGCTCATGTCATTTTGGAGACCTTTGGGTTGGAATAGCATTGCCAGTAGAAATACAATGCAAATTGCATAGGTAATGCATAATTGTATAGTAATCCCACTTAAAAAAGATAAAAAAAATAGATGAAATTCCTTTTAATAATACATTTCATTTAACCCAGTATGTTCAAAGTATTATTTCAAAAGGTAGTCAATATAAAAGTCATTAATGAGTTATTTTGTAACTAAGTGTTAGGAATCTAGCATGTATTTTACACCTCCAGTACATCTCCATTTGGAAAAGCCACATTTCGAGTGACCAACAGCTGCACATGGCTAGTAGCTGCTGTATTAGTCAGCGCGGGGTTAGAGGAATATGACAGCAGGAGGAACGGGAGTCCTGGGAATGTGTGTCTGCAGTCAAGGCTGGGAACTATAGAATAATTACGTTAATCAGCCATTGCCACATGGAGAGTTGTAATCCTCCAGTTCCTTTAACTAGACAACCTTAAATAAGCATATCAAGTTCAGAGTAATGTGATCTTGTTAAAAGGGAATTTTATGTAAGTACATAAATGTATGAGAATAGTAAAGATGTGCATAAACACACAGCAAACAGTGGATACTGGTCACTGTGGGGTTAGATTGGAGGTCAGTGAGTAATAGGTTATTAAATTTTCTTTATATGTGTCTATATACCTTGAGCTCTCAAAATGTACACTTTTAAAAAATAATTTTAAATGACAACAATCTTTTGAAGGATATGCACTATTTTTTCCCCCAGAGAGTATACAATATTAATCCTTATTGGTAAAATAATGCTTCTCCAGTCATCCAGATTTGGACCTACTCATCTTACCCACACAGTCAATGCATTCCTCTTAATGAGTAAAACAGACTTTTTTTTTTTTTTGGTGGAAGGAAGGTTGGGAGAGGGAAGCTGGGTTTAAGTTTGCCAGATAAAATACAGAACTCTCAGTTAAATTTGAGTTTCAGATAAACAATGATTAATTTTTTAACATAAGCACGTCCCATGAGACATTTCCTATGTATGATCCAGGGATAAGCATAATATTTGCATGGGGCATACATATTTATCCTAAAAATTATTCATTGTTTATCTGAAATTCAAACTTAACTGGGCATCCAATATTTACATTTACCAAGTCTAGCAACCCCACTTGGGCTGCCGTTTTCACCTGCGAGCGGCAGTTGGTTATCTCGACGTGCTGCTTTTCTCTGCACTTACAGGAAAATGCTACCTCCAAGGGAATTATTCTCATTCCTGGTTCCCAGCTGGGATCCCTCTTGCCATGATAAAATAATTATGAAAGTAAATTCACCTTTCAGTCTTTCAATCTTTCTCCCTATTTCCCACCTCCCGCCACAAATAAGGTCTTAAATTTGTTTAATCTGAATTTCTTCTCTACGGGTATTTTCAGAAATTTGACTGGAGAGAAATATTACAATTCTTGAATGTTTTGAACAAGCACACTACTAACCACATTACTTATGTTAGTCTCAGCTCTCAAAGAATGTATAGTATTTTGCAAAGAATATGTTCCACTATTTTTATTACATATTTATATGTTAACACAGTGCTAGAATCATGACGAGTGTGTATCTGTGTGTGTGTGTGTGTGTATGTGTACCCTCACCTTATATCCAGGGCATTTCCACTCTTTCATTGCTTGTCACTGATTGCTGGTGTTCAGATGGACATTGATTTACATTAGGCTTGCAAGAAACCAAAGGGCCTGAAATCTCATGCATCTCTATTCACTGAATTCAAGTTTTAGATATACCATCCAAGGGTTTGTTCTTTTCTTTGCATAATCCAGGGAAAACCTCAGCCTCCAATAGCTAACTTGTCAATCCACTCCAAAATGCAAATCCTTAAGAAATTAGCCTGGGCACTCATGTCAGGAAATCACAATACTCTCCCTGAGGTTTTAATGATGCATGAATCCTTTGATCCAGAGCTTTCTAACGTCTAATCCATTAGCAGAATTGCTTTTTTCCATTGTATCCCCCTTCACCAGATTCAATTAGCTCTGTCTATAGAGTTCAAACCACAAATAGAAGGACAGGTGCTTACCCAGTCTCCAAACATCCCTGTATGCATTTTGAATGTAAGCCCAGGGCTGAGTGATAGTCACATTGGCTCTCCTGAGCTCATGCCTTCATCTTACCCTAGCCTCGTTTTCTCAAGCACACAACTGCAGGGCCAGAGGACTAGAATGAGGGAGATTTTCTAAAGACATAAGTCACATGAAGCGGAAATCCTAATTTTAGGGCTGGGATAGGTCCTGTGAAGTCATGTTGTTTATCCTCCTGTTCCTGGAAAACAGCAGAAATCATTATAAGGACAAGTTCTTGGATAAAAGAAAACATATTAAAAGTGCCTGACTGAGAGGCTACAAAAAATCAAATTGTGACAGGGTTAATGAAGAAGGGCAATGAAAACAATATTTGCACTGCTTGAGAACCTTGTAAGAAAAAGAGTGCTGCTATCTTCTTTTCAAATAGAACAGAATAAATTGAGATTAAATGAGTCTGACTCCAACTACAAACAAGAGATCATCTTGATTTGCAAGTCACAGCAAATACTCATCCCCAATTTCAACTCAGGCTCTTCTTCCTTTGTCCTGAAACTTTTGTTTTATTCTTTCCTCCCAATTTCTTATCCCAATTCTTTTTCTTTCTTTCTTTCTTTTTTTTTTTTCTTTTTCCTTTGGAATTGATTTATTTTCTGTCCTCTTGGAGGCAAGGAGCCAGTTCACTTGAGAAATGTGCTTGCTCTTTGGGTCTGGGTTCCAGAACACCATGAAAGCTAAAGTCTTTCCATGAACCCAACTACAAGAAAGGTTTTTATTTGCACACAGAATATTCTCAGGAAAGACAAATGTATCTTCTGAAAATTATAAATGGTCATTAAAGCTTAGTCTTTTAAAATATGAACCATGCTGATGGCGCATCAAAACCCACATAGTACCCTTTCTCAGGACACTTTACACAAGGAAGGATTTACTAGTTTTTTTAAATTAATTTCTCTAAGACACTAGACAATAGCTAGGTCACCTTTTGCAAATATATACAAGATAGTAATCTAAGCTCAGTTGGAAAGATACACCGTGTTCATGGATTAGAAGAATTAATATTGTTAAAGTGACCATACTATCCAAAGCAATCCAAAGATTCAATGTAATTCCTATCAAAATACCACTGGCTTTTTTCACAAAACTAGAACAAGTAATTTTAAAACTTGTATGAAAACACAAAATATCCTGAATAGCCAAAACAATCTAGAGAAGGAAGAACAGAATGGGAGGAATCACATTCCCTGACTTCAGACTATACTGCAATAATCAAAACAATATGGTACTAGCACAAAAACAGACACACAGATCAATGGCACAGAATAGAGAGTCCAGAAATAAACTCATGCACTTATGGTCAATCTCTGAAAAAGAAGGTAAGAATACATAGTGGAGAAAAGACAGTCTCTTCAATAAGTGGGTTTGGGAAAACTGGATAGTTACACGTAAAAGGATGAAATTAGAACATTTTCTCACAACATTTACAAAAAGAAACTCAAAATGGATTAAAGACCTAACTGTAAGACCAGAAACCATAAAATCCCTAGAAGAAAAAATACACAGAACACTCTTTGATGTAAATAGTAGCAATATTTTTTTGGCTCTATCTCCTAAGGCAAAGAAAACTAAAGCAAAAATAAACAAATGGAAACTAATTAAACCTAAAAGCTTTTACACACCAAAGGAAACCACTGACAAAATGAAAAGATAATCTAATGAACAGGAGAAAATACTTGTAAATGATATGACCAATAAGGGGTTAATATCCAAAAATATACAAACAGCTCATATAATTCAATAACAACAATAAAAAAAACCTGATTAAAAATGGATAGAAGACTTAAATAGACATTTTCCAAAGAAGACATATAAATGGTCAATAGGCATATAAAAAGATACTCAACATCTCTAATCATCATAGAAATCCAAATCAGAATCACAATGAAATAGCACCTCACGTCTGTCAGAATGGCTATCATCAAAAAGAGCACAAATAACAAGTGTTGGTGAGAATGTGGAGAAAAGGGAACACTTATACACTGTTAGTGGGAATATAAATTGGTATAGCCATTGTGGAAAACAGTATGGAGGTTACTAAAAACAGAACTACCATATGACTCAGCAATTCCACTCCTGGATATGTATCTGAAGAAAAAAAAACACTAATTCAAAATGATACATGCACTCCAATGTTCATTGCAACATTATTTACAATAGCCAAGATGTCCATCAAAGATGAATGAAATATATATATAATGGAATATTACTCAGCCATAAAAAAGAATGAAATTTTTGCCCATTTGCAACCACATGGATGGAACTGGAGGGTATTATACTTAGTAAAGTAAGTCAAACAGAGAAAGAAAAATACTGTAAGTTGTCACTTATATGTGAAATCTAAAAAAAAAAACTAGTGAAAACAGCAAAAAAGAAACAGACTAACAGATACATAGAACAAACTAATAGTTATCACTGGGGATAGGGCTATGGGAAGAGGCAAAACAGGGGTAGAAGATTAAGAGGTACAAACAACAATGTATAAAATAAATAAACTACAAGGATGTATTTTACAGCACAGGGTATATAGCCAATATTTTGCAATAACTATAATTGTAGTATCATCTATAAAAATTTTGAACCACTATGTTGTACACTTGAAACTAATATAATATTGTACATCAATTGTACCCCAATAAATAAAAGTATCATTGTATTATTTAAAGATGAATGGTAAAATCCATTTTAATAATTTATAATTTTAATTTTTCTTTACTTAAAATAATATTAAATTGAAAAAAATTAAAAGTCAAGAAAGAGTATGGAAAAATAGAAAAATTCTTACATTCCTATCTTTATGCCAGCTTTCCTGTGAATTTTGAGCAAGAGGCCCCACATTTCCATTTTTGCACAGAGCCTGAAAATGAGGTAGCCACACTGTTCTGTTTCTCTCTACCAGTTTCCTATATCATTACTACTCCCAAATAATTCATTTCTCCATCTTTATGTTCCTCTTCTATAAAATGGACATCCCAGTAGTATGTATCTTATGAATTTGTTAGAAGGATAAAATAGCAAGATGATTAAAAATATTTAGCATAGTGTCTGCCTGGATCAATAAAGGAATGATAAATGCTGAATGAGTGAATGATAGTATTGCCAATTGGTAACCACTGGGGATACAGCTCTACTCTGGTTGTGGCGGGTGGGTGGCAGTGTGAAGGAGGTGATAACAGTGGAGATGACAATAGGAGTGGTGGTGTGGGAGAAGGTGGTCGTGTTAGTAGTGGAGGTGATGGTGGATATAGTCGGGAGGTGCACATGGATAGGTGGGTAGAATAGGATGCAGAGAATGGAGATGTGACATAAGAATCAACCCAGAGTTCTCCAAAGGATTTAAAAGACCAGGACCCTGATCAAAGCATTCTCTGCTCAAAGGTCCTAATTCGTGTACATCCTGGCCCATGGGTTTTATCTGCCTCTAAACTCTCTACTCTTCTCCCATTTCTCTCCATTCAAACAGATACACTTGAAATTTCCCAGGCATACTTAGTGATTTCATGCCACCCGATTATGTAGTTTTGGTCCTTGCCTTCGTGAATGCTGTCTCCACTACACTGGGAGGAAATGCCCTCTGCTCTCTTCTTTCTATTCACCCTTGAAAACTCAGTCATTCATCAAACTTCTTTCTCACTTCCTTCCCAGAGCCATCCCAGACCCATGTGCTCACCTCATCCCTTTCAGATTTTTTCACTGTACTGGCTCTTGGTTTGTTGGACTAAGTGGAAGGTACCATTTGTAGTGGAGGGGTATGAGGAAGGACTGGAGATTCGGAGAGGATTGATACATAACTTGTAAGTAGGAGGGAAATCTGAGGAGAAATGAGCAGAAGGAGTGTGTGTGAGGCATTTTTTGTTTGTCAGACAGGTGATGGCAGAAGGGAGTGAAATGAAATGAGACAAGGAGCCCAGGTCAAAAAGTGCCTCAGTCTGGACTCTTCTGGCAGTAAAGCCCATGGTGGGGTCTTAATTTCCTCTAGAGATGGAATTTTTCCTGTTTGTCTTGGGATGTTAATTTACTCTCTGGTATACAATGTCTCAGATGAATTTTCACTAGGATTCATCTTTGGAGGATTCTGATGTTTGATCACTATTACTTTTTCTCTTTGAATGTGTATCTCATCCACTTAACCTAAGCCATCAACTGAAAGGGAGATGCTGCCTCATTGCTAAGTCCTTGGAATTTCACAGTCTACCTCCAGTTTCTCAGCTATCGATGTCAGTTCCTTCCTGCATTTGATTGAACGGGAGGGGGAATTTTCTTCTACCCATGAGCATCCTTGTCTCACTTCAGAAATGACATTCCTAGTTCTTCTAGGGGCAGGCCATCTTACTTAGTCCTTGCCCCCAGAGAGCTCTGCCTCTCACGCATCCCAGATTGTGGGAAGAGAAAAATGCAAAGTTAAATATTAAAAAGGGTTTAATTACAGTCTCTTCTGCTATTAAAACCACTGTTACTCTGTGAAAATGAAAGTTAATGTTAGGAGATGTAGACTAACTTTTTTCCCTGAAGAAATACAAAAAATAAAGTTGATTTTAATAATTTTAAGTTATTTTGTTGTGGCTAAAGTAAGCAAAATATAACAACTTGAGAACCAAAATAAATCTAAATGTCTCTGAGAAAAATTCTCAAGGGAGCAAAAAAAGTCCTAAATCAGCAAGTACCTAGGTAAATTTTAGGCCAGTTCCCAGCTATCAATGTTAAACAAAAACACAAGCTGCCAAATGAATAGCCAGCTACTCAGACAAAGCAGCTGTGAATTCTTATAATATTTTTGGAAAGATTTTTCCCCCAAATTTGCCTTTGTGCCCTATTAGCCACCAATTGTGAAAACATTTTTACCAACAATAGAGGGCAAAGTACCAGGTACTTGTAAGAGGTTATATAACCTTGAGTAGTGACAGAAAATGACTGAAATTCAAAGGGATGATATTTTGGTAAGGAGATGAGTGTAAAAGATAAAAATTAGCATCCTCAAGTCATTTTTTACAGAAATCCAAAGATGTTGCTTATAAAATGAACTCCATAAATCTTTAAAGGAAGTATGTCCACAGAAGCAAAATGTGGTTCAAGCTGAGAAGCAAAGGTGATATTCATCAGGCAGGTCAGGAGGATTGGTTAAATTCAAGGAGAGAGATTCCTATTTCAAGAAGAAAGAAGCTATTTTCATTTTTTTCTGATGTACATTGATAGTCTACAAGGGTTCCTTTTTCTCCACATCCTTGCCATCATTTGTTGTCTGTAGACTTTTTGATGATAGCCATTGTGACAGTGGAATATTACTCAGCCATAAAAAAGAATGAAATTCTGCCATTTGCAACAATGGGTGGACCTAGAGTGTATTATGCTCAGTGAAATGTCAGACAGAGAAAGACAAATATTCTATGTTATCAGTTACATGTAGAATCTAAAAAATAAAAATAAATAAATAAATTCATATAACAAAACAGAAAAGACAGATGTAGAGAACTAGTGGTTCCCAGTGGGGAGAAGGGAGAAGGGCATGATGGGGGAAGGATTAAGAAATACAAACTACCATGTATAAAATAGATTAGCAACAAGGGAACTATACAGCATAGGGAACTATAGCCATTGTTTTGTAATAACTTTAAATGACGTGTAATTTATAAAATTTTGAATATGTTATACACTTGACATAATGTTATAAATCAATTATGTTTCATTTAAAAAGAATAAAAAGAAAAAAAAGAATAAAAGAGCTGAATAGGAATAAGGAACTGAGAAGGTGAAAAGCAGACATGCATATGGCAGGGCTAAGGTAGAGGATCTGGAGTGAAGAGATTAGGAATGGAGTCAAAGGGAGAAGACAGCAGGAGAAGAGACAATCCAAGACCTTAGTTTAGACACATATTCCTGAGGACAGAGCCAGGGCACTGGTAGACCAGCTAAGTGATGCAGTCGTGATCTCCAACTCAGAGAATGTTAAAGTGAGAGAGACCCCAGCACTCATCTAATCCAAACCATTCATTACCAGGAGGGTAAACTGAGGAACCAAGAAAATCATGACTTACCCAAAGTTATGGAACTGAATGTTCCAACATTAATTCAATGTGTTTTCTGCTGCACCACAAATTATAGGTCAGATGGGAATACCTAGGATCTATATCAGAATGTATCTTTCTCTTCTAGAAACATGTGGTGGAAAGATGATCAGTTCCACTTGGCAATAGTAAATGTGGTAAAAGAACTGGCCCCAAGTCCACTGCCTAAATTAACATTTGATTCTCCAGCACTTATCAAGTTCAAGGCATGTGCTAGGCTCAATGCAGAAGCCACAGGCTTGAAGATTATTTCCTGCTGGACTGTAAGCCCCTTCGTGTCAGGAACTGATCTCATGTACTTTTCCGTCTCCAACCCCTGGATGATTGTCATTTTTTAATACATATTTGTATCTTTTAACAAGTAATTAATTATCCCAGGGTCCCACTGGAGTTGCATCCCTATTGCCCTCATATTACATAGAAGTTCACTGAGATCAGAAAAGCAAAAAGTCTACAGTCACAGAATGAATTAAGAACAGAACTCTAATCTACCCTACTCATCCTCGTCACCATTGCTGTTGCTACCTCTTTAAGAGGCCTAGGAAAAGGTAAGAGCTGAAGCAAAAATGTATACAGAATTGAATCATAATACTATTATCATGAACAATGATCATATATACAATCATCATTTGAAAGGCAGAGTCAGGATGAAAGACCTATGAACTGAAATAGGGATACTCAGTAAAGACTTCTTTAGAGTCTAAGGCTGGGACTGTTCATAGCCATCTTGGTAATCACAGCATCTAAAACAAGGCTTGGCATATAGCCCCACACTGATACTAGAGGGAACAGCTCCAATTTTAAAGTAATAAACAGCATATCCTGTAGTTAAAGTGCTTACCAATATCTATTGAGTGCTAGCTTAGTGCTTCAAACTTGAGTTAAGTTGACAGAAGCCTTCAAAACAATGTTGTGTGAGATAAACACAATGGTTATAGTCTGTGGCCTGAAATTCTTTTACTGTGGGAAAGCCAGTTTCAGTCATGATTTGAAGGTCAAATGAGGTCAACATCAAAACAGCACAGTGTACTGAAGTGTGGGCAGTAGGCAAAGAGAAGGAAAGAAAATTTTTTGGAGAACTAGACATTGGGGAATAGTCATGCTTTGATAACATTATCCAAAGATGGCAACAGTAAATGGAATTGAATAATCAGACTATGAAAGAACACAGTTGGGTTCTATGTGTGGAGGAGAGGGAGGGAGAGCCATGTTCCAGGGCTTCAGGGCTTCTCAATCTTTAAATATCCTCAAAGAAGGGACACCCCACAGCCTCCCCAGAACCATCATTCCAGTTTATTATTATATCACAATGATGACTATATGATTAATGACATTTCACCAGAATGGATAGTAATTCATATGGGTTGGATTTTGTTTTTTAACTACTAGGGGAAAATAAATTCCAGTTGATTTCTTGGCCTAGCAAAGCAGTTTTTTGGATTTTTGTTTTTTTTTCAGAAAAGGGGATAAAGCAATCTTGATGAGGAACAAACAAAATTGTCTTGGTGAAGAAACATCAAATCAGAATGCAATTCCCTTGTTCATGTTTTTCTTAGAAAGCATTTCCATTCTGCCTGGTTCTGGGAACAAAGCCAAGGTCTGCTTCAGAAGAACAGAGATTTCCAGTAAATGGGGCGGGTGAGGGTGGCTGGCTGGGTGGGAACCTGGGGGAGGTTTGTAGGGGGGAACTGTTCAGAAACCTATACGCAAACCGGAGAAGGACAAGGTCTTGGTCTGCCTCTTCCTCCTGGACTGACAAGGCGTCTGAGAAATGTTTAAGACCTGGAAGGGGTGAGAGTGAATCAGAAAGCAGAGGCTAGACGTTCCCTGGCCTCAAATAATTAATAAACCGCAAAAGCAGGGTGGGGAGGGAGGAGAGGGAGGAGGGGAGGGAGGGAAGCCGATGTGGAGATGGGCACTGTCTCCCACCCTCTCCTCTGGTTTCACCTGCCAAGGTCATGCCAGATGCTGGGTTTCACAGCAGCATCAGCCTCGTCCTCAGGAGCTTGTCTTAGAACCGAGTTCAAGCACCGCATTTTCCCTCCTTTCCTTCTCTCCAAATCACTCCCTTTGGTCTATTTTTCTAGCATGGTGTGTGGAAAAAAGAGCAGCGGACCGGGATTCAGAAAGGAAATGAGGAACGAAACGAACACATTCTGAACAAAATAATCACAAGACATTTTGTTAGCTGTTTTAGCTATCCGCCTTATTCGTATGATCTTTACAATTCAGAAAGCTTGAACTTTAAACTTTTGAACTGGTACTTCCTTATACCAAGCATTGAATGACTGTGGACGAGTCACATAACTTCTACGCTCCTTACTAAGGAGCTCAGGGTGTGTATAAAATGGGGATGATGGTATTTTCCAACTAACCCTGGAGAACTGATGTAAAAATCAAATGTGACAACATACAGAGAAGCACCTGGTAAGCTGTGAAATACTGAACATGTGGAGGGGATTATTATTTAGTTAATAAACTTCTCTCCAAGACACCGGTCCCTGAGATCCCCCTGCTTGAGAGATGATGTTTTCTCCACTTATCCCAAACATGTGTTCTGACTCCAATCCAAAGCCACTTGGGAAATTGGCCTCAAAGATTTAACTGTATCTTTGGCACCAGCCAGCAAATCAAAACTCAGTTCCTGCCACTGTCTTTATTTGCAATGTGGCTTCTGAAGTGAGAAGCCAAATCTCAGGTTCCATTAATGGTGAAACAAGGGCGATCAGAGCCTCACATTCTGATCCTGTGCTTGACAGAGAAGGAGGAAGAATCAGGTGGTGATGATGAAAGGTCCAAATACACAGTGAGAGTGGGAGTTGAGCTTCAGGAGCGGGGAGATTGCCCAGATCATGAGAGTAGGGGCTTAAAGGATGTTTTTCGTAGATGGTCAGGAATATCAAATCATTCAGGGACAAAATACGAGTTACTGGAGGAGGAAATTAGAGAGGGAGACTGTGAGAAAGTGGCAAGAAGAAATTTTAAAAGCAAGGGAGAACACCAAATCGTTCGATCACCGGCATTGTGCCTGCTATGAGGCTGTATTATGCATTTTTCCTTGTGTCTGTGATCTTGTGTCCTCCAGCCCACCTCCTGCTTTGCTTGCTGTGATGTTACATCATTGGAGAGCAGACATCTCTCGGTGGGAATATTCTAGTAGCACAAATTCTTTAGGAATCCAGACACGACCCACCCACTGACTGCTGGAATTAAAAGTTTGGGTCAGGAAGAGAATCCATAGAGAAGGGTGGAGGGAGGGAGCTCAGGGTGATGGTGGTTTTAGAAGAGCATTTAGCACTATTAGGAAAAATTACCAAACAGCAACCCAAATGCTTTTACAAACAAAGTGCAGTTTCGCCCAGTGACCCTTCCTTTCCCCTCTTCCCACATCTTGCTTCTACGGAACATTTGACGACACTGAGCTCAACCAGTAGACTCTATTATTGCGGTTAAAGCTGAGGTAAACTTGGATTCAAATCCCGGTTCCTCTGCTTACTAGCTGTGTGGCCCTGCTTTGTCAGTTGACTCCTCAGACCATTCCTCTTCTACCCAGTGGAGTTGATAATGCCTATTGGGTGTACAGAAAAACTGAGAAATGCATGTACAGTGTTGAACCCAGTGCCAAGTTCAATAATTGGAGTGTTTGTTATACCTTTGTTATTACTCATCCAGCTGTCATCTCCTATCTGTCACCAAGCATCTATTAGATGCCTACTATGTGCCAGGCTACCGCACTAGTCACTGAGGCTGTGGAGATGAAGCAGACAGAACCCTGACCTCAAGGAGCAAACAATCCAATGTAAACAAACAGTGAGAGTCTCAGGCCACAGGGAGACACACAGGCGGTGGTACTGTGTTTGAAGGTGTGTCACATGGACAAACGGTAGGCTTGTTTGAGGGGCTCCAGAGGACTCTGGGGGTGGAGAACAGGGGGCAGCCTTAGCTCTTGTGAAGCTGCCATGAAGTCCTATGAGCAGGGTGGGGTCTTTGTCAGGGATCCTGCCAAGATGACCTTTCTCATGGCATGTGCTGGGGTGTCAGCAGTTTTCAAGACCTGTTTAAGGCTGATTAGACTGGAGCTCTGAGGAGGTGTCTCAGAGGCCATTTGGTGGGAAAGAGTTGGGCAGAGGTGGTAGGTCCTCAACCCCCTATTTGGACCTCATCCAGAGCAGCTTGATTACGTCTGTTTTATAAATAAGAAATCTGAGTTAGATTTAAAGGGAATTTCAAGGTGATAGAAATGTTCAGGTACCCTCAGCTAAGTGAGTTCTAGGGCCCTTACCAAAGATGGGATGTTCGCATCGTCTCCAGCCTGCATCAGTCCAGAGGTGCCTGGAACTGACCCATCTTGGCTTCAGGCGCAGCCATCTTAGGGCCTGTGGGCTTCCTGAACAGCAGCGGTTCTCTGTCCAGAGCTCTTTCATTTCGCCATGCCTTTCACCGAGTATTTCCTAATACTTCCCAACCATCCCAATCCTTCCCCACTTCCCATATCAACATAGCTCATTCCCACCAATTCAGAAATCAGGGAAAAGTCCAAGTGATGCAAAGAGAGGCCAAATCTGCTGAAAATTACTAGAGAAGCACCTTTTCGGTTTGTGGAATAACCAAGTGAAAACATAACAATAGGTCAGAAAACTATTGACTTAATTTCACTTGAACTCTATTCCATCAGCCAAAGCCTTGACCTTCAGGTCTAAAGGCAAGCTGTCAGAAATATGCAAAAACAAGCCCTTCATGGTAATGGGAGGCTGAGTGTCCCACTAAGGAGGTTTGCCTGCAGTGTGAAGTTCCCGAGCAGCTGGAAGGGGACTCTCAGGCCGGAAACAGGACCTGGTTTAAATTTTCTCACTCTGTGAGGACAGCTCTTAAATTGAATTGAGTTCTATGTTCTAATACAGCTTGGATGTCAACAGTAATTCAAGGTCATTGTTGCCTTCTTTATTGCTTTATGATAAAGGACAAAGTCCCTTGTTTAAAAAAGGAAGAAAAGAAAAGAAGAGAGAGGAGGGAGGAAGGAAGGAAGGAAAGAAGGAAGGGGACGAGAAGAAGAATCTTTAAAAAATAAGAATCACAATTAGTGAATTCCAACGTGCTTCTTCAGAATAACAGTTGTGTGGTACAATCTTGAGTCTATAGTTTAAAATTTGTAAATATTTTAAAATGGGGTAATAAATTTTAAACAGAACATCAAGTTGTCAAGACCTGTTTGCAACCAGTGTTAGAAGCAGCTGACCGGGCAGTTCAGCCACTCAATACAAAGCATACAGTTTGTACTTTATACACTGTGTACAAACCTCTTCATGTTCGGTGGTTCCATCCAAAATCACCCTCTTGTGTCACATGTCATGGTCACATGTTAAGGGAAACGCCCATCTTTCCATGAAAGTAGCCAGAATTAGCAATGTGAAATAATTACACTGTAAGCTTTTCTAATTTCAGTGATCTGTTTCTTATTAAGCAGATGTCAAAATCCAACTTTATATATCTATTCACCCATCTCTGAGTAAAATAGGCTGAAATTTTGATTTTATGATGCTCCAAGTGTTTAAAAGCAAGGATCCTAATACAAATTTTAAAGTCATTTCTCTGTAAGGGGATTTGTCTCATATGCAACATGGATATTTTGCCCATAATACCGGGAACTCTGCCTGACTAGAAAGACGTTCTGCCTGGGGCAATTCATCTGCTCCAAAGGGAGGGGAGAGTTATGCAGCACTGCAGAAATAAGCTGGCACAGAGCACAGCTTTACGTACGTAGAAGTAAGTCAAGGAAAGATCGATGGGAGCCCTTTCTTTTCACTCTAGAGTTATCTAGTGCCGTGGTCCTACTTGAACCTTCAGAGGGAAGCTCTCTAAAATGTAGCTCTCCTGTGCACTAATAGAGCAGTGTTTTATTTAGTTGGCTTTGTCAACATTTATTATTAGGGTATATGTTCTCAACATTTTAATATGTAAGATAAGAGCCTCCAGATTTAGTTTCTTAGAGCCAAGAGCATGGGCCAAAGACCACTGTGGTGACTTGCATATCAGAACGTCTTGTTGGAGCTTCTAGTTAATGATATTCATTCCTCTCTCTTTTCAGAGTTCTGAACTCTGTGTTGAGACCCAGATGCAAGAATTAACCATAGATCATTGGCTTAGTTGCTTATGAAATTGAACTGGAGAGCGCTTTGGATGTGAAGTCAAAACAGGCTGCCTTATACCTGCCCTCATACTGAAACCTTGGGACCCAAGGCTGAGTTCCATTTGCAGAGCTAATGCATATTCAGTTTGCCACGAGAAAAACTGCACCTTCCCCATGGGATGAAGAGTAGTCCTGGAGGGATGGGGTATGTATGTGGAAGGTAAGCTCCCATGTGTTTCTGACTTGCTAACTGCCATCAGGCAGGAACATAGATTGATGGATGTTGGTCTTCTATCTCACAAATCAAATAAACCTCTCTCTCCCAGAGGGAGAAGCCAGCTGGGTCTGGAAGCAAGATGGGAGGAGTTCTCAATAGCAATTTAGTCGGGGCAGAAGTCACTCTTCTTTATTTCACCAGGGATGGAGGAGAGAGAAACACGATTATCTCTATGCCCTTGACATAGTACACAGGAGGGTAGTGGAGGAGGGATAAGAGTGTGGGGGCTCTGGATGCTGACTGCCTGTGTTTAAGTCCTCCTTCTGTCACTGGTTGGGTGACTTTGGAAAGGTTCTTTTAGCCTCTCTAAGCTTCAGTTTATTCAAAAGCAAAATGGGGGTGAGAGGCTTTTTTTCCATCGTGAATGCTCCCTCACTTAGGATTGGCCCGTGTTCACCCAGATGATCGAGGAAGACACTGGTTTCAAAGGAAAAAGTTGTTAGTGTACACCTCTTGTCTGAGATCATCCCCACCAAGAAGATGGAGCTAAATCAAGGAGAAGTTAGTGAAGCTCATTTTTTTGGCAAGTCATCTCCCTCAGGGGCCCTTTTGTAGTCAAACTGAGAGGCCAGTTTGAAATGCTCGGTTGAACTGAACTGAATGGGGAAGACCAGAGTTCCTTGCGTCAATCTGAGGGAGAGAGAATGAAAGCTTTAATGAATTATGACTGTGAGAATAAGAACTAAGATAGTTGAGAAACAACATTTTAATAGATTTTCCAAATTGTACATGCTATACTGGTTTTATTTAAAAAATTAGCTCTTGGGTTTAGTCATCAATTTTATTGGAAACACAAGTTTTGGTTTCCCAGTTTATTGATTTCTGTACTTGTTATAATTTATCATTCCTCCTGTTTTTATACTTTGTTTTTTCCAAATTAAGATGAATGCTTGGTTTAGTTATTTTTATCCTCTCTTGCTATAAAGGGAAAAGTTTAAGATGATTAATTTATCCTCTCAGTAAGGCTTTGGCTACATCCCATACATTTAGTAATGTAATGTTTTATTGTGGTTTATCCGTTTAGAAACAGTATATTCCAATGAATACTAATTGCAATTTTGATCTCTTACACTCAACACTCACACAGGGGAGAGTTTCTTTTTTATTAATAGTAGTTGTTTGTTTTATGCATTTTTTACTTTTAAGTTATTAGTAATTGATTTATTAACTGTGTGTTAAGGAGGAAATGTTGCCTGGATGACATTAGCTTCTATAATCGTGTTAAAATCTTTTTTTCTTTCTGGTGTAGTATATTACCAGTATTTGAGAGACTAGTGTGGACAAATGAAAAGGAGGCATGGAATCTTCTTTACAGATTGAGAAAACCTATCTAGCTTTATATATATCATGTATCTAGTATGTGTATCTATATAATATTAATTTTGTTGTTTACATTTCACTGACTTTATTTTTTATCTACTTCATCTGTCAAAAATTAATGTGCATGTTAGAGTCTCTCACAATAACTGTGTTTGTCTTTACATTTTTTCGTATTGTATTTCTAGCCATTTTACATTTTCATTTTGGTTTTGGTTTCAATTTGCTGTGAAATTTTCAGTGTATAAAGTCACCTTCATCACTGATTTTATGATGACCAATGTAATATTTTTCAGATCATGTTGTCTTTTGCCTTTTAATTCTACATTTGGTTTGAAATTTATGACACTGCTGCTTTTGGTTTTCAGTTTTTGTTCATTTTACATTTGCCTGATAAACACATTGTGTGTGTGTGTGTGTGTGTCTTTCTCAGACCCTTTCTCTTAAAAGCAACATATCATATTCCAAATCTTTGTCTTTAAATTGAGGAATTCATAAAGGTATGTCTGGTCTCCCTCCTCTTATCTCATTTATGGAAGTGGGACAGGGCAGTGACTAGGACTAAGTCTGTAGGTCAGATAAACCAGGGTTTAGGCCTTGAATCTTACATCTGTGTGACCTCAGAAAAGTGATTTATTCTCTGTGAGTTCCTGCTGATTCATCTGTAATATTGAAAAGATAATATTACTAAAGTTGCTATAAAGAGTCAATAAAAAATAACAGAGCAAACAACCTAATGGTGCCTAACACATCAGAGTCAGGCAATAAATGTTGACCGGCATTTTATATATAAGTATCCTGTCATTCTGTACATATATCCCATTATTTCAAGTTTTGTATTTGTCATTCTTTTTGTTACTTCCTTATTTTCTTTTGACATATGGACTAGATTTGTTTGCTTTTCTCTTCACTAATGATTTGAAAGGCAAACATTTGTTTTTAATTAACTAGTGGTCACCTTCATGTTTTCCAAAGACAGTATTTGAATTATTTTTCTGTGATTATCAAGGCCAAAATTACTTCCCCTTATGTAATACTTATAATTTAAAATGTCTTTACTCATCACCCTCCCTTGCCTCCCCAATTTTTATTAACATAATTTGGAGTTTCTGGTGATAATTGTTTTATAATAAATTAATATTTATATAAAGTATGTTTTCTTCATAAAAAGAAACATTTGCTTTGTTTTGTAACCATACTTATAATTACTTAGAGACAAATCTGTGTTTAACAGATTTAATGCCAACCACTGGTCCTAATATACCTTTTTTTTTTTCCTTGTTCATTTATTTCCCAATTTCTTGAAGTGTGTCATCTAGAAAACTTTTCAAGATGAAAATTAAATGATATATATTTTTAAGCCCTAATATATCTGGAAATGTTTTCACACCAAAATCATCCTTGTATTTATAACCCTATTGTCCAAAACTCCGAGGCCCTTGCCGTAGTCTGATCTGGCTTTATAGTACTGCAGGTAATTCTGCAGTGGACATAGGTTCTGGCCCAGTGTTTTGTTTTGTTTTGTTCCACTTGTTAGTGTGGATCAGATGCCTCCCTGCCCTCACCTTCTCACACCAGCGTAGAGGTGAAGGATGGAGACCCACAAGAAGGACTAAAATTGTTGTCGTTTCTATCATCCAGGCAGAAGGTGGCTTTGATACAGAAATCCAGTTAAAACTTTACATTTTACAATTCATTGTATATCACCTGAGTTTCTGCAGAGATATTCAGAGTTGCTACAGAGATCAAATAGATAGAGCTTTAGGAGAAAATGGGGAATCTCCTGCCACTGGAGGAAGGGTCACAGGAGAAATGTAGGATCAGCGCCATACAGAGAAAACTATGAGGAAGTTCAGGTTTTAATCCTTCTCCATGCCTGGCTTCATGCCTTCAAATAGAAAGTCCCCAGATATGTTGATTTTAATTTTCTTGAATTCATTTAGTAATTCATCTGTTACTCTGTCAACAAAAATAAATAAGATGCAATCCCTGTCTGCAGGGTGCTTAAACTCTGCCAAAGGGAAAGAGAAAAATTGAATACAAATTTTATAACACATAAACGTCAAATGTGAAAAGCATTTTTAAGAGTCCAGTTCCCTGTTGACTGGGGTTGGGGGTGAAGTGAGCTCCTCATACACATGTTCTTAAGAAGTTCTCTGGACCTAAAAGCCACCAAAGGAACGCTGGATAACTGTTAATGTGGTATATCTGTAAAAGGATAGACCATTGGTCTCTAAGGTCCTATGAGAATGAGCTTAAATAAACACTGTTTTGGGACACCCCCTAGCTGGAGTTTTCCCATTCTTCAAAACTTCTATACTTTATCCAGTCTTCATGGGTGCACCCCAAACCTCCATCATTTCCACAGCCCCACTCCACGGGAGCCGTATCATCTCAGCCACTTACAGAGCTCCTGTGTACACAGTAATTACTTCTCGGCATGCATGTCCTTTCCTCTATGAGGAGTGAGTTCTTGAGAAACAGGAATGAGTCGTAAAGTCCGAGGTCACAGAAAGATGTGAAAGGGTCCCTATCACTCTCTCAGCACTGGTTTCCTCGGGAGGATAGACTGGGGAGACCATCATTGTTTTCTTTATATGCTTTCATATAATTGGACTTGTTGCCTCAAGGATATAATGTTTTACTTTCATTATAAAGTCATAGAAGGAAAAGAAAAAAGAAAAACAAATGGGTGAGAAAAGAGAAGAAAAGAATAAGAAAGAAAGGAAAGACCTATGTATCTTGCCATAGTGTCCCACCCAGAGAGAAACTGTGACGATTTGTGAAATGGGTTCTCTACTTGCCCGTCTTGACTTCTGCTCCTGGTATCTCCTCTGGCCCCTTCTCTCCTGGTCACTGATTTCCTTGAGACAAGGCAGAACCATTATCATTGCTACAGCTTAATTTCACTCTGCTTACTCTGGCCCCATCAGACCAAGGATACTCCCAAACCCACAGAAGATCATTATTATTTTTATTATTATTTTCCCCTCCTCTATTTCCAAAGGGGGAAAGGACTGAAAACCACAGATAACAGAGGAGCGTTTCCTTTCAGGCTGAGAGCCCCTGGGTGGAAGGGAATGCTGGCCTCAGATCCTTTACGCCAGCTCCCGGTTTAGTGTGGAACAGACCCATGTGGTGGTTTGAGGCTGAGGGCTGAGCTTTTTCTTCAACTCAGGATCTTAAAGAGCTTCCCAGATGCCCAAAGCCCCAATTTCCTCCACCGCTCCCAGCTGCAGCTGAGTCAGGACTGGCCAAGCATCATGATGAAGGGGTTGTGTTTGCCTTTGGTTCCAGGCCTGCTCCCTTCTGCAGTGCTCTGGCCCTCTCCTGGACTATCCTGGGCACTTCATCTGCCTGGTCCTGCTTCCTCTTCTCTACTCAGCAATTCAGAGACCGCTTGCCTTCCATTCCTATTGAAACTTGCAGAGAAAAGTGGATGTGGAAGCAGGGCCCTGTAGGCAGAGAGCCCGTGAGCTGTGAGAACTTGCACCAGTGACTCCTCTGAGCCTGGATTTCCCCTGAATGCAGAGAGGGTGGGGAGCACCAGGGACCAGCAGGTTGAGTTGCCAGAGCATACGGCACATGCCATGGCTACTTGCCCATTTGTAAAATGAGCATAAGAATTACTGCTCACAGGGGAGAGTGGAGAGTTAATGAATCAGCGAATGTCACATTGTTGATGCTCCATATCAGCTCTTCACAGTATCCCATTTCCACCAGGGCTCACTCTCTGATAATTCCTTCACATCCCCTTGCTCACGCCTCCAGCTAAACCAGAGGTATGGCTTAATAGGAGAGTCAGGTAACAGCTGTGCTTTCTTGCGGTGATGGCCTTCTGAGACATGACTCCTGCTTTTCTTATCTAACCTATTAGAGGCGGTAATGGAGAGAGAGAGGCGAACACTTGCGGATTTGCAGAGTCTGCCAGTCACCAGATATTTGATACACAGGAGTCTTCAACTCCGCTTATAGAGGGATCTCTCATCACCTCCTCACAATCTGATCTTTGTCTCCTCTACCAAAAATGAATGATATCTTACCCAGCCCTTTCACCAAGTCCATTAACGGACAGATGGATCTTAAAAATCTATCCCCTGGGCATGGGCATTCTCCAGTCACACATCACTTAAGCCGGTGTCTGGCAAAGTACATTCTTCTTACAAAGAATGGAAATAAGATGAGAGGAAAAGAAATGAACAGCAGAAAAGAAAGGCCTTGGGGAAGCTCAAATCTAGCAAAACACAAGATGGGGGACTCTACCAGGGTACTAAATAAATGTTGAATAAACCAGCTGACACGTTACTTTTTCCTTTGTGTCTGAAGTTCTCAGACCAAAGGCTCATCTCTGCTTTTTCTCCTTGGAGGATCCGCTACTATCTTAACAACTGGTAAATGGGACATCTGGGAGGATGAGGGGTTAAAGAGAGGAGGAAGGACAAGGTCAGCATCATGTGTTCCATGACTTTCTCCTGAGTCTGGGCTTCATACAAGTGTATTTACGGAGGAAGTGTTAGAAGAAGCTCTCGACTTCTTGAGGGTATTAACTCATCTAATCTTCATAGCAAGTCCGTGAAAACGGTACTATGGTACCTCCATTGCAGAAGTGAGGACTGTGGGGCTCAACAAGCTGTGAAACTAACCCAGGGCACACAGCTGGGGAACTGCAGGGCTGGGTCACTCACAGGATTTGAACCCTGCTCTCACCAATGCCCCACTGTCAGCTCACAGTGCGACCCTAGACCCCTCATGTCCTAGCTCTGGTCTCGCTTTCCTTCTTTACAGCACGGAGGGGTGAATGAAATGTTCTCTCTGCATCTCTTCCCCCATCACCTTGCCACAGCTCTTCCAGCTCTTCTCTTTTCCAGTGCCAAGGGAGATTGAACAAAACCCACTTCTCAATTCCCAGGAAAGCTAGTGAGATTCCACACTCAACATTGAATGCATAAACATTTGTTGGCAAGCCCAGGCTGCCACAAAATCAGAACTTCTCCTATAAGTTGTCACCCCAACCCACCCATCCATTACCCACTGCTCCCACCCTTTGGTAGAGACCAAAGCTGTATTATGTTACACACAAAAACATCTATTTCTTTCTTTTGTAACTCTCAGCAGGCTATAGGCATATCCGTGATCTCTGAAATGCTTTCCCAGGACACTCCTTTTCCATATATTTTCACCCGCAGCAGCCCACTTTCCCTGAAGCCCACAGACAGGCTTGGGCAAGACAACACCAAGTCAGAGTTATACAAATAATATTCATTTCCCCCTCACATTCAAAGTGAAAGAGGAAGGAACTAACTTCATTTGAGCATGGAAAATAAAATTGAACACAACATATGCCAGTTCCAAAGCCCCAAACCAGTCTCTCACATTCTGTTGCGGTTGCATAGAGTTGAAGGAAAAGGGGGAAAACAAATGCTATTTTAAGTTTCTGTAAAGCATTGAGGAAAAGTGCAGAAATACATCCAGACCCCCAGGTCTGTGCAGAAGATATCCAGTTCCTTAATTCAGTGGAATAGCAGGCTAATATTAGAATTTCCGCCTTAATAAGCAGCTTTTTTAAAGAGGGAAAAAAAAGCTACCTTATTATAGGGAGGCACTCTCGTGTTGTTGGTGGGAAACTCCCAGGAAGAATATGGGAAGGAATCTGCAGCCAATATACACAGTCTTAAATGTTACTTTCAATTCAGTTTTAAAAGGGGGATTTAGCAACAGTGATTAAAGTCTCTTGTCCCTGAATCTGCAAACATAAAAATATGCTGCTGAGGAATTTAGACATTTATCATGGGCTTTAGATAGCTGCTAACCTTTCAGCTGCCTTGAGATGTTTAAAAGATATACATGTCTGCTTTTCTTTCTGAAAATATGCAGCATTGGGTTTATCTAGTGGAGGATGAACATATTCTTATAGCAGAAATTTCCTCTGAGAAAGATTGGAAGAACTATTGAGGGAGATGGAAAGAACTGAGGCAAAATAGAATTCTTAGGACTCCTTGTTTTTTGCTTTTTGACTCAATTAGGATTGTAAGTAGAAAACTTGACTCTAAATGGCTTAACAATGATAAGAAAAATGATAATTTATCAAATTATCTTCTCAAGTTCAGATTAGGGTGGTTTCAAGATTGCTTCATTTAGTGGCTCAAAGATATCATCATAAATTCAGATTTGTTTTTTTTTTTTTCTCTCTCTCTCTTTCTGCTTTGCCATCCTCAATTTATCATCTCTTTCCCCGGGCTCATCTCCTTCATGATCACAAGATGGCTGCAGAATTTCCAGACATCACCTGCATATGTTACAATTTCAAGAAGAAGCAGCAGCTTTCTCTTTCTGCACTTCTATTTTTGAAAGTAAGGACATAATTTTCAGAAGTCTCTATATACTTCCTCTAAGATTTGTAGGCCAGAGTTTCATCATATTTCTATTACATGGCCATGGTCGTGAAACCACCATGACAGACTTAGACCAATCAGGACCCTCCTGATACATGACTTAGCAGTAGGGTGCTCAGTTTATGCTGTGTTTTGTTTTAGAATGAGTGAGTGAGTCAATATAACTGCTTTTATCTCCCTCTAAAGTCAGTTGTGATAGACGTGGTCCACAGCACAGACTCAAGGAAACATTGGGTAAGTAGAAATATTTCCCTTAGGATGATCTCAATCTTTTTTCCTCAGTTTCTTTCTTTGGCCAAAATTACTAGCCCCTACCTCCATCTTCCATCTCTTTGCAATGCATCCCCTCTTCCCCACTGAACTTGAAAGTATCTAAAGATGAACAAATTCACAGTGACACAGCAAAGTGACACAGGCAAAAACAAAATGAAACAAAACAAAAAACAAAAACAACCTCAAGGGTGCCTTCTGCTTCCAGCCATGACAGAATAAGTCACATTAGACTTACCCTCTGTTGTGACTTTAATTGTATCTTCTAAAAAGATGTTGCTTCCAATAACTGTGAATATGCCTTATTTGGAAATAAGGTCCTTGTAGGTAGTCGAGTTAAGATGAAGTCATTGGGGTAGACCCTGATCCAATATGACTGTCAAAAAAAGAGGGGTGGAATTTGGACACAGAGGCACTCGTAGAAGGAAATACATGAGATGGCATAAGAAAAATTCTACCTACGAGTCAAGGAATGCCTGAGGCTACCGGAAGCTAGAAGAGAGGCATGAAATGGAGCCTCTCTCAAAGCCTCCAGAAGAAACCAGCCTTGGACTTCTAGTCTCCAGAACTGAGACAATTTCTGTTGGTTAAGCCACCTAGTTTGTAGTAATTTGTTATGGCAGTTGTAGCAAGCTAATACACCCTCCTACTGAAAACAACTATAAAACTGGACAGCACACTCATGAGAACTGCTTTTAGATATTTGGACAACCGGCAGTGCAGGATTGTGATCCTTGAGAAAGGGAAAACACATGAGATAAATAAAGTTATAAGAATCCACTGCCAGGAGATCTGCAATACAAGAAATATTAAAGGAGGTTCTTCTGGCTTAAGAAGAGTGACCCATTAGATAGCAGCTGAGTCTACAGGAGGGATGAGGAGAACCTGAAATATCAGATATGATGGTAAATGTAAAGACCACCTATTTGCTTCTCTTCACTTCTCTGAAAGATTACAGACTGTTTAAATAAAAATAATAACATTAAACTGTATGGTTCATTATATACATAGATATAAAATATATGTCAAATGTAGCAGAAGGAATGGGTATAGGATACATGGGAATTTTAGAATGGTAGGACTTGAACGTTTTGTAAAGTGGTGCAAGATCAACTCTAGGTATCCTGTGATAAGTTAACATTTTATTTTGTAATTCTTGGAGAAGCCACTTAAAACATTCAAAGAAGTACAGCTAAAAAGCCAATAGAGGAAAAAATGAATATTTTTAAATATTTAATTAATTCAAAAGAAGGAAGGGAAAAAGAAATGAAGAACAGAAAACATGATGGGAGAAACAGTAATCAAATAGCAAGATGGTAGAATTAACCCCAAATATATTGCAAGATTCTCAGACAATAAAAAAGCAAGATACACTTTAAACGTAAAGACACAGATAGGTTGAAAAAAAATGATGGAGAAAAGATTTATCATACAAAGAATCAACACAAAGAGAAAATTCCACAGACATTAAAAGGATAATAAGGGAATATTATGCAAAGCGAAGCATTGGGCCAATAAATTCAACAACCTAGGGGAAAAAAGGATAAATTCATTGAAAAATAGTAAATTACCAAAACTAATAAAATGAGTTAAAAAATCTGAATATCTACTGAAAAAATTAATTCATTATCAAAAATCTTCCTGAAAGACAACTCCAAGCCCAGATCGGTTTGCTAATGAATTCAATCAAATACTCTGCAAGATTCTATCAGACACAACAGCAAAGAAGATAGAGGGATAGTTAATAAGCCCACAAAAATAAATAGTCTTCAGGGAAATGCAAATCAAAATTCTACAAGGTGGTATTACCCCATACACATCCGAGTGGTTAAATTTAAAAAGACCTTGGGACATCAGATATTGACAAGTATGTGATGCCACTGGAACTTTCATACATGGTTTACACACTATCCCTTTGGAAACTTTCTTGCACTTCTTATAAAGTTAAAAATAAACTTATTCTATGACCCATCAATTTCATTCCCGGGTATTTACCCAAGGTAAATGAAAACATATGATCATAAAAATACTTACACAAGAATGTCTACAGGAGCTTTTAAAAAATTGGGTACAAACTTTTGGTTGTAAGAAGAATAAGTTCTGAGGCTCTAATATACAGCATGGTAACTATAGTTATAATATGGTGTTGTACACTTGAAATTTGCTGAGAGTAGGTCACATATGTTTTCAGGATACACATAAAAAAAGAGTTAACTATGTGAGGTGATGGGTGTTAATGGACTAGATCTTGGCAATTAGTTCACAATGTAAATGTACATCAAATCATCAAGTTGTACAATTTAAATACTAATAATTTTATTTGTCAATTACTCTTCCTTAAAGGTGGAAAAATAAATAAAAATTAACAGTTCCAAATTAAACAAACGAATGCCCGTCAACAAGAAATTAGATAAAATACAGCTTATTTGTGCATTGGAATTGTACTAAGCAAGAGAAAAAGAAAAAATTAAATCACAATACTGATAAATCTCACAGACATCATGTTGATGAAAAGAAGATAAAAAATGTAATTCCATTTGCTTGAAGTTCATGAGTGAGTAAAAGTAAACCTATGGTGAATTGCCTCTCTGGGCATGGGGGACTGGCTAGGAAAGGGCATGAGCAACAGTGTGCTGGTAAACTGACTCTTGGGGGGCAGAAATCTCTTCTTTGTAGTGTTTGCTGATTTTGCACCATGGCCATCTTTAAGCTAACAGCAGGCTATGGAGATGAGATGTGTATAATTGAGTAGGAGCTAGCTCCAGTACACCACTGGCCTAAGGGACTTTTCTGCAGTGATGGAAGTTCTCTGTTCTTTGGGAGCACATTGCCAAAAGTCAATGCACTGTGTAATAAAGATCTCCATATTTCACTGTATGTAAATTTTGTCTCAGTACAAAGAAATGGGTACCAATGTTCAGCTATAAGATGGGTCTGAAGATCTATGTAAAACATGATGACTATGTTTGATAACACTGTATTATATACAGATATATAAAAAGGAAAGACTCAAGGGGTTATCCTGGGATACAAGTATTTGAGAGACTGAAAAGCCCTCAAATCAAACCTACCTGTAAATGGAAGGCATGAGAGAGATGACCCAGGAAGATACATTATGGTTGCAGTTGCTCAGCATGGGTGGCGCCCTCCACCTGGTGTCTGCCCCGTTTGTGTCTCTGTCACTCTCCCTGTATTTGGCCTGATTGTGTACATACACCAGCTTATCCCAAGAACTAAGTTGGCCCCATTCCCCACGCAGGTTAAAGAGTTTGAGTTGAAACCTGCTCTTCTACAGCCATGCCAATCACTGGGGCCATTATCCTGGAGCCCATTCCTCCTTCCAGCATCATTCTCACTGCATGTTCTTTGTGTTCTCTGTATTTTTATCTCCAGGAATTTTTGTCTTAATCTCTGACTTCAGGAGCAAGTTCATTGTTTCACTGAATTAATTCATTCATTCTTAAAACTTTTCCTAAATGTCAACTTTGTTTTTGGACTGCTGTAGGAGGCCATATGTAGCTGGTTAATACAAACTCTTTGAAGATGGTGTTAATGACTCCAAGAAACCAAGAGCTCAGCAACAAATAATGAAATACTCACCCTTCAGCAGATGACTCTGAAACAGAGCTGAAATCCTGCTTCCCTACTGTGAGGCTCTGAGCCCTCCCAAACAAATCTCCCATTTAGACCCCACCCGTCCTCGAATAGATAACAGGCCTCCCTTATTAAGGGCTTTGTTGCTGAGTATTTTGGTTTTTAATTTTATTTTGGGTCAGAGGCCTCAAAGCCTCACCATTTTTTTCTCTGCAAAACCCCCATTATCTCTCCATGTATATCTGTCATTAATATGGGTCTATAAATACACATGCCTTGTTTATAGACATACAATATGTGCACCCGATTGCTATCTGTGTGTGTGCACCAGGCTTATATTTGGAAGAAACCTTTTTAGAGCCAAATTTGACAGTGCAGAGGCAGCTGGTGGGTTAGAGGTCCCTGGGGTAGAGTCACTGGTTATCAGTATAGAAAACTTGGGTGAGGCGTGGATAGTCCAAATGCCAAGTGCCAAGTCTTCACTGGAAGCAGGAAAACTGAGGGTGTAAGAAAGAAAACAGAGAAAGAGAGGCAGGCACACACCCATTCAGCCCCTCTTTTGTTTAGCTTTTTCTACCAGTAGGGACATGCTAAAAAAATAAAAGTCTTAGTGGAGGGACCTCACAGCCCAGCTCTGCCAGACAATCGTCTCCTGGCGCCTTCAAACATTGCTGTGTGAGTGAGAGAGCCACTTGCTCTTAAGCAAAGCCTGAGGACTGGGAGGTGGGGCGGGGGGAGAATAATTAAAATAAATTAGAGGGTAAATGGGGGATGGGAGATCATGCCTAGTCCTGCTGCTCAGCCTGAGGCTCCAAGGCTTGAAAGGGACAGGGCTGGGCAGGATTATTCCCAGGAGATGGGCTTCCCCAAACCCGGTCCTCCATGAACAGCAATGCACTGTCCTCCCAGAGCACTGCTAGTATCCGTGAGGCCTGTGGCCCCAGGATCTCATAGCTTTGCAGGTAAGAAGCTACAACTGCCAGCTTGTACACATTTTAAACAGTTCCACATATTTTTCTCAGTCTTTCATATTTGACAAGGGTTTTTATTTATTTATATTAAATAGATTTGTAGTTCTCAACTGAGGGTGACTTTGCCTCCCAAGGGATATTTGGAAATGTCTGGAGATGTTTTTGCTTGTTGCAACAGGGAAGGGAGCGGGGGTGGGAGGGTGGGTGTGTGCTACTGGCATCTACTTTAGAGTTGACAGATGAAATGCAGGACACCTAGTTACATTTGAATTTCAGATAAAGAAAGAATTTTTAAAAAATTTTTTAGTATTAGAATGTCCCAAATATTTTACAGGGTAGGCTTATTCTTAAAACAATAATTATTCATCTGAAATTCAGTTTTAACTGCATTTCCTGTGTTTTTATTCACTGGATGCTGCTAAACATCTTAAATGCACAGAATAGTGTCTCCTCTCTCCAAAGAATTAGCCCAAATATCAACAGTGCTGAGGCTGAGAAACCTGACAGTAGATGATAGCAGTTATAAGTACAGTGCAGATGCTGGAGAGTAGGTGATTTTTAATTCTGAACATGTTGAAGGAAATACACATGCTTCAGATACATTTAGGTACATAAACTTTTTCAACTCTAACTTGTGATCTTTCGGGAAGGGTGTCGTGGGGCTGGTCTCCCTCATCTCTCTGCAGCATGGCCTGGGAGGTATTTGTAGCAGGCTGAATAAAGTTCCCTAAAGACATCAGGTCCTAATCCCTGGAACCTATAAATGTTACCTTATTTGGAAAACAGGTCTTTGCAGACCTGATTGAATTAAGGATCTTGAGAAGGGGAGATTATTTTGGATTCTCTAGTGGCCCTAAATCACAAGTGTCCTTATAAGGGAGAGGCAGAGAGAGAACTGACACCCACAGAGGAGAAGGCATGTGGTAGAATCAGAGAAAGTTATGGAGTTCTTGGCCTTCATGTGGGAATGATGCAGTCACAAGTCAGAGGCCACCAGAAACTGGAAAAGGCAAGGAACAGGCTTTCCCGTAGAAACTCTGGAGGGAGTACAGCCTTGCTGACACCTTGATTGCAGCTCAGTGAAACTTATTTCAAGCTTTTGGCCTCTAAAACCATGAGAGAGTACATTTCTGTTGTTTTAAGCCACCAAATTTGTGAAAATTTGTTACAGCTGCCACAGGAAACTCATACAGTGTTGCTCTGAATCCCCTGTTTCCAGGACAGCATGTACCAGGGACCAAACAAACACGGCCTCCTGGATGCAGGATGGGGAACCAGAGGAAACAGGGGCTTTGTTGATGCTCACCTTTGTGTCCTAACACAGGTTATTTTTATTCATGGGTTGTGAGTTCCAGAATGGTCTGTAGCTGGAAAATGGGTTACTCCTCAGATCACCCTGGGATTTTAGTAGAAAACACATGTGTACGTTTAGTACTGTAAAGCCCACGTCTAGAACTTTGGAAGAGAGTTGCTTAAGTGGAGGGTTGGTTATGCCTGCTTCCCAGCTGTTGTGAGTCAACTCAGCTATGGCCTTGAGCAGGCTCTTGAGGGACAGAAGACTTTGTGCCATGTGACCCCATCTAGGGCTTAGGCCATAGGATTGGGGGAAATGAACTTCTGGTTCAGAGAGGGAAATATTTTATGTTGTGTGGTATGTGTGTATTTTCTGGAAGGTCAATCATTTGGGGTCCTTAGGAAATACCTTATGAAGTGTTTGAGTCCCAGAGGATAGCTGTACATTTCTTTGAAAGCTTCCGGATACTTGGCTGTGCTATCAGGATGGGTGGCCAAAAGCAGGAAAAATACACACTTCCAAATGAAAAATAGAAAAACATGTGAAAGTGCCAAGAGTGATAAGAAGTCCTTATTTGTGGAGTAACTAGAAAACATCCCGCGGTTATTAGAGGGAAACAAACAAGTAGATACGCTGTGGTCTGTTCTGGGTCTGCACCTCTGGCTATAACCCCAACTCTTTTCCTGTCTTCTGTAGTCAAACCTGGGAGTTGGGTATTTTCAAGGCAACCCATGGAAGTGCGATGAGATTTGCCAGTTTGGTATTGGAAGACCAGCAGTTATCTCTGTGTTGCCCTCATTTCTGGAGAGAGTTGCCTAGTTACTCACTGTACTAGAATGCAATAGAGAATGGTGGGGGTGGGGTGGGGAGTAGGGTGTGCAGACTTGAAATGGCTACAGCTCAAACAGCTGTATCCTGCTGGGCCTGAATATTCCTCGAACAACACTAAGATGGCCAGAGTTCAATGAGTGGTCAGCTGTACCTCCAAGGGGCAGGATGCTCAGAGGAAAGTCTTGCTCCAGATGGCCTCTTGAAATCACTCATGCTGTTGACCAGAAAAGTTAGGCTCTTGGGGTCAAGCTCAAAGGTCTTGGGGGAGGTTTTCATTCCTGGATTGCAATCTAGACCCTGCATCCTACCAGCTTTGCAATTTTGGGCAAATTACGAACCTCCCTGAGCCTCAAAGTCCTTAAATGTAAAATTGGAAGAAAAGTTCCTACTCTATAGTATTGTGACCATGATTTGAGAAAACATATATAAAGTGCTTAGCACAAGGACCTGGTATATGGTAAGAATTTAATAAATACCAGCTGTTATTAGATGCTTCATTGGGATACTGGGCAGTCATCAGGGAGGAGGAGGGTGAGAATTACTGTGCTTTACACTATACAAAGAGACTTTCCATATATGTTATACCAGTCTTAATAATAGATACTACAAGTTTTTCCAAACTGGTCTGACAATATGGAACACATTATCATGCTAAGCAGCTGTCACTGTACTGCATTTATAGGACCCCCACCTGTCACAAAGAATGCAAAACATGCTCCACAAATACCTGGGATCATGCCCTCTGTGTGTGTATCATCATGTGGGTGTGTTGGAAATATCTGGACCCTACCATTTCATGTTAAAGTCAGCTAACATTTTAATCCAAAACCTTTTATCTTGTATGTCTTCAGCTTGAGATAAACAGAATGGTGAGATATACAAATGTGCCAATGAAAATAGTTATTTTACTTCATTTTCTTTTCGGCTTTCCATTCTTCACTAGTCAAGAAAGGATACTGCCTAAAACTCCTGTGATGCCCTTTTCATTCTGACATTACAAACTAAGATGTGTTTCTGTGGTAGGTCCACTGGCCAAAGGGGATTTTTCTCATATCTCATCTCTTATCAGCAAGACTGCAATAAATTATTTCTCTTCGCTTGTGCTCCTTCCAAAGCACTCTGCCCACCTCTCTTGGTTCAGGGTGAAAATTATAAAACAAAAATCTGACCTTGTTGCTCTCTCCTTTAGTGATCCCTCTGCTCCAGAGGGAGGCTTCTCAACCTTGGCATGATTGACATTTGGGGAGGATAACTCTGTTGTGGTAGCTGTCATATGCATTGCACAATGTTTAACCGTACCGTTGGCCTCTCCACAATAGATGCCAGTTGAACTTCTTCAGTTGTGACAACCAAAAATATGGAAAGACATTGTCAAACATCCCCTGAGAGAGTCAGATCACCGCTGGTTAAGAACCACTGTTGTAGGGTATTTTCATCTTCGTACCTGCGTCTTACAAGGTCCTGCATGCTTCCATCTCACCTTTCTTTGTGGGCTGCTTTCTCAGCACTGCTCCTCTGTTCTGTGATGCAGCCGAGTGGAAACTATTTGAGGTCCTTGACTATGGCTCTTTCACTTTTGCTGAAATTCTGAGTTACGGGCTCAGTGTTTTCACTGCCGTAACACTTACTATATTATAACTGCCTATATGTTTTTCTGTAACATGTTCCCTTTCCAACTCCCTCCCATAGCCTGTAAGCATGATGAGGACAGGACCCTATCTCCTATACTCACTCCTGTGTCCCAGTAGCTAGTACAATGCCTGTTATAACATAGATGCTCAATAAATATTTAATGTGCTCCTTGAAAAATCACTCCCTGGAAGAAAGGAATTTTTCCTTTGGAGTCCTTTAATTTGTGGAGCCCATAAGTAGGTCTTGCTGACCTGTTTGTCCATACATTAGTGGACCTTAATTATAGGATGAATGTTCTGGATTTTGAGGTTGATTCCATCAATCCCCTTGACTGGGTGCAAGTTTATGCTTGAGCATTCTGGGCCGAGAACTGTTATTAGTTCTTAACATATGATCATCAAAACATTTTTTAAAGGAAGAAAGGGGACCTGGAGCCAGCAATTCCCAGGTCTGGCTTCTGAGCTCCTGAAAGGAGCAAAGCCAGCACAACATAGGGCAGGATAAAAATTCAGCTCAGTGCAAACACAGTTAATGAGAGAGCCTTTGAGTAAGAAAAGTTGCTGACAAAAATCAGGACTATTTAGTCTAGAGGAGAAGATTGAGAAGCAATCTGATAGTGGTGCTTTAAACCACCTGCAGCCTGGGGCCATTGCAAACAATTCAGATGGATGGTCTGTTTGAGGTGAGTGGACAGGCCCAAACTTGTGTCTACTGAGAGGGGATTGCTTGTTAAAGGAATTTAAGTAGGCACTCTCTAAGGTGTAATTTCAACTGAGCTTTTGGAGCAAGTCTGAGAGTTAAAAAGCAAAACAAACTTTGCTTAGGGACTGTCCCCAAATTTCCCACTAATAAGTTGTTTACCATGGATTTAAATTTGGGACTTAGATGAGAATTGTAGGCCATCTGGCTTTCTCCCTTGGCTCCAGATGAGACAGCATTTAAACTAAGGCAGGTGTTTGTTGCTTCTTAAAACATACACACACACACACACACACACACACACACACACACACACACACTCCTACCTTTGCACACAAGTACACACTAACTCATGCTATTCCCTGTGATACAAAGTGCTAGATGCCCCTTTTCTTCCAAGGTCCCTGTCACAAGTTGGTTCTTCTACTGTTACTTACATATCTGGTTGCCTTTATCCTTGTTTAGATTATGAATTACAGAATGCTGGAAGAGAACATAGAGGCCCTAGTTCAGTCAAGTTCTTATTATGCAGAAGATGAAGCTGAGGCACAGAGAAGATAAAGAACTTTTCCAAAGCTCAGAGAGATTTAGAAGACTAGGTCTACTGCCAGCTCTTTGGTCAACTCTCAACAACATCCTTTACTTACGAATAATACAGAGGCAGCATAGAGAACCAGAAGGTCCTAGAAAGTCAGATCAGAAAAGAACTGGTGGAATGTTTAGGGTTCCTCAGGTGTAAGCAGCCTTTCTTGGCCAAGGTTTTATGCAAAAACAAAGCCCTATAGAAAGTAATTTGAGTTAACTATTTTCTCAGTTCTCCCAAGTGTGGTACATATCTGGTACCAGTCTAGATGCATAGAAGAAAAGTTAATCAATTGCATAACAATGACTCTCTTAGGGTGTTGGGGATTCATACTCTAGTGCAGTGTGTGGCAAACTTTTTGTAAATATTTTTGACCTTGTGGACCACATGGTTTCTGTAGCAACTATCAGTTTGTAGCATGAAAGCAGCAAAAGACATTATATAAATTAATAAATGTGGCTGTGTATCAACCAGACTTTACATACTGAACTAGGCAGTAGCTGGGTTTGGTCTGCAGGCTGAGTAGGAGTTTGCCTGTTCATGCTTCAGTGGAATTCAATTGAAGAGGGTTGGGTGCAAGCAACAGAATATACTCATACTGACTGAAGGAGAAATTATTCAAGGGACCATAGAATGACTCAGAAACTAAAGGCCCCTGAGAAGCTCCAGGGATCCATTTACAAGTTCCCAAGGGTATTCCAATTAGGAAAAATCAGTAAGTCCTTACAGACAGTCTCATTGGCTTAACTGGGCAATGAGCCCACCACTTAATAGACAGTGGCATCATAAGTAAACTCATAGGAGAGGGTTAAGTCCACACATGAAAACTGAGGAGCTCTAGAAAGAAGGGAGAATGGGGATGGGGCCACCAAAAAGCAATGCCTGCCCACTACAGAATCTTTCTGTATATAAAGAGACATGTTCTTTCTGAATCCTGGCATCAGACAGTTGGAAAACAAACAAAGCACCTTTAGAGTCAGATGCAATCTCAACTCCTAGCCCAAATCTTGAAATCTCCTGCATAAAAAGTGTGGAATGGGGTTAGAGAAGAGTCGTGGACATCTTGTCCAAATTCTAAAGCCAGACCCTGACTTGTCAATCTCCATGCTTAACCAGCACTAGACTAGAAGCTCCACAAAGGCATAAACTAGGTCTGTTGTGCTCACCGTAGTAATGTCCAGGGTCTGAAATAGTATGAGATGCCTCCCAGGTCATTTAGGCATTGATTAGCTTACTTATTTACTTAACAAGAATTGGAGAGTCTGCTCTGTACCAGGCATTGAGCTGGACTCTGGAGATTCAATGGTGTGCAAAGACAGAGTTCCTGCCCTTGTGGAGCTTAATATGTTGGGAGTAGGAGAGAAGAGATGGATTATAATAAAAAATAAGTCAAATAAATGTAAAATTATAATATTGATAAATGCTGCAAAGTAGTGGGAGGAGGGTCCGTCATACATACAAGCAAAGGGCTTGTAGATATGGTGAGAGGAACTCAGGGAAATCCTCCTTAAAGAGGGGGAGTGAAGTGGGTTGTGGGGAAGAGCATCAGCAAAGACGAGGGATGTGCAATGAACACTTGCAAGGGCAAGCTTTGAGGATTCCAGCCTCACGGGAGTTAGAGGGAGCAGAGTAGGGCAATGGGAAGAACATCAAGAGGTTGTCAGATCTTGTCTTTAATCTTCATTCTGTCTCTTTACTTAGCTGGGTGCCCAATGGTGAGTTGCTGAATTTCTCTTAGCTCCAGGGTGGATAACAATAATAGTAATAATAATAACAAGAATAACAACAACACCTACTAAGGTGTCAAATAAGAAAATGCACTTGGAAGTGTGTGTTTTGGAAACTAAAGCAGTGGTATAGACTTCATCTTTGTGGGGCTCTTCCCAAAGAACTACTGAATCAGAATATCTGGGTTGGGGGTCACAAAAACTATTTTTTGAAAGCCCGAGGAGTTATTTTGATATGTTACCAGTTTTGAAATTCAGACCTCCAAACCTCTAGGGGAAAAAAATGTAGTTTATGAGGTTGTTGGCAAGAAGCTGGAGAAAAGTGGCAGAGGCTCAGTCCCGGAGGGCTTACAGATGAGAGGGACAAGATGAAAACTCCCAGTTACTCTTAGTCCTTTCCATTTTTCAGATGCTCAATAGCACCTCTAGGGTAAAGCCTTTAATGCTGAGTGTTTATTAATCGGGATCCTGGCTTACAGTCTCCCTACCCTGCTTATCCCTCTACTGCAGATCTGGTTCCCCAGGAAACAGACCTAGGTGGTGAGGAGGCAGGTTATTGTGGCATGAGCTCAAGGTCAACATTTGGGGGAGGGAAGAGTGCAGGACAGGATGAGACAGAAAAAGCTGAGCTGTGGTATAGTCACAGCAAAGGCCTCAGCTGATCCCATGTGGTACTCAGGACCTGGGGAGCCCCTGCAGTACCCCACATCAAGGCAAGTATACCAGGTACTGGGGAGGGGTGTGACCTCAGGTGAAGCAATTCCCAGAGGTCAGCTGTGTGCTCTCAGAGGCCAGCACTCATAGCATATGGGGGAATTCATCCTTCGGTCCTGAAAGGATCTGGGCAGCACAGCACAGGCTTCACTGCGGCCTCATTGCTTTAAGTCCACCTTCCCCTTGTTTAAAAGCCATTTCCCCCCATTGCCCACCAAAGAGGTTGGCACTCAGAATTTAGCACCATCTACACCTGAACTACACTTCTAGTAGATTTTCTGCTATTTTATTATATGGTCCTTTTGTTCCAGCTGAACTGGACTGCTGCCCTTTTCCTAAGACTAACCTACACTTCCCTTGCAGCTTGGATCAGTTGGCCCTCATCCCTTCTCATTAATTTCTCGCTATCCTTCAAAGTACATGTAATAGACAATTAAAAATTTTTGACTGGCTACAAACTCCTCTTTTCTTCCATTAATAATATGTGCTCCCTCCCAAGCTCTCACCTCTCTCTCTTTCTCTCTCTCTCTCTCTCATACACACACACACATGCACACACACACACTCCTCTGTTTTGTGCTTGGAGTATCTTGGCCAGAGGTGTTAGTATATGATGAGGTTCTAATCAATTGTGAAAAGAGCAAAAGACGCACTTACTTAGAATATAAACACTTCCAAATTACTCTCTAAGTCAAAAATGTGTGAAAACAATCAAAGGGAATACATAAGAAGTTAGGTCTTTCAGCCTGATTTCCAATAAGCTCAAGCCCACATTTTCAATAGGTCTCTAGTCTAAGAATGCTAAGTCAAATGTTTCTATGTCTTCAACTATTCCAAAAAAATAAATAAATAAAAAGGAAAACAACCAGACCATGACAAGAACACACTGGACTTAGAGCAGGAAACTGAAGTCAGGTTTGTGTATTCTTCCAATTTGAAAAATTATTCCTTTGAACAAGTCAATTTCCTCCTCTGGACTTGTGTTTTCCCATTTCTAGGAGCACTAATGTTCCCATCAGTCCTAATGGTCTGTAATGGTGAGAAAAGGAAAGAGGAAAAGGAAGCTTACCAATTTCTGTCTCTTCCTGTCCTCCGACCCTCTTGTCCTATAGGATACAGTTTTATTGAAACCTTTATCATCTCTCAATGAGCCATATTCTCTTGCCCTCAGGCCTTGAGCATTCTCCTTTCCCGAGCCAACTTTCTCTTGCACTGATTGATCCCTATGAATGCTGTAAGTGTCAGTTTATATGTCACCTTCCCTAAGAAACTTCCCTGGACCATTTGTATGGTTGGCAGTCAATGCTAGGTACTCCTATAACATTCTGTACTATCAAAATATGTATCTCATCTTATGTATTTACTCATTTAATTGTGTCCATCCTCTACCCTTACTTCCTAGACTAATTTCTACCAAAGCAGGAAAACATAGGAGAAACTTAAAAATTGACCCTTGGATGAATTAATCGATGAACAAATGTGACATAAACCAATGAAGAAACAGTGCAAGACCAATGAGCATTTGCTTCTGGTCCTCATTTTTAATTCAGATATCTATTCATCCTTCCCTCACTGCAAGACAGATGTTCACATCCAGCCCATGAATCGCCAGTGAGAAAGGTCATTAACCACCAGAGGGAAAATAATGCCGACTGAGGTTCTAACCTCCTTTGACTTTCCAAGAACTGCTTTGAGTACATTCTGTTTTCGAAGATCAACCTCTCTCCTGCTTCCAAAATCCTGTCCCAGCCTGTCCAGCTCATCCCTGGCCCTGGTTGCAGGGGGGGATATTGAGTCCTGCAGTTTCTGAGCCAGTTCTAGCCAAAAAGCAGAGATTGGAGAAAGCAGGATTTGATTTTCTTGGCCTCTGAATGCTCCCTGATTATTATTTTTTAATATCCTGAGCAAGATTAGGATGAAGCAGATTAGGGAGAAGTCATGAGATTAAGTCATAACTGAGCTTCTCTCTGCTGCAGGCTTTCCCTTGAGAAAGGACTCTGGACGTATCCTTCTGTATAACAGGATAGGACTTGGGAACCAAATTAAATGCATTCCATTAATAATCTTTCCTTCTTTGCTGCCCCCCACTCATTAGTGGAAACTGAATGAGATGAAACATGCAAGAAAGACTCAGTCACTGAAGGTAATGTTACCACGTCATCTCTCCTCCCAGTACAGACATTGGTTCTCCTCATCCTTGGAATTCTGTTCTAGGATCATAAAGGGTCCTGCCTTTGCCTTCCATGCCCCTCTCCCCTACTGGATTACTGTTATTTCTTGAAATCTCAAATCCTAACTTTGAGCTTTCAGTACTAAAGTTTGAAGTCCCAACTGTGTCAATTCCTTACACCAGGACGTTAGGGAAGTCCCTCTCTCGGCCTCACAAGGGTTTGGCGAGTGTTAGACATGATGGCAGAGATGAGAGAGCCTGACACAGACTCTAACACAAAGTGGGTTATCAGTGAAAGCTCATTCATCCAGTCACTCTTATGGGTGACCAGAGGCTGTCCCAGTGTATGCCTGTTGTCTAGAATAATTACAGCTAATGACCACCTTCCTCTAAAAAGTGTCCCATTTGGATGGTCAGTTTTATGGCCACCCTAGTTATGACTCAGACATCAATGTGATTCACTTTTTAATTGTTCACTAGAGAGTTCCTCTGAAGCAGTGGCATCTACCATAGACACACTTTACCAAAAATACTCAGTGGTCCCACATCTTTCTGTCTTTCTTCCTTCCCATTTTTAAGCCAAAGGCAGTCTCATGTACTTTCCACTCTTTTGTATTGAGAGGGACATTTTTGAGATCAGAAAGAAGTGATAGAAACCACCCCACCCTGGATCTCTTGGCAGGGCCCCACTAACTTTTATTTTTTCCCACATTTCCTTCTAAGGAAGTCAGATCCCTTAAGGCAAAGGCCCAGAACATTCCAGAGTGCTCTGGGGTAATAAATGTGTGCAAATGGTAGGTTCTTAGAGAATTCAATGTGGCATTTTGTCCAACAGGATTCAGGCATGAATGGTTAATCAGCAAGTGCTAAAGGGAGAAATTCTTAAGATAGGGAAGTAGAGGGGCATCTACGCCAGTGCAAAATGACCAGAAAAATACAGAAAATGCCTTGAACATCTATCTGCCCAATAATGCCAGCCTGCTTAAGAGGAGATTTGGTAGAAGACTGTGTTTTTACTATTTGGATGAAGCCAAGGAAGCCTTTAGGATGAACAGGAAGGCCTAGTGATATATTGATGAGGAAGGTGGGGATTATAATCAGTATGGCACCGTTCTAGAATATACAGCTAGATAAATGAAATGGTGATGCTTTAACTTTCAATACTAGTCTTCTACACAGTATTACTCTGAAGCCTCATGTCCCATGCATACGTGTTTACATCAAAGTTCTACACCTTCTTTTCTAATCATTTTTTATTTGAGCCTAGTTCCATAAGCTTCCTCATCTGGTTTATTGACTGCACTCTTTAGTCTCTTTTTCAGTGGGCCATTCTGCATAAAATCTGGTCAGCACGCCTCCACGCACATGGCCCTGGATCACCTCTGGACCAGAGCAATGCAGGTGGAATTCAGAGTGTCCTGTCCATGCCAAGTCCCTTTTCCTCTGACACCTCTGTAATAGGGAACTGGTCAGACTGGTCTCCATATGTTCCTCCAAATGAGGGAAAGGCATCAAAGCCAACTGCTACCAGATTTTAAAATATTAATAATAATAATGATTTTGTAAAAATCCAAAGGGATGCCTGTTCATGGTGTGTTATGTTTCCTAAGCAAATGTGGAAGGGAAAAAAAGGGGAGGGGAAATAGAGCCAAAACCAAGAATAACATCCGACCTGGTGCTGCCAGCCTGTTCCAGGTCTTGAAAAACAGGAGGCTGTATCTAGGCTGGTTTCTGGGAAATAAAGTGGATCTGTGTATTTGCTTGTTGGTGTAGTAGGAAACGTCTGCCTGCCAGCGCAGCAGGGAGCAACATGTTGCCATTGGATCAATGGACCAAGGTGCAGCTGTGTTCTCACTAAGTGAGGAGCTAATTACTGAAGAAAGATACAAATTGCAAATCTGTGACTTCAGGTGGAAACTATGACCTAAGGTGAACAAACAAGACTCTTGCAGATGGAGGTATGCAAACTAGTAAGAGACAAAGGAGAATCAAATGTTGGCATGTTAAGTTTCTGCAATTTGAAATAGGCTCCAAAATTGAATGCAGAGCCAGGAAAAGGTTAGAAGTAAAGAAGACAGAAAGAGAACACCCTCCTTAAAGTGCACAAGACAAAGACCCAATACATGTGGTCATCCAGGAAGTATCAGAATATGTCCATCATACACTTTCTCCCATCTATACATTCTTCTTATTCAAAGCCTCCAATGGGTCAGCTGACCCTGGAAAGGTTATCTTTTTCCTTTAAACAGGAATGAAAACATCCTCTCTCTGTCAGATGACTGTTTTCAATGATCTTTCCTACCAATAAGCAAGGTGCTTATTACCACTTTGATAATGTTTTTTTGAAGTTTCCTAATCCTCACTAGTTGAACATTCTTTCTGATATGTGATCTGCTCTTAATTTGTTCTCTCATGCCACTCAACTAGTTGGAAAAAAAATTAATAAAAGGAAAATGCATTTTACTATGGCCACTAGTAATTCAGGGAGATAGACACAGTGTGAAAGTTATTACGGAAAACAGTATGGAGATTCCTTTAAAACACTGAAAATAAACTTACTCAATGGTCCAGCAACCCCACTCCTCGGCATATATCTGGACAAGACTCTAATTTGAAAATATACATACACCCCAATGTTCATAGCAGCACTATTTACAATAGCCAAGATATGGAAGCAACTTAAATGTCCATCAACAGATGACTGGATAAAGAAATTGTGGTATGATGTATATATATATGTATATGTGTGTGTGTATATATATATATGTATGTATGTGTGTGTGTATGTGTATATATATATACACACACATATATATATGTATATGCAATGGGATACTACTCAACCATAAAAAAAAGAAAAAATAATGCCATTTGCTGCAACATGGATGGACCTGGAGATTGTCATTCTAAGTGAAGTAAGCGAGAAAGGGAAAAAAAATACCATATGATATCACTTATATGTGGAATCTTAAAAAAATAAGAGGGGGGCAAAAAATGAACTCATTTACAAAACAGAGACAGATTCACAGACATAGAGAATAAACTTATAGTTCCCAGAGGAAAAAGAGGATGAGAAAGGATAAGTTGAGAGTTTGGGATTTACAGCTCTAACTAGTATATATAAAATAAATAAACAACAAGATCCTACTGTATAGCACAGGGAACAATATTCAATACCTTGTAATGGTCTACAGTGAAAAAGTATATGAAAAGGAATATACATGTATAAATGACTCACCAGGCTGTATGCCAGAAATTAACAAAATATTGTAAATTGAGTATACTTCAATAAAAAAGTTAAAATTACGGTATCTCACTATCAGACTGTTTGGTTACTAACATGTTGTGTAACTCTGAAACTCAGTTTCCCCATTTACAAGGTTAAGAGGACTGGTCCCTTCTACCTTATATGGCTATTTTAAGAACCCAGTAAAAAATAATCTAAAAATGATTTGAAAAGTATAAAATGTGTTTGCAAGGCAAATTATGGTTATGACTTAACAACAAAGACTGTCTCATTACTGATTTAATTCTTAAATTAAAAGATTCACATTTTAGAAATTAAAAAAGGAATAAAGGAATCTCCAACAGTTCTTTCTTTGTCAGAAAAAAAAATGCTTCCAGAGAGATTCCTTGAACTCACATTCCATTTTGCACACTCCTTGAAAATTACATAAAGAAGTTAAATTTCAGATGTGGGATAAACCTTTTGTCTCTATCTGGAAGAGTAAATGTCTGTTTCCATTAAGTGATCCCAATTTCAAACATTTCATCTCAGCCATAAGTCATCATTCTCTACTTGGAAGGCAGAGGGATAAATTCTGACACAGAATGGAAATTCAAGAGGTTGGTGACTGACAAAGATTCTTTATTTTTAAGAAACTATGATGAGAATTGCACTGGCAAACAACAACTGTGTATGTGTACGTGTATACGTGCAAGTGTGTTTTTCCGTTTTAGGATCAAAGTAAATTGTAATGATGTGAAAGCAGAAAGTAATTTTTACTTTTCAAACATCACTCCAGAGAAGCATGACTGACTTCAAAAAGGGACACCAAAAAAAAAAAAAAATTAAAAGAGAAAAAAATCCCAGGGGGAAAAAGAATACACATATAGTTTGAGTTTAGTTACTGGCTTTAGTGACTGTAGATTTCTATTGCTTTTCCACCATTTCACCCCTTTCCTCCTTTCTAACAGAACCCTGCTGTGGATCAGGAATTATACCCTTCCCCACAAAGCCATATGTTTCACATCACAAGCATGGTGATCCCATTGCCCTGCCAGCAATTGGTTTTGAATGGGCATGTGCCCCCACTTTTGGTTAGACGCTGATATATGAAAGGAAGTCTTCTGGGAGGTTTGTGGAAAAGATTCCTTCATTTATTTCATGATGCAACCTCTTGTTCTGTTGGAAGATGACATGGCTGAAATGAGACAGCCTTCTTGTGATCCTGAAAGGAGCTAGCCTAAGGGTGGCACATCAGAAGAGTAAAGTTACTCCAATGATAAAAGTAAAGAGATCCTCGTGCTATTATTAGTGGCAAATAGCTAGCCTTGGAATTGCCCTCCCCCTGGGTTTCTTTTTGTATGAGCTGTAAACATCCCTGTAATGTTAAGTCAACTTGAGTTGGGGTTTTTTTTTTCAGTTGGCTGCCAGTGTTACCCTAACTGACTAATTCTCTGTCTGTGCTTAAAAGTTGGTGCTGACTCTGTGATGGCATCAATACAACACTGAATGAATGTGAGGTAAGTGAGCTGAGTTGGTACCATGGAAACATTAATCAATCACAGTCAAATGACTTGTCAAATGGACTGAATGCATTCTCTGTCCTAGGTATTGTGCTAGATTCTTAAGTTAAGAATTGTCATCCAAATATTTCAGCCATGCCCTCCCAGTTCTGGGCCATTTCAACATCTGATCAGCCCTATCCTGCCTGATCAGGGCAGGACATCTCTGTCCTATTAAGAACAACAATTTCTGTTCTTTGAAAGCCCAAGAGCTAGTGCTCCCATAATTTCAAGTATGTGGCACTATAGTCTCACTAGCCATCAGGTATATACACACTGCTCTGAGCCACAATTTCTCCCACAAATTAACCTCTGCTTCTTTTTGTCACAAATCGCTTATTTGCCATGATATACTTGCTGTATATATATTTTTCTCAATCCACTTGAAGTAAAAAGGAATGTTTTAGAGCACTGCATCTTGGCTCAATTAGGACTTGCTAAATGGATTATTGTTTTCCATAAAGCACCTGTTATGTACTAGGCATAATGCCAGTGGCTTTAGGGGACATAAAAGTTAAAAATGCAATCCTTGTCTTCGAAAGGTTTACAATTGAAGAGAAAAGACATGTAAATAGTTGGTTACTGAATGAGTCAGTTTGTAGCCTACCAACAGTATGAGTGAGGAACTCAAAGGAACAGAGAGGGACAAACTACTCTGGTTGGTGTCATCTGGCAAGCCTCCATGAAAGACACGGAATTTGAGCTACACCTTGAAAGACATGTAGGCTTTCAGTAAACAGTGGGAGTCCAGACATGAGCACCATACACGGAAAGAATAGCATCAACCCTGGGGTCAGAAGCAACCTGCAAGGCAGGCTCACTAATAGGGCCGATCAGATGCTGAAATGGTCCAGAGCTGGGAGGGAATGGCTGAAATATCTGGATGACAGAAACCAGACTCCAAGATATCTTGACAGGCTGGAACGATAGACTGAATCTAACATGAACTGGGCTAAATGTACCATTTTGCATTTAATTATTAAAGGGAAAAAAGTTCACAGTCGCAGCTGCTTATGGGAAAAAGACTCTATGTTTTTGTTGAATGTAAGCTCCATATAAATCAATGCTATCATTGCCAGAAAAGCTGAGGCATGCCTAAGTCCTATTTCTCTCCAAAAATATAAGATTCCTTTCTTTTTCTGTTCAAAGCTAATCATAACAGACAGATCAGTTTTCTACTGCTGCCATAATACATTGCCACAAATGTAGTGGCTTAAAAGAACACAAAATTATTTTGTTATAGTCAGAAGTCCAGTACAGGTCTCACTAGACTAACATCTAAGTGTTGGCATTGTTTTCTGGGGCTCTGTGGAAGAATTCCCTGTTTGTTCAGATTGTTGGTAGAATTCTGTTCCTTGGGTTTGAGGGACCAACGTCCCTATTTTCTTGCTGGCTGCAAGCTGAGGGCCACCCAGAGCAGCTAGAGGCCACCACATTCCTTGGCTCATGGCCCCTTCCTTCATCTTCAAAGCCAGCAGTGGCAGGGTGAATCCTTCTCATGTCACATCTCTCAGACCCTCTTCCATCACTGCATCTCACTCTTTACTACCAGGAAATATTCTCTTATTAAATTGTTATTAAGTTGGGCCCACCTGGATAATCCAGGAAAATTGCCTCATCACAAGGTCTGTAACCTTCGTCACATTTGCAATGCCCTTATCCCATATAAGGCAACATATTCACAGTATTGGGGATTAAAGCATGAGCATCTTATTGGAAGCATTATTCTGCCCTCTCATCTGAACTGTTCTCAGTCCTGAGTGCCACCCTTGGCTCAACATTGATAAACTGGGGTGAATCTAAGGGAGAGTGACCACAGTAGAAAATTCAAAACTGTGTCATGTAAAGCATGTTTGAGAAAACTGGGAATATTTTCCCTGGAAAGTCAGGAGTAAGGGGAAGCATAATAGCTGTTTCATGTCATCTTAATGCTTGTCATACAAAATGGACTTATTCTGTGTTACATAGAATGCAGAGCAGAATCAAGGGAAAAAGAAATAAGTTTTAGCTCAATGTAGGGAATGTGATTATTGGTCTCGAAAAATGGTCTTAATGATATGAGCCATGCCTCTTGGTATTCATGCCCTTATTAGTGTTTCTTCCCTCTACATTGAACTTGGGCTGGCCTAGCACTTGCATTAATCAGTGGAATGCAGCAGAAGTGACTATGCAAGACTTCTGAGTCCATCCATTAGGAAGCCCTGGCAGCTTCCACTCTCACATTTTGGTGAACCCTGACCCATCATGACAGAAGTCCAGGTACCCATGTGGAGCCATGTGGAGAGGCCAGATGAAGAGGAGAGGACCTAAGACCACAAGGAGAGGGAGAGAATCCTTAATGTCCCAGTTGAGTCTCCATGTAACTGCAACCTCATGAGAGACTCCAACCAAAATCAATAGTACTGACCAACTGAACCCAACTCAAACTGCCAACCCACAAAATCATGAGCTAAATAAATGGCTGTTGTTTTAAGCCACTAAATTTTGGGTTGATTTGTTATGTCCCCAAACCTAACTGATACACCTGCTCAGCTAATTCGATGTGTGTGCTTGTGCACACATTAAAGCACATTTTGAGTTTTTCATTTTACAAGCCAGAGATTCTTTTTCTTTATTTTTGATTGCAAAATAACACCATTGGCTTTCCCAAGTCCTTTCATCTTCCTGCCAGCATTGTGCTTGATTTAATGTTGTTTATAGACATACGCCTGCCTTATTTGCTTTTCCTGACCTGGTGATTTCCTCTGTTACCCAAATGTATGGAACACTCTTAGTCATTTGCTGTCATAATTCATCTACATTTAAAAAATTTTAAAAAATAAGTATATCTCAACTGCAGCATAAGTCAGTAGTTAAAAACAGATAGTATAAAGAATATGTTTGAAACAAGTGAAAATACACAAGATAATGGAAAGAGAAGCAGAGAAAACAGAAACCCTCCAAAATTTTGACAAACATAGTGTTGTCATTGAGACTTCTTGTGATGAACTTAACAGCAAAGATGATCACAACATTTCCCCAAGGAAAACAGATATCAATTGGTAATAAGCATAACTCATCAGTCTAAAGAAACACAAACACGCTTGCAACTTGGGTTTTGTTTTTGTGGCAATTCAAGTGAGCCTGAAGCTTGGTGTTTTTCCTCTAAAATAACTGCATGAAATGATAAGACTTATAGACACACACACACACACACACACACAACACACACAGAGACATTTCCACAACAGTGTACAAGGTTCCAATTTCTCCATATCCTCTTGAACAATTGTTATCTTTTTTTTTTTTGGTTTGATAATAGCCATCCCAAGAGATGTGAAATGATAATCTCACTGATTTGCATTTTCCTGATGATTAGTGATATCCAGCACATCTTCATATACCTGTTGGCCATTTGTATATCTTCTCTAGAGAAATGTCAATTACAGAAGTTCCTCAACATATTAAATGTAGAACTACCATATGGGATCCTGCAATCCCACTTCTGGTGTATAACCAAAGAATTGAAATCAGGATCTTGAAGAGGTATTTGTTCATGTTCACTGAAGCATTATTTATTATAACCATATCCATAAAGATATGGAAACAACCTAAATATCCATCTACAGATGAATGCATGAAGAAAATGTGACTTATATACTTACATACATACAGTGGGAAATTATTCTTAAGATTATTCTCAAAATTATACTCTTAACAAAGGAAGTCTGTATAAGATGACTGATGTTAACTAAACCCATTGTGGTGATCATTTCACAAAACATGCAGATCAAACTATCATGCTGTATACCTTAAACTTGTACAGTGATGTGTGTATCAATTGTTTTATCGAGAAAAAGAAGGAAATCCTGCCATATACAACAATAAGGATGAACTTGGACGGTATTATGCTGAGTGAATAAAGCCAGTCCCAGAAGGACAAATGCTACATAATCCTGCTTATATGAGATATCAAAAATAGTCAAACTCATAGAAGTAGAGAGAAGAATAGTGGTTACTAGGGTCTGATGATGGGGGGTGGGAGAAATGGAGAGCTGTCCAATGGGTATGAAGTTTAAGCAAGATGAGCAAGTTCTAGAGATCAGCGATATAACATAGTGCCTATAGTTAACAATGCTGTTTGTATACTGAAAACTTTACTGAGACAGTAGATCTCACGTGAAGTGTTCTCACCACAAAAAGGAGGGAGCAGAGGAAACTTTTGGAGGTGATGGATGTGCTCACTATCTTGACTGTGGTGATAGTTGTGCAAGTATTTGCAGTATTTTCAAACTTATCAAACTGTATGCATTAAATACGTGCAGTTTATTGTGTATCAATTACATTTCAGTAAAGCTATTAAAAATGCCGTTTTGACTTACAGTCTCCAAAGTTCAGGACATCTGAGAAAAAGAGGTGACACAGGGGCAAAGAGTATTAACAATGACTATTTTCCATGCAGTATTTATTGTTGCTGTGTCCTATGCAGAGCATTTTAGGTATAGCACACTTTTTTTTTTTTAGCACACCTTTTAAAGCTGATGACAATCCTATAAAATAGGTACTTTTTAAATATTTTACAGGTAAGGACATCACCACTTAAGCAAAAATTTTTATTGCTTGCCTAATTGTACACTTTTAATGAACTTTTTAAAACAGATTATTTCCAGAATCACCTTAGTTAGGAAAGCTCAAATAGTAAGAAAATGTGATGAAATTCTTTTTTTCAAATTGAAGTATAATCAGTTACAATGTGTTGTATATTTATACAATGGAATACTACCCAGTCATAAAAAAAGAATAAAATAATGCCATTTGCTGCAACATGGATGAATCTGGAGATCATCATTCTAAGCAAAGTAAGCCAGAAAGAGAAAGAAAAATATCATATGCTATCACTCAAATGTGGAATCTTAAAAAAAAGAAGAAAAGAAGACACCAATAAACTCATCTACAAAACAGAAACAGAGCACAGACATGGTAAACAAACTTATGGTTACTGGGGGAAAGGGAGTGGGAAGAGATAAATTGCGAGTTTGAATTTCTATACCTCTGGTATGCCAAAATCTATTTGGGCTGAGGGAGGAAGCATCAAGTTAAAAAAATGTCCTCATCAAATAACAATATTAAATATTCTAAAAAGACATGCCAGATAACCACTTGAAAGAACAAGGTCTTATCCTATAGTTCAAAGAATGTATGGATTTTTGTGATTTTACTATTTCACTGAATTTTTTTAGTGTTTGTATATTTATTATGAAGATGTTTGCAAAATGAAAAGAAATCTGTGGGAAAAGCTGTGGGAATGCTACACTAGTAAGAAAGGGACAGTGCTCACCTTTTTAAGCATGCTGCCATTTAATTTTCAAAAACATCCGCTAATAGAGGTGCCATGGCATCTACATTTTCTGCAGTCAGGAACGGTGCCAGAGAGAGTCAAATCCCCTACTTCATTTATTCCTCATGAGCATCCTGCCAGTTGAGTAGTATCACTTTTACATAAATGCATTGGGCTCTGAGAGGTTAAGTGACATATTCAAGTTCTTGCAGGTAGAATGAAGTGGAGCTGGCATTATGATTCGTGTTTTCTTTCACTGCATCCTTCTACATGGAAACTAATAGGAGGTACTAGTAGTAGTGACAGGAAAACAAAAATGGGCATTGTATTACTCTCAGGGCTCCAGAACCTGCCAGACTTTTAACCATAGACAGTTGTTGGTATGTAGCTTCTGAGAACAAGGGCAGAGGCTCACACAGGCTCTAGTTACAGCTCTGCCACCATCTAGTTGGGTAGTTTCAACTCCCTCAACCTTAAATTCATGATGAGTTAAACAAGACCTCAAATAAGACAAACTCTTAGAACTTTAAATTTGAAGGAGTGGGTGTGATGAGACAGGAAATCTTTTCCAAATGGCTTACATCAATTTACATCACTATTGGTAAAAGAAAGCAATATGGAAATAAATATTAGACTCATTTACTTAAACTGCATCAAATTCACCTCTGGGAATTCCAGAGTATCTTGCACAAAGATGTTCATTACAATGTTCATTTTAAGAGAAAAAAGTTGGAGACAAGTTGTTGTCATTACTTCATAAATTAAAGCATCACCTGACGAAGGCTCAATTACCAGCACAGCTACACTCTGCTAATAGGATATCATGGACGGTTGGTATACTTTAACCATTTACCTTTGTTCCTCAGTGGTATAAGTGGGTGAATTCTCACAGCATCAACCATGTCCTCAGTACTTTGTAAGCCCCTGGAAAGGACATTAAAAAAGATAAGGAAACTAGAGGTGCCACCTCAGAAGTGGGGCTGCATTTCCCTCTTTCTCTTTTACTCTCTACTTTGTCTCTCCCTCCATGGGGACATGGGACAGGTAGCGCTACCTCCATCAGAATAGACTGATTTATAGAGCTAGAGATTCTGTGCCCTCAAAGCTTGACACAGAAACCCATTATACTCTCCTGCTGACCACACACACACACCTGGTAGAAGTAGGAGGGAGGAAGAACCCGAGTGGTAGGGGTTCTATGAGATCACAGGTCAAAGCATTTCTGAATAAAGTGGAGAGGTGATGTTATCTGATCCTGCTTCCAGAGGTGGAGCTTTGGTTTCACGTTGTTCTATCTCCTTTGCCTTTAATTTTTTTTTCTTAATTGACTGGGCACCTAAGATTCTGCATTTGTGTTTAATTACTTAACCCTTCCAACTCTCCTTAGAGGCTGAATACAGCCACTAACCCTGACATAGTAGAAGCAAAATATGTTACAAGGAAATAGGGGAAAAACCAGCTCTGAGAGCAAGTTTAGGAGAGGCAGATGAGAAACAGACACATGCACACAGCTACGTACATTCCTGGGTATACAACGCACATACATGCACCGTCTGTCAACGGGCAGCCCAAATTATTGTGGGAGTGTTTATTCCCGCTGCCATGGTTCTCCTCCTGCCTTCATAGCCCACCTCTCCATTTCACTGACCTTCTCACAGGAGGGACTGTAGGAACTCTTGATGAGTAGAAATAATTCTAGAGATAATGAACTTCCTGGGACTATTCACTGGAGTACAGGTCTCCTTTCCACTAGTCTTTTCTTATGAGATAATTTATTCTGGGTACTTTAGTAAATAAAACTTCCCTGGTGAAGCAGCCAGTAAGCTTAGATTACTCCAGAGAGAAGAACAGGAAGCTAGATAACATAGCATATCTTGGACAGTTACCCTGTACTGGTTGTTTTATATGTCATATCTCCTTTAATCACAATAATCTTAAGAAGTAGATGCTATCACCCTTATTTTATGAATAAAGCAGGGCTCAGAGTTTTACACACAGCAGAATAGATTCAAATCAAGGACCTTTATGATAAATCCATAGGCTATCTCCTTTGTGTAGACATTGCTTCAGGAGCAGATCCAAATACGGCAGCTTCTGATTCCACAGTATGTTCAGACTAGTATTTGGGGACCACACCTGACAAGAACCTTTAGAAAACTCTTTCTTGTTTTCTTGAGAAGATGATAGCCATGAAAACTGTATATCGATCTCTCCTTGACTCATTTTGTGCTTCGCACGACTTTTTGAGGAATATAACACTTTTCCATACATGTAGGAAACAGAGATGGACCAACAATGGAGCACCCAACTTGGAAATTTGTTCTTGCTGTTGTTGGCCAAGTGTATGACTGCCTTGTATCATCTGATAAAGAATCTGTGGCTGGGATACAGGTCTCTAATACTAATGCTGAGCTTTGTCCCATTGTCTCATATTTCACTTTACAGTGATGAATAATGATGGTGGCAGCTAAGAAAAGAATGGAGACAATCAAAAAATGTTACCATTGATGGAAAAGTGGTAAGGAAATAGTTCTTTACCCATTGAATTTATGAGCAGTGAGTCAAAAGTCTGGATGGGGAGAAAAAAAAAACAACAACAAATGCATTGAAAGGTAATTATCAGAAGAAAGAAGGATGAAGAGAACTGTGACCCTTGAGAAGAGAATTAAGAGTGAAAAGACCTGGATACAAATCCTAGATGCTACAACACACCTGAGTGGTCTTGCACAAGTCAATTCCCTCTCTGGGCCCCTATTTTCACAAGAACAATGAGATGGGCAGGGGTTTGATGATCTCTAAGATCCTCTCCTGCTCTAAAATTCTGTGTTCTGTAGCTGTGCAGCAAGAGGTGAACACTGGCCTCTTTCCCCAGAAGAGCCTTGGGATATTTTGATCATTAAAGGGATTAGCTGTCCATTTGCAGGGATGTCTCTCCAATGAGAGACATAGAATAGCCCAACACAGTTTTAGTTTTGATTCACTTTATAAAGTACATATCCAATTCCCTGGCAAGTTAAGCCAAGCACATCTTCTCATGTGTTTTAGGAATCAAGGCATTCGGCTGATACAGAGAGCAAATGCCTCTTATTAATGTGTGACAAATCCATATGGAGGGAAAACACTGTTTCTTTTCTCCCATATGGCACAGCTGAGTAAGGCTGGCCTTTCTGGCCCTGAAATGGTTCCATGGACAGGTGGGTGGTTTATTCCACAGGCTGGTAACAATCTAGTGTGTGGAGAAGGGGAGGGATGAGAATTTCTCCATTATAGCCCAGGGCTGTCAGCAAGGTCTGTGACATGTGCCTTTGGCTCCTTTGTCAGGATGTAGGGTAGGTGAACTACTGTGAGGAAGAAGCGAAGGAAATCTCAAACTAATTTGAGTTCAGGACATGAGCTTTCCTCAACCTCAAGTTCTTTGGAGTTTTGGCCCAGCAAAGGTGGATTAACTTTTTATCCTGGAAAACCTTCAAACCCTTTCCACAGTCCCAATGTAGTGAGTGTGATGAGGTCTTTGGGGAAGAGAGGGAACAAAGTGGATGGCAACTGTCTAACCTACCTTCAGACTACAGGGCCAAAGGATTAAGACTCAGTGGCTTCTACTTTTAACATGATGTTAGCCCTTGCAAAAGCAACAACAAAAATCCAACTCAATCAGTACCTCTAGAATAATTCTACCTCTTTAAAAGGGTAAGGAATTATGCTGGAAAGAAACATGAGTCATGTCCTCTGCCCTCCAGTTAAGCCAATATGAACTAGAGAGGGATGGTGACTTTCATTGTCCCTGCAATTTGAGATAACAAAATCAAAACCTTATCTTTCATGAATAATCTTCTCAAGTTAAATTTTTTACTATTATCTTTTGATTGTGTTAAGGATAAGCAACCACTACAATAAGTATGTATTAATATACTCATTATAAGCCATATACCTAGAGTCAAACAAGTGTAAATATTTTTCTCTAATATCTAAATTACCATCATACACAATTAGGCACAAATGTGAAAGTTTTACTAAAAACAAAAAGCATTTAAGTGACAGCATGTCAGATTTGGAAGAAAACACCAAAGGTTTTACTACAATCCAGAAAACCAGAAGCAGGTAAGTTATGAGAATGGGTTTTGATAAACACACACATGCACACACATTTTGGTTTCCTAGAAATGGTGATGTTAATAGGTATGAAATCTATATGTATTGAGAAGGTTCCATATTGAACACTGAAGAACTTCCTAACTATGAGAATGATTTGAGTAGTAAAAGGAAGCTATATTCTTTCTTGGATATATTTGTGGACTCTTCAAATTCTAAAAATCTAAAATTTTTATCAAAGATCATCTAGTCCAATGGAGAAAACCGCCTGTAAAGTTTTTATGTCAAATTAATCCACCTTTGCTAAACTATCTCAAGGGATGGAAACTTATCCCCAGATATGATCCAGTACCATATAACTGCAACCATTAAAAAATTCTTCCTTATAGTGAATCAATATCTGTAATTTTCACTGGTGTCCATCTGGAGCCATGAAGCATATCTGATCTGTTCACATGATGAATCTTCGTATTTCCCAGATTACTTGTTACATCTCTTATACTTCTTCTCATAATTTCTTTCAGATTAAGCATACCAAATTATTTGAAATGAATGAGTAAGTGTGAGAGTAAATGGGAAAATTGGCAAGTATCACCAGGTAGGTAAAGGGATTTCAACCAACATTACTGGTCACGCACTGTTTCCACAGTGTACCAAGTTCTGAAGATCCTTTTTAAAGTCTGACACACTCCTAAGGGTTCTTCTTAGCTCAGAGTAGAATGGGTCTACTAACATTTACTGTGCTTTGCAGGAGGAGGGCAGTATTACTGAAGGACAGAAGGCAGAAAGTATGAGTTGACTTCACAGTGGCCTTCTCAAACCTGTGATTCCGCAAATAGCTCTATTTCTACAAAGGAGCTTAAGACTCTTAGTCTGAAAACCACAAGAGGGCACTGGACTACTACATGGACCCAGCTCTACTTCTCAACCAAAGTATAAAGCAAGGGTTGATATTGACATCACACTGACTCCGACAGTTGCAGATGGCAGCATCAGTTGTATGTCCTAAGCCTGTGTCTGAGACACAGTATGTAATCATGGATGATCTACAGAGATATTGGCTAGGAAATATGTATTCAGATGCTAAGCTTGGATTGTGCAAACTGCAGTAGAATTCACATACCACTTGAAAAAATAAAAAGGAGTGAAGTCTATTCCCAAAGTTCTAAGAAAAAATAAGGTGGTCATTAGGTCATTTAGGAGTTTTGAAAACAAGAGGGGCAATGTGGTGGTTGTCAGGAGCAAACAGCAGGAGTTAGATAAATGGAAGACTTCTGCATCTACTTTCAGAAACCCTGACACCTGACAAGGTTTGTGTTTGGCCCATGGTTTTCTCCAGACTGACATTTACACTGGACATCACCCAGGTTGTTTCTCTGCTCCTAAAGTGTTCTGTATTTCACGAGATTTTAGGAAAATCAGTCTCAGGCTAAAGGTACACTGAAAAACTCCCACAAATACAGCATGAGTCTACACAATGCCATCATACCATTTGAAAAAGGCAAAAATCCAGCAAAATAAGTTGTAGGTTAGTCTAAGTAACATCAACCAACAGATTGTTCGGGTCTGTGAAGAAGTGTCTGCCAATGCCGAAACAGTCAATCAAGTTAACTCAGTCAAATGTGAATCAACACGAGGAAAATAATCAGTCAAGTCAGTTGCTCAGAATCATGGAAATCAAACCCTAGACTGAAGACTAGTGTTTCTCACTTTTCAACAATTATGCTGAATATTGTGCATAAAATGACTCCTTTGGTATCATAATTATGTATGAGATACACTTATCCATAAAAATAACTAGGTAGATAGATAGATAGATAGACAGATAAAATAACTCAGATTGTTTCACAGAAATGAATTACTTGATCAGTTAAACCCAAGCTTCTTGCTATAGCAGGAAAGATAGGAGAGGGTCATTTTTTGAGGCAAGGTTTAACTCTTTGGAAGCAATGAGCACCTACAACAGTATTAATCCTCCTGAAAGAGGTTTCTGGCCATAGAATTGGTTTTTGGCAGAGCCAGTTGAAATCACTGAGGAGGAGTCTCCCCTCCTTCTCGTCTCTTGTTAATTTACCTGCATTCATAGTTATGGGTACGTGACTTCCATTTTTCAGTATGGCATAACCTTCATGATTTTGAACCTCTTACTTCTGTTATCCTTCTAACATTTGGCCCAGGCTCTGTGACTCCTTTATGCCATCATGGACGAATGTGAGCTCTCACTTTTTGCCTTCCAGTTTCATCCCAACTTTTCTCCCTAGGAATCTTGCTTTTCTTGGAATTGCTCTATCTATGTCATTGCCTTGGTTTTTAGGCTCCTTTTAGTGTTGGGTATATTGAGTCTGTTAAAGATATCTCAGTCACTTGACTTGGCTTTGATCAACTTGCCTGCTTGGCGTCTATCTTTTAAGCCAAATTTTTCCTCATGATTTTATAGTTTTCTAAGTTCTGGCCACTAATTTCTGCACATTCTTTGTTTCTTGACTCTTCTTAGCTTAAAACACTGTACTTGAACTTTTATCTTGACCTCCTCAGTTCTGTTTTCAGAGCTCTACCTTTAACATGGCCAAACTGATGGTGGCCATCCTCTTTGCAAGGCTCTAATCCCAGCACAGACCTCATCTTTTGGCATACTCCCCAGCACTACAGGGGAGGTGAGTTCAGAAGAAATTGTCCCAGCACCTTCTCTTTGCATTTTTTCCCCCAATGGTGGGACTTTGAAGCTGCCTTTCTGGCCTATCTTCCCTGTTACCAAACACACACTTTTTAAAATTAGGAAATGAAAATGATAGTTCTACTCCAAGCCAGGAGTTTGTCTAGTGTGCTCCAGGAAAAGAATGATTAATGGAGCTAAAGCTTTATGCCTGAGCCAGGGGGTGGCAGCTAGTGGGGAATAACTAAGACATACCAACCCAGCCATAGCCTCGGATCAGGTGAACTGCCTGGCCTTGGGCCTGCTGGAGGCCCTTAAAGTTAGCTGGTGGCCCTGGCAGAACGTGTGCCCCAGTATGGCCCGGGTGGCACACATGGCCCAAAGGAACATGGCAATTTTCCGATTTTTTGGTTTATACAGAGAACCTACAGGAACTTGTCAGCAGCTGGAATATCCAGACTGGTTGTGCAGACCACCTAAAGTATATGGATGATGACAAAAGTTTCCTTTTGCTGAATGTCATGTGGACTCATTCCAAAGTCCTCTTTGGGTTTGAGGTCCTGTCTATAACAGTCCTTCACCAGAAAGGCGGGGGGAATAAAAGAAAGAAAAAATGTAGGGAATTTGAGTCCTTCTTTGTCAAAAGCTCAGAACTGAGAGTAGGAAAATTCTGTATGGTCTTGGCTGAGCAGTGGTTTTCCACCTCTCTCAACATCAAAATTAACCAGATTGCATGAAATACTCAAAGATGCATTCGCACAGCCTCACTTCACTTGAGCTTTGTGTTGCCAAGGAGTATGGCTTAAGCCCTCAGATCACTTGGGTTTAATGTCAGGTGATACCTAGGAGTTCATGGGCATGGTCTGTGATGATTATCACCCTTTCTCCATCTCTGCCTGCCACACTCTCATGCACTATTACTAACCCAAATGCCATTTCTTCCATGAGATCTCACCTGGATCCTCTCTCAACTCTCTGTCCCCCTCGTGCTTGAGGCTTCCTTTGCTTAACTTAGTTAAGTCTTCTTTTTACCATGTAAGTTCATTTATTTTCCTTCATTCAAAAAAATTGTCTTCACTATGACCTCTGCGAAAACAAATAGAATAAAAAGAAGTTTGCAAAAATAAAACCTACCCTTTACTCTCTCCTCTCAGAAGAGAGAACTGCAATCCCCAGTTATCACAAGGAAAGTAAGCATGAGCATCAAACAAATGACGTTAAGATTTGATGATCTCCATTCTAAGTGAAGCAGGCCAGAAGGAGAAAGAGAAATACCTTATGATATCACTCATACGTGGAATTAAAAAAAAAAGATGCAAATGAACTTATTCACAAAACAGAAACAGACTGACAGACATAGGAAACAAACTTATGGTTATCAGGGAGGGAAAGGGTGGGAAGGGACACGTTGGGAGTTCGAGATTTGCAGATACTATTTTATATAAAATAGATAAACAATCAGTTTCTTCCATACAGCACAGGGAGTTATATTCAATGCCTTGTAGTAACCTACAATGAAGAAGAATATGAAAATGAATATATGTGTGTATATGTATGACTGAAACCTTATGCTGTACACCAGAAACTAACACAACATTGTAGACTGACTATACTACAATTTAAAAAAAAAGAAAAGATTTGATGACACCCTAAAAATAAAGCCAATTGTGATTGCTTTAAAATGCATGATCTCATATGATTTCTACATGGGGCTCTTTCTTCTTTGATAAAATGGAGTTTGTAATGATTAGACCTAGAGAGGTAAAGTCACTCAGCATATAAATGAGGAGATTGGAATCAGACCTGGATTTCGTCTGTTCCTTTCTCTCCACCATTTTGCATCCCAGTATACCCCAGCATCCTTAGAGACAAAGGTCTGGAGGAAGCACAAAGGGACTTCTATTTTCATCTTTCAGTTCTGACAAGATGAGGATCAGCAGGCAGACCGAGACACTTGGGAATAATGGCTCTGCTCTCTCAACTGGCCCCCTCCCCTGCCTTTATCCCCACTCGGGTGACCTCAGCAGAACAAGCTTGCTCTGTAATGACCACTTCGTCAGCAGAAGCTGTGTATTTAGTAGCAGGAAATATAAGCTTTTGTGGTTAGTGTGACGTCACCCCACCCACTGAACAGGCCTTTATAATTTGACCACAAAAAGACTTGAAAGGGATAGACGCATACACACAGAGAAAGAGGCGATAGGACTGTCAACAGTTGTCCGTGCAGTGAAAGGAGCATTGTATCTTCCAAATGTTTCCCAAAAGCCTGATGTTTGGTCTGCTGCAGACAAAACATCTGGATGATATATGGCATTTTCGCTTTGAGGTTGAGTGTCCCAACTCATCCATCTGTCTCTTCCTCTCTCCTTTCCTTCTCTCCTTCTTTCATCTCTCTTCTTTACTCCCTTCATACTTCTGTTTCCCTCTCCTATTTCCCTATTTCACTCTCCCTTAATCTAAAATATACAAAAATGTATTTTAGTAGCTTTCCAACATTTGGATGCCTAGTGCGTGCATGCGCACACACACAAACACACACACACAATTGCGTCACTTTTCTGGATACTTCACTATTAGAGAGAAAGGAAAATGAGAGAGCCACAGAGACAGAGAGAAAGATAAGGGGTGGACGGGAGAGAGAAGAGACAAGACATTTTGAAAGATGTGGCTGATATAAACATAAAAAAATTACTTCCCATGAATGTCTTGGTTTTCAAACTAATTTTTTTTTGATAAGTGGAGTAGATTTAATCCTGATTTTCCTTTTTTTGTTGTTTTTTGTTTGTTTGTTTGTTTGTTTAATATTTTTATAGAGTAATAGTCATTTTACTATGTTGTGTCAAATTCCAGTGTGAAGCACAATTTCAAACTAATTTTTTAAGAAAAGTAAATAGCCTATGTTTGAAAAGCTAAATGACCCAGTTCCTTTTAGGGTCATGTGGTACAAGTTCAAGGTAATATTTCACTTTACCTTTTGTTTTCATTTTTATCTTAGATGAAGAAATGGCATAATAAAGATTGATATGGGTAAGCCCTAAAAGCAGATAACCTGAGAAAGGAGAATAGAAAAAAAAAAGAAAAAAAAACCTGTCTATATGATACATCTGCATTAACTTTTTCCTAGTTTAAAGCTAGGGGGAACTCTGTCAGAGATGGAGAGACAGAGAGGAAGTCTGGTAGGTGATGGCGGATGTGTCTGACCTCTGAATTAAGGCTGGTGGAAAAGTATGGCTTCCTCTGATTTGTGCCACTGTGGGAAACTCCCTCCCAAGGCTCTGAGTCCTCCTCTGAGGCACAGGTAGCAGGAAACACCTGCTTTATTTCTCCCCTGATTCTTCCCCTTTAGGGAGTCTGGGACTCTTCCTCCCCTTTCTGCAGTGCACAAACGGACAAGCAGATTTCCACATGTCCCAGTCTTTCTTGAGAGAGGAAGTCTGGAACCATCTATTAGTGAGTGATGCACTTTGATGGCTTCCTTACCCCTAACTCAATTCTTTTTTTTTTTCTTTTCTAATTGACCTCTACTATTGCTTCCTCAATCCAGTTTTTTCCCTTCTTGTACTAATAATATTTTCTCCTAGAATAAATGAAGCGTAAGTCTATCCATAAAAGCTTATAAGCAAATGTGCATTCTGTTCATCATGATTCTTCATTTCGGGCTTTGCCATTCTCCTCCCTGTAAGGGGAAAGCAAATGGAATTCCATTTTAGAAAGGCATGAAAAACAGATGCAAATATGCATCAGATCAAGATAGCAGCCTTCAAATAGCCTCCGAGCCAGAGGCACTATGAAATTAGCAGCTTCTGAGAGTAGCCCTCATCCACCACAGAACACAGCAGCCAAGAAATCATCTACAGAACCATAGAAAGAGTATCAAAAATTTTTATTAAGTAAAAAATTATGATATCCAAAAAATTTTCATCAGGCTTGCAAAGATCTCTCAGGGTCACCAGGTCTAGTTCCCTTCCCCAAAAAGGAGAAATGTCTGTAACACTGATATCTCCTCCCCAGTGTTTCCTTCTTCTGTTCTCTAGTAAAAAGCATTCTTGGGTAGAAAAGAGCAAAAGGTAGAGAAGACCAACAAAATTAACTAAAGTGATATTTTTTCTAATTTTTTTTCCACAGGAAGGTCTCAACAATAGCAAATCCTGATCAGTTGGGAAACATGTTTTGCTTGATGAGAAAAGGCAGGGTGGTATACTAGAAATATAAGTGATCTGAGTCAATAAATCTTACTGAGTCAGTGGAAAAATCAGGAGTATAACCATGAGAACTTGATGAGTCACTTCCTTTCTCCAGACAATTTAATCTGTAAAATGGGAGAGTTTAAACAAAAGGATTTCTGGGGTTACTTCTATCCATGTGTTGTGACAGAACAAAGATGACTATCTTATTTAAATTGCTCCTAGAAGCCAAGAAGAAATTGAGAAACACCCAAATAAGAATATAAACAAGGGAATACAAAGAAGTAACTCATACACACAAAAAAAAATTACACTAAGTCAGATGTTCAACTTTACTAATGATCAAGATGAGTTTTCCTGATTACTTCTGAGTCTGGCCAAAAAGAAAAAGATGAATATCCACAATTTTCTATCATAACACTATTTATTATAGCAGCACATTGGCATCAGCATATATGCCTCAATATGGTATATCCATTTATTTGATTGCTACCCTCCATTAAAAATGATGATATGGATCTACTTGCCTTAACAATGGAAATTGAGCTACCACATGTGGAGAAAAAGAAAGGTTACCAAACCCACATAGCGCTACTCCCCTTCAGGAAAATGTGTGTATAAATGAGTGCATGTGCACAGGAAATAATTCTAATGGACACCCCTCACAATATTAACAGTGGTTATCACAAGGTGTTGAAACCATTTTGGTATAGCCATCTTCTTTGTACCTTTCTATATTGTTGGAGTGTTTTGTGTATTTTACAGTGAACATGGGCTACTTTTATAATCAACAAATTTTATCTCCATTGGTAATAAGAGATAACTAATCAGGTTCTATAAGCATGCTGCACATAAAAGAACACTGTAAAAAAAAAGTAGAAATGAGCCTTCTTTGGGCAGCAGGTGGTAAGGGGAACTGTTAACCTGGTCTGTCCATTCAGAGTGCCAGGGTCTTGGATACAAAAGTCAACTGGTTCTTTGTGGTTCAGATACTTCTCTATTATAAGTGACTTGTACTTGCTGAGCCTCAGCTTCTTCATCTATAGAATAAGGATAATAATTTTCACCTTGCAGGGTACAAGAATTCAGTGAAATAACACCTATTATTGCCTAGAAGGAGACCAATAAATATTAGTTATTTGAATTATACAAAATTAATACATTTATACTATAACAGATAGTGATTATTAAATTAATTTATAGAAACTATGCTGGAATGATATATCTATGTCATTTGTAATTGTTGTTAACTATTGAGGTTAGTAGTTAATAGGATATCCTTAAAAAGATAGTGATGAAAGCTTTGGCCATGAATGACTTGACTTCCTTCAATGGAGAGTTTCTTGAATTCTCTAATACGCAACCTCCATACCCTGCTTAGCCAGCTGGTCATGTGCTAACATATATGGAGCTCCTAAGATTAGCCAGCCTTGGCCTAGAAATAGTAGGGGGGATATAAAGAAGGAAAAAAGATGCAAATTCTGCCTCCAATGTGCTTACGATATAAACGAGAAAAGCCAATGCTTCACAAAACACAGTGTGATGAAATGCTACATGTGCAAAAAATATACACTTAAAAAATAGAGAATTTTACCTAATTTCCTCTATAGCGGGAGGTCTCAGAGAAGCTGCGGTGCCAGAGAAATTTTTAAACAGGAATCTACTACAAAGAAGATACAAGGAAGGGCATTCCAGGCAGAGAAGGAAACACACAAAGGCATTGGAAGATCATGCCAGGAAACACCAAGCATTTTCACAATGAGGGGGCCTGGCTGGTGCATCCCACACGTGCTGGGAGTTGGAATGAGATGGAGCTGGAGATGCACAGGGACGGGATGGCGGGGTCCCATAGGTCATGTCCTGAGGTCCACAGAATGCCACTAAGGAGTCTGATATGGAGTGATCCATCTTGACTTCAAATCTGGTCTGGTCATTTCCCAATGGGATACCCTGAAAGGCATAAAACATGAAAGCCAGTAGCATTAAAAAGATTTCACTCAGGTCCTACTAAGATATGATAAGGACCTGATCCAAGGCAGAGAGAGGATGTCGAGGGTGGTGAGGGGATACAGTAATTGCACTAATGTGGGAGATAAGGGGTTCTCTGCTAGCTCGATCATTGACTGGCTGTTAGATCTTGGGCAGGAATCCCTTAACATCTCTGAGACTGTGATATTTCAGCTTTAAAATGGAAGAGGGGGTATGGTTACCAGGAGGGGAATGGGGTGAGAAAGGGTAAAATGGGAGTTCAAGATTTGCAGATACTAAGTAATACATATAAATTAGATAAACAACAAGTTTCTACTATATAGCACAGGGAACTATATTCAATATCTTGTAGTAACTTATGGTAAGAAGAATATGAAAATGAATATATGTATATTTATGTATGACTGAAGCATTGTGCTGTACAACAGAAATTGATATAACATTGTAAGCTGACTATACTTCAATAAAAATATTTTAAAAAATGAAAGAGGATGCAGAGTATGGATTAAATCAACCTACAAAGCTCATTTGGTTATAGAACTGAGACCTTAAGTTATGATGAGCAGATAGTCGAGGTTATTCTTGTGAGGTCCAATAGTTAAGAATGTGGGTATCGAGGGGAACAAGAAAGATGCTGGAGGGGCTGAGTTGAGTCTCTTTTCCAAAGGAGGAGGTGGACAGGAAATGAGCAAAAATTTCCCTCTCCAGAGAGATGCACAGACAAGGTGGTGGTGGAATCCTTAGTGAACTCATTTTCAGTGACCTGAGAAAGGGTCAGTGAGGACTGGAAGGGTCAGGAAGATGAGTTTAAGAACAAGCTGAGAAAATATGATACCACAGGAGAGTGCCGCGAAAAAGCAGTCACCAGCAGAAAACTCTGGCAACTATCCCCACTGGTAAAATGGGCCAGCCTGGAAGCCAACAGAAGCTGGGCTCAAAGCAAGCAAGCAGCCTGGGACAAAGAGGATCTGGGATGTGGAGCAGAGGAAGAGTCCTACTTGGCCAGCAGCACTCGCACTGCAGGACCCCTACATTTTCTCCAGTGTATCTCACCCACATTCCCTGACCTGCCCTCCCAAACCCACCCAGCCTACTCCTCCAACTGCCTGATAACTTGGGCTGAAAATCAGGGGAGAGGTCTGCCATGGGCAGATAACTGCATCACTATCTGAGCCCTGGGGTATTTATCTGTAAAATGGAGATAATCCATGCCCTGCCTAGATTACAGAGTTTGGGGAAAGAACAAATTAAGTAAGGTAAAAATGTGTTATAAAGTTAAAAAAATACTCTAGGGTTTGAAGTATGAGCATCTTTATATCAGACCCTAAATAACTTTAAGGTTCACTTTTCCTTTAAGGCCAAGATGTGTTAGAATTTAAAACCAAAAATATCAGGGTATCTCGTTTTATTTGGCCTCCTTACCAATGGTTCTTGGATATCCCAACTGGCACTAGTTTATAAAGTATTACAAAATATTAGTGAAATTATAAAAATGTATAAAATGAAAGACCTACTAACTCAGAGTAAGAAACCAGACACACCTGAATTTAGCTGCATATTAATACATCTTGGATTCTGTTATCTGAAAAACTCTACAGACAAATGTGATTTTGCACAGAATCTTTTACTAAGAAATAGCAAGCAAGGACCCTGGCTGCTCTGTGTCCCTCTGAGCTTTGATTTCCAAGCAGAGGTTTGGTCTGGAAAACCCCTACCACCCACCTGATTCTGAGCATGCATGTCTTTAGTACTTATTGAGCATCTCCTGTATTCCTCAAGCTTGTAGGGATGTGCAGGCAGTGGAAGGAGGACCGGGAGTAGTGTACACGTTACAATCTCCACCTTAAGAATCTTAGGATCGTTGAAGGAGAAAGATGTAAGCATGCAGATACAGGAACAGAAAATTAACAATGATTTCTTCTCTCTTCTTGTTCCCATCAGGTGTTTGATGCATTTGCATATTATGGCACACACAAGTTCAAAAGTAATCTGTAAAGTGGGAAGGAATTGGAGGTGGAAGGTATAGGCTTGCAAATGCATTTGACAGCAAGACACTGAAGTCTCCCAAAGTGAGCAGTGTACTGAGCTAGCATAGAGACCCCGGGCCTCTTGGCTTCCAGTACAGGTAGGTGCCATGGCGTACTGGAAAGCCCATGACTGTTGAAGATAGGTGGGCCTATGTCAGAATCTTCCCTCTTGTCTGGGTGTCTTTGGGTGAGATGCAACCTAATATTCCCATTTCACAGATGAATTGGTTGGCTCAGGTGGGATCATGGTGAGGATTTTGAAAAGAGACAGTGTATGTCTGCAGATAGAGGGAAGGGAGTCGACAGGTGTCAGCTCCTTCTGCAACCTCAGGACATAGGGTCACAGCCTACTGGGGAAGGGCAGCTCTGGCACACCTTAGCAGGCTCTGCCCTGCTCTCCTTTCAGTCAGATGTATGCCTTGGACCTCTTGGCCTGGAGTCCAGAAGTAAGCAAGCCCAGGGCTGACTGGAAAGCTCTCAACCTGAGGTGGCAATGACGCAGCTGACCTGGATTCTGGGAAAGCCAGGGAAAGGAAAGTGCAGAGCCTGGCTCTTTGAAAAGGAATAGAGTTGAGCCTGGAGAACACACCTCCCTCTTTTGAGCCCTGAAACAGCTATCATCTCTTCTGGTACAGAGGAAAGGGAGAGTTGAAGGTAAAGGGAGTGAGGGAGTGTTTTATTCCTCACCTCATCATCCCTGAGAGGTGAGGCTTTGTCAAGGCACATTTAAATCAAGCTGCATCCTCTTGGCCATTTGATCAACCAGCTAGTATTTATTGAGTACATACAGAATGCACATATTTTGCTAAATCACCCAAAAGTTTATATGTATATGAGGAAAAAAAAAACCAACATGGTATGGTCAGGCACATTGTAAATGAATCTTGGCCCTATTATTTACTAACAGTATGATTTGGGACAATCCATTCAAACTCTATGAGCTTTAGTTTTTTAATCTACAAAATGGGACTGATAGTTCCCACCCTGCAAGATTAATGTGAGTACTAAGTACTCATATTAGTGTGTCTAGAACATAATAGAAGCTGGATAAATTGTAATTACAGTTGCAATTATTACTGTTATTATGTGATGCAGTTGGAGACTAGCTACAGGCTAAACCGTGTGGGTAACTCCAGGCAGAGAAGTTATTAAGAGCAAGAAAACCTTGGTGTGAAGTAATTGCTGTAAGTGGTGTAGTAATTGGTGAGCAAATTCTTAGATGATGTGTGACTGAGTTAAGATTTGAGATCTGGAGTGGATTTGGATTATCAGAAGGAGAGAGGGAACATTCTGGAAGGACAGAAGAAATAGTCACAGAAGCAGGGATATACAGAACATGTGCAAAAGGCAGAAAGGAGCTGGAGCAGCGCTGAAGTTGGGACATACTGGGGCTAACCCTGAATAGGAAAGATGGACAAGGTAGAGAAGGTTCATGAACAGAGCATGAGGTCTGGGCTTGAAGCTGTAAGCCATTGGGAGGACCCATAGGCCTCATACGGATGAGTTTTATAAAAGTAAATCTGAGGGCAGCAGCAGGGTTGATTGGAGCAAGTACACACGGCAGAAAGGAGATCAATGAAGAGTCTGGTGTAATAAACTAGGCAAATGATGATAAAGCCACAGGTGACAGGGAGATGGAGAATGAGTCTTACATGACAGCTATAGGACAGCTTTCATCTCTCTATCATGACCAGGTGTTTATGCCCACCCCCCTCTTTCTTTTCTTGGGCTTCTGGTTCTCTGACTTACCCCAAGTGCTGGGCAAGAGTGGTGGTGGTGGTGGGGGGGGGTTTACTGTCAACTCAGAGTAAGGTGTATCTGAATCTTGAGTCAAGAGTGAGTCATACCTCTGCTAGAAAAATCACTCACTACTCTTTCAAAAAATATATATGGATTGCCTCAAACATATCAGGCATGACAAAGGCAAGGGGACTATTGCAGGGAATAAATGAAGTGTCCACCCTTAACGAGTTACTTTCAAGTTGAGGAGAGATTAGAAACAAAGCATTTAGACAGAATATGATAAATGGTGATAAGTGGTTTGAAGAAAGGTAAAGTGGGGTAAGAGGGATAAAGGGTACTGGAGTAGACAGGTCTGATTATTTTATATGGGCTGATTAGTGACCTTGATGATGATAAGACTTTTAAATTGATTCCTGAAAGGACTGAGGATCCTGACCTTGAGGATATCTGGGGAAATGTGTTCCTCTGAGAGGGAGAAGGACCTGAAGCAATGAGGTCAAGGTAGCTGGCATGTAGGGACCCAAAGCGGAGAGTGGGGGAAATGTAGTTAGAGGGGTGAGAGCAAGTGAGAGGCCTTTATAAGGATTTTGGCTTGTACTCTGCGTGAGATGGAGAGTCATTGGAGAAATCTGAATTGAGGTCTGATATGATCTGAATCACGTTTTAAAATCACGTTTACTGAGAACTGACGGTAGGGGAGCATGCAGAGTAATAGACCTCATCTGTTTGAAAGCTAGTTAAGCATTAGGATAACAAAAACAATTTATTGACCATTTACAACCTGCCAGGCTTTATGCTAAGCACTTTTTAAACAAGGTCTCTGTTAAAACATACAACAAGTCTATGAAGAGGGATCATGATTCCAGGTCACAGTTGAGGAAACAGGCTTAGAGGGTGTAAAATATTTACCCACAACAGCACAGCCAGGAGGTGACAAAAGGAGGGTCTGATTCCAAAGTTTATTCCCTGTCCAACATCCTAGACAATCTCTGGTTTTGCCTTGCACTCAAACTTGAAATCACCCAGACTCAACCAAAAGTTGAATGGCCCCTACAGAGGTGTCTAATCATCAGCTAAGACTTTTTACAAAGTGCTTCAGAATTTTTTTTAGGCGCTGAGTAGGCAAAGAGAAGCTCTTATTCAGGTTAATTGTTTACTTGAATCACACAGAGGGGTGATGCCTGAGCATGAAGCGCTCCTGATTCTTGAGCCGTCGTGTAGTGGAAAGAGCATTAGGGTGTCTGCACATCAACACAGGCTTCCTCGGCTGCAGCTGAGGCCCAGTAGGGGTTCGGTGCTCCTCACTCAGCAGACGGATGACTTACTGTCCAATACACATCAGAGCACCAGGCAACATAGACTGACACCATCATGGTAGCCTTGTGAAAATAGTCAGCAAACTAGGAATTCTTTAAGTGGAAAGAGTCTCTTGTTTTAATTTTACATTGAACGGATTGGGGTTGGCCATTTGGTAAATCAGTCCCGTTGAAGAAATTAACTTTTAACATAGAGTCACATTTTGCACAGAGGTTAAGAAGTTTAGTTGTAAAAAAAAAAATCCCATTATAAAGAAAAAAAAGCGTAAAGTAAAATTAGCATAGAAAATCCTCTGAAAAGTTTCTATATTGGAGATCAATGTGACATCTCTCAATAAATCCAACACAGTTTGGATTTAAATGTACATACAATGTAACCGTGATTATTCCCAAGGGAACTGATGCTTGGGCATGCCTTGAACAAAAAGGGGACATATGAAACACAGTTCAATTGCTTGTATCACTCCTTCTTTACCTGTCTTGCATCTTTCATTAGGAAAATACACCCCCAGTTTTTGCAAATCACTTCTACCCATTGATCCTCCTATTGATCCTCTAAGGCAGCGTTTGAACTCTTCTCCCATGAGACTCGATTTCCTACAACCCTTGAATCATTCCTGTGATCTTCAGTTTATTCCATCCCTCAAAAACTCAGTTTCCTTATCCACTGGATAATTTTCAAGATGCTTTCAAGTTATTTCAGTCTATGATTCTGGGTTAAATCTCTTTAACTCTGTTTTCTTCCATTATCATTAAAATGCATCAAGAGAAAACTCCATACTCCCCAGGTCACACACATTTTGTGAGGGGTGAAAACTGTGATAGTTGTTCATTTCCAGTGTGAACTTTTGTGTCTTTAAATCCATGGTGTTCATGTGAATAACTGAAGTGCAAGCTACATGCCCTTTTCTGTAAAGAAGTCATAATCCCTTCCATGAAAAGTCCCTTCACTCTTTTCTCTTTTCAAGAGAATGAAACAAAAAGAGAAGGATGACTTCAGAATCTTGGTGGGATGTCTAAGTTTCCTTCTCAGGACAGGAATGGGATTTAAAATAAATAATGCCAGACTGGAATGCAGGAATCCAGCCATCAACTGTCCATTCTTCTCCCTCCGGGTAGCATTGCATTTATATTCTGCTGGACAGATGTGTTTGCTAGCCCCCAGAGAAGGGCACTTCACCCCATTCACAGAGCACTTGGTCAATGGCTCCAGTGTCCAAGCAACTTGTCAGTTGTAAAATTCATTGTGTGTCCTGAATCTCCTCAGCCACGTTATTAACCAATAGTCCCTTGCTCATTCCCTAGTGGGCAAGAACAGATGGCTATTATCTTCCACAGGGCGGAGCATTTGGAAGCACAGGAGCCTCTACGCAAAGCTCATCAGTTACTTCCTTCCATTCATCATCAGTCATCCTAATAACATCCCCTATCCCCATCCTGCATCCACACCACATAAATCCCCATTGAAATCCTACATAAAGTACATAATAGAAAATACTTCACTGTGGAAATGTTCCATCTCCTGTATCAGCTCTTTCAAATAAAGAGACCTGCATCCACGTTTGTTTCTCTTACCCTACATGATGATATTATGAAAGCAGGTTTGAAGTTTATTGATTAAGTCCAGCAAATTAGTATCAAAATACAAAATATAATCTATTCCTAGGATATAAAAAAGAGGCATTTTTATTTGTTTGTTTCAGTCACATTAGACTATTATTGGTAAATTCGTGGTTGGGATTTTATCAGCTTTTTGGAAAACACATAGTATGTTTTTAAAAGAGATTTGGTCTGGATTTCATCAATATGGGTATTTGATAAATTTTTTTAACAAACATTTACCTTTAAAATTGTAAGACTCAAAATTATGACTTGCTGCTGAAAAGAAATTAATTTCTATTCCATCTTAGTGAAATTAAATATTTCCTAAATGTGTGTATATAATTTATTCCTAGAACTTCTTATAACACATACAATAGATGTAAAAGAAATTCCTACAAGTATTTCATTTTTACTTGCACAAGATGACTTGATTAAAGAGGTGACAGGAATCTTAACTATCTGGCAAGTGTTATAAAGTCATTTTCAGTGGGATTTTCCTGAAGAAGTAATGGATTATGATATGTCATATATAGATTTTATAAGAGCTTCTATGTAGTTCCAAGTAAATTACATTACCTAGATATTTTTTAAAATGACATTTATTTAAGGTGGGAGGAGATCTCTAAAATTATGTGGTAATGAAATACATAACTGTATGTAAATTGCTGAACAGTAAGGGAATAATATCATACTAAAATCAACATTCTTGGATAAATCAGATTATTGGCATGTAGGTTACCACTAGATAATGAAATTCTCTTATAAACACTGAAATCTATACTTGAAAGCAATTCTAGAGATATTTCATAGAGACTTGATGCTGGTTGATGAGACTCTGTAATAAAAATTACACCAAATAAACAATTTGAGGAAACATTAAAAAAATACATGATGAATATAAAACACAGAGCCTCTTTAAGATCTACTCCTAAAGATCTTTTGCTACTATTGTTTTGCCTATGGCCAATGAGCCTGGTTTCTAATCTAGTACTATATCTAATTGTCCTTTGAGACAACATGTGATATATAGTAGAGCCAACCAAAATGCTAGGTGTATAGAAACAGGAATGATGTATGTGAAACCATAATTGGAGCTTACATGAGAGCCACAAACTATCTTACAGCAAATGGTAGTCCCCAAAGCTATCCAAGGTGAATTTGCATAGATAGTTCTAGGGAGAAATATCCTCTTGGAGGTCACATGATCTTAAAAGCCTCTGGGACTCTAAAATCTCAGTACACAAAGGACAGACAATGGTATGACTCAAATCAAATATATCTGTAAATAGGCAAAGCAGATTACTGACATTCTGTCGAAGTCAGTGGTTTATGGGATAAAGCAGTAAGAGGGGAGTAGTAGATTCAGACAGAAAAGAGCAGGAAGGAATTGTCACCTTTTCTTCCCCTGATCCACCTTAGGAGAAATATTTTATTTGGAAGTTTCTGGAAAAGTGAAAGAGAAAAAAAAGATGGGAGAGCTATGTCTCAGGGACGGTGTTCTGCCTGGAAACGGTTTAGGGAGTAGAGGGGAGCAGTGATTTTGTTGGAGAACTGAGCAGAAGAGCCTGAGAAGAGGAAGGGGCCAGGAGAAGGACAAGGAGTGAGACTGTGTAGGATTGTGAGTGTGAAACGTAACCAGTTCTAGTTGAGGTTTTCAAAGCACAGGCAGAACATGAGGAGTCAGATCCCTTGGAGGCCAGTTTCCTGCAGCTCAGCTCTCTTATCTCTTAGAACCTAAACCAGAATGCAAGAAACTTGAAGAAAAGAACTTCATGGTGCCTATTTTCTTGTCTCCTGATAGATGTTTCCATCATTTCTACAGCAGCCCTGCCACGTGGCTGGCTCAATGCAAACACCAACTTTTTCGAGAGCTTACTAGCTTCTAACCTGCTGCTCCATATAGAGATGGCTCTTGCCATTTAAAAGACCTTCTTTCAAACCTAGGCCGTTTTGGATTTGGGCTTCCTTTGCCTGACTGTCCTCAGTGTCAGACACAGTGACCTGGTGGGAAAGGGTTTTCTGGCTCCCTGGGTGCTCAAGGGCACACCTGCCCCACTTCTCCCCGACACTGATGAGATCGACATACTAACAATATCAGGAGGGCTCTCCAGATGTGTCCATCCTTACCTGGAGCTTTTGGTAACAAACTGTTTTCTATGTCTCCACTGCACACTAATCCTTGCTTCCTCATTTTCTAAAAATGTATTAATTTATCTGAGAGACTTTAATAGAATCCAATAATCTCTCACTGCCACATACTCATTATTTGTGGAAGAACTCAACTTACACCAGCTTAAGCCCAAAGGTCATCTATCAGATACACATTAGGATATCTCACAGAAACCCCAAAGTGGGAATATGGTTGGACATTAGAAATAATTGAAATCAAGGACTCCAATGCATAGGCTTGATTAACTGTCTTTAATTTCTGTTTATCTCTACACATTTGCTTCCTTCTTCTCTTACTCAGTGGACAACTTTTTCCTTTTAGCCACAAAGCAAAATAAATAAAAATAAAAATAACCACACACACACACACACACACGATTGCCTGCCAACAATCTCTGAGCTTCATGTGTGATGGAAGGAAACTGACTACTCCGTTCCAGTTCCAATGGGCCATGTTCATGTGGCCACCTCTAAGCCAAACACCCCAGCTACAGGCCAAGTTTGGTCACATCCATGTGATATTTTCATGTTAATCCTTTGAGTAGTGAATCAGCTGGGGAAGATGGGAAAGATGGGGAAGAGAATGAGTAGAAGGGCTCATTCTCCAGAAGTGTGTGAGCAGACAAAACAGTAAGTCTTCAGGATATATCTGTAATTGCATCAATTCTCCTCGCTGTTAAGACCTGACATAGGGTCCAACATTTTTGACATTAGGAAGACTTTCATGGTGACTCTCTCTGCTACTTATGCTCACGTTGTTCTCTTTCCAAAGAACAGTTATAATCCTTAGCCACAACATTAGGCCTGAGAATGAGGAGACTTACTTTTGGTTCTGATCCCCAAACTGAATTGCCAAGTGAACTTTCTGGGACTTTGCTTCCTCATATGTAAAATAAGTGCTTTGAACGCTATAAGATCCCTTCCAGCTCCAGAATCCCGTGACCTGAATACAACGATGCATTTAGTAGCATGGACACTTTCTGAGGTTGGCATCCATGTGTTGACCTTCCCTGTGTCTTTCATGGCATCTACTAGAGAGAGTGGGGCTCAAAATAGGCTGAGCAATTATGTGTTTATTGATGATGGTTGTGGTATTGTGGTATAGATATTGTGGAATATCTGTCTCAGGATATTGAGGAATCCCACAAAAAAATCTGCTTTTAAGTACTTCCCAATGGCCATGGTGCAAGAGGATGAAAAAGATATGCTTAGACTTCCAGCAAATTTTTGAAATGCATCTATTTCTGAGTTGAAAATAAGTTAAACATTTTAATATTTTCCAAAGGAAATGGTTTCCTGAAAGTAATTGGAAAGCTATTTTCACACAAGAAAGAGAGATACAAAAAAAAAAAAACCCACTTGCAAAACCTTGAAATCTTATCACACCTAGGTACTCGGGCTCTGGAAGCACTTCCCCCCTCTTGGTTGTGGTTCACACCTCGGTCACAGAACCGAAATACCTTGTGACCTCACTGCAGAGGCAGGCTAAGGATGTGTGAATATTAGCTGCTGCAAAGTTGGCGCGAGGACCAGGGCGGGAGCCTTTCTGTGTTCTGGAAGAGGGTAGAAGAGCCGCTCTAGGGCCGTCTCTGAGCCCAGGGAAGGTCAAAAGCAGTGGTTGGTGAGCAAAGCAGCTGCTGGAAGTGGAAGCAGCTAGAGGTGGAAGCGATCTGTCACAGTATATAGAATTCACAAGATCTGAGTGGAACTGCCATCTTTGTCTACATCACTCCTTTTACCGACCTAACCTAGACAGATTGTTGGGACTTAGGACCCGGAATAAATCAAAAAGAGACCTCTAGCATTTCAGTGTGGTACATGTCCACACTTCATGCTCTCTCTTTTTTTTTTTTAACACAAGAGCATTTTTACTATCTAATCTAATTCCTTCTTGTTGCATTTATTCTTTATTATGTCATGGTCACATTTTTTCGCCAGCAATATAGGTTGGAGAAATAGTTAAGAGGGTAGATTCTTGTAGGTGCCACACTCTTTTACATTTGGCACAGTATCTATATTCAGTTAATGTCCTCCTTCCCCTCACACATATGTACCTCAAGCCCCCTCTGAGAGTCAATTCTTTCTATTACTTACATAAGTAAACCAAGGACCAAGATGCAGAGCCCTCAGCTGCGTGAAGAAAGTCTGTGAGTAAGAAGAGCTAGATCTGTTACTCAAAAGCTGAGAGACTTTCTCTAAAAATGAGTCCTTGGGTGTGCAATCCAGCATGTGGTCAAAGCAGAGAAGACACAGGGCTAACACAGGTCTAGGACTCATACATTCATATACCCACAAGAGAATACTAAAATAATGGCTACCTCTGTCACTTGCCTCCTCCTTATCCCCCACCAACCAAGGCTACAAAGATTCTCAGAAAAATACACTGACATTGAAGTGTGGAAGAAACCACATCAGAAATGAACCAGATAAACACCATTAAGAGCAAGGCTAGGCAGGACTTTTCAACAGTGTGACAAATTATTCTATGAATACTTTTTAAATCTCCACAGTTTTGCAGCACTAGGATGACAAATTGATTGCATTGATGTCTCCACTTTTTCACTATAACTGCTGTGAGAAAGATGTTCTAACTGATCCCTTCTCTCTGGGCTTAGCCATGTGACTTGCTTTGGCCAAAGGGAGTTAGCAAGCAAGACCCAAGTGGAGTCTTGCAAATAGCTGTAAATTGGTGTTTGCTTTCTTGCCATTCTTGTTCCTTGGCCACGAACATGAGGCTATCCCTGGGCTAACCTGCTGGAGGAATGTGAGATACTTGTGGGGGAAGGTTAAGTTTTCCCAGCCAAAGCATCCTAGTGTGGTCTGAAGTTGATAACCACTCCGTGAGTTCAAAGAAACTTAGCAGAGGCTGGCTCAGCAGAGCTCCCCAGCCAACCCATAGACTCATGATACGTAGTAAACATTTGTTGCTTCAAGCAACTGGATTTTGCTAACATTTGTTACACAATAGCTTGACTGACACAACTTCTGATTATGATGAGAGAAGACGGAAGAGAAATGTTAGAAGAGTAAGCACAAACACTAGCAAGACAGCTTGCCTCAGTGTCTCTATGACAGAAGGAAATGTAACACTGTGGTACTAGAGAAAACATCTCCTTTTGCTTTCCTTCTGCTCATCCACTCTCACCCCATCCTATGCAGTATATTTGCTGAAATTAATCTTTATATGTTTCAATTTGTGTGTGTTTGACAGTAATCATGGTGTACTCATGACCAGAGCTAAAATGAGTGTTCAAGAAGTATACTTGCAATCAGGCTGTAAGCTCACCCTGAAAGGACCTAAAATTGGATTTGAGAATTTAGCCTAGCCTGTCAGATCTCTTTGATCTTGCTTTTTGGGCTTATGAGCCTCATGCCCCACTTCAGATAAAGCGGCAGGTATTTGGCACTTTTCCTAACCATTCAGAGGGACCAAGTCTAGGACAGTCAGTGGCAGGCTTTTACAAAGGACATCAGATAGACTGAAGAGTAAGGTGGTTGAGGGAAAGAGGAAGAAGAACAAGGGAAAAATAACAAAGAAGAGTTTATATTTCTGCTATCTAAAGAATCAAATGCTTTTCTAGCAGTTTCTAAGTGGAACGTACTTATTGCTTTGCCAGGAAAGCTCTTCACAGATTAAAGCCTTAGCTGGATGGTGGTGCAGGGTGTGTTCCAACCATCCTTCTGATGCAGAGCATGCCTTTTTTTTTTTAACGTCCTAGAGCTACTGATGAGAAACACCTCCTTCTTGGCCTCATATTCCTCCTACTTCATCCAGAGCCAATGTAGTAAATAACAAAAATGTCCATAATTCTTTGCAGTTGGCTCCCATCAAATAGTGGAGTCCACTCTTCACCCCTTGAAATCATGATTGGCCAGCTGACTTGTTTTCACCAATGAGATATTAGCAAATGTGATACAACAGAAGTTTGGTAAGAATTTGCATTTAGGAGCTTGCTCTCTTGCTTTCTTGGAATCTGGACCCCCACATGTACAAGCCTGGATTATCCTTCAGGAAGATAAGAGACAAGCAGCATACTTGTCCTAATCAACAATCAGCCAAGCCCAAGAAGCAGACTGACTTAGCTGACCAACAGCTGACTAAAAGCACAGAGTACACCCAACTAAGACCAGCAGAAGAACGCCTAGCTGAGCTTCATCTAAACTGATGAACCACAATTTAGTTAAATACGTAGTTACTGTTTTGTTCTACTTAGTTTGAGGGAAAAGCTAACTGTTACGGCCACTTACAGAGAGCAGAGTTTTCCCAAGGCAAGAGATTTTCACAAAATTAAACAACCAGAAGACAGAGTCATTTTGAATTGCAGGCTGAGGTTTATTAAACACTCAGTATAATTTCTGTAATCATCCTCCAGATGGCATTTAGAGAAAGATAAGTAATAGAGAGTGTTTATAAACACCTTTGGAAAGTTTTACATCTTGGGAATTTTTCTCATCAAGATTAGATGTATCTGAAGTGTGTGCATAATCAGACTACATGTTAAATAAAAGCAATTGGTCAATAGGCTGCATAGACAATGAGAGACTTCTCTGGCCCTGAGGTCAGCCATCACAGAGTGACCACTATGTTCCAGGCACTTCACATAAATTTTATGTAATCACTATTATCTTACTTTATATAGGGAAAAAATGATGATAAGGAAGGTTAGACAACAGTTTTGAAATGTTTGGATCCAAGATCAGAGGACTTTCTACTACACCACATCGCTTCTCCATGTCCTGAACCAAAGAAAGTGATGAACAAAAAAGATTCAGGGAGAAAAGGAGTAACAAGGGATAAATTGGGAGTTCAAGATTTACAGATACTAACTTCTATATATAAAATAGATAAACAACAGGTCTTTATAGCACAGGGAACTATATTCAGTATCTTGTAGTAACCTATAATGAAAAAGAATATGAAAGGGGATATATATATACATATATGTATGACTGAAACATTATGCTATATACCAGAATTGATGCAACCTTGTAAACTGATTGTATTCAATAAAAATTTTTTTTTAAAAGACTCAGTATGATGAACTGAATGGAACACAATTTATCCTGGAAATTCATTCAGGGTTGTCTAGACAATCAATCAACTAAGATAAGGGTTCCCTCCATCCAGTGAAAGGAAAAAGTAAATAAAATAAATGATGCACAGACAATAGAGAAATTATCATTCTACAGATGTTACAGGTATTAAAAGGATGATAAGAATATTATGAACAAATGTATGCCAAAAATCTTACAACTTAAAGGGAAAAGTATCTCTAAAAATACAAAAAGAAAAATAGAAATTTTGAACAGCTCTTTGTGTATTAAAGAAATTGAATTCACAATAAGAAAACTTCTGTAAGAAATTCCCATACCCAGATGTTTTTCCTTGTGAATTCTGTCAAAAAAATTAAAAGATAAATAATATCAGTTATATACAAACCATTTCAGAAAATAAAGAAAAGAAAACACTCTCTAATTTGTTTTAAGAGTGTAGTGTAACTCTGATGTCAAAATTATCAAGCATTGAAGATTTTGATAGAGAAGAAAATTACTGACCACTATCTCCCACCTCTAACATTGACACAAAAATCCTTGAAAATGGCTAACTAAATTTAAAATTAGCAAATCAAATTGAGCAATATACAAAAAAACCAAGTGATATTTATCCTAGGAATGCAATGTTAATTGGACATTCAAATTCACTACATTAATAAAATAAAGAAAAACCCAATTACATTATGACTTTAATAGATTCAAAGAAAAGGTGTTTGAAAAAAATTTATTACTTATTTACAATTGAAAAAACTCTCAGGAAACTAGAAATAGAGGGAATTTCTTCAACCTGATAAAGAGCACCCCTCACTGAAAATTCCCAAACAAGGTACAAAAAAAAATAACTTTTTACTACAGATACCATATAAATTATGAAATATTATACATGTTCTCCCTAAGTTTGGAAACAAGACAGTAATGACTAACATAACCATTTTTTTCAATATTGTACTGAACATTTAAGATAGTACAATAAGGCAAGACAAGAAACTTAAAAATGTACAGATGGAAAAGAAAGAAGTAAAATCATCTTGATTTGCAGATGCTAGAATCATTTATGTTTTTAAAAAAAATACCCTAAGGAATCTATAAAACAAGCACTAGAGCTAGGAAGTAAACTTAGCAAGTTTGCAGGGTACAAGGCCAACACACACACACACAAAAATCAATTATAGCAGAACAAAATTGGAAAATGTAAATTAGAAATCCTTTTCCAGCAGCATATAAAAGCATAAAATATTTTGAAGTAAACTTGACAAAAGATATGCAAGACCACTACACTGGGAACTATTGAACAGGACTGAGAAAAATAAAAGGAGACTGAAATAAATGGAGAGATATTCTCTGTACATGGATTGAAAGACTTAACACTGTTTGATATCAATTTTTTCCAAATTGATTTACAGATTAAAAAACCCAGCAGTCTTTTTGTAGACATTAATTTCTAATACATAAATACAAATAGCTAGAATAGCCAAAAATACTTGAGAATAAAAAAAAAAAAAACAGAAACAGCACAAGGTTAGGTAACACAACATTATTTCAGAACTTACTGCTTAGCTTTGGCAATTAATGCAGTGTGGTATTGATATAAAGATGAGCAACTCAATAAAAGCTGTGAAATAAAAATATAAAATATAAAAATAAAAAGCACAGAAATAGACTAACACATATATGTAAATTGATATTCACAAAAATCACTCAGGAAATTTAATGAGGAAAAATTATGGTGGTGAAACAAATACGTGGAAAACAGTGAACTACAACACCTACCTCACAACATATACAAAATTATTTGAATTGAATCGTAGACTTAAGTGTAAAAACTAAAGCTGTAAATTTCTAGAAGGAAACATAGTAGAATATCTTTACAACCTTTGGGTAGGCAATAATTTTTTGGAGAGAAAACAGAAGTCTAACTATAAATGAAGAAATAATCAACTGGACTTCATGACACACCACCTACAAAAGAGAAATAAACAAACAAAAGATCTCTGCACTTCAAAAGTCATCATAAAGAAAAGAAAGTAGGAGAAAATATCTGCAATGCATATATAAAGACAAAGAACTCATCCAGAATTTATAAAGAAATTTTACAAAAGAATTGAAATACAAACCACCCAATAAAAATGAGAAAATAAAGACTAAATTAAAATACGTTGACAAGGATAATCCTGGTGAGAATATGGAGAAACCAGAACATGCATACATTGCTGGTGAAAGCATAAAATGGTATATCCACTTGAAAAAAATTGTTGGATATTTCTCATAAAATTAAACATACATAGAGTGATGTGGAAAAAATAGCAGAGTAAGGATCTTTGAAAATTTTCTCCTCCATAAAGGCAATGAGAAAAGTTGCAAAGAATGTCAGAATCAATCTTTTGGAACTCTGAAAATTAATGAAATATTTACAGCAATCTGATGAGCATTTATTCACACACACACACACACACACACACAAATAGCTAAATCTTGGTAAGAATGATGAGCTTTGTCCTGTTTTAATTTGCCTTATTTCCATCCTTGTCTCTCTAGTACCGCGTAGCCCTGAAAATCAAAATCCCACGTTCTCCATAAAAAACAGCAGCCTGGTAGCCACCAGAGAGGGCACAACAAGGGTTAGAGTTACTTCAACCTAATTCCCAGAGAAGTGTCATTATGTGTCCTGGTGGTTCCCTGGAAGATCCCTCTTGTAAGGTTGAGCGTATTTGACCTGACTTGGAGCTTTTCCAATACAAAAAGCCTTTCTCCAGAAATGTTTGTTGAAAACAATTAGGACGAATTATTTATTTTTGTGATTGCTTGAGGTACTGGATAACAGCTGGGGCAAACAACAGTCTAAACCAAAAGTTTAGGAGGAAAATCTGGGGGAAAAGATGTGATCAGGGGATTTGAAAATCGGGGCTTTGAAAATCTCTGACATATTCCTGGGAACCTAGAAAGCTAAATGTATGTGCATAGTTGTGCACATTTCAAGGGTCATGTGCATGCCCAGGAAAGATGTGAGAAGGACATAAACTCTCACCTCTGGCTGACCTTGAGGCTCTGAGCTGGCAGGAAGTGAAGGCTGAGGCAGAGGTGCAACCTGCCTGACTCTGTACTGAAAGAATACTCCGTTATGAATGCAGAGCACCCTGGCAAACACTGGAAGCCTCACTGGTTCCAGGCATTTAAATAAATCTCAGTCAAATCATTACCTGACCCCTGAGATAACTGAACAGAGGCTTTTGTGGCTACACATGACAAGAATATAGATTTTATAGAATTAGTTCACAAAAGGCAATACACAAAAAAATGATAAATGGCAACAACAACAAACCCTCAGGAGAGGGGAGATTTGATTTTCAATTTTCATATTATATTATTTAAAATACCTAGTTTTTGGCAAAAAAAAAAGATGAGGCATACAAAGAAATTATGGTCCATACACAAGAAAAGTCAATTAATAAAAACTGTCCCTGAAGAAATACAGATATTGGGATTACTAGGCAAAGACTTTAATTCAGCTGTGTGAAATATGCTCAAAGAACGAAAGGAAATCACTCTTTTAGGAAATTAAATACATTAATATTAATAGAGAATATTAATAAAGAGATGGAAATTATTTTTAAAAAAGGGCCAAAAAGAGATTCTGAGTTTGAAAAGTACAACAACTGAAATAAAAAAAAATATACTAGAGGGTTCAACAGTATATTTCAGCAGACAGAACACAGAATCAGAAACTTGAAGATAGGTCAACTGAAGTTATTCAGTCTAAAGAATGGAAAGAAAAAGAACAAAGAAAAAGGAACAGAGGCTCAGAGACCAGTGAGACACCAGTAACAATATGAACCCCAGAAGGAGAAGACAGAAAGGGGCAGAAACACTTTTTTAAGAATGCCCAAAGCCCTCCAAATATGATGAAAAATATTAACATACACATCCAAGAAACTTAAGGAACTCCAAGTAGGATAAACAGAAAGAGATACACACCTAGACAAATAATTAAACTGTTGAAAGTGACAACCAAAGAAGCATTATTGAAAACAGGAAGAGAAAATTGACTTGTTATGCACAAGTTATCTTCAGTATAATTAACAACTGGTTTCTCATTAAAAGCCCTGGAAGCCAAAAGTCAATAAGATAATATATTAAAAGTATTGAAGAAAAAATATTTTCAACCAAGAATTCAATATTCAGCAAAATTCAAGCAATTCTCCAAGGAAGAAATACAAATGATCAATAGGCACATGAAAAAATGCTCAATATCATTAATTAACAGAGAAATGCAAATCAAAACTACAATGAGGTATCACCTCACACCAGTCCGAATGACCATTATTCAAAAATCCACAAATGACAAATGCTGGAGAGGCTGTGGAGAAAGGGGAACCCTCCTACACTGCTGGTGGAAATGCAGTTTGGTGCAGTCACTGTGGAATACAGTATGGAGGTTCCTCAAAAGACTAGGACTAGACTTACTGTATGACCCAGGAATCCCGCTCCTGGGCATATATCCAGAAGGAACCCTACTTCAAAATGACACCTGCACCCCAATGTTCATAGCAGCACTATTCACAATAGCCAAGACATGGAAACAGATTAAATGTCCAACAACAGATGACTGGATAAAGAAGTGGTATATTTATACAGTGGAATACTGCTCAGCCATAAAAAAGAATAAAATAATGCCATTTGCAGCAACATGGATGCTCCTGGAGATCGTCATTCTAAGTGAAGTAAGCCAGAAAGAGAAAGAAAAATACCATATGAGACCACTCATATGTGGAACCTAAAAAAAAAAAAAAAACACAAACAAAGCATAAATACAAAACAGAAATAGACTCATAGACATAGAATACAAACTTGTGGTTGCCAAGGGGGTGAAACGTGGAAAGGGATAGACTGGGATTTCAAAATTGTAGAATAGATAAACAAGATTATACTGTATAGCACAGGGAAATATATACAAGATCTTATGTAGCTCACAGAGAAAAAAATGTGACAATGAATATATATATGTTCATGTATAACTGAAAAATTGTGCTCTACACTGGAATTTGACACAACACTGTAAAATGATTATAAATCAATAAAAAATGTTAAAAAAAATGAATGAGAAGTTGATGCAAGATAAATAAAAACTGAGAGAATACTTTGCTAGGAGACCTGCCCTACAAGAAATGTTAAAGGGAGTTCTTCAGGATGAAATGAAAGGTCACTAGAGAGGAACTCAGATTCACATGAAGAAACAAAGAGTACAAATAAAGGTAACTACATAGGTAAATATACGGCAGTATAAATGTACTTTTGAAACTCTTTTGTTCTCCTATTTGATACAGCTACGTAAAGTGATAGTTATAATGTGTGGATATACACACAATATATAAAGATATAATTTGTATGAAAATAATAGCACAAAAGAGGGGGAGTGAATAAAGCTATATAGCAACAAAGTTTTTGTATATTATTAAATTAAGTTGGTATTAATTGAAAGTAATTAATTGATTTAAGATACTAATTGTAATTCCTAGAGTAGTCACTAAGAAAAAACTCCAAAATATGTAAAAAAGAAATGACAAGGAAATTAAATTGGTACACTAGAATACATCTATTTAACCCCAAAGAAAGCAACAATGGAAGAACAGAGGAATAAAAAAAGCATAAGTCATATACAACTAATAGGAAAATGACAGACATAAATTCTACCTTATCAGTAATTACCTAAAATGTACATGAATTAAACACTTCAATTAAAAGGCAAAGGTCAGCAGAATGGATTAAAATTATGATTGAAATATATATTATCTACAAAAGACACACTTTAGATTCAAAGACAAAAATAGTTTGATAGTAAGAGAATGGAAAAATATATACCATGCAAACAGTGACTAAAAGAGAGTTTGAGTGGCCATAGTAATAGTACATAAAATAGACTTCAAGGTAAAAATTTTACTGGAAACAAAGGACATTTTGTAACAAGAAAAGGGACAGTCTATTAAGAAGATACAACAATTATAAATACATATGCACCTAACAGCAAAGCCACAAAAAGCAAAAAAACAAAATTGATAATTCAATGATAATAAGTAAAGATTTCAATAAGTATTATTCTAAAACATAAATAACCTAGATGAAACAGACAGATTCCTAGAAAAACACAAAGTACCAAAGTGACTCAAGAAGAAATAGAAAGTTTGAATGGAATTATAACAAGTGATAGAATTATTAATAAAAAAATTTCTACAAAGAAAAACTCAGGGCCAGATTGCTTCACTGGTAAATTTTATCAAGTGTTTAAAGAATTAACACTCATCTTTCACAAACTTTTTCAGAAAATGAAGAGGATAGATCACTTCTCATATTCTATGAGGTCAGTGTTAACTTGATACCAAAACCAGGCAAAGACATTACAAAGAAAGAAACACACAGACTAATATCCTTTATGAATATAGATATAGGAGCCCTCAACAAAATACTAACAAACTTATTATAGAAACAAGTAAAAAGGATTATACACTGTGATGAAACATGATTTATCCCCCAAATTTAAGCTTTGTTCAATATATGAAAATCAATGTCACATGTGATATTAATGAAGAACAAAAATCTCATATCATGTAAATAAATGAAAAAATTATTTTACAAAATCCAACATCTTTTCATGATACACACACTTAACAAACTAGGGATAAAAGGGAGTTTAGTCAATTGATCAAGAACATCCATGAGCACATTAAGGTTACATCACACTAACAGTGAAATACGGAAGCTTTCCTTCTCAGCTCAAGACAAGACAAGGATATCCACTCTTGGTACCTCTGTTCAACATTGTACTGGAAATTCTGGCCAGGGAAATCAATCAAGAAAAAGAAATAAGACATTTAGACTGGAAAGGAGAAGTAAAACTATATTTACAGATGACATGATGTTGTACTTAGAAAATTTTAAGAAATACACACACACACACACACACACACACACACACACACACAAATGATTAGAGATAATTAATGAATTCCAAAATTTTGTATGCTATAAGATCAATATACAAAATTCAATTATATTACTATACACTAGCAATAAACAATATGAAAATAAAATTAAGAAAATGATTCATTTATGATAATATTATAAAAATTAAATTCTTAAGAATATATTTAACAAAATAAGTGCAATTCTTGCACAGTAAACATTACAAAATGTCACAAAAAAAAAGTTAGTGAAAAGGTATCTATGCTCCTGGATTGCAAGACAATATAGTTAAGAGGGCAATATTCTCCAAATTGATCTCTGGATACAATGCAATCCCTATTAAATCCCAGCTTTCCTCCTGTTGAAATTGACAAACAAATCCTAAAATTCACATGGAGATACAAGATACCCAGAATAACCAACACAATCTTGAAAAAGAACAACATTGGAAAGCTCACACTTTCCAATTTAAAAAGTTACTACATATCTACAGTAACCAAGACTGTGTGACAATGGCACAAGGGTCAACATGTAAATCATGACATTAATTTGAGAATCTAGAAATAAATCCATAAATTTATGGCCAATTTGTTTTCAACAAGCATGTCAAAACATTCAATGGGGTTGAAAGAATAGTCTTGAGCAAATAATGTTGGGACAACTGGATAGCCTCAAGCAAAAAAATAAAACTGAACCTCTGCCTAACAGCATCCAACAATTAACTCAAGATGAAAAAAAAAAGTAAATTGAATAGTTAAAAATTTTAAAAATGCTCTTCAAAGAAAATATAAGAATAAATATTACCGATTAGACAATAATTACCTAGCTATGACAATGAAAGCACAAGCAATGAAAGAAAAAGATAGATAAATTGGACTTCAAAATCTTGCTTCAAAGGATATTACCAAAAAAATTAAAATACTATCCACAGATTGGGAGAAATTTTTACAAATCACATATCTGACGAGTGTCTAGTATTCAAAACTTTTACAACAACTCAACAATGCAAAAGCAAGTAATCTATTAAAAATGGGTAAAATCATCTCCATAGAAGATGTATAAATGGCCAATAAGCACGTAAAAGAATGCTCAACATCATTAGTCATTACAGAAATACAAATCCAAACCACAACAAAATTCTACTTCATACCCACTAGGTTGGCTATAATGAAAATATCGTAGTCCTCATACATTGCTGGAGGAATATAAAATGGTAAAGCTGCTTTGGAAAACAGTTTGGCATTTCCTCAAAAAGTTAAACATAGATTTACCATATGGCCCAGAAATTTCACTCCTAGTTGTATATCCAAGAGAACTGAAAAAATAGACTCACACAAAAATTTGTACATAAATATTCATTACAGTCCACCTTAAAATAGCCAAAAAAGTAGAAACAATGCAAATGTTCAACTGATGAATGAATAAACAAAATATGGTGTGCCCATGCACTGGAATCTTATTCAGCCATAAAATGAATGAAGTGTTTATACATGTTACAGCATGGATAAGTCTTGAAAACATTATATTAAGTGAAAGAAGCCAGACACAAAAGGGCACATACTGTATTATTCTGTTTATATGAAATGTCCAGAAAAGGCAAACACATAGGGAAAGAAAGTAAATTAGTAGTTGTCAAGTAGCTGTCAGGGACTTAGGGAGGAAGGAATGAGGACTGACTGGTAACAGGTATGGGGCTTATTTGGAGGGTGATGAAAATATTCTGAATTAGATAGCAGTTATCATTACACAACTTTGTAAATACACTAAAAGCTACTGAGTAATTCATTTAAAAGTGTGAATTTTATGGTTTGTAAACTATATCTCAGTAAATAAAAATGTTAAACATATACCTTCCCTAAGACCCAGTAATTCCACTCTTAACATATTGATTTAAGAGAAAATAAATCATGCATCTGCAAAAAAACTTGTATGAGGATGTTCATGGCAGCTTTGTTCATGTCATCCAAAAACTAGAATTGGTCCAAATGTCTACAACCAGAAGAATGAATAAATAAATTGTGGTACATTCATACAGTGGTATATTATATAGCAATAAAAAAATAATTAACTATAGCCAAAAAATTAAAAAACCTGTTAAGCTGAATGAGAGAAGATGGACTGAAAAACAGTAAACATTAAGTAATTAATAATAAATTTTTCTGAAATTTAAAAACAGGCAGTAGCAACATATGGTGGTACAAATCAAAGGTGTTTTCTTATGGGATGTAGGGTTTATTGGAAGGGCATGAGGAAAATGTTGAAGGTGATTGAAATGTTCTGAATATTGATTGTAATGGTAGCTATATGGATATATATACATTAACCAAACCTCATCAAATTTTACAGTGAAGTGATGTGCATTTCATTGTATATAAATTTTACATAATTTTTTTAAAGTTAAAAAATATTTAAGGACTGCAATCAAACGTAAGACCAATAAGAAAGCCAGAGGGTTCTTTTAAAAAACAGCTTTATTAATATTTAATTGACATAGTAAACTGGAGATATTTAAAGTACATAATTTGATGTTTTCTGGTGGAGGAGAACTCATGAGCAAGAATTGTAAGGGAGATTTTGGGAAAAGGAAAAGCTCTTATGGAAGAAATGAGGAGTAATTACTGGAGACTTGTGACTACTAAATTACATAGCCATAGATACCCAAAAGATAAAGCTGAAACTCTTCTAGAAGGAAAGAGGAAGAAATGTCAATTACTTGATCATTTTTTTAAACTCTATCAGTTTATTTAAGCCTCAAGAGATCCCAAGCATCACTCTTTCAATTCATCTATTTTGTCTTGTATAACACAGATACTTAGAGAATCTTCAATTCCTTGTCCTTCATTTTCAAGGACGCTTATTGGTAGTAATGATGTCAGAGTTGGAGACGGGGTAGGACAGGGATAACTCTTTACCAAAATGATGAGATCTTTCAGTCAATCCCAGAAAAATCACAGCTGTTTCATAAGAAGATGGTCAGTGAGATCTTCAATCTACATTTCTTTCTGGACTTTCTCCCCACACCTCCACCACTGTCCAAACATGAATCCAATATGCTTATTATATATTACAGTAAGTGGTATATAATTTCTAATGGCCTGAAAACAGTCTAGCAGCCTATTTGCTTGGACTTTAAGGCATGTCCACAGGGCTGGTTTTTAGCCTGAACATTCTCGTCCTTGGAAAAGGAACAAAGATTCAGGGATCAGTATCACCCTGAGCCCATCGATGGGCCCATGACCTTCACTCAACATGGGATATTCTTCCAATAGCAACTCTGGCTTCTGGAACTTTAACCTCCAGATAAGCAACCAGATCACTTAATACCATGCTTCTTACATCCTCAGTTCTAGTCCCCAGCTTCGGACTACAAGTCTTGCTTTATAGCTAGCAAAAGGTACTGCAAAATTAAAACCAATAAGAAATGTGAAACAAAGAGGGATATGTTGCTGCTCATGGGCTTAGAATTCCGCCCTCCCATCAGCTCCACCCATCACTTTAGCCCCCAGACCAAAACGTTTGCTCCAATTCTACCCAAATAGGCAGCAAAGAGGACCCTTCCCTCTGAAGGCTGCCCAGTTTTTGCTGAGGGATCACTCCCAGCCCTGGGGAATATCCCCCTGCTCCAAAAGAAGCCATTATAAAATTAACCGGCGATAAAACCAACCACAGGGGGATTGAGGGGCATTTATCTTTTTCAAACGCCTTGTTGTTTTTGTCCATCTGGTTGCATTTAGTCCAGAGGTATAATTTCCAGTACTGCTCTTTTCTGGTAGACCATACAATTAAGGTATTTGAAAAACAAACAGCTCTTAACCGCTGCACGGTGAGGAGCTAGTTTAGCAATCTGTGACCCATTTTCCCTGAGCAAACACAGCTCTATATACAAGATGGTCAAAAAGCAAGAACTGAAAGTCAGGAATTATTATTTAATATAATGGTAATCTAACCTCTTCTGGCACTCCTCAGAGAAGAGAAAATGGGATGTGAAGAGGGCAGGGAGAAAGGGCTGCTGAAGAAATCATATTGTGGCACTCCTCATGAATCCTTCGTATTTTCTTTAGGACTTTCACAAAATATATATATTTGCAACACACAATAGGGAAAGACTCAATGACGGTGGACTCACACTGGCAGACATGATGGTATCAGGAAAAGAAGAATGACTAAGTCACATTCAAGAGCAGTGAGGCTGTCAATTTCTGAAAGCTGCTAGACAGCCACACTGTGTTAAGTGTGCAAAATAATCGGTACTATAGTCACCCATGTGCTCTTGTGCTTCTACTTGGGTCATGAGACTAATTTTGCTTTTAATAATGCATTCTCACAAACTTCACTCTTCAATCCCACATGGGAAGTTCTACACATATTTTTTCCATGGTGCTGTGCTGCAATCCATTTTTTTTGACTCCTTCCATATCTTTCACTAGAGTATGAAATGAGCATGTGTGCATTCACACATACACACACACACACACAGTTTTTGCTCAAAAGTGTGACTCACAGCTCAGTCATTGATATTATGCATCAACTTTGGTTCTGAATGACTTTTTTTTTCCTCCAAAAATTCAAATATCACCCAAAAAGAATAAAGACATTTCACCAGTAAAGCAATTCAAAAAAGTGTGCTTCAGATTTTGAGGACACTTTGCAAAATAAGAGTCCCTAGATGTCTTAAGTCTTGCTGATGTCTGGGAACTGTGCTCCAAGAATTCTAAACCAGAATTTAGAGACAGAAGAAGTCACAGTGATCGTGTAGTGCCACCTTTACCCACACAGGGGTCACTTCCTCAAGGGCATGCCCCCTTGAGGCATATGGGAAGATTTCTCTTGACAGTAAGACATACCTCACACTAGGAAGGCAATACGGGCAGACTGGAGACTGGCACTCAATTTCTGAAGGCCAAAGAACGTGTGCACAGGGTGCATTTGCGTGGTTTCCAGTCCTGGTTTGGGTATTCAGAGGTGGGACTATGTTATATTGGGTTTGTTGTTTCCTTTTTCTTCCCCCTTGATGGGATTGCATTTAGCAAATTAAGTGTGGGGTGATGAATAAGATAATCCGTTTAGAGAGTGGGAACTTGTGGAAAGAAAGATATTATGAGCTTAAATATATAATATGTATATTCTCTAACCCCTAATCTTCTTATTCTCTCCCTCTCTCTCTCCCTCTGCATTCACTGATTTTCCATTTAACATTAAGCAAAACTGTGCCAGGTACTGGACTTTGCATGAGAAATGCCAAGGGGATTTTGGATCCTCCTTGCTTTCAAAGGGCTCATAATCCATTGTCTCTTTTTATTCTTCACTTTCATCTCCAGCTTCTAGTTGTAGCATGTCACCACAAGGTATCAGATATGAACATTTCCCTAGAAAAGGGGTTTGGGAGAACTGAATAATTCAGCTTTTTTCCAAAAGATGTTATCTGGAAGAAGAAATCAAACTAGAATGAAAACAGCAAAGGAAGTCAGATCAGGCTTAAAAAAATAAAACTAAGTATGGTGAATTTGTTAAGCATCAAAACTCCTTATGGAGGCAGAATCAACTCTTGTCCTAAGACAGCTCCAGGATCTGGAGTGCCTTTCCCTTCCCTTCCCTTCCCTTCCATCTCAGCTGGATATGGCTTAAGGAGGTGCACCAAATGAGTGATGTAAGAAGCCCCAGTGAGTTTTCCATTTGACAGTTTCCCAGGCTTTGCTCATCCTCTTTTCTATTCACTAGCATTAGTTGCCCCCACTTCCCCAGAGTACAGAGTTCCAGGGCCCCCTCCTCACACCCAACTCTTCTAGCCACCTGTGCAGCTGAGCTCTTCACACCCTTCCGCCAGCTGCTGAGTGAAATCACAAGGTATTTTTGTCCCAACGACAGAGGTGCGAATGCCAACTTCCACCCAACTCAGATGAGATCATGCATGTGAATGCTCTCTGCAAATTACAAAATCTTGACTAGACAAATGAAGGGGGGTTACTTTACAACTCTGAAGCTCAGTGCCTTGTATACTCAGCAGGCATGCCATAAGGAAGGGCTTATTTCTCCCCTCTCTGGGCAGTCCATCTCCTTTTTTTTTACTGATGATAATTCCATTTCCTACATCTGTCTCTACTGGAGTTAAGTTGAGTCCAAGAACTCAGGATACAAAGAAAGGCACAGTTACTTATTGATCACTCCCTGTTACAAAATGTAAAAGGTTTGCCCCCTGCTCCCACAAAGCATTAAGTGTCACTAAAGACGAAACAGTAAGCCTTCAAATGAGTCCTCTCTGACAAGTGAGTTCTTATGCTTTTGGAATGTCTACAGGTCACTCCATATTCTTTGTCCATAATGATCGTGTGAAGGAAGTAGCACATAAAACTGGCTAACTCAGGACAAACTTGAAGGTGAGAAAGGCCTGTTATTTGGTCTCCCTACTTTCCCACAGGTCCACTTGTCCTGGCCTGCATCAATATGGACTCTAAATACCAGCTCCTTGTCTCTAGCCTTTTCCTGAGCTAATTGTTCCTCTACTTTACTAAGCAATAGGCAAATCTCATCATTCACTCCCTCACGTAAAACACTTCCCGCAGCCTAAGCCCACCTTCCAACCAATTATTCAATGTGCAGACTCTCCACCCTCTGCTCCTGCCACTCCTTACCTCTTCCCACACCCAGCCGTCCCAGTTCTCACCTTCTGTCCTCTTTCGTAGGCTGTATGCTCATTCTCCTTATACAGATCTCTTGTAGTTCCTCCAACATACTGTCTCTGGGCATTTGTAAACTACCATTTCCAAGCATGCTGTAAACCTCTTCTTTGTTTGTTCTCCATACAACTCCTATTCATTCTTTAAAACCCAATTGAAACATCACCTGTTCTATAGCTCCTTCCCTCACATCTGACCTTTTCCACTTCTCTGTTTTATCTAATCCTTATAATGACTCTATGATTGGATTTTATGTATTTAATTAGAACACAATAGCTTAATAATTGAGTCATGAGCATTAGAATCAGACTGCTTAGATTTAAATCCTGCCTCAGCTGTGTGATTTTGGGAAAGTTACCAAATTCTCTGTTCCTTACTTCATTAATTTGTACAATGGGGATTTAAAAAAATCACACCCACTGCCCCGCCAGGGGCTATTGTGAGAATTAAATGAGTACGTGCTCAGAACACTGACATAGAGAATGTGCTCAAAAATTGTCAGCCATTCATACTGTAATAACTTCTCTGCCCATCTTCCTCAGGACTGCCCTGAACTCTCCTTGAGGATAAGACTGGGGTGTTGAATTTAGCCAACACATATTTTTGCTCAGGGCCTTGGAATTGGTAACTTTTATTTTCTTTTCAGTTTATCTCTACAAGTTTTAGCCAACAGCTTTGATTCTGGCTGCATAATATCGGAACCTCAAATTCTATTTTGTCAGTGTCTGAGGCCCATGCAGCTACCTATTATTCAAAATTCTTAATTTCAAACCAACAATCCAACACAATTGACTTGTCTTCATCCTTTGGCCCTGCTTTTCTCCCCATTTCCCCTTCTTGACTCCTTTTCTTCCATACTACCTCCTCTATCTTCAGTCCTTGGGGATTCAGTATTTAATTATGGATGGTTGAACATTTAAAAATGGGAAAGCTGGGTCTAGGAAGAGGGCAGTTGACAAGAAAGAACTACAAACAAGTTTTCTCATGGAGTGGGAAGAGGGAGCTATGGCAGAGAGGAGAGGTGGCCGCCCTCCCTCTGCTCTATACACAGACACATCACCCACGTCAGAATCCTCTGGGGCACTTTTTAAAATGCAGGCTCCCAGGCCACACACTTCAACTCTTGTGAACCAGAACTAGCCCTGGGGGTGAAGCCCAGAATTTTTCAGGTTAAACAAGCAAACAAACCAAAAAACCCACAAGCCCCTCAGGAGAGTCTTTGCACAATCACACTCCAGAGTCACTGGCCTAGAGCTGTGAACTTAGATTCTGTTCCTGGTGTGAACCTGAACTGGTCGGAGTGAAGGGGGCATCCTCTATTCTGACTAACATGCCTCCTCTCTTCCTGAAATTCCCCACTTCTTCTCCACATGTTGAGCCCAATCCAGGAAAAACTGACATAAGCTTCCTTCCACAGGGAGAGGGTCACAAATTACATCACATCCACTACACTCGATTAAACCCACCCATCCCATGTCTGCACTTTGGCCATGAACTTCACCAAGAGACGTGACTATGATTCAGAAAGCCACAGGCATAAACCTCTTCATCTGCCCCCACTTTCCAGTCTTCAGTATTATCTCAGATGATTTCTTCTTGTAGCTTAACTTATTTTTAATTAATATAGGTAATAACATGAAGATATTTTCCTTCTAAGAAATTAAGACCCTACAGATAAAGTCAAAGTTCTCTGTGATTCCTTGCCTTTCACAACTCTCTCCAGATGTGATTACTTTTATCATTTGGTATGAATCCTTCTAGAACCATTTCTGTACATTTATACTTGTGGAAAGGCATATGGACAACACAGGGGAGTTAGGGTATAAAAAAGTATGCCATATTGTATGTATTTTTCTATGTTTTTTTTATTTAATTTGTCTTCACAAAGCTCTACTTCATTAATAAGAAAAAGCTACATTGCACTGTATTATATGAATGTTCCATTACTTACCTAGTATTGACCCTATTGATAAATTTTAGGTTGTTTCTTATAACAGGGGCTGTAGTAAGCACCCTAGCTATGATTCTTTCCTTTTGCATGGCTGTCAGAGTGTTGGTGACAATGCATCTGGACAGGCTGGGTGCAGGGGTGCTTCTTGAGAGTCAAGCACTCCCTCAGTCCATTTTGGAAGGCCACCCTGAGACAAAGCCTCACACCTGCAATTTAGCCAAGTTGGTCCAAATGACATTAAACTTCCACGAATGAGCCTGTTATCCTCTGAGCAAGAAAACGAGCAACATTTTTCTGGTGGATTTATTGCTCCTTTGTCAAGGGCTTGGGTGATGCCGGGCATTATGAATTTTAGATGTGAATGCAGGCTTTACCCGCTGCCCCCAGGGAGGCTGTGACTGAATTAAGAAGGCAGGACTAATTATAAGCATATAGCAGGTAATAAGGGAAGGCTGTGGGTGGTTAAGTGCCAACAGAATATTAGCAACTACAAGTGCATAGGAGCAAGGAGAAAAGAACGCTCACTGACGACAGACAGATCTTGAAAGTTTTAAGGAGCAAAGGAGAATTGAGTAGGGCCTAAATTGGCGTGACAGCTTTTAGCAGGAAAATTAAAAGGACGTTGAAGATGGGAAGAGCTACTAAAGGACTGATTTGGAGTAGGGTGTTGGGGAGGAGGGAGGTTCTGGCTGAAATAGTGTTTGAGCAGAAAAGCTGGAAGAAGGAAGGTTAGATGGGTGAAGTGAGATCAGATAGGGGTGGTGGTATTTAAGATATTAAGTGATGTCTAGGCTGTTTATTCATTACTTCAACAAGAATTAAACTTGAAGTCAGTTTCTGCTCATCAGTAGCCCTGGTCTCTGTTGTCATGGTAGATAAGCTACTGTCAAAGGGTAGAGATGGAAGGTTAGGTGTATAAGAAAAGATTTAGTTAAACTGGTCTGAATTATATGGTAAACATGGTTAGGAGCAGCCATGGGAAGTGTTAATGGTGGAAGTGAAGCTACTTCAGGAAATGAGAGAATGAAGAAAGGAGATGGCTTGTAAGTGGGACCAATAAGTGATACCTTCAAATGACATCAGTTTATAATCCAGATGTGGTCTGGGAACTTGCTCTTGCTCTTGGTGGCTTTCTGGTGTTAAGTGCTTTTTCAGGTTTGTCCATTACCCTTGCCCCCAAGCTCCTCTACATTCCCCCTCTGCTGATCACAGGGTGGACTTGGTTGGAGGACCCTAATAGTAAAAAGAAAATGGATAGTGAAAGCATCTCTCAATCCATGAGGTATTTGGACTCTGGGCGTTCCCTCCAACTTTCTAAACTTTGTTGGGTTCTTTATTGGGTTTTCTATCTTATCCTAAGAGCTCCTGCTGTGGTGATGGGAGAAGGGAACATTAGAGAATGTATTCCCATTTATAGTTTGAATGAAAGGAGAAGGACCTGTTGGTGAAATAACTTGGACACCCAAGTATTGTGCATAGATGGAAAAGGAAGGCAGGAGCTAAGTCATTCTGCTGATCCTCCTTCCTCTGAGTGTATTTGCCTGCTCACCAATACTCTTCCTTTAGCACCCTTCCACCCACCCACCAAACAGCCCCTTCTGCTTCTAGGGAACCTTATTCAACATTCAACACTTATTGAGCAGTTGTTTAAACAACATACAATACACTGTGTTAGGTGCTGTGGAGGAGAGCAAGATGTATGAAACCCAACTCCACCCTACACTGAAGCAGCAGGCTCAGTTATCTGTAGAGAAGCTTGGTGGTTACTGACATTTAAGTATTTCAGTATCATTGCAGCTGGTATATCATTGATCTCTCTATCTCTGTCTCTCTCTCCACCTGTACTTCCTCTTTCTCTCTGTCTCACTCATGCACCCTCTCTCTTAAAGTGGAGCATAGATAGAGCTGTGTTTCCTGGTGTCTTGAGATATAAAACACGTAGACAAATTGCTCACAAGACATGACATATATCTAGATTGAGATAGATAATGGGGCATGCATATTTTTCGTAAAAGTTAGGTGTATTAACATGTGTATTCCATTCCTTGTGTGGGGATGATCAGATATTTCCAGAGGCGCTGAGTGGAGTATGCCCTCACTACTTAATCCTCTCTTTCACAAAAAAACACTCTCTGATGGTGATGGAGGTACTTATTAAGCAAAAGAAGGACACCTATAAAAGTTACTCTCTCAAAGCTTTACACTGTGGAGTCCTGCGATGCACGTGGAAAGCTTGCTAGGGGGGAGAAAAAACTTTAGTTTGCTTTCTGACACATGCTCACATGCTCAAAATTTTTTTATGTCAAGCAAATCATAGCCAGAAGAGCCCATTTTTGTTTCAGTGTAGAACTGACTTTTTTTTTTTTCTGTAATAGAAGCTGAGGATACGGCAGGAACAGGACTTCGGCTCATGAAACAACTTGCCAGATGATTATGGTCTGGCCTGTCTTCTCTGTGGCTGCACTGGGTCTGCTTCCTGAATGCCTAATTCTCTACGAGGAACCTGATTTTCCCTAAATTGCCTACAGGAAGTGTTTTCCTAAGGAACCAATAGTGCAAGTAAAGCAAAATGAAAAGTCATTCTATAGGAATGTCCATTTCCTTCACAGGAAACTCCATGGCTCCCCACAACCACCCTCGCCACCTCAAGACTTGGATCTGAGAACAAAAGCAATGGACCGCAGTGTATCTGTCAAACTCTAGCTTATTCTATCTTAAATGCCCCCAGACCTGCGCCAGGTGCAGGGCCTCTTTTGCCACTCCCATTCATGTTCTATTCTCTTGCATCTGATGAACATATATGCTCCTTTTTCTACTGCAATAACTTGGCCTCCTGCAAGAAACTGCTTGGAAACAAAGATCTACATTCCCCCCAACCCCCCCAAAAAATGAACAGCAACTTTTTAGATATTTGACATTTGGGCAAATTAACATTTGAAGAAAGGCATTATTTAAAGACACATTCAAGTTACATCACAAAACAGAATTTTTAACATCAGTGAAAGGCCTCAGTGTAGTGACACATCACTGACTTAGAAGATTGGGATTCTGGAATGGGAAGTAAGTACCCACCTTGTGTCTGAAAAGTTGAAGTTTTCAAAATGTGTTTCTGCTAACAACAAATGAGGGCGAGCACTGTGGACCTCTGATCAAATTATTTTTTCTACTCTAGAATACAAATACTGTTTACAACCCCCCCCAATTATAAATTTCTAATTTAAAAAAATTTATATACAGGCTCCACCAAGTCCTCTTAATTGATGATTTACTCAAGGAGACCCTGAGCTGTACAAATACAGTATTTTTAGGCAATTAGAAGAAGACAGCCAACCTACAGCTGGAAAGTTAAAAAGGCGGGGCATTGTTCACAGAATTGGGTTGAGGATATTTGATTCCCTTCTGCCTAACTCCTCTCTACACAAGCACAGTGAATCACACCAGTGTAGGTATCAGCTGATTTCCAGCCAGAGAGGTAGAGATAAAGGCATAGAATTATGATTTTGTTCATTCAAAAGTGAGAGCAAAACACAGCTGAATGACTAGTGATATGGTTGTTTGCATGTATAGGCATCTGGATGAGTGCAGGCACATACACTGTGACTCAGAGGTGGCTTTCTACTGAAGTAGAGGCCAGAGCAGTGTATTTACCCAAACTGGGAAACAGAAAAGAAAGGCTAGATGTGGGGAAGGTTCTGGAGTTGTTCAGAAACACTTGGTTCTCAACGAATGCCCAAATGGTACTTAAGCAAAACAAGGAAGCACCCATTGGCAGAACTGTCACACAGCTTTTCAGTCAGTCAGCATGTGGTTTTGGGCCCCGTCCCCCATCCCAGTTGAGATGGATTTGAGCTGTCAGGAATACCAAGAGATCATCAGCCCAGAAGAGTTAGAATGGCCATCTTCAAAGACTCAAAAAATTGAAGAGCTGTAAATGTTATTACAGAGAACTTAGAGGACCCACAGGTTTTGTCAGTTCCCCCATTTCTCTTCTTTATACCTCTGTGCTTCCCATGATCTCTATCTTCTGCCTACATCTTGGGTCATATCATGCACCATCTTTTAGGGGACACTGTACCATAACCCCTGATATGTCAGGGGGAAAGACAGAGATATATATTTTTTAATTCTTATTTTTTATTGATGTGTAGTCGACTTTCAATGTTAGTTTCATGTGTACAGCAAAGTGATTCAGTTATACATATTCATATTTTTTTTCAGATTCTTTTCCATTCCATTTCTAATAGTGAGTAGAGGTATCTTCTTGATGGTTCCCCAGAGTGTGGTGGATGGTAAACTACATTCATCCACATCATCTCTAGCCAGTATATACTACATTTTCAACCCAAGTACAATAGAGATTGTCAGAGTTGAGAAAGGAATAAAAGTAAGAACTTCATAAAGCCTAAACAGTGAATTAGCAAAGAGCAGAGGAAACAGTAAGGTGAAAAGAGGGAAGGAAAAGAAGAAAATGTTGTCATCTTGTAGCATGTTCATCATCTTGGACCCAGCCCGGTGAGAAGATACTGGCAGGCTGACAGAGGCTACCCTATGTGCCATGTTGGCATCAGAGCAGCTGTTGGCAATTACAGCAGCAGGATTGTCCACCCCAGACAAACTATGCTAAAACTACTGGTCAGAACAGAAATGGAGAGATTTACTCCTGTACTGGCCCAGACTTGGCAGCACAGTTTCCCAGACTATGTAGCCAGTAGGTCCTACTGAGTGAGTGGTGGAGAGGGAGTAACCACCTTCTTGGGAATTGATGGCTTAATGCCATGGGCTTTCTCATCACAGCTAAAAGGCTGACAGTGGAGATAAAGGATAGTAGCTACTTACTTAATCTGATTGATTAGTCCATAAATATTCAGAAGGGGTCAAGATGAGGACCATCTTCAGCAGAAGCCCAGAGTTTATGGCCAAATACAAGTCCGTCCACCCAACTCTAAGAGACTGTAAAGAAGGAAAGCATCTCAAATAGGTAGAGTATTAACAAGAAACGATAGAGTTCAGGAGAAACACTCACACATATACACCATTCTTATATGTGAGTAAAGCCAGATAAATGTTATTGTTCAAAAAACAGGCATTATGGGATGGTAGAGGGAGGGGAGAAGGGTATAGTTCAGTGGGACAGTGTGTGCTTAGCATAAACAAGGTCCTGAGTTAAATGCCCAGTACCTCTATTAAAAATCAATCAATCAGTCAATCAATCAACCAATAAACCTAATTCCCCCTACCCCCACCCAAAAATCATTATGAAAAGAGGAATTGGGTTAAGAAAAAGAACAGAGGAAAAGAGGAAGAATAGTCTAGTGGGTTGGGACTCCAACGTCCTGCTTCATGTTCATCAGGATTAAGGGATAGAAAACTGAATCCTGGGATAAAAGAATCAGCGACTTTAACAGAATCAGTGCAATATTTCTCTCACCACTCTCAACCCCTATAGCTGGCAGTCATTTGTCATCAACCAGCCTTCTGAGTTCCATTGGTGATGAGCTGTCTCTCAAAGCCCCTGAATGGAAAACTTTGGATGGACTAGAAGCCATTCTCACTTTGGCAATTGGACAATGCCAGTTAGTTCAAACTTTCTTCATCAGATTTTGACACCTGGCCACTATTGCTCCCAGTGAATACCCACATCCTTGGTGGATTAAAGAGAGATTGCTATGTTCTCCAATCCCAAGTGATTAGAATAAGGTGAATATCAAACTGAGAAAGAAAAGGAAGAGAAAATGTGGGGATACAAAGGAGGAAGTCACGAGCTAAATCTCAGTAGTTAGATAATACCATGAAATGAACCAAGGAATGAATCCGACCAAAAAATAAATTGGGAGAATCCACCATGCTTGGTAACAAGGCAGCCATCCTCAAAGCAGTAGGCCAATTTTGCAGCTACCATATTCCAATGCCATCATTAGTTTTATAGAATAGAAACCCTGCAATTTCTTCTTGCCCACTTCCTAATGGGCAAATGCACATTTGGTATTGGAATGATGCATACAATTATCCCAAACTAAAAAAAAAAATCCACAAGACCCCAATTTTTTTTTATTACTGTACACAAAAAGATGAGAGTCAAAGAGAAAGAATAACACTTTTGAGCCAAGGAATGCCAAGGATTGCCAGCAACCATCGGAGCTAGGAAGAGGCAAGGAAGGATTCTCCCCTAGAGAATTCAGAGAGAGCACAGCCCAGCCAACACTTTGCTTTTGAATTTCAAGCCTTCATAACTGTGAGGGAATAAATTTTTTTTGTTTTTTAACCACCCAATTTGTAGTAAGTTGTTACAGCAGACATAGGAAACTAATACAGTTCCTCTCTCCCATGCTCCCTATGGAAATCTTTTCTCAGCAAAGGCATTGATGGTGACACACTCTTCCCTGGGGAAGCCTGTAGATGAATGAGATCCAGAGGGAACCAGACATTAAAGCTGGGGAGAAAGTTCTACCGGAATGTCCATCCTCAGCAAAACATTCAGGTCCTTTGTGTTTTATAAACCTTGAAATTACCCCATAAAATCTGTACTGCTGTTGGGCCATCCCTGCTCAGCAAATTAAGAAAGACAAGGGTAGACATAGACATCTTTACTGAGAGCTTATTATATGCCAGGCACTGGTCTATGTGCTGCACATGTAATAGCTCATCAGATCTCCCCAACAATCCTCTAAGGTGGGGATAATTAGTGTCCTTATATTATAGGTGAAGAAGTCACCTCAAAGGAGTATGTTAACTTATTCAAAATCAGAGTTAGTAAACCCAGAGAGTCCTTGAATGACTTTCCTGGCTATTGTAAATAATGCTGCAGTGATGCATGTATCTTTTTTAATTAGGGTTTTCTTACTTTGGATAAAAACCCAGAAGTGAAATTGCTGGGTTGTATGATAGTTATTAATTTTCTGAGGAAACTTCATATTGTTTTTCATAGTGGCTGCATCAATTTACATTCCCACCAACAATGCAGGAGGTTCCTTTTCTCTGCATCCTCACCAACACTTGTTATTTGTTGCTTTTTTAATGATAGACATTCTGACAGCTGAGGAGTTACCTTATTGTGGTCTTGATTTGCATTTCTCTGATGATTAGTGATACTGAGCATCTTTTCATGTGTCTATTGCCAATCTGTATGTCTTCACTGGAAAAATGTCTATTCGGGTCTTCTGCCCATTTTTGTTTGTTTATTTGTTTTTTACCTTGAGTTTTATGAGTTCTATGTGTATTTTGGGTATTAACTTTTTATCATTTGTATCATTTGCAAATATATTCTCCCATTCAGTAGGCTGCTTTTTAATTTTGTTGATAGTTTCCTTCATTAAGCAAAAGATTTTTAGTTTGATTAGAACCTATTTGTTTATTTTTGTTTTTGCTTCCCTTGCCTGAGGACATAGATCCAAAAAATATTGCTAAGACTGATGTCAAAAAAAGCAGCGTACAGTCTCCACTGATAGAATGAGTGGATAAAGAAGATGTAATAATTTCTATGGAAACACAAAACACCTCAAATAGCCAAAATCGTCTTGAAAAAGGAGAATGGAGCCAAGGAAATCATGCTCCCTGATTTCAGACTATATTACAAATCTATAATAATCAAAACAATATGATTTGAACAGACACATAGATCAATGGAACTGGATAGAAAGTCCAGAAACAAATCTTCACATTTAAAGTCAGTTAATCTATAACAAAGGAGGCAAGAATATACAATGGAGAAAAGACAGTCTCTTCAATAAGTGGTGATGGGAAAACAGGACAGCTACCTGTAAAGGACTGAAATTAGAACATTCCCTAACACTATATATAAAAATAAACTCAAAATGGGTTAAAGACATAAATGTAAGACCACATACTATAAAACTTCTAGCAGGAAACATAGGCAGAACACTCTTTGACATAATTCACAAGAATATTTTTTTCCAAATTAATTCCTGGAGTAATGGAAATAAAAGCAAAAAATAAACAAATGATATCTAATTAAACTTAAAAGCTTTTGCACAGCTACAGATATCATCAACAACAAAAACAGACCACACACAGAATGGGGTAAAATATTTGCAAATGATACAACCAACAAGAGACTAATTTGCAAAGTATATAAACAGCTCATACACCTTAATATCAAAGAAACAAGGAACCTAATCCAAAAATAGACAGAAGATCTAAATAGACATCTCCAAAGAGGACATCCAGATAGCCAACAAGTATATGAAAAGATGTTCAATATCACTATTTGTTAGAGAAATAAAAATCAAAACTACACCAGTCAGAATGACCATCATTAAAAAGTCCACAAACGATAAATGTTGGAGAGTGTGTGGAGAGAAAGGAACCCTCCTACACTATTGGTGGGAATGTAAATTGGTACAGCCACTATAGAGGACAGTATGGAAATTCCTCAAAAAGCTAAAAATAGATTTGCCATATGGTCCAGCAGTCTCACTCCTGGGCATATATCTGGAGGAAAATATAATTGGAAAATATACATGTATCGCAATGTTCATAGCAGCACTATTTACAATAGCCAAGACATGGAGACAACACAAATGTCCATTGACAGATGACTGGATAAAGAAGATGTGGTATGTATATACAGTGGAATATTACTCAGTATAAAAAAGAATAAAATAATGCCATTTGCAACAACATAGATGGACCTGGAGATTGCCATTCTAAGTGGAGTAAGTCAGGAAGAGAAAGGAAAATACCATGTGGTACTGCTTACATGTGGAATCTAAAAAAAAAAGGACATGAATAAACTTATCTACAAAACAGAAAAAGACTCACAGACATAGAGAACAAACTTATAGTTACCGAGGGTAAAGAGGGTGGGAAGGGATAAATAGGGAATTCAAAAATTGCTCCTCTTGGGGAGTGATAGATGTGTTAGCTATTTTGATTGTGGTGATGGTTTCATTGGTGTATACATCTATCAAAATTCATCAAATTGTACATCTGAAATATGTGTAGTTTACTGTACAGGAATAATACCACAATAAGGGAATTTAAAAAAGAAATTAAGAATTAAAATATATCCTATACATTAAAAAGATGCAATATCTGCCTATCTATCCATCTATCTATCTATCTATCTATCTATCTATCTATCTATCTATCTATCTATCCACACACACAATGAACTATTACTCAGAAAAAAAAACCCTGAAATCTTGCCATTTGTGACACCATGGAGAGCAGAACGTCACCCATGGTCAATGGCTGAGTGGAAGTAATGCTGGATTAACAATCTTAATACCTGGATTCTGGATTCTGCTCTACCGCTAAACTAATATCTGTATGGGTGAAGTGAGAGCCCCTAACTCAGGTGATCCCTGTGTTTCCATCCTCCACTGATACTCTGCAATTCTACAAAACACATAGAGCACCACTCTTGGTGTGAAAGCTGGCCTCTTGGCTTGAGGGGTCCCACACTGCACCCCCCCCCCAAATCCTGCCCAGACCAAGAGGAATAGTAGGGGCCAACAGTCAGGCAGCTGTCCACTTACCTATATCAAGAACAACGCTTTTTACTTAGGATATGGTCAGTCACATTTGCAGAGAAGATTTTTCTAGACCCATGCCTCCTGTGAGAAGGGTTTAATTTTCCTAGAGGGGTGAAGGAACAATCCCTAATTCCCGAAGCAAACCCTTACTGAAACATGATCTGGGCCCAGCACCAAGCCATCATAAGACCCAAACCAAAAGAAGCCTAGAGATGAAAATGAGAGGAAATTATACCAACAAAAATATATATCTCTTACTACTATTTATGTCTGTCATAAAGATTCCGTTGATTGTCGTAACATCATACGCGCTCAAGAAAGCAAATACCACAAGAGCCAAAATCCGTGATTTCTCCCAACCACCAAGCGCCAGTTGTAAACCAAGACACCCTGGTTCAGCATGACTGCTCCTCATGGGCAGCTATTCCCAGGTTGTATTTTGATTTGGACCGAAGTCTGAGCATGGCAAGTGTGCAGCTGGCGGGTTTGTTTGGCTCCTGTTCAGATTCAGTACCATGCAGTCTCCCCGAAAATACGGACGTTATTGTGATTAGACTTAGCATGTCTAATTTTCACTTTTCTGTTGTAGGGAGAAAGAGTTTGATTTAAACCATGAGCTTCATAAGGTCAGGGGCTATGTGTTGTATTCTTTTATCTCCAAGAAGTAGCCTAATGATTGTCACGCAAGTGTTCAATAACTTGTTAAGTGAATTCGTAAGTATTTTTGGTGGTGTATGCTGTCCTCTCCTTGCCCACCCCCTGCCCCTGACACACACGTATTAGCTTATGTAGCCGGGACCTGATTCTGATGGGTACTCAAAGCAAAGGACAAAACAGCAGCCTCACACATGTACACAGCGCAGCTGTTATAGTGCAACACCCTGCCCACCGCCTTCTGCAAGAATAGAGATTTTCTTCTCCAGTGGAGGGAGAAAAGTCTTTGTAAAACTCATCTCAGTTTCTTCTTTGTGTTTCTCCTTGGTAAGACTTCAACTCTGGCAATCTCAGTGGGACCATCCTTAGCCCTAAAAGTTTAAGTGATGCCCTGGAGAAAGGGACAAAGGCATGGCAGCTTAGGATCTATGGCAGACTCTGCCCTAAGGAAGAAGAATCAAAGAGAAGAGAGAAATTTTCAAAATCTCCATGCTACAAGCCCAGATCACACTGTTTGGGACGTAATACTGGTCATACTGGTCCAGAATTTTGCTGGAGAATTCCCTGGGTGGCTTCTCTCAGGAGCCCAGCATGGCAGATTAACTGGGCAAGGTACCAGGCGATAAGTAGTTGAGAGAGACTACTAGTGTATGAACCTTAGTAGGGGTTCTCAACATTCTGAAGGAGATAGTTGCTATGAGTCTTACCAAAACTTTGGAGTCCAAGTGGCCTACACAATGGCAGACAGACAGACTTTCCAGTTTGCCTGGGAGAGTTTCTGTTTATGCTTACAGTCCTACTGTCTTTTCCTGTTTAACATTTGTTTTGGATTTTTCACCTTCCAACAAGATATCATCATTAATAGTTGCCTTAAAAAGCACCATGGGGATTTGGTTGAATTCTGTTGTGGACTTCCAGCTTCCTTCATGGTCACGTAGAGGGGTGTGTAAAACACATTTTAATATATGATCACATTTGAAAGTGACCAGCAATAATTCTTACTTCCCTGACTTTCCACATGTAACATAATGGATATCTTTCTTTCAGTGAGAGCATGTGGGATGCTCTCTGATAAAATAAAATGCTTGGGCATGAGCAGCAGGGGACAGGTGACTTCCTTAGTTCTCAGAAAGTAGTTGGGAGGAAGATACAAGGGCTGTACCCATGCTAGTCACTTGGTGTGCCAGTTTCTGGGATGTATGTTAAGTGCTGTAGGAAGTTGACAGCCCAGCGGTTGGTGAGGGTCAGGAGAAAATGTGGGAACTTTCGGGTTGTATACCTGAGATATCTGGAAGACATACAGTGAGAGCCGTGCACTGGAAAGTGTACAGAGAGTACTGAACGTCCTGGCTACAATAGTTTGCCCTGTGGCCTTATTTATTATATGATATACACCTATAACTGTTTTTTTTAATTTTATTGTTTCATTATGCTTTTTATTTGACAAAGAATCCTTTGGCAGCAATAAAGAAAAGAAATAAGAGCCAAAGTTTAATTAAAAAAATAGGTATTGAATTTCCATTCCTCAAGAAAGTTGACAGTGAAGAGGAAATAGGCACAAAATGTTTGTCAACATGAACCATCCATCGTGGGAGCTGAAGTGACATCACTACTCACACGGAAACTAGAAAACACAAATCTGTTGAAGAATCATTGGTGTCTCTCTGACAAGTTAGTGGTTATTTTAGGAAGAATGTTCCTGGAGATGGCAATTTAACATGTGCAGTTACAGTGTATTTATGTCATTCAGAGAAGCATGACTTTTCATTTAGATCAAATGACTCTTCTAAATTCATCTTGCTCATTTTTGATTCCAATTTTCCTTATGCGTGTATGAAAAAAAGAGGTTGTGTGTTGGCTTCATTAACAGGACAACTTGTCAAATAATTAAATGAGAGCAATTTTATATGTGTCATAGATATTTCCAACAGAAAATCAGTTATTTCCAAGTATGCTTTTCTTCATTCAATCCATGGAATCAAACTAAAACTTTTTAAAGTTCATTAAGTAAAACATCTGATATAACTGTGAATGCTGCTGTAAATTCAGCCAAAAAGTGCAATATTGAAGATAAATTTAATTTTTGTAATGAGTATATAAATACAAATTATATGTGGAGAGTGTCACAGTAAAAAAAAAACAAAAAACAATGTTATGAAATTAAGAAGTCAGTGGATTAAAATATATTTGAAATAGGTTGCAATACACAGATAATTTGCAATTTTGTTCAAACTTCAATGTTTCAATGTCTAAAATAATAGCTGTAGCATGGAATGTTTTGTAGCACCAGAAAGTAAGGACTTACTAAAAAAAAAAGAAAACACCACAATAATGGGGGTACATGAGAGGAACACGGACAGGAGCCAGCACAAAGAGCTCTCTGTGTCCAAAGGTGGAACAACTTGAGCAAAAAAGTAAATAACATAGGATTGGGTTATAGTCCAAAGTATAAAATAAATATCCACAAGTTCATACTGAAGTAAATAAATAAGTGGGAAAGTGATGACATATATGTCTCACAAAATTCCAAGTAATTCAGATACCTCCTCCTACAGGAGGACTTAAACACCCACCACGTCTGCCGTTGAGTATGCACTGCACTTAGTGACTGACTTCCACAGAGTAGACTACAGAAAGGGAGAAAAGACACCTTCACAGTAGAGACCCCTGGCAAAGACTGTGAATCAGGCAATCAAGGTTAACCTCACCAGTGATGTTATGCTGACAGCATGTGCCTCTGAATGGTGTGATACAAAGAGCACTTCAGCTCTGCAGACTTCCCCCCTAAAACCCTTAGCCCCAGGCTATCATGAGAAACACATCAGACAAACTCAAATTGAGGGACATTCTACAAAATAACTGGACCTAAAACTCCAAAGGAAAGACATAGAAATTGTCACAGACCATAGGAGACTAAGGCAATATGGCAAAATATGATGTATCCTGGATGGGATCCTAGGAGAGAAGAAACATATTAGTAGAAAAATTAGTCTAATCTTAATAAAGTATAGAGTTCAGTTAATAGTAATGTTGGTTTCTTATGTCACAATTATGTATGATATTAACAATGAGACAAATTGAAAGAGGGGCATAGGGGAACTCTCTGGACTATCTTTGCAACTTTTCCACAAATCTAACATTATTCCAAAATAAAAAAAATTATTAAACTTAGCAGCTGCAGTGGAAAAATTTTAGAAATATTTTAATATACACACAGAAAAATTCCACTACATATTTTTGTGACAAAGCTGACATTGAATACAAAGCAATAATTTAGCGTGGCAGAACACACGTTTACTCTTCGCTACTCCTCATGAGTCACATTGTAGAAACATTTAATCTATTAAGGAATTACTTAGTAAATCAACCTAAGGGTCTTTAGGTTTTTTGTGAGCAAGCTCTTTAAATTTTGTTTGTATTTGACTCAAAATATACTGAAAGTGTTTTAAAGTATTCAATGGGTAGAAAGCATTAGGAGTTTTTAACTGAATTCTAATTGTTGACAACAAAGATTAAAAATGGGAAGACATTGAAATGTATCCCATTAAAATAAAAGGAAGAATTAAACAAATGATGAGAGAGTGAGAGAAAGAGAGAGAAATTTTTCCATGAGATGAAGTATAGGAGACATACTCACACTAAAAATGTATTTTTTATTTATCCAAAATTCAAATTTAGCTAGGATTCCATGTTTTTACCTGCCTAATCTGGCAAACCAAATAGTGGAGAGAAGATTGGCTTCTGGCCCAGCCTCATTTATTCGAAACACTTCTGTTAGCCTGGCTCTGTGTTAGGTACCAGGAATAAAAACATTAAAAGACATGAACTTATCATTGAGAGATTCCAGTCCTTAATAACTTTTTGTGTGGTCTTAGAGAAGTCACCTAACTTCTCTGAAATCCATGTCTTCATGTGTAACATGGGGATTATTGCAGTCTGAAGCTGATTTATGCACAAACAGATCTCTGAGTGTGAAGGAATTTTGGAAAAGCCAATGAGTTGGTAGATAAACCTATGTTTTAATTACTTCACCAAGTATCTTTGGCAACACTGAAATTTGGGCAGATTTGTGGGCCAAGTCCCCTACTCAAGTCCTAATTCATCTAATATTTTCACCAGATTCCCTGCTCTAAAGAGACAGCCCACTCTCCCATCTCTCCATCTTGTCAAAGCTACCGCCCTAGTCTGAACCCCATGCTGGAAAGAGGCAGGAGGGATTCAAAGCCGGCAGTAGCAGTAGGGTAAACAGTTGGCCCCACAAAGACAACTCCTCCTTTGTGTCAACACGGTTCTCTGATGGTGAAACAAGCAGAACAGCGTGACTAAGTCAGTGACCTTCTCTAAGTACTCGCTCAGGGACCCCCGAACCGCATGTTCCATGTAGCTCAGGAGGCTGCTTAACGCCTGAGCGAGTATGTCAAAGCTGAAATGCCCCCTCAAAGTTATTGTATCTAGGGTTCAGATGGGACTGGGACTGAGTATTCCAGAGACTCCAGAGTAAATCCTGATCCCCAGTGTCCCTAGGGAGGGAGCGACCGTGCATTTCCCATTACCTCCTCCAGCTCCTCCGCATTCACCATGAAGCTAACAAAGTCCTAGCTAAAGGTTAGCAGCTGTAAACATTCTACTAGTAAAGACATCATAGTCTAGTAGGGGAGGTAGAAACTATGCGATGGTACCTTATATTGTTTTTACATTATTTTTAAGTAGCAAGTAGCACCATCTGACTTAAAAACCTAAGAAGATGACTATGATAGAAAAACATTTTTTTTCTTAAGACAAGATGCTGTACAGACTAAAGAATGCTGCTAGTCTTGATTCTTCTCGATCTGAGTAGAAAAATCTTTATTTAAATGGGTTCCTAGATTGAACAAAGCTAGAGAGGTAGTTTTATTCAAAAGTTATTAAAGTTGGCAAAAGTATTCATCAGCTATGCATTTCAAAATTGGAGTGAAAACTGATGACAATTATTTCAGCACAAAGTATGAAAAGATGTGACTTGTAGTCACTGGAGATCTGGTAGCCATTCTCCAGCAACTCCTTATCCAGGATCTGATGAATACCCTTGATCAGAGTCCAAGAGAAGTCACTGTCAAGGCCAGGAGGGATTTCTCTACTTCAAGATCCTGCTACAGTGGAACCTTCTCTGTCACAATCATAGCCCTTCTGTCCCCTGCTGTGTACTCTCGGATTTGGCCTTCTTCCTTGGGGACCCTAACTACTCAGCCTTTGCTGATGTGATTGCTCACTGCTCATTAGAGTGTCAATTTTTTTAAATTTTTTTTTCAGTTGCCTTCTATATAAGGTTTTCTTCTCTGAAATACTTGCTAAAATGTTCCATTAATTTAGGAATGGCTTTGGTTGATGCCTGGGTCTCCCATGCTCTGAAGCCCAGGTGTCTGTCCTATATCCATGCTCTGCAGTGAGAGGCGGGAAGAGGCAATGGGTTATCCACCACCTTCTTGCTATCTCTCCATCTGTATAAATGAAATTTCCTCTCTCTCTCTCTCTCTCTCTCTCTCTCTCTCTCTCTCTCTCTCTCTTTATTCTTCTACTAACTCTATCATATCAAGAGAAAATGACTGGGCTTACTTTCACCAAATTCAGGGTGCACATTTGGAGTAGCCTGCTAAAATGGCCAAGCTATGGCCAGGAACATGAAATTTGCTTTGGAAGGCCCTGGAGGGACTGGAAAATACTGGGCAGTCATCCTCAGATCATATCCAAGGGCTGCAAATCAATAGAGGGACTAAAAGAATATGAACAGAGAACACACTATTTTCAAAGGTGAGTCCCCAAATAAAAAGACACAGCACGGATGTTGATTTACCCATTAGAATGACTTCTCACAGCCCTGAGAGGCATGTGTGCTTGTGTGTATGTGTGTGTGTTTGTAATATTTACTGTCCACCATGTGGTAGGCATTATATAAAGTGTGTTATATAAATTATATTCAACAAGTACCTAAGATAGTTATATTATTATCAGGCCTCTTTTATAGATGGGGAAAAAAGGGCCCAGGGAAGGTAATAATTATATAAATTTGGAGCAAGTTTTTTAACTGGAAAGATAAAGTTTGAAATTCTAACTAATTTATGGTCACTTTTTGAAGTTTGTACTCAAAGAATCAACAAGATGATCCCATTATGCAACTCCTCCACAAGCCCACTGAAGACTGCCCAGGTGGCAGTGCTAACCAGTCCCTGTGTTGGCATCACAAGGATGCTTACTTGCTCTTATCTGTACCGTCTACTCAGCCAGGAACATTGGGCAGACACTGGGGCAGAAGCCTATCCTATCAGCTGTCATCTGACCTGTAGGGAGAAGCATTCCAAAGCCAAGGTAGAAGCAATTTTAGCAGGATGTAAAGAGGAACTTTCCTCCCCAGAGGTTTGAGTGGCATCAGAATGGATAAACAAGAGAATCATATCATCTACTTTCCAGGGGAACTTTAAAAATAGCAGCAGCCTCTTACCATTGGAATGGTGGTGACAGTATATCTGGGCCACGCCTGTATGTGATGCCAAATCAGCCATTGTAATGCATCAGTGCAGGAGGTAAATGCAGTTTGTGTCAATACTGAGCAAAGTCAAAGCAGTTTGACAATTGTCAGCTTGACGAGTAAATCTTGACAGCAAGCATCTTGCACATCAGTCTTAATCGCAGGGCTCTAATTGTTCGGGTTCATCGTCCAGCATGATCAAGCCAAATGTAATACTGCTGAGTTGCCGCTCCACATTGCCCCAGGCAGCGGAAAGAACTTGGCACCATTGTACTCATTCATTCATTCATTAGGCATCTGTTACTTTCCAGACATGATGCTCTGCACTGGAGTCACAAGATCAGTAAGATGTGTCCCTCATCATCATCATCATCAAGAAGCTCAAAGCCCATTGGTTTCGGTTCTGGTCCCAGCTGTAGGAGTAATAGCTTCATGCTCTGTTCAAATGACTTGACCTCTCTCTGGGCCTGACTCCTAATCTGTAACATGAGGAAAGTAGACAGAGCCCCTTGCCTGGGAAGGGCATCAGCTTACACATCTCTGTACTGGTGATGTCATCCATTAAGCTAGTATTTGCCAGCATCTTCCATGTACCAGGCACTGTGTTTTGCAGAGATAATGTGACAAGGATGCCATCCCTTCCTTTGAGAAGCAGGAGGGAAGAACATTGAGGCTGAAGAATAAAATACCATGAGGTGCAATGCAGATGCGGGTGTCAGGAAATAGACTCCTTGGAGGAAAGCTTAGTGGGGCCCTAGAGATTAAGGAGAAGTTAGTCAATAGATTGAGGGAATAGGAGAAGTAATTCCAGCAACACGGAGGATCAGGAGGCAACAGGGAGGATGTTTGTTTTAGAGAATTATAATCAATCTAATGGGAATGGAAAGTAAGGTGGGAAGGGGCAGAGGGGAGGTAAGCAGAGGGTTGAGGGACAGAAGGAGAAGAGAGGGGAGGAGAGAGGAGAGAAGGAATGGGGAAGGGAGGGATGTGGAGGGGAGAGGGAAAAGAGAATATGGGAAATGGAAAGGGTTAAGAGGCAAAACAGAAGGAAAAAACAAGGATCATATCATCAAGGACTTTGTCCCCAATGCTTGGGATTTTGGACTTGAAATTGGGGCCATCAGAAGTCACAGAGGGTCTTAAGCAGCAGAATTCTGAGGTAGCAGGGGAGCTTTACAGTACATTATGCAGAAATATTGGAAGGTGGTTAGAGAGAGCAGGCCAGAGGTTGTTGGCTGATTTGCGGCTTAATGAAAAAGATTTTCTTTCCTCCTCTCCTCCCCGCCCCTCATTTCTACCCTGCTCCTTTCCACTCCCCTGTCTCCCCTCCCTCTTCCCTCTTTTCTTCCTTTGGGTGTTGGGGAGGCCATAGACGCTTCACAGGCAGGAAGGAATGCAGTGCGGGTGCTCTATGGCTCTGAACCCAACAGAGGTGGTTTTGTGACTGTATAAGGAGCTGGTGACATCCATTCCTGCTGAAATTCCTCGCTGTCAAGACCAAGCTCCAGCCCATAAGAAGGCAGGGACTGCCTGGAAGTGACTCATCATGGGTGGCACAGATGATACCAGATTCTAAGAATCTAAACTATGTGGCTTAACTGAGCACCCTTGACTATTAAGCTGTTTCTCTTCTTTCCTTGTGCGGTTTTGGCCCAGGGGAAGGTGCCAGGTTTAGTCATATTCATCCTCAAATCCTGTAAATAGTTGTGCAGGGCCCTGAGAGCCCCCAGCAGCCTTGTGACTCTAACAAAAAGGCTTGAGCTAAAAACACGGTCAAGGTATTTTCAACACAAGGCAAGTAGAACCAAGGGGGAAACTAAACACCAGAGGCTTTAGTTGAATAAATAAGGGGATCTCATTATATAATTCCCCCATATAAATAAGAAAATTTAGTGTCAAATGATTGAAAAACAGGTACAGGAGGACTGAGTCTCAGCATGAAGTCATGGTTAAGAGTGAAGGACTTGGAGCCAGGATACCTGGGCTGGAATTCCACTTGCACCACTATGAGCTGCACAACCGGGGCAAGTTAGGTCAGCGCTCCATGACTCAGTTTCCTCATCTGTAAAATGGGGATAATAATAGTACCAACCTCATTGGGCTGCTGTGAGAATTAAATGAGTTAATACTTGTACTTGAAAACAGCTCCTGGGACATAACAAGTGTTACAGAATTGTCTGTTAAATAAAAATGAAGAAAATCGCCATTCCCTTAGCAAATAAATTGGGCAGGGGTTCCTGAAGGGGAGGATGAAGGGTTCAATGAACTCTTTTAGGTTCTGGGGACCTGAAAATTGAGAACAACTGGTGCCCAAAGAGACATATTAATAGTGACCCAAGAGGCAGAGTTTGATGTTGTCTCTCCATTATGTCTTTGTTATAAAGAATCTGAACAAAGAATAAAATAAAGAAGGAAACTTTTAAATTTCAGGCTGAAATTAAATCTATTTGGGTTAGCAAATAGAGAGTGAAATTTCTGAAAGTAAGCTTGAGGGCGAAAAAGTGTAAGAGACCCAGGGCTGGGTAGTTAAGAGAAGAGAAAAGCGGAATGAAAATAACTCTGCACCCCCATGTAACCCCATGCAGACAAACAACTTCATTCAGTCAGAGGGTAAGTCAGCCCCTGCACCCAACTTTCAGAGCATAAGACTCTCTCCTAAGCTTAACTCAACCCAGCCAGTGTCTCTCTGGCTTAGGACCTCCATGTGGCTGCAGGAAGATGGGTAAGTCCACATGGTCCTCTTGGTTCCACTCCGTTGTTCTTCCTGAGCAAGACTGGTACCCTGGCTGAGTTCCCTGAGATCCGGTGCTAGGCCTGGACAGCAGGAAACGCAAGTTCTGGGTTCAGCTTTGCTGGCTACCGGAATAGTACGTCTTGCCTAGCCACGCTTCTCTTTGCCTGAGCATTTCCTCTTTGCTTCAGGATTCTTGGATCCCTCTTTATACCAGTGCTATTTGGGACCCACAGTCTTTGGTCTTTTCTTGAGAAACCAGGGGGACAGCTGCAAGTTTTCAGTCATTAGTTCTCCTTTCAACGTTGTCCATGTTATTGAATAGCCTGTTTCAGGCGTCCTTGACACCCCGCCCAAAGCTATTTGCATGACTAATAGAGGTAGATGTCCATCGAGGGAGAGGGTGGAGGAGAGGAAAAAATTAAAAAATCAGCCCCAACCCCATACACACCTGGTGGTTCCACCACTCACACACAGACACACACAAACACACACTCTCTTCCCTCATTTTCTGGGTGTGAAAACTCGGGCAGGTGCATGTCACTATCATTAGATTTGGTTTACTGATCTGCAGAGTGGGCAAAAATATTTTCTGATCTAAACACAGTTTCTTAGATGAGTATAGCGATAAATTAATTGCTAATCAATAATTGAATAGCACTTGCTACTTTATGAGTGCTGTTCATGTCTAGGAACAATTACGCAGCCCACCACAGAGGAAGATATAACAGTTGGTTTAGTGAATGACTGTGTGAGGACCGGAAAATTTAGGGCTTAACATATCAAATTTTCTATCCAGTCCACGGAAAAGAGCTCCTGGCATCGTTTATCCCAACTACTCAGTTCACGGTTGATGTACAACATGTGATAATGGCAAATAAATGGCAAGATTCTGACCTCCACCTTGTATCAATCACCGGCTTGAAGAGACATTAGGCAGATATTTTATTTTGCTTTTGCTCTTATTTATCTCTGAATTACACACACATATGCACACACATACTATTTCTCATTTCAAAGGATACTCTGGGAATTTTGGAGAGAAATATGCGTACCAAAAATGGAAGGCTCTAAAATGAGTAAATAGCTTATATTAAAATCTCAATTAAAAAAACAAAATTCCAGATAAAATTCCAAATGAAGCCCCATGATTGGTGGGCTGTACATCAAATAAAAGTATTCCTGATAGTAACGATTATTATATACCAAAATGAGTAACTGAAAGAAGCTAAGGATTCATTTTAAAAGCTTTTCAATTATTTTTAAACAGTTTTTTTCCCCTCACAGTTCTGTAATGAGGAGGATTTCATCCTGTCTGGAGGTTAGGAGATGGATGACTTAAACTCTCAAAGTCTTTTAAACTTGAATTTAATTTTCTTATGTTTCTGTAAGCATCAAAACTGAAAGCAGGGTATATCTGCCATAAATGGGAGTAAAAATAGAGTAAAGATGCCTTTGCTTATTTTGAGAAATAAATGAGAATAAAGATTTTTACATAAATCTTAGTATAATACCTGCTACATGGGTTCATTCAGTAAATATTAGTCTTTAATAACCATGATGGTGATGATAAAACTATACTTTTATACCCCTTGTGCAGGATTTTTTTTTATGCAGAGCAAGTTAGAGCAGGTGCTAAGAGTTAAGAATGTGTTATTAAATGAGTTCCCAAGAAACTTTCTTACAGATAATCCCATCTTCCTGAACTTCAACTAAAAGCCCCAAGGAAAATCAGGAGCCAAAATTTCTCCTTCAGCAGAGTCAGTCATCATCAGTCTATAAAATTAAACTATTGACTTAAAACAGTGATAGGCATTATGGTCAGTCTGTGAGCTGATTCATTAGATTTTTTCCCCATCTTAGGACATAATTTTAGTTATATAATATAGAAACACAAAAACAAGAAGAAAACCAGAGAGGTCAAGGAGGAGAAGGAGGGAAACCTAACTTGAAATGCTCATCTGTTAAGACAAAAAAGTCATCATTGTTCTTAAAACCAGTCTATGGCAGGGATAAGAGATGTGAGAAAGGAGAAGGGAATTGAAGCTTTAGGTGCAAAAAATATTTGTATAAAGGATTAGGTGAGAGATACTGGAAAGGCAAAAACCTACTAGCTCAGGGCTTGCTAAGAAATAGATTGGAGGGGTTTAAGAAACTGTAATAGAGGTAGCAAACTAAGACTCATAGGCTGAGTTGAACAGCTGTTATGGTTAATCCCCACTTAAAATTTTAACTTGAGTTTGTTTTTAACAACTGATAATTGGAATAATTCACATCAGATTCTGGATTCTGGGTTTCTTTTGAAAAGCCAAAAGCTGAAGTGTAGTAGGGTCTACTCTTCATAAAAGCAAATATCTCTTTCCATATGTGCTTCCCAGCTTGCTATGGCTCGAATTCTATCTGGATTACGTGTAGCTGGGTTCATTCCTTTCGATGGTCTACCAGTCCTTTGTACACACTGGTGTTTGCAGCCCTCAGTTAAAAGGCACTGAGAGCATGGGACAAGACCTCAAGGGTTGTCTATTTATACATGTTAAATAGATGAGATTTCCAAGTAATTTAGGCAACAATGGTTCAAAAGTATCTAGTCTTAGGGGCCTTAGGGCAGTCAACATGTATTTTTATCTTTGTTTTCCAGGACTTTGTAACTCATTGTGGTTTGTGGATATTTGCTTTTTAAAATAAGTAAAGTATATGGACATTGCCAAACTGATTCTAAAGTTTATATGGAGAAGCAAAAGATTCAGAATAGACAGCACAATATTGGACAAGAAGAACAAAGTTGGAGGATTGACATTACCCAAATTCAAGACTTACTATAAAGTCATAGCAATCAAGACAGCACGTTTTTGGTGCTAGGATAGACAAATACATAAATGGAACAGAATAGAGAGCCTAGAAATTGACCCACATAAATACAGTCAATTGACCTTGACAAAAGAGCAAAGTCAATACTATGGAGAAAAGATCATCTTTTCCACAAATGGTGCGGAAACAACTAGACATCCACATGCAAAATAAACAAACAAAAAAGAAAATGGACAGTGATCTTACATTCTTTACAAAAATTAACTCAAAATAGGCCATAGGCATAAATATAAAGAAAAAAAAACTGTAAAACTCCTAGAATATAAGAGAAAACCTAGATGACCTTGGGTGTGGTGGTGATTTTTTTAGATATAATACCACAGGCATGGTTCGTAGAAAAAATAATTGATAAACTGGACTTAATTAAAATTTAAAACTTTTTCTGTGTGCAAAACATTGTCAAGAGAATGAGAAGACAAACACAGGATGGGAGAAAATATTTGCAAAAAATATCTGATAAATGACTTTTTTCCAAAATATACAAAAAAACTTGTAAAACTCAAAAGTAATAACATGAACAACCAAATTAAAAAATGGACAAAAATGTGAACAGACAATTCATCAAACAAGCCATGTAAATGGCTAATAAGCATATGATAAGATGCATAATAGGAAAGAACAAATCTGACTCCATATTTGATTTTTTCCCTTTAACTTTTTCTATTCTATTGCTTTTGCTAAAAGTTTTAAATGTTGCCTATAGTGATATACAGGATAGCCCATTCTCAAGGCTCAGATCTTTAAAGATATAACACTTTGCCATCCAAACAGAGATAAAAAGTTGCAGAACAGAGAATAACATTGTTGGATGTCTACAGGAACATGTGACCTGACCTACGTGAACAGCTGCAAAAACAAAGGATTCCAACAGGAGGGAGTTTTCAAAAACCAACCACATCCCCTCCCCTTTTACTATAGAAGAATCCTGAATCTTAATTCAAGTGAGGTGGTTCTTTGGGACACTAGTCTATCATCTTTTCAATCTGCTGGCTTTCCAAATAAAGTCATCATTCCTTGCTCCAACAACTCATCTCTTGATTTGTTGGTGCGTTACACATGAGCAGCACAAGCTTGGACTCGGTAACAGATGTTCAACATTGTATGTCATTAGGGAACTGAAAATTAAAGTTATAATGAAATACCACTCCACACTTATTAGAATATCCAAAATCCTGAGCACTGACAACATCAAATGCTGGTAAGGATGTGGAGCAACAGACGCTCTCATTCCTTGCTGGTAAGAGTGCAAAATGGTACAGCCACTTTTGAAGATAGTTTGGAAGTTTCTTACAAAACTAAACATATTCTTACCATATGATCCAGCAATCATGCTCCTTGTGTTCTACCCCCAAAAAGGTGAAAACTTGTGTCCACACAAAAACTTGTGTACTGATGATTGTAGCAGCTTTATTTACGATAACCCAAATTGGGAAGCAACAAGGGTGTCCTTCAGCAGGTAAATGGACAAACTGTGGTATATTCCAGACAATGGAATATTATTCAGTATTACTCAAAAAGAAATGAGCTATCAAGCCATAAAAAGACATGAAGGAACCATAAATGCATATTACTAAGTGAAATTAGTCAATCTGAAAAGAATACATCCTGTATAATTTTAACTATATGACGTTATGAAAAAAGAAAAACTATGGAGACAGTGGTTGCCAGTGTGGAGGGGAGTAGAGAGGAATGAACAGGTGGAGCACAGAGAATTTTTAGAGCAATGAAACTATTCTGCATGATGCTGTAATGGTGAATACGTGTCATTATACATTTGTCCACACTTATAGAATACACAACACTAATGTGTAATGTAAACTATAGATTTAGTTGATAATGATGTGTCAACATAGGATCATCAATTGTAACAAACGTTCCACTCTGGTAAGGGATGTTGATGGTGGGGAAGGTTGTGTTTGTGGTGGGAGCGGGGTAGGGAATATGTGGGACCTCTCTGTATATTCCACTCAATTTTGCCATGAGCCTAAAACTGCTCTAAAATTAAAGCTATTTTTTAAGTGAATAACTAAACGCAAAATTTTGCTAAATATCATAGTGGGTAGAAAAAAGGGGATTAAGCAAGGGTATTCCTGCTCTCAAAGAATTTGTAATGGAATTTCAAAGACAAAATGTCCATAAAGAAGGCTAATATATAACAGTATGTGATCAGGTAAGATAATTTCACTGAAATTATTTTCTACATTAGCTCCCTTGGAGTAGAAATCTCAACACTTAGCACATAGAAGATGCTCAGCAGAAATCTCCTAGAGTGAACAGAAGTTCTTTGGTTAAGTATTAACTTTAGAGCTGACTTTAACTCTTATAATGTCCAATTGCCTGGCTTAGACCCCCAGGTCTGCCAGCACCACTCTGAGCTACCTTAAGCCTATAACTTAACCAATTCACACATCAGTTTCTCCATCTGCAATGAGAATATTAATAGTACTTCCCTTATAGGTGGACAGTGAGGATTTCCTGGGAGAACCTGGGTAAAGCCCTTAGCACAGTGCCTGGCATCTACTAGCAGCCCACAAATAGAAGTTCTGTGTGTTCATCATTAGGGTAGAGGAGTAATCTGGTATATGATAGGCATCACTCAACAACAGGCACACCTCGTTTCACTTTATTGTGCTTCCCAGACAGTTGCATTCTTTTTTATAAGTTGAACACTTGTGGCAACCCTGCATTGTATGAGTTTATCAAACGCCAGTGACATATTTCCATGGCATTTGTTTACTTTGTTTCTCTGTGTCACAGTTTGGTAATTCTCCCAATATTTCTAATATTTTCATTATTATTACATTTTTATGGTGGTCTGTGATACGTTATTTTTGATATTACTATTGTAATTGTTTTGGGCACCATAAACTGTGCACATATAAGACAGTGAACTTAATGGATAAATGTTGTGTGTGTTCTGGCTGCTCCAGCAACTGGCTGATCTGCACCCCCATATCTCTCTCTTTCCTTGAACCTCTATTCTCTGAGACATAATAATATTGAAGTTAAGCCAGTTAATAACCTTACAGTGGCCCCTAAGTGTTCAAATAAAAGGAAGAATTGCATGTTTCTCACTTTAAATCAAAAGCTAGAAATGATTAAGCCAAGATAGGATGAAAGCTAGGCCTCTTGGGCCAAATAATTAGCCAAGTTGTGAATACAAAGAAAAAGTTCTTGAAGGAAATTAAAAGTGCTATGCCAGTGAACACACAAATTTTAAGTGAATCAGCCTGATTCTTGATATGGAGAAAGTTTTAGTGGCCTGGATAGAAGATCAAACCAGCCACAACATTCCCTTAAACCAAAGCTTAACCTAGAGCAAGGTCCTAACTCTCTTCAATTCTAGAAAGGCTGAGAGAGGTGAGGAAAATGTGAAAGAAAAGTTTGACACTAGCAGGATTGGTTCATGAGGTTTAAGAAGCCATCTCCATAATGTAAAAGTGCAAAGTGAAGCCACAAGTGCTGATACAGAACCTGCAGCAAGTTATCCAGAAGATCTAGTTCAGTCAATTTATAAAGGCAGCTACACTGAACAACGAATTTTCAGTGTAGGGAAACAGCCTTATATTGAGAGAAGAAGTCATATAGTACTTTCATAGCTAGAGAGGAGAAGTCAGTACCTGGTTTTAAAGTTTCAAATGACAGGCTGACTCTCTTCTTAGGGGCTAATGCAGCTGGAGACTTGAAGCCAATGCTCATTTATCATTCTGAAAATGCTAGCACCCTTAAGAATTATGCTAAATCTGACTGTGCTCCACAAATGGAACAACAAAGACTGGATGACAGCACATCTGTTTACAACATAGTTTACTAAATATTTTAAGCCCACTGTTGAGACCCACTGCTTAGAAAAAAAAACAGAGAAAAAAAAAAAGGACTCCTTTTAAAATATTACTGCTCCTTGACAAGGCACCTGGTCACCCAAGAGCTCTGATGGAGACGTCCAGTGAGATTTATTTTGTTTTCATGCCTGCCAGCATAACAGCCATTCTGCAGCCCACGGATCAAGGAGTAATCTCTACTCTCAAGCTTCATTATTAAGAAATACATAGACAGTGATTCCTCTGATGGATCTGGGCAAAGTAAATTGAAAACCTTCTGGACAGGATTCACCATTCTAGATGCCATTAAGAACATTCATGATTCATGGGAAGAGGTCAAAATATCAATATGACAGGAGTTTGGAAGACGTTGATTCCAACCTTCATGAACAACTTTGAGGGGTTCTAAACTTCAGTGGAGTAAGTAACTGCAGATGTGGTAGAAATAGCAAAAGAACTAGAATTAGAAGTGGAGCTTGAAGATTTGACTGAATTGCTGCAATTTCATAAAACTTTCACGGATGAGGAGCTGCTTCTTATGGATGTGCAAAGAAAGTGGTTTCTTGAGGGAGAATCTGCTCCTAGTGAAGATGCTGTGAAGTTTATTGAAATTACATCGAAGGATTTAGAATTTCATATAAACTTAATTCATAAAGCAGTGGAAGAGTTTGAGAAGACTGACTTCAAGTTTGAAAGAAGTTCTACTGTGGGGAAAATGCTATTGAACAGCATTGCACGTTACAGAGAAATTTTTCATGAAAGGAAGGATCAATTGAGGTGGCCGAATTCATTGTTGTCTTATCTTAAGAAATTTCCACAGCCACCCCAACTTTCAGCAAACACTACTCTGCTCAGTTAATATCCATCAACATCCAGCTAAGATCCTCCACCAGCAAAAAGATTATAACTCACTGAAGGCTCAGATGAAATGGTGGTTAGCATTTTTTAGCAATAGAGTATTTTAAAATTAAGATATGTACCTATTTTTTAGATATAATGCTATTGCACACTAGTAGACTACAGTATAGTATAAACATAATTTTATATTCACTGGGAAACCAAAAACTCCATGTGATTCACTTTATTGCAATATTCACTTTATTGCGGTGGTCTGGAACTGAATCAGCAATATCTATGAGGTATGCCTGTGTATTATTTTCCTGATTTTTCTGAAAAGTAACCTAGTGCTGTGCTACCAAAGTATGGTCCTCAGACAGGCAGCAGAAACATCATTTGACAGAAATGCAGATCCTCAGGCCTTACCCTGCACCTACTGAATCAAAATGTCTAAGGGTGGGGCCTAGGAATCATTGTTTTAATAGGCTTTCCAGGCGATTCTGATGCACACCAGAGTTTGACCAGCACTGATTGAGTGAGATCCAGTCTCATGAACACACACACACACACACACACACACACACACACACACACACACATTTAGCATACCCAAATTCAACTCTAAGTTCTAGGCAACAAAAAATAAAATAAATGTTACCTTATTTTCTTCTTGAAATTAGAATCCAGCTTCCATTTCCCTGGAAAAGAATGGCTCTCTAAATACAAAGGAAAATAAAATAATTTAATTTTTGGCTTTTGAGTATCCATGGGCTTAGGTTTTGTTGATTTAAGAATCACTTAAGGAATCCATCAACTGATAAGTAGATATAAAAAATATGGTATATTCAAACAATGGAATATTATTCAACCATAAAAGGAATGAAGTTTCGATACATAGCACAACATAAATGAACCTTGAAGACATTTTGCTAAGTGAAAGAAGCCATTCACAGAAGGCCACATATTCTATGACTCCATCTATATTAAATTGTCAGAATAGGTCAACTTACAGAGATAGAAAATGGATTAGTGGTAGTCTAAGGCTGGGGTGTGGTTGGGGGAAATTGAGGAGTGACTGCTAATGGTTATAGGGTTTCTTTTTGGAGAGATGAAACTACTCTAAAATTCACTGTTATGATTATTCCATGACTCTGAATATACTAAAAACCATTGAATTGCACACTTTAAATGGTGAATTGTACAGTGTGTGAATTGTATCTTGATACAGGTATTGCCAAATAGAGTGATTTAAAGAAATTCAAGGCTAGTTCTAACTAAATTCAGTTTTTGCCTGAAGAATTGTCTTTGGAACTTAATCTCTGCCCCTTTACCCAGTAGCACATGACTCTACCATATAGGCTCATTGTAAAAGAACTAAATATGGAAGCCATCTTAAAAATTCTCCACTACATCAACCATTACAGCATTTTAAAATATTGGATCATAGATTACTAGGGAAAGAAGCTTCAAAAATGATCTAAACTAATTATTTTCAAACTTTTTTTTTAAAATGCAACACTCTTCAATGAAATTCTTACAGAAGTCCATATGGAACTGTTCTGGTAAAGCAGGAAGGGTGGTCTCTGCACCTTACTCCCCTGGCAGCCTCTGAGGAAAGATCCATGGAGCAAAGTTTGAAGGTAATAGATTTAGACCATCCCACTTCCATGTCCAGATAAGGACACCATAGATTGTAGTGAGGCATGACCCAAGGGCACACAAGGAAAGCTTCTTGGTTCTGAGTCCCAGTCAGTTTTTTATCCTATGTATATGGCTGCTGTCTCTGCCATCTGGGAACAGCTTCACAGCCATGTCCTGTGTGTCTACGCACAGGTGGCCATAGTGTGTCTACAATGAAGACCAGAAAGTTGATTCAGTCAGTTCCGCCAAGCCACTGGTTGATTCAGGAAAAGACTATGAGGAAAGGTGTTAAAAAAATCTTTCTGATCCTTTGTTTTGACTTTGGCATTGGGTAGACTAAATAATCAGTTGACCCCCTGAATGGTTGCTTCTATGCAATTTAAGACATACTCCCAAAGTGTGGGTTCAACTCACAGGCTGTGGTGAGTATCAAATGAAAGAGTTAGCATAAGAGGGCATTTTATAAATATACAGATTCTGTATTTCTCAGAGGGAAAACTTGTAGCAATGAGATGGGGAAGACTGGGTCAAGGTAACATCAAGAGTTAAATTCTGACCTCCTAATTACTAATCCGGATGTTTGTCCTTGCACACCACTTACATCAGCAAAGGTTTAATCCTGACGAGGGTCAACAAACCATAGTAAGTTTCCAAGTTATGGCCGCCAACACAGTAGGACACTGCAACGAAGAGGCAGCTTATTCATTCCTTTCCCCTCAACCCCACTCCAATCAACAAGAATTTCCTTCCTCTTTTCAAAAAGTAAAGAACTCTGGCTTAAGTCCTGTTTCTTCAATCATAGAGACCCCACCCCCACCCCCACCCCCAACAACAGCTTTCTACAATCTGGGGCTCAGTAGCCTCTTATATAATTTTTCAACCTCCTTTTCACAAGCTTAAAATATAGGTGATATAGGTGAATGTATCAATGGAGGGATGGATTTAATTAAGAAAAAGAAGAATAAAAAATGAAATATTGATTTAGAGATTAGATCAAGTAATTTCTCCTCTGTCACTGGTTATAAGTGGAAATATTGTCTAGAGATGCTCTTAGGGTCTTCTGGTTTCAAGATGGTTCTTGTGAAAATGTATCTTTCAGAACAGCACTGTCGAATAACATTTTTATAGTGATGGAAATATTCTAATCTATGCCATAATTACTAGCCACATGTGGCTGTTGAACACTTGAAATATGACTAGTGTGACTGAAGAATTAAATTTTAAAGCATTACTTAATTTTAATTAATTTATATTTAGAGGGCCACATATAGTTATTGGCTACATTATTGGACAGTACAATTCTAGAATAAGGTACTAATATATCTAAGCTTAGAACTAGAGATGTTTAATATTCACTTATCCTGGATTGTTAAAGAGGAAAACAGTAATAAAAAGCAGGTTATCAAAAAGTGCTGGGTCCTATATTTATGTTATTTTAAAATGTGCCTATGGATAGGAATAATATACTCAAATTATGAGTAGTATGTATCTCTGGGAATGGAATTATAGTTGTTACTGTTTTTGCTTTTCTGTGCTTTCTGTTTTCCCCCAAATAGACAATTTGTTCTAAAATTTTTTAAGTGTTCTATATCTGGTCACAAACTCCACCCTTGCCCCAAAGCACAGTGTTTGCAGAAAGTATTTATTGCATTTAATTGAAACACTATCATGTAGTTGAGTTTTTCCCATGGCCAGAAAGGTACAAAAACTTGCATAGCTGTAGGAAGACAGAGAGGCAGAGATTAAATATGTAACATGCGGACAAGAAGAAGAGTGGAAGCAGAGAGCCCATATCCCTTCAGGCCCTGTGTGGGTGCCCTGGAGAGCCACCAGGACCCCAAAGTCTTGGGTACCCAAGCACATCCCATGACTTCAAGAAGATCTCTTAACTCAGAGGTGAGTCTTGGCCCTGGTAGAATGGGTCCTGAACCTGGAACGAAGCTGGTGGGAAGGCCACACTTAGCACATCCTCTAATAACAGACACAGACCCAAGGAGAGGCCAAAACAAATGCACTGTATCATCTTGGATTACTATCCTCTATCAAAATCTCTGTCCCTTAGGGATAAAAATTGGGTGAGGGTGGAGAAAGGGGGAGGAGAGAAGAAGCAGGCAGTAAAGCTGTTCTGCTGCAGACGGATCACTACTTTAGGGTCATAAAGTTGTTGAATATCAATGCTGAAAGGGATCTGGAGGGATTGCCGCATCCAATTCCAGCCACTATTGCTGGAACCCACTCTGCGTTAGACAGGTGCAGAGCTGCTCTGTTCCAAGCCCTGCAGAGACAGTGACAGGGATGGGAAATTATTTCTTGTGTTTAGTCTAAGTATCCCCAGGTGATAGTTTATGATACTTGCTTATTGCTTTGCTAGAGATCTGTCGTTCTACTCTGTGTGTATACAAGTCATTCTCACTCACTTTGCTACACACAGTGAATATCCATTCTCTCTATGTGTGCATTATTAAGGAACCACTCTAGAGTTGATTCTTTCACACTTTTCCAGTGAGGAAAACAAGATAAAGGGGAAAAGGGAGAAATTCAAAGTATCAGTGGCATAAATTACATTGTAGGTGACTCTTTAATAAGTGTGCCTTGATGATGAAGCAAAAAATAGAACCTAACTTTCTTTATTCCTAGATTCTTTACAAATGTATGACCAAAGTCCTACATGACAACAAAAGAAGCTTGAAATAACTCTCCCTATGCTTCAACATTTTCCTTTCTCACAGCCAACCTCAACTTATAGAACCCACTGAGATATGTCCTTACTAAGAGTTGGGGGAATTTCTCATAGATTTATAATCTCCTATATTTGGCCATTTTCCCCCCGATCAAACCAAGAAATTTTCAAAAGAAGAAAAAAACCCACAAAATTGTTCATGTTGCATCCCCCATTTGAAATCTAATGGATTTTTTTCATACTAAGCAGATTTAAATTCAAAGACTAAAATTTCACTAGTGCAGAAGTGAGAGAAGAGACAAAGGTACAATTAAATCAGAATGAACTAATCAGTATCCAAGAATAAATAGTGAGATCACACACTTTTCCTCTCAGGACCGCACCTGCTGTATTTATACAATCTCATTGCTCTGACCAGGGCAGTGTCCTGTTCTATCTGTACCGTAATACCCAACCGATTATTCTTGGGAGGCAAAGAGAGTTGAGGTTCTGGGAGTGCAGCTGGGCTGGAAAAAGTGGATTTGAGGTGGAGAAAGGGACAAGGCAGGATACATGTCAATACTAAGAAGAGAAGAGGCAACATGAGCTGCCTAGGTTAAGGTGAAACCAGAAACATACTAACGAGACTGGAGTCGAAGTTCTGTATTGGATTATAGCATCAGGAAAGAAAACCCTAGGATACTAGTCTGAGGAATCTTGACTCAATGCAACAGGCAATCATTGGAAGCTCTTGAGCAAAGGGATAATATGGCAAAAAATATGTTTAAAGAATATTACTGTGTCAGGACTGTGCAGGCTTAATTTGCAGGAGAGAAGAGAGATTGCAGGCAGTGGCTTCAGGAGGAGTATATTCCAAGAATCCTGGCCTGTGGCAGTGAGAGCTTGAAGCGGTGGTTGGTGATGGGGATAATAATAATAATAATATAGCTCACATTTACTGAGTGGTTACTATGTGCTAGCCACTGTGCAAAGGGCTTCATTTATATTATCACATTTTATGACAACAACACTATGAAGTAGGTACTATTATTGTTCTTATTTTCAAGTGTGGAAACTGAGGCTTTTAGCTGCTAAATAAAAGGAGCTACATTTCAGAGGTGAATCTAAAAACTTCGGTGAGCATGCATTGTTAAGTAAGGAAACAGAATGTTTTAAGAGCCCAAGTAACTGGGGGCATATCTATTAGTGTCAGCAAAAGGAAAAGAGAAACTTTTCAGGAGAGGTAGGTTTCATTGGAGGAGAAAGCAAGAGTCTTTTTTCTCCCATATGAACTTCCCATATTCTTCAAATTTTCAAACCCTTATATTTTAATTTCCCAGAAAACTTTCTCAATAGGACCTCTTTCTCCCCAGTATATCTGTAGTTTGGTTAACAGACTTGGTTGGGCTGCCCCACAGAGAAAACTGGGATCCAGCAAACACTGCACCAACAGCAGCCAGTGAAGAGAATCCAGAGACGAGGCTCTTTGCTCTTTCCTGTGTAGGCATGGGGTCACCAGTGACCTTCTGGCTGACCAAGAAACTGGCTGAAGACCCTGTCTTTCCCTACCTCTTTGTTACACCCACACTCTCTCAACTGCCACAGCCTCTTGCACCTGGGAGGACAGAGCTGACTTCATTTTTCTACAAGAGCACCCTGTTATTCACAGCATTTGGATTTCCTCAGGTCTGGAAGAGAGGTACATTGTGGGAAGACAAGAGCAGTAAAAATGTCTCTATGAAGGATAGGACTTTTGAGGGGATCTGAGAGCAGGCATCTGCCCAAGGCTATTGGGAGGAGGGGTGAGCAGTTCTGACGTCAAAGAGCCTCCAGGGGTCCTGACACAGAATGAGATAATGTCTTTTTTCCTGAGGGAGCAAAGCCCCCCTTGTCCCTAGGGTCTTGTGTAACTCAGGGCATTAGGAGGTTAACCATCAACGAAAGTTCCATCGTAGCATTAAGAATCTTCCGTGTTAGGTTTGCTTTAGAATATGTGTGTAAGTGTCACACACATATGTTCATATACGCACACTTTCTCGGGGTAGAATTTAAATGTGACTAATCTTATCTTTACTCCCTCTTTCTTCTATACTTCTCTTCAACAACCATCCTCTTATCCTTTTCTTGACCTTCTTCTTCCCCTTCCTCTCTTCACCCGAGCCAATGGAACTTTAGATTGAATGACTTCCATGAGAGGAATGAGGGAAGATGAGATTTATATTCTCCTTCTTTCCATGAAACTATCATACTGAAGTCAATCACCCCATAATCAAGTTAAATAGCCATCTGGGGGAGTCACAAGACTTTTCCTAATGGCCAGAAGTGTGGGATTCAAGCTTATTGAATGAAATCCCAAAAGAGCCCATCCTCAATTATGGTGTCCCTATCAGGGCTTACAGGTGCTCAGCAAGATCCCTATATCATCTGTAGGTCTCCAGGAAGGACCTCCTAAAGTCTCTCTTCTGCTAGGGGATCTTGAGGAAAAGAGCCAAATCTATAGCTTTTCAGACTTCCTAGAGTCCCCATTTCTTTCCATATCAGAAGACAGTTTTCCCTTTGTTTTAAGATCTCCACAGAATTGCCTGATCATGCAATTCCACTTTACCCACAACATCTACATTCTCTTAGATAAAAAGTAGCCCTTTGCCATTAGCATATGAGTAGAGCATGTGATACCTGGCCATATTGACCCTAACGTAAATTGCTTTTATAGACTATGGCAAGAAACCAATTCAATGAATCAATCAAGTTAGTATTCTCCCTAACTAGAGTAAAGTCTCCAAAATGTCAAGAATGTCACATATTGTGTTCCTCATCCCCCACCTCTAAGGCCCAGAGCAGTGTGGGCATATTCCTAATGGCTTGTAATCATTTAACTGTCCCCTTCATTAGAGACTCTTGGCATATCAGGGTTTAAAAACTCAGCACCTAGCCTGAAGGGTGATGCATGGAAAAAAAACATCTTTTCTCATTTTGTTGGCTTAACAGGCAGGTTTTGGTGTACTAACTCTTCTCCCCAAGATTTACTGGTCTTCTAACGAATTCTTTCTTGGGCAGAGGAGTTTCTTCACACGACCCCACCTATGCAATGGTTTGATTGTTGAAAGGCACGGTGGTGATGTACCAAGGGCACTGCATTAGTTTCCTGGGGCTGCTGTGACAAAATTTATAGACTGGGTGGCTTAATACAACATAAGTTTATTCTCTTATAGTTCTTGAGGCCAGAAGTCTAAAACCTAGGTATCAGCAAGGCCATGCTCCCCCTAAGACTCTGAGTAGAATCCTCCCCTGCTTCTTCCTCCCTTCTGGTGGTGGCCATTGATCCTTGGCATTCCTTGGCTTGCAGCTGCAGCTGTCATCACATGGCATCCTTTCTGTGCCTCTATCTTCTTAAAAGCATACGAATCACATTACTTTAGAGCCCATCATTAAGATTTCATCTTCACTTGGTTTTATCTGCAAATTCCCTATTTCCAAATAATGTCACATCCACGGGTATTAGTGTTGAGGGTTTGAGCATATGTTTTGGAGGGGAGACACAGTTCGACCCATACCAGTCACTCTGTTTTCCTTTTGTCGCATGCAGACTCATTAGCAAGTGAGCACTCAGCTACACGTGATCAAGCGTTGTCTGCTACAGAGGTGATGCTGAGAGGATGGGCTTGACCACAAGGCCTGAGGGTAGCTTCTGACTGCACTGATTAGCCCATCTGGCAATAAGTGGGCCACATGTTACTCCCACTTTTAAACAGACAGGGAAACTGAGACTTTGAGAGTTTATCTAGGCTGACCAGACTCACAAGGAAGTTGTCAGGATTGAATGCAATGTATCTGTAAAAAATAAATTGTAAAGGTTGGGAAGCTGTACAAATATGAGTGGAGATCCTTCTTCTCTGGGTCACTTTGGCCTCTATGAAGAGATAAGGGCTCCTATTCAGAGGGTGGAGTTGGAAATGTTGGGATTTTCCCAGTGACAGATTGCTTTACCCTTTCCCAGTTTCTTCTAGAATCCAGAGCTCTTCCATAAAATCCCAGACATGCTTTTCCTGAAACCCTTCTTTTCTTAATCTTGATTTCTGGCTATTCCACCTTCATGGCTTAGATGTATGGACATGGAACTTAGAAGGCCTTTTAATTCTGTCTGTAAGAGATCCATCTAAGGGAGAAGGAGGCTGTATTTCAGGCCTAAGAAAGACTCAAGCCCAGTCTTAGAACTATAGGGCAGTTCAGAGGTCAGTGCCATGGAACAGAGATGAGTCCGCCCTGCCTGCCCTCAACTGCCCTTGAGTTTCCTTATTGCTCTTGCCACACTGCAACTAAAGTGATATTTTTTAATGCAAAAAATTGATCATGTGACTCCTTCTCAAAAGTTACCAGTGGATCCCTATAACTCACTAGGTAAAATACACAATCCTTGCCATGAATTGTGGGCCTTCCACAGCCTGGCCTCTCTCTGCCCACGAGCCACGTTCTCTCCCCACAGACCTTCCTGTTACCCATGAGGATCCATTTGCAGTTTTCTGGATACCCCGAGTTCTCACATCACTCCTTTCCATTTTATACTCTCGCATTTCAATTAGAAGGAAAACAAACAGAAGATAATAATGCTTGATATTTTAACCTCCAAAAATGGACCATGGTCTTATTTAACCTGGAGAGTCTGTGAATGTAAAAGTTATTTTTTTAATTTTATTTTTGGCTATTTTCAATCCCATTCCCCACATTCTGTCCCTCACATGAAGAAGACAGACTCTGTGAGCCTCCAGGGATCCTTCTACTTCCTGTGGCTGCTGCTGTGTTGTTGTTGTCAGACATCCATTAGATTGGAGTCCAGATTAGGTGGAGCTGGAAGAATGGAGTGAGTGCACGCCCCTGTGTGAACACCCACACAGCTACAATAAATCACAATCAGCATCCCCTATCTGAATTTTCCATGCCCATGGAGGAGACCCAGACCTCTTATTTCCTTCTGTCCTTCCTCCATCTACTCACTCCATCTCATCTCTCTCTTCTCCATCACTGTCTCACTTCAACCCTCATCATATCACAGCTGGATCATTGCAAGAATCTCCTCCAGGTCTTTCTGGAATGCTCTCCTCTTAGGGCAGTACTTTGCTCTTTTTTTTTTTTTCCCTCTACCTCTTTAAATTATCAGGTTCTTTGGAAATTCCTATCTCTTTTGCAACTTTCCCATTCCTCCATTCACCTCCACCACCACTCAAATTTAAATAACAAACTGCAACAAAACACTGCAGGAAAGGGGAAGTCGTCAATATGTCTTCTCCATACCCTTACCTGTAGTCTGTTCCTTAAGATCTCAACTAGCTACTATCCTGACCACCCCAAGGAAAAACAGAATTACCTGTTTGAGTTCAAGTCCCAGTCTCAGGCCTATGCCTTTTCTCAAATAGGAGCCCACCATCCAAATCTCTCTAACATAGTCTGTGCCTGGTTTGTTTACTGTATTAAACACACAGGGACAAACACCTTTGACTTCTTAAGGCACAAACACACACTGAAGATAATTTCTACACCTCACCCTTGGATCAGTCAGAGTTAACAAGGTGTGAACAAGCAGGCTAGCCTCACCCAGAACCTCAGGGTAGATAAAGCAGGCAGGAGATAACTAGTGTGTGTCTTAATCCTAAATCTATAATTAATGGATCACCCATGGATCCTCATTCTCTCGAACTTTGATGTGAAGCCTTCAGCTGTGACTTAGCCTGGAAGACGGTGGGGTACCCAGAGAGAAAGATACCAAGCAACTCTGCCACCAAGGTGGTGCCACCAAATAGCACAAGCTCAACTTCCCAGTAACTTGTATCCTGAGAAATTCAGTTACACCCTGAGACACACAGCCTAGAGGGACTCACAGGTTTTGGGTGAGGTGACAACAATAAGGAAAATAAAAAGGAAATAAAGAAATAAAAACTCCTGACCCTGCTTGATAGAAGCAAACTGATAATTTGACAAGTCTCCATAAAGTAGGCAGGGCATAAATGTATACCCCTTTCAAAATAAAAAAAAAGAAAAACCCCACAAAGTTAAACAAACAACAACAAAAGTTGAATGTATACATTTTTGTTCTGTATGATGAAGTGGAAGGGCAAAGCATGAAATAGGGATTTAGACATTAGTTCATTTCTACTAACTGCATAATTGATTTGAAGCAAGTCTTTTAACCTCTCTGAATGTTTGTTTTATCACTGATGTGTAGCCCTAATAAATTCAGAGACCCATGTGACTCAGTCTCAGAGAAGTGTCAGGTTTAGAAAGCAACATCCCAATATTAAAAGTAATGAAGATGAATCCCATGTATTATTCATGACTCTCTGAAGACATTAAAGGGATGAAAATACATACTTCTCAGAGACACATTCGAATTCTCTTTCCTGCCCAATCTACTTTCTTATCATAGTTACTTTGCCTCTGATCTCCAGGGGGAAAATAAAATGCTTCCTCTTTACTCCCTACTCATAAAGCTTTCTGTCGCTTTCATCCTCCCTTCCCGCCCTCCAAGTACTGTAATATCTAGATCAACTTATCTCTTCTTCCAGCAAAAACATCTTCCCTCTTGTATGAGCATAGGCGGTAGAAATTGGAGTAGCATTTACAAGATTCTTTTTGGTGAGGTTGGGGAGGAAATGAGTCTGAAAATAATCCTAAACTACTGATTGTGGTCCTTGTATTATTAATTTTTGTCCAGTAACATTAAATATGAGACCTCTAATCTCTCCTTGTTTACTTCGCACATTTGTTGCTTAGACCAAATAAGATACTGTTTTGGAAAACCATAAATCACATACTGTATTTTTATGTGACTCTATCATAAAAGGTTTGGCACAATTTCCCTTTCCTAGGTGCCAAGGGAAAAATATAGGGGATAGGAAGAATTTCTCCTTAAAATAACCGTGTAAATGATTATTCCTCTAATACTGTTGATCATATCCCTCTGTTGTTTACTATGTCTTTACCTTACTTTTCCAACTTTAGAATTCCCAAAGATAAGGTTTTGTTTTTGTGTCTCTGTAAATGGGGTCCTCCAATAATGAATTGACTAATTCATTCAAGTAATAAATATCAATGAATTTGTGATTTCCTCCCTTAAAAAACACACACATACACACACACAACTCCTATGAGTCAGATTCTTGGTGTTAAATGAATCACAGCCTTTTCCTTCAAGAAGGGGATCTAGTGGGTAGGGTGAGAATGTAAGCAGACATTTTAAATCATTGATTCCTGATTGAGTGAAGTCCAAGGAAAGGGAAGGGAATTGAGAGACCAGCCTACTGATTAAGGAGCTGCTGTTACCAGTGCCTAACTCAGATCCTCTTCTCCTGTGGGCTAACCCAGAGAGAGCCCAGAAGCTGAAGTAAACAATGTTATTCAGCCTTCTGTTGGCTATGTACATCCCCTCCTCCCTTTTTTGAATCCTATGAGAGAGACTAATAAAGACAGATCACACTTTCTCAGCTTCCCTTGCAGTTAGAGGTGTTCATGGAACCCAGTTGTAGCCAGTGGGCAAGTCTGTTGAGGAGCTTTGGGAAAGTTTTCCTTTCCTGATAAGAGAAAGAGAAAGAAAAGGGAGGAAAAAACCTAAAAAGCTTCTACACAGCAAAGGAAACAATCAGCAACATGAGAATTCAAACTTTGGAGTGGGAAAATATTTGCAAACGCTGTATCTGTTGAGGGGTTAATGTATGAAATACACAAGGAACTCTTACAACTCAATAAAAAAAAATCCACAAATTGCTGATTTTAAAAAATGGACACTTAGAATGACATTCTCCAGGAGCATCCATGTTGCTGCAAATGGAATTATGTTGTCAGTTTTTATTAGGTGATACAATTATTTTTTTCTTTACTTGAGATATTCTGTTTATGCTTAGTATTAGGAAGACAGTACTTAATATTTAAATTTTCTATTCCTCAGTCAAATTATTAGTCTACCAGATATTTTTTATATTTGATTTGTATTTGCAAAGGTTATTATATTTATACATTGATGAGTGACACAAAGGAACAAAACTAAGGATATTTACTTCTTTGATTTACTAATTATATATTCAAAATGAGTAAAAATGTATGCATGACTTTGACTTAACAGGAAATTGATAAACTGATTGTGTATCTTAGTTGGCTTTATTATGTGTTTGAAAGAGACAAAAGAACATGCGTTAAATTGCATACAGAATCTTAACTTTAGATGAAAAAACATTGCCTTCAGAAATATAATTGTTAACATTTTGAGGTATATGATTCCCTTATTTAGATTCCTGCTTCTATTTCATTTAATAAAATATTTTATCAAAAAAAAATGGACAAAGGTGTTGAATAGACATTTCTCCAAAGAAGACATACAAACAGCCAATAAGCATATTAAAAGGCACTCAATATCACTAATTATCAGGGAAAAGTAATCAATATGGCAATGAGATATCACCTCATACCTATTAAAATGGCTATTACCAAAACCAAAACCAAAACCAAAATATAACAAATGTTCAGAAGAATGTGAAAAAATTGGAACTCTTATACATTGTTTATAGGAATGTAATAGTGCAGTCACTATGGAAAACAGTATGGAAGTTCCTAAAGAATTTAAAATTAGAAGTACTACATGATCCAGCCATCTCACTACTAGATGTATATCCAAGAGAATTGAAGCCAGCATCACAAGGAGATGTTTGCATTGCCATGTTCTTAGAAGCATTGCTCACAATAGTCAAGATATGGAAACAATCTAAATGCCCATCAATGAATAAATGGATAAAGAAAATGTGGTGTATACAATGGAATATTATTCAACCTTAAAAAAGAGAGAAAACCTGCCACCTGTGACAACATAGATGACCCTGGAGGACATTATGCTTAATATAATAAGCCAGTAACTGAAGGACAAATATTGCATGATCCCACTTATGTGAGGAATCTAAAATAGTCAACTCACAGAAGCAGAATGTAAAACGGTGGTTACCAGGGACTTGGGGAAGGGGAGTTTGGAGGTGATGGTAATGAATATCAAATTTCAGTTGTGCTAGATGAATACGTCCTACAAACCTGCTGAACAGCACAGTGCCTATAGTTAACAACAGTGTATTGTGCACACTGGGTAGATCTCATATTCAATTAAAAAAGGCAAAAATCCCAGTCCTGTACCCTGTTTCTTTTATTTCTGACCTTTAAGGATATGATATTCAATTAAGCAACATTCATCTTGCAACCATCAGGTGGCAAGTTGGAGAACTTAAACGAGCTCGGGTCCTTGGTGACACAGTTGAGCCACCAAGTCAACCAGGAGAACATCAATCTAAAAAGTAAACAATAACTATCCATCCTTTAGGCTACTATTGGTGTTTTTATTATTGTTGCTACTTGCCACTAAATGCTCCTCATAAAACATGCAGCTTGTCGGAGCTGGGAGAGACTGTAATTTTTTTTAGTTTATCATTTCTTAATCAGTAGCCAATAGTTTATCGAAACAAATACTTATTTCCTTGAGTTTTTCTCTCCTCTACCCTGCAACAGGGCAGGTAGCTCAGCAACTCTCTCTTCTTCCTTTCTCACTTCTTCGGCTTATAACAGGGAATTTAAAAGGTTTACCAGGGCTGGAATATAGATTGGTATGAAGCACTAATAAGATTTCTGAAAATATTTACCCTAAATCAAAGAGTTAGATGTTTATATATAATTTAAAAAAAACTATTTGGAGGGTCCATATTCTGGATTTTAGGCAAATATGCAACCTCCTTGGTGCATGTATCAAAAACCACATTTCTCCCTGTTTCACCAACTATTGGCAATACTGCCCTTGGTACCACAGAGACTGCTTACTGGGGAAGAAATCTATAAGAAGACAGTCTCATAACACGCAAGCAGAGAGCAGAAAACAAGTATTTTGCAGGACACTGTAAAAAAAAAATGAGAAGGATCCCGGATAGTTTCATTTGAAATGCATATGCACTCAAAATTTCACATACAAATTCTGAGAATTTTCTGTTTCCTAGAAGACTACCCATGAACTCCCAGCTTAATATCCTCTGTCAAAGTCTTGCTGGGAAGTCTGAAGAAGAAAAGCAGTTTGGTAGAAATATTAATTAGAAGAGGGAACATCTTCTACGAATGGAAAGGTGAGCCCCTGCAAAGGACAGGAGAGGATCAGTCAGAGTGGCACTGGGGATGGCTTGGCTAGATTCAGCAGGTGGGGCATTGGCATCATTTAGAGTAAGGACAGGTGGATTGGGGGTGTGGTAGAGGCTGGTTTGGAGCTCTGAAGCATACACTTGTACAGAGGTGTCAAGCAAGGCTCAGAAAGCCATCAGAGGATGCTCATTAGTGCAACTTTTATGAGAAAACAGGCACACTTGAGGGAGTGTGGGCACACAGGCAATCCAGAAAAAGTATAAAACTTGGCTCCTGATAAGTGTTGCCTTGGTGTTCCAGAGTTTCTTATATTTTCAAAAGAAGCTAGGATTCTGAGTTTTTCTGTAAATGTGTCATGGTTTTTGAAATAGTATCTCAATTTTTATATTCTGCAGACAACTAAAGTCAGCTATGCATGCTCGGTATAGCCCATAGGCCTCCATGTTGAAACTTCCTAATTGAATGTGTGCAGTATTTGGTAATAATTTCGGATGTCTGAACAGAGACCCTAAGGAGCTGTGATGGAGAGGAAGCCAACTGGAGCATCGATTCAGGAGAACTTGTGTCCAATACTGCTAGCAGCTGATGATGAGCTGTGTGATCCCAAAAATGTCTCTTCACCTGTTTCCTCAACTACACATGATGAGATGGAAGCAGATGACCTCCAAGGCTCCTCTGCCACCAGCTTGGATATTCTGAGATTGTGGCTAATAAGATCAATGGCATGCATGGACACGCTGCCTCGCCATTGAGAAAGCACATCCAGCTTATCCATGAGGCTCTCAGCACCTCATTTCCTGTTATGGTCCAGGGACCTTCAGTATGTCAGCAAGGAGGATCTCAGTCTGTATTTTCTTAAAGGCATGGGGAGGAATGGCATGGCTTTGGGGCTAAGATAATCACAAATAGCAGTTGCCTCACCTGTTTTACGTGTCTGGGGAGGATCCCAGCACTGATAGGTATTGGTTACTCTGAGCATGCCTCACAGAATACTGGCCAAATCCAAAGCATGATAAAGTCTGCACCTGTAGTTATCAGCAAAGCTAATAGTGGAAGAGAGCCACTCCCTCGTTAGCTAGTACAGCACAGGTGCCCAACAGTTAGATTTGGTTGCTCAGTGTAGAAGAGGTGATGGCACATACTGTCCACTGAGACTGCCCCTCCCAAACAGTCTCCAGGTTCAAATGGTGGGAGTTCCAGAATAACACACCAGGGGTAACAGTCTGAACAGGATGAAATCACAGAGAACATCTTTCTCTTTGGAAAACTAAGGTCACATAACTTGCCAAGCTCATGCAGCTAAGGTAGAAACAAAGCCATGGTCACTCATAGAAACTCCAGAAACCAGACTTAAGATCAAAGGATAAATAGTAAGAGAATTGTCAGGAGAATATGTTCAACCTCTAATACAAATGAGAAATCAGAAATACTTTCCAATAACCAGAAAATATATATCATTGAAATATGAACATGGGCTCACAGAGCGAGTCTCTGTTGAAGAAAACACTCATTTATATGCATACTTCTAGATATGTTTATTAAAATTCATTTGAAAAGTCTTGGTCACAATATGTCCATGAAAACATTTAATTTTTGTTTGAATCATATTTGAATTAATAAAAGTTTCATGCCATGAAAAATTCAATCCGTAGCATCTTGCATCAGAACTGTCACTCATTCATCACAATTGAAACAGCCGTTTTCAATGTTTGACTTCCTCCCTGGACTAGAGGCTTTTTGAGGACAAGAAATTGTGTTTATCTTATTTTCTGCTCTAACTTCAGTGCAAAGCCTAGCACCTAGTATATGCTATGTGCTTCTTAATTATGTGATGAATAAGTGAATGAATGAATAAATGAATGAAAAGTTCTCCTAACTCCTCATCCAGAGCTTCATGCTGCTAGATAAACTTACTCTCTTAAGGATGTAAACAACTAGGGGATCAAAGGCTGGGTTTTTTTTTTCCTCTTGTGCCCCAGCTGTGTAACATTTGAACTGTTTTTGAAAGCCATGGATCCAGACTTGCACACGACAGCCTTACTTGCCATCTGATTCCAGGGTTGGAAGAGATTCAGAGCCTCCATTCCTCTATTTAGATCTCCCCTCAGCTGAATTACCGTTCAATTACATTCTTCAATTCAACATTTACTGAGTGTGGAGTACGTGCAAGGCAGGATAATTTTTCCTTCACTACCCAAATTAGGGTTAATACTAGGTTCAGTGGTTTATTATTTATTTATTTTGCCCCAAAGTGACTGTCTTACAAATAGATGTGTAATGACTACTTATTATTCCTACATCCTACACTTTGGTTCTTGGCACCTGGTCTATCCAGAAAGTCCAAACTGCACCTTCACCACTGCTGCTTGGCGATTTCAGTCAGTTTTCTGATCCAAATCAGTGGGACTAGAGATGGGTCAGTAACCACTCGTGGATGACAAGCCTTTGTTAAAGAGCTCAAATCTGCTTCCCCAGGGAATCATCAGCCCCTGTGAGATGGAGGGCACAGCTGTCCTTCTACACATGTCACTGTTCTCTCTCCAAGATGGTGACTCTGCACAACCACCGAGTGGCCAGAGTTCCTGCTTCCCAACTCCTGCTTTTGAGTCTGTTCTCCAGGATCTTAGTGGTTCTGGGCTTCATGGGACCCTGTGGACAAGAGGGTAAGAAAGGGCATAGTCACTGCCCCAGAACTGCAAGCATATGTGTGATGGGGAATCTGATGGCCAAGCCCTTTGTTATGAGCTGAATGTTTGTACCCTCTTGCACTGCCCCCTACAAATGTATATGTTGAAGCCCTAACTCCCAATGCAATGGTTTTCAGAGGTGTGGCTTTCTGGAGGTACCTAAATTTAGATTAGGTCTTGAAGATAGGAAACCTGTGGTGGGATTAGCACCCTTACAGAAGAGGAAGAGAGAGATTTTGCTCTCTCCAGACCCACAGACCAAGGAAAGGCCCTGTGAGGGCATAGCAAGGAGGTGGCTGTCTTGAGGCCAGAAAGCAGGTCTTTGCCAGACACCAAATCTGGCAGTGCCTTGATCTCTAATTTCCCAGCCTCCAAAACTGTGAGAAATAAAGATCCGTTGTTTAAGCCATTCCAGTCTGTGGTATTTTGGTGTAGCAGCCCAAGCTGACTAAGACAGCTCTTTCCACCAGTCAGTTCTCTTCACAGGTGATACCCAGTCTGGGCTGCCCACAGCTCTGTCTCACACAGCACGTTCAAACAATCCTATTTACGGCCATGTTAGTGGTGAAATGCAGCATGTGTCAGAGAGTCCTCCAAGTAGAACCACACATCTTCCTGAATTCCCAATTTACATTCAGCTTGACTGCTCCCTCTGCCTAGAGTCAGAAATCTTCAAAAACATGGTGTTGGATCCATCTCAGGCTCAAATCAGGGATCCATGGAATAGCCTCTATGCTGTCCTTGCATAATTGCTGGTATCAGCTTTCAACCTTCTTCCCCGTCCTCAGCAAGAGTGACAGAGCAAGGAAAATTAGACGAGGAAGAGGCCAGCCCAGTGGGTGAGTTCCTATGTCTAGACAGACTAATAAGAAAAAAGTTTTCCTCGTGGAGGTCCATGGACCAAGAAAATAACTTCAAAGACTGATTCTTTTTTTCCCCCCTCATCAGCCTATGCTGCCTTCCCTGAAATCCCCATCCCAGGTTAAGTGGAGAAAAATGCTTCCTCTTGGCACTTGGGCCTCCGCTCTGACACAGAACCTGCCAGCAGGGCCAGCCCCGGCTTCACCCCTCTTTCTCAATGAGGTCCATTCATAGTCAAGGGCTCCACCTGGCTGGGCATCCCCTCACCGAGGCTGATCTTTCAGAGAAACTCAGTACATGATCTCCAGGAGGCAAGCTTTGAGAAAGGCCAGAATACTCCATTCCTCAGTATTTCGCATTAGGATTTTTAGTGGTCCCTTTTATTTCCTAAAATTCACAGAATTCCTTGCTCTCCAAGTTGGCAGGGAACTTAAAATCCAGCCACCCATCCTTTCTGCAGGATGTCACCTATAGAAAGCCTTTCAGCTTTTGCTTAAAAACTTCTAGATAGAAGGAACTCACAACTTTTCAGTCCATCTATGGCCAGCTTTGTTAGAATGTTCTTCTTTTTAATTGAGGTGAAATAACTATAATTTGTAATAGTTGAAGTATTGGAGTTTTAGAATCATAGTTATATATTATGAAAGTTAGAGGGAATCTGATTTGGCCCCTTCATTTTTCAGGGAACCCATTCAAAGCCATGAGTTCCTGAATGACATCACAGGGAAAGTCAGGACTCAAACACAGCCTTTCTGACCATGGCCAGGTGAGCAGATAAGCATTTATCCTGGGACAAAACTCCATCCTAAAAGTTGTAGCCCTTTGAGACAAAATTCCAGTGTCTGGAATACATGACTTCAAGTTAGTTCCTAACTATTATTCTGGTTAAATGTCACATATTTCCAAACAGAGCAAAAATCCTTAATAAAAGACCCAAAATAAGTACCAGGAGGTGAAGTGGATAAAGAGGAGTTGGAAGACTTGAAGGATAAACCCTGTCCAGGGTCCCACAGGAGGAGAACAGGGACTCAGGTGGTCCTCCTCTGGTCCACCAGCTCTGTGGGAGCAGGGGTTGTGGGAGTGGGGAAAAAGAGACCCCAGCTAAGGCCCAGATGGCAAATCAATAGGAATGGTACCCTTCAACCTGAGTAGGGTCCTTTAGTTAGAAAGAGGCTTCCCCATCCATTTTCACATTTGATCTCCACAATCAAATGGCTCTATAGACTATGGTGACCCTCATTGTATAAATGAAGAAACTGAGGCTCACAGAAGTTAAACATGGCTTGACAATGTTCAGAAAACTAGTCACTGGCAGAACAAAGACTAGAAGCCAGGGTCTAAACTCCCAAAGCAGTGATTTTTTGCTATGACGCACTACCTTGAGAATCCCTGAACTGTCAGATAATAGTAACAGCTAGCATTTCTTGAGCCATTGTTATGTGCCATGCATACTTCTGAGTGCTTTACCTGTTTCGATGCATTTCATCTTTTATGGTGATGATTTGGGTAAAAATGATTTGAATATCATCTTTACTTCTACTCAGCACGTGAGGAAACCTAGATGCAAAGATGTTAAGAAATTTGTCCTGGGATACACAGCGAGAAAGATACTAATTCAGATTTCAAATCCAGGAACTCGGAACAACTTCAGTATATGTCTCTATTTCAGTGTTCCCAAACCAGCAGCCCTGGGCTTCAAGGACAGAGTTCTAAAAATCTCATGCTAAGGTCGGATTTTAACCCATGAGATAGCTTCTAACAATGTGTACTTGTTTTTATCTCCTGATAAAATGCTTTAGCTCCTGATGAAACTGGCCATGAGCCAGTTTAGAAGGCACTTTGGTCTCAGTTGCATCTATAGCTGAAAGTCATGAGTTTTGAATAGTTAAACAAATATTTTTTCCTCTCCTCTCTTTATTTCCCTTCTTTTTTCCCTCCCCTTCCCATCAGATTAGAAGTAAGCTGCCAAGCCAACCTGAGGGAGGAACAACCCCATGAGTAGCCTGAAAGTTTGGTCAGGTCCTCCCAATGTTCTCTAGATTCATCCAGACCCACCCACAGAGCTTCAGGGTTAAGCTGGGAGTCTCTGGACAAGTCTAGAGACCACATGGCCCAATGGTTTCTGCTCCAATCCATCAGTCCAGGGACCAACACCCACCAGCTTCACTAAATACCAGCCTCCACTAGAATGAAATGCTGTTCCCTGCCCTCAGTGAGACACCAGCACAGGAGTCCAAGGGTCACATTTTCACATCCAAGCTCATCATCTCTCTCCTCGTTAGGTCTTCATCCTATGTTCCAGAATTCTGTTGAGGATGATAAGGTTTAGGCCAACTTTGGCCTTTCAGACAGACGCCAGCTCTTGGTCATGACACAGCTAGTGAGGAGGAGAAGAAGGTTTTCTATCTCCCCAGTACTCTTCACACCTGTCCTTCCCTCAGCTTCTCGCCTCCTTCAGAACTGCTTGACTCTGCTTTGTCTTGGCGTTCTGTCTTAACTTGTTTTACTGCCAATAGCCTCTCCTTGTTCTGTTCTAACCACCATTGTCAGAATGATCATCCTAAAGTTCAGCTCCAAGTATGGCACCCTGATACTCTAAAATCTTGGTTGGCTCCCCATTGCCTACCATCTTCACTCTTAATAAACCCTTGATATGGATTTCCCTCCACAAGGCCTTTCCAGAACATCAAACAAACTGATTGTTGCTTTTCCCAGAGAGGGTCAGTGGCCACTGAGGGGACTTCCAGGTTCTGAAAAGCAGTTAGAGCAGGAAGTGGCCCAGGCCCCTCTTCCCTTTACCAAACTACCTGACCTTCCTCTCCTGCACCTCAAGTTTTCTATTCCTTCAGTGAAGACTTGGGGTCAATAGACTGTGGGATCCCTTCTGGCTTTGAAATTTGGAAGGAGTGGAAGGAACGTAAACCTGGACATGGACTCTGAGTGGAATGGGAGACTGACCAGGGAGTAAATGACAGAGTCTCAGGGAATGGGGAATTCGCTGTCGGGGAACAGTCGCAAGAAGGGAAGATTTTGGGTAACTTCGAATTTGGAGGTCCTGCCTCAGTACCTTAGTGACACATTGGAATCACCTAGGTAGTTTATTAAACACTGAATGAAGCCTGGCTCCTACTCCAGAGATTCTGATGTAGTTAGTCTGGAACACAACCTAGTCACTGGGATTTTTCATAGCTCCCTGGATGTTTCTAATGTGCTGCAGAATCTGAGACAACAACCCAAAGTGAAGTGCAAGCACAGAGGGCAATGACACAACATTTATCAGAGGGAGATGTTGCCCACATCAGATTTCCAGGCGCCTGGCCTGAGGAGGAAACCTGTTCAGAAAAATGAGCCTCCCGCCCCGACCGTACCCTGTCATGGGTATTTTCCTCACCTTCTAGGGCCAATGGCATCAGGTTCACTCAGAGAAACCTCATCATGAGAGGACCCACTCTACATCACCTCTAGTTCATGAAAGCTGGCCCCTTCCAGCCTTGTACCTGGGCTTCCGTGGAGCTGTGGTTTCCACCTGAAATGTGAGGGCAGATATTTACTTCTTGCCTTCTTCCTTCATTAAAAAGCATAAATTATCTATTACATCCTTAACACTGTGTTCAGTTACTGAGGCTAACACAGTAAATAAGAAATTGTTTCTCTCTCCAAGGGTCTTGCTATCTAGGAGAAAGATGGAAAGACAGATTTATATGTGCAGTAAAGTGTTACAGGATTGTAATGTCTATATAGGTCATGAGGGAGTGGAGCAAAAAAGCAGAAGGGTCAAGTGTACCCATAGAGAGTAGCGAAGTCCTCAGAGAGAAGTAGAACCTCATGCCAAGTATCTAATGGTCTACTGGGTGGTCACAGACCTACCACTACAGATGTGGGACAGAACATCAGGCAGAGAAAGAGTCATGAAAACAAGTACTGGAACGAGACATTGTTCGACCTATGTGGGAAATTGCAACTGCTTGGAGCGATAGGAACATAATAAATGTGAACTAGGGAATATAAGAGAGATTGGAGAGGGGTAAAGTTTAAGACAAGGCAGGGACTGGACTGGGAAAAACATGCAAGAAAGAAGCCTGAAATGGAACCATCATGCCACAGACTGTAAATTGAGAAATGAGGTGATCAGATTTGCACTGAAGAAAGATCCCTCTGGCTGTAGGATGGAGAAGGGATCAAGGGGACCAGACTGGACACAAGGAAACCAGGTAGGTGGTAGCACTGATGGGCCAACAAGAGATAAGGTCCTAAAAAAACCCCGGTGGAACCAGTGACTCTAGAGAAGAAAGAATGTGATCAAGAAATGGTGGGGACACAGCGTCAGTCATACTCTGGGTGATGGGGTGCAAGGACCAGAGGTGAGGGTGAGAAGACATGAGAGTGATGGATGTGACGCCCCACATTAAAGAAAGAAAGTTACTGTTGTTAAGTGTGGGAACAGAATTCTAAGATGGCCCCAACATTCACCCCCACTGGCATATATGTACTGCATAATAACCTCCACTTGAGTGTGTGGGAGACTCGTGAATATGACGGGATGTCACTCCTGGGATTAGGTTACATTATATGACAAAGCTGAATGGATTTTCACAGATGTAATTAAGGCCCTTAGTTGGCTTTTTGTTTAATGTTCTATTTTTTGTCTTTTTTTCTAGTTTTATTGAGACATAATTGACATATTACTAAGCCTGTGGAAGTTTAAGGTGTACATCATAATGATTTGACTTATATACATCATGAGATGATTATCACAATAAGTTTAGTAAACATCATCTCATATAGATACAAAATTAAAGAAATAGAAAAAAATTTCCTTGTGATGAGAACTTTTAGAATTTACCCTCTTTTACAATGTTGTGTCAATGACTATAACTCAATAAAAAAAAGAATTTACTCTCTTAACAACCTTCATATATAATACACATGTTAATTACATTTATCATGGTGTACATCATATCCCTAGTACTTATTTATCATAACTGGAAGTTTGAACCTTTTAACTTCCTTCATCTAATTCTTCCTCCCTCACCTCCTGCCTCTGGTAACCACAAATCTGATCTCTTTTTTCTATGAGTTTCTTTGTATATTTGTTTTGGAAGTATAATCGACCTATAATGCTATGTTAGTTCCTGTTGTACAACACAGTGATTCCATATTTCTTACATTTCAGAATGATCACCATGATATTACAATGTATCACCATACAAAGTTACCATATAGTTATTGACTATATTCTCCACACTGTATACTTCATATCCATGACTCATAATTTGCAACTGAAAGTTTATACCTCTTAATCTCCCTCACTTCTTTCTTTCCTCCCCCACCCAATCAGTTGGCTTTGAGTTAATTAAGAGGGAGATTGTCCTGGGTGGGCCTGGCCTAGTTAGATGGACTCTAAAACAGAGTCTAGAAGATAGAGATGTTTTCTCTTGCTGGCCTTGAAGAAGCAAGCAAGCCACTGTGAATTCCACAGCTGCAAGAGATGAATCCTACCAATAGTCACGTGAACTTGGAAAAGGACCTTGAGCCTTAGACGAGACCTCAGCTGTGCCTGGGATCTTGACTGCGGCTTTGTAAAACCATGGGACAAGGACCTGGTGAATTTGTGCCTGGACTACTGAACCATGAAAACTGTGAGATAATAAATAATGGGCATTCATTTAAGCTGCTCAATTTGACATAATTTTTTATACAGCAATAGAAAGCCACTACACTAAAAATCAACATGATCAAAATAATTCTAATGTGATGTCTTTTATATTTTCCAGGTAACTTCTAAAAGCAGAAAACATTACCCAAAGTTCACTTTAAAATTAATTTTTAAAATAGTCTATTAATTAAAGTTCCGCATCCAAAAATCTAGTTCTTCTTTAATCTATTACTTATAATTTATAAATTTTATAGTTTTCATTATGGAATGAGTTAGTAGGGAGTTTAACTATCATTTTTGAAGAAGCGTTGATTAATATTTGGTCCCAGTTACAAACTTATTAAAGAAAACTTTCTGTACCATGTTGATACATTTAACATATTTGATTTCACTTTAGAGAACTTTGATTGTCCAACAAATTTTCTTAATTACTTAAATGATTCTTATAAACCTACTGAATTAACCCTTTAAAAATAATTATTTTTAAGTTTCCTTAATTATTTGAATATAATATAAACTAAGATTTCAACCTAAACTCATGTCAAAATTAACCATTCAGTTACTTATTGTAAATTGGAGTTTAAGATTGGACTGTAATGCTAATGACCAAATTCCCTTAAATATGATAAGAACAAAAAATGCACAGTTTTCTAAATGCAAAAATTTTAATAAAATGAATTTGTTATCTAAATTTTCTACCTTTACTTCCAAATCTCTTTGAGTTGAGATACTTATAAATGAAAGAAAGAAATATATCGTCACAAACAATTTGGAGGAGGGTCCTTTCAGATGGTTGAGCCTGCATTGTGGCCAGTGACATGAACCAGAAGGGGAGGTCAGGAGATACTGATGTCCAGAGAGATTTCCTGTGATCCAGTCTGCCACCTGGAGCCCTTTTTATCATCCTAGGTCTTGGTTTCCATAAATTAGAGAAGAGGGTTTTCACACCATCCATATCCCGGTTTTAAGTCATCACTGATTCTTCCATCTACACCTGGATGGAGTCTGCAATCACAGCCCTGATATCACCTTATGGCAGAGAATGGAGCTTAGACCAGGGATGGGACCTTCAAGTCACTCTGTTCCTGCTCATCCTTGGCAAGAAGTTCCCCTTCCATCCATACCAGCACCCAGCCCTGAGGTCCCTGGTGGAAGAAAGGGGGCAAAGAGGTACAAGGAGGAGGATTAAGCTGAAAGATATCTGGCCTGGGAAAGCGCGTGGAGAGCTGGGCTATTCTGTTTTTCCTTCAGGAGCTGGAAATGTTGGGAGAAGCTGTATGTATTATTTGCAGACTTGCTAATGGGCCAGGTCTCATGGTTGAATTCCCAGTCAACCGCTCAGCCTGGCTCTGAGAAATAGTTCCCTTCCCCCGCTCCCACTCTCTTCCCCCTTTTCCATGTGATCCTGCCCAAGTTGGTACAGACACCTTGGGTGGCAACATTCATTTGCTCTCTGACACACACTCCTCCACCTCTCCCACTGGCAAATACTTTAGGTTTGCCAGGAGCCGGGTGAGCTTTGGGTAACCCCACAGATGTGACTCCTTCTCGGAAAATGATCTCTGGTCCTAAAGTATGTGTGTTCTCAGCCATGCCGTCTCTTTTTTGTCACTGTCTCTCTCCCCTTCCCTGTTTCTTCTTCTGTCTCCTTTTTGTCTTCTCTCTTTTTATTTCAGACTCTCTTTGCCATCTCTTTCTCTCATCCTCTTTCCTCACCTTTGGCTTCCTTTTTTTCCTATTCTTCTGCACTAGGATATACATATTTGGGGATTTCATTTTTTTTAAGGAGAATGGTGGAGGAATGGGGTAAGTGTGTATTAGTGCCAATAAAAATATTTAAACTTAGGAGCTATCTCTATGTGCCAGGCATAGTGATAAACATCTGACATGCATTACCATTTGATCTTCAAAACAATCTTGATTGATTGATTGATTGATATTGTCCCCATTTTCCAGAGGTGGAAACTGCAGCCTAAAGAGGGTACTTAATTTCCCCAAAGTTATTATGTATGGTTTAATCACATGTCCCAGGAGGACCGACTCTAGCGACACACTCTGAAATCAGTCTTCCTTGGCAACCCAAGTCCAATACCCACTCCATTTGACAAGGTAGCTTCAATATTATTTCCCTGACATCTTTGCCCCTTGAATCCAGGGCCTAGCCAAGTGCCTATGTCTCTGTACCTCACCCTGAGCCTCTGGACAGACCCTGCTCACTAATGGAAAATCTAGAGATTATTTTGAGAAGAGTGTTTATTAAATTCACCCTAAAGGACCAGAGTTCCTCATTACTCATGCTTGCTGTCACATATTAGGAACAAAGTAACCTGCTCTAGTCCAGAGTTGAGGGACATCATGTGAAATGTGAGCAGGCAGGGTAAAAGAGGGGAGTGGATATTGGTGGATGGGCTGAGATTCAAGAAGTCTTGCTAGCTGGGGTGGGGACACATGCTCTCCATAGCTACAGTTTCTGCCACAAGGCCTCTGCCTCTATTTGCTGATCATCTGTGCATTTAGGGGCATGTGGTTCCCAAAGAATCATGCCTCCTTGTGCAGTCCTTATCACACTGGCTCTGAACTTGGCCATGTCACTTGCCTTGGTCAGGAGGCATCATCAAATGTGACACAGGCAGAGGCATGGTAAGTTCTTGCACAGTGAAGCTTTCCCTTCAAAATTTGATGAAGAGGTAAAGAATCCCAGGCTATCATGCTGGAGAAAGAGGTCGTGTGGAGAACGGAAGCACCCCAGACAATAGCCAGCACCAAGGTCTTGGACGTGTAAATGAAGACAGTTTGGAACCTTCTCCAGCCCCTGGTAGGCTTTCCCAGGGGACACCATGTGGAGTGGAGATAAGTCATCCCTCTGAGCTTTGCCCAAATGCCTGACCTGTAGAACAGTGCACAATAAAGTAGTTTTTTTTTTTAAGTTGCTAAGTTTTGGAGCGGTTTGCTTTGCAGTAATAGATGACAAATGGCAGATCCTCAAAAGATATGTGCTGAATGATTGATCCACAGGTATTTTCTGATCGATTTCTCAGTCTCTCCAAGGATGTCTTTAACCAGCTTCTCCTCATCCCTCACGTAGAAGAAATGAGGGCTCATGGAATGAAAAGCAAAAGAGAGAGGGGCTTTCCCAGTGACTTATGGTACCCCTTGGCTTTTCCAAGCAATGCTCAGTAACGGTGTACACATTATAGACCAAAGAGGTCAAATCATTTTTTGGAAAAAGAGGTCTCTTTTCACTTCTAGAGGACCTGAGCTAATAAAAGTGCTGGAAACGGCTGGTGGCTGCCCTGAGTGGTAAGAGGGTTTCAGTCCTTGCAAAGAATAGGGAAGAGGCACCTTCTTCAGTTACACTGTCCCCAGTGGAGATTCTCACAAACCCCAAGGAGCGGTGTGGCAGAAGGGAAAGGAGCAGTCTAGAGTAAGAAGGACGTGGTTTGGAGATCCCGCTGATAAACTTTGAGATCTACACATGGACTGGCTGGGGACTAGACCTCCAGAAAGATGGTATATGGCTTTTGGAGGCAAGGGAGACTTAAAAGGGAACTATGAGAGAGGACTGATTCATCAGTAAATAGTATAATAGAAAAAAAAAAAAGACACAAATTTGACCCTATATTTGATCTGTTTCTTGTAATTTAACCTTTGTATTCTATTGCTTTTGCTACAAGTTATTCACTAAAGGGATGTTGCCTATATGCTTAAATTACACATAATGGCCCATCTCTGGGAACCCTGCCTCCCAGGTAATGAGCATGGACCTAAAATACCTTTATTTAGCTCACAGGAAATATCCTGACCAGGCCTACCTGTGAATGGCTGTAGGAAGGAAGAAATTAACACATCCCCTCCAGAGGCTGACCAGAACCAGGAAAGGTTTGACTTTATTCCCCCAACTTTTAGTATGAAAAAAATCTGAATTCTAACTCAGGCAGAATGCTTCTTTGGGACCCTAGTTCCTCATGTTCTCAGTCTGCTGGCTTTCCAAATTAAGTTACTATTCTTTGCCTCAACAACTCGTCCCTCGATTTATTGGCCTGTCATGCAGCGAGCAGTACGAGCTCGGACTCGGTAGCAGTAGCAATGTCTGTCCAGTAAATGCAATAAATGTGCCCTTGTCCTCTGACTGTCAGCAGCTCAGGACAGGAGCCATATCTCAATCATTTTGACCACCCAGTGCTAGCACAAGCCTGACACCGTGACCCCATGCAGGCCATTTCACTTCTGGCCTCCGCTTCCTCACCTATGGGATGAGGTGGCTAACCAAGACCATATTCTTTCCTGATATCAACTTTCTTGGTCTTCTACAGAGAAAGGTGCAGCCTAGGATTTCATTTGTTCTGCTGGTAAAGAACTGATTTCTCTCCCAGCACATAATGGGTTAAGCTGGAAAGAAAAGGGAGGGAAAACCATAGATTGGCCCTTTCCTTCCTGGTGGCTTCCCCGAATGGAGGCCCAGGAAGGAAAAGGCAGGACCCCCTCTTCAGAGAGGAGCCTGCGACCTCACCCTGCTGAGCTTTGGCTGGAACATGTTTCCAGCAGGATAAAATGGGGGTTCTCATCAGCGTGGGAGAGGAAAGGAGGCAGGTGGAGCCTGTCCTGGGTCAGGGAAGTCACACCAGCATCCCAAGCAGCTGAGATAACAAGAACCCACTTCTGAGAAGAGGCACGTCAGAGGAGAGCAGCCCAGCCAGCCCATGAAAGAAAAAGTTGGGAAGGGTAGCAGAGGCCAGGTTCACAGACAAAGGCTTTCGGAAGGGTGGAGGAGGGCAGGAATGAGAAGCAAAGTGGTGAGGCTCAGAGTCCCTGAAACAAACGAAAATATTCACAAGCACATGGCAAAGAATGTGGGAGAAATAAAGAATTCCACCCAAGAGGTGGGAGGTCGCAAACTCATGTCAGCAGCGGCAGAGAGAACAGAAGGAGGCAACGCAGGTGGGCAGGTTCAAGGGCTGAAGAGAAACAGGCGACAGAACTGCTGTCTCAGATTTCCCCTGCAGGAAAGTCCTGAAGATGAAGTCATGACATTTGAGACATAAGTTAACATCACAACTGTGATTTACACGCTGTCTGATGCTAAATGATTTGCAACCCATTTCATTTTACCTTTATGGTTGCTCTGGGAAATGAGCAGGGCAGGTGTCACCAACCTCATTTACTGATGAAGGAATGAGGTCCTAAAATGATTCAGGGACTCATCAAGGTCACTGTGCAGCCAGAGACGACAGGGGAATAGATGCATAACGGGCCATCAGAGAACCCCTGGGTGCTGCCCCTCGGTTGACCCAGCAATTCATTGCTTTTAAAAAGAATTATCACAATTTTTATATAAGAAATAAATATATTCACATGACTTACCTTTCCTTACTACTATAGTGTCTTATGTAATTAAAATTTATGAGCAATATTTATAGGAATAAAAACAAACTAAATCTGCAGATCATGGTGAGAGGGGCCATGGTATTACTCTAATTATGAGAAGAAGAGGTTGGAAAATGTCTAGGCAATTGCAAAGCAGTAGTTAAAATGGAAATTCAGGTCTTTCCTCCTTAACATGCTTCTTTGAAAAGAGTCAACACACAGTTGTGTGCTGGGGAATATATTTTAATTTCAATCTTATCATGAATGTTTCCTCTTACAAGGGCTCATGAGCACTGTCTTGGAGTTACAGAGATCCCTAGTTTGTTCTTAATTAGAGTTGAGTTTATATTTGCACTCATGAGGAGGGGCTACTTGGTTGGATTTTCATTAGAAAATGAGTAGAGGTGTTTAGTGTGAGAAGGAGTGCAGAACAGTGGGCTCTACCACCACCCAGCTCATTTGCAGTAGAGGGAGGGGAGAATTAGGGCAGGCTACTGAGTCCTGGGAGTGCAGGAGGGAGGCTGCCAGTAAGAGAGAGAGAAGGGCAATAGGAATGAAGCCCAGAATGAGACTGCCCACAAAGCTCTTGACTGCAGGGACTAGGTGGCACTGACCATGTAAAGATGACCCACAATATAAGGTGAATGTAATTTTCAAGTGAGAAGCACAGACAATAAGGAACAAGAGCATTTAGAGAGAGCTGTGCATTGGAGGGGTCTGGAAAGTGGCCACCCTTCCTAGGAGTGGCTTAGATGTATTCCTTGAAGATCGTGGAGAAAAGCAGGAAGGAAATCCCAGAGTAGAGATGGGGAAGCAGGAATGCTGGGTATGTGCAGGCAACACTGGGGTGGCCAGGCCAGCTGGCTTTGGTAAGTGCTGGCAGTAGGGGACACACATTTAGAAAGATTATTTGGAGCATGTTCTGGGAAATCCGGGGAAGTAGCATGACCCTCGAGACCACCATTGAATCAGGAGAACTAAGCATTCATCTAGCTCTGCCACCACTGGCCAAATGCTCATGGTCACGTCATATCTCTCTCTTTCTCTGCCTCAGTCCTGTTATTTACATAACAAGGAGGGTGAGAACATCATCATCACAGTAGATAATATAAGTCCTCACTGTGAGCCAGGCCTTGCTCTAACAGGTATTAACTCACTCCATCCTCCAATAATCCTGTTAAATGGGACCTGGGATTATACCCATTTAACAGATGAGAAAACTGAGACACGGAGAAGAAGTAACTTCTCTGAGGATGTACAGCTAATCAAGTAGAGGAGCTGGAACATACAATCCTACATGCTGCCTCTAGAGCTCATGTTCTTTTCCACTACTCTATGCTGTTCTTTATAGTCCTTGCAAATCAGCATTAAACTTCAGCCTATAATTTAAATGAGCTGCCATCTCCCCTGAGCAAAAACAGTACACATGACCCTTTTTCTCCAAAATGGCAAAGTCATGCCTCCCTCATGCAGCCTGGGCTCACCCCAGACTCCTGCCCATCCCAGGAGAAAAGGTCTGCTGGCTGAGCCCTGAGCAGGTGGGAGCATTTAATGACTGTCACACCAGCCCCCGATAGAATTTCTATTTCAGCAGTGACTGACTGCTTAAACCATGCCTGGCTGCTGTCCTTGTCATAACTGCATGCTCCAACCAGTCAGTCAGACACAGCAGTAATAATAAAAAGTGATTATTAATAACAACAAAGGCAATAATAAAGAAAAGAATGATTGAAAAGCCTCCCAAGGAAGGCAGGGGTCACAGAACACAGAATCATGAAATACTGTGCTCAGAAGGTTGCTCAGAGGTCGTTCAACCCAACCCCCTCATAGTTCTGAGGAAATCAAGCTCGAACAAGCTAGTCCCCTGCCTGAGGTCACATAGCTCATAGAACCAGCATGCTCACTGGGACCCAATTTCTTGAGCCTATTTATTTATTTACTATTTTATTTTTTAACTAAAGTATAGTTGATTTACAATGGTGTGTTATTTTCAGGTGTACAGAAAAATGGTACATATATACACATATATATTATTTTTCAGATTGTTTTCCATTATAGATTATTACAATATATTGAAGTTAGTTCCCTGTGCTCTGCAGCTCTACAGTAGGACCTTGTTGTGTATCTATCTTTACATGTAGTAGTGTGTGTATGTTAATCCCGAACTCCTAATTTCTCTCTCCCCTTGTTCTCTCCCCTATGCTAACCATAAGCTTGTGTTCTATGTCTGTGAGTCTCTTTCTGTTTTGTAAACAAATTCATTTGTATCATTTCTTAATTCCATACATAAGTGATATCATATCATATTTTTCTTTCTGTCTGACTTACTTCACTTAACATAATAATCCATCCACGTTGTTGCAAATGGCATTATTTTATTCTTTTTTATGGCTGAGTAGTATTCAATTGTGTGTACACATATATATACCACATCTTCTTTATCCAGTCATCTGTCAATGGATATTTAGATTGCTTCTATGTCTTTGCTATTGTAAATAGTGCTTCTATGAACATTGGGGTCCATATATCTTTTTGAATTAGAGTTTCCTCCAGATATATGCCCAGGAGTGGGATTACTGGATCATATGGCAACTCTACTTTTAGTGGAGTATCTTCCTATTCTATTCTTCATAGTGGCTGGACTCGAGTCTATTTATTAAAGATTGTGCCAGAGAAAGCAGGCGTTTTCTTTTCCAGTTAGGCATATTAATTCAAATCTCTAGGCCCCGCTTTCAGCAACTGTAGAATAAATGGACTTTGAAATGAATGCTACCTTCCCTGCCTCCTGGCAAGTACCCAGGGTCTAATTTGTCCTCATTGTGTCATACAGAGTTGAGGTGTCCCTTCTCACTGGTGAGTCTAGTTCACCTGGCTCTGCCAGCACAGGAGGCACCAGCTTTACAAGAAGACCAAGAAAGACCTTAGACCTGAAAATCAGGTAACAAATGATGAAATGTCAATCATTTCTCTCTAGGTAGCCCCAGACTCTCTCTAATTCTATTTGGTGACCCTTGGCAAGTGCTTACTCTGCTTATCAGTTTATCTTCATCACTCTGAATGCATTCCTTTAAGCTAAGAATGAAAAAAATAAATCACAAGAAAAGGATATATAGACCAAAGAATTTGATAGCAACTTACAAACCTCTCAGTGAGGTGAGAACATGCAGGCAGTTGCTCTGGGAAAGTTGCTCTCCATCTTAGTCCTGCCGCAGCACCAGGCTCTCTTTTCACCAGCTCCCAGAAACATTGTGTTTTGCTCAGTTCTCTTTTTCCTTTTTTTTTTTCTTATATTCTCAAAGACCAGTCTCATTACAAAATAAAACTGAAAGTTCTTTCACTGACATTGTCCTTCATTTCACATCCTGGGAGGCTGCCCCAGACAGCCCTTGGTTTCTTCCAGCGGTCACAGAGGCCACTCCACCATGGAACCCTGATGCATTTTCATCCATGCAATGCCTGCCCTGCCCTGCCCCCCTAACTGCCCCTCTTCCACCCAAGCATTGGCAGAGCTCACATAAAACATAGAACAGTCCTATCTTGAATGAGTTGGTGGCCAGATCAGCCCCTACTTCTTCCCTAGATTAATTAAGTCATGTTCTTCTTAAATGAATATGTGGTGTTCACTGGCATCGACGTATAACCTTCTTTGTCCCAGAGAGAGCTTCCTCTGCAAAGATGCCTGCCTTTCCTGCACCTTGGTTCCATCCCTGAGACCATCCTGCTCATGGCTTCTTCCTCTGCCCTATCTTCAACTTCTAGTCCTCTCCTCCCCATCATAGCACCTCATTGACTGTACTTTATGGAAGAAAACAATCCTTCAAGTCATCTGCTTAGCTGAGCACAAAGTGGAAGAATGTGTAGGGAGCCAAGGAGCAAGGGTTATTTAGCAACATACTTTTTAAAGAAGTTCACAATGAAAAAAAAATGTGACAGTGAATATATATATGTTTATGTATAACTGAAAAATTGTGCTCTACACTGGAATTTGACACAACATTGTAAAATGACTATAACTCAGTAAAAAATGTTAAAAAAAAAAAAAAAGAAATCAGAGCAAATTCTCATCCGCATGGCTCCACATTTCTCTTAGAATAAGAATCCTAAGGCTGAAAGGAACTGGGAGGATTTATTCCTGCCTCAGGGCAAGGCTTCCTTGTGATCAGGTCAGACAGCTGGTTTCCCCTTCCTGAAGATTCTTAAGGGATGGCGTTCTCAGTAGTTTTCCCTTTCCCTTACATCACAGGCTTTCACAATTCTGGCTGCAGGAAGTGGTTTCTTAATGACTGACTTCCATTCCTCAGATATCAGTATGTTCCCCTCGGCCCCTGACACTGACAACTTTCCATCACTCTCTCATTCTGGGAGGATGCCCCATCGGCTGCATCTGATAGGACCTCAGACTCCCGGAACAGGAGCTGGCCAGGCCAGGAACAGGAGGGAGGGTGGGAGTCAAGGCAGACCCAAAGTCCATGCTCGGCTGAAAGGGGAGCCTCACTGAGGGTATGACTGAGAATGTGGGCTGAGGGCTTGACCTTCAGGACTTTCCAAAAGAAACCAGAAATCCAGATTTTTGTGTGGAATCTCCCATTGTCTACATCTTCTCCAGTGAGATTCATGATGATGTGCCCATAGGGCACTTGTCTTTTTTTTTTTAACTTTTTAAAAATTGAAATACATTTGACACATAACATTGTATAAGTTAAGGTGTACAACATGTTGATTTGATACATTTTTATATTGCAATATGATTGCCATTCTGCACCAGACTCTTAATTCTTCCCCATGCTTTCAAAGGAATTAATGAGCAAATGAGGCTCTGGTTCCTGACAGACACAGGAAAGCTCCCTTGAGCCTCTGTCCTTTCAGCTGAATTTCTCCCAGTGCCATCCATGAGGGTCCTTCCACGGTCACAAACCAGAGACCCTAGACTCGAAGCTCACAGAGGATACAATGAGGATCTTTGAACTATTTGTAGCCCAGATACATGTGTGTATGGAACCATTTTTGACTTTAGTTTTCCCCTAGACACCATGAAGTCCAGGAGTTGTGTTAATCAATCATTTTAGCTAAAATGCATGCTCTAAACACACACACCCAATCACTCCTGAATGACTGGCCTCTATGTGAACCTGGTTTACAGCCCGCAGTCCAAGCAGGAAGAATCTCCTCACTCTGTCCTCACAGTTCCATTGGCATTTCACAGGGAAAAGACTATGTAGTTCATGAATAAATGAAATGTTTTGGAAAACACAGAAAGAGCAGCACAGAATCATAGAGCCCAGGGGCAAGGGAGTGACAAATGGGGGACTAGTTTGGAGAAAGTTTGGACAGAAATCCGAGGCCAACCAGCACCCCTGGTTATGGTGGTGGAGGAACACTTAATCCCAAAAGAAAGCCCTGACAAATCACTCCCCACGCCTGGCTCTGCTGACGCCCTGAAGCGCGCTTCCTCTCTGGGGGACCCCCAGTGAAACAGCCGTGTGTTCAGGTTAAACAACTGTGTGTGCGCATGCAGCTGCTCAGAGCTGTGTCAGGAGTTCATTGTTATTAGGTAAACAGCACACTTTCTGACTTTCCTCTTGATGACATTAAGTGATTTTGGTTTTAGGGAACAGCAGATCAAAGTGAAATTCTGACACCCTGCCCAGAGGCTGAAGGCCTTCAGAAAAGGTGGGAGAGCTGGGCGCTAGGAGAGGCACTGCTACCATGACAGAAAGGGTCTTGAAGGTGAATCTTGGTTTGGGGCTGAAAGCAGAAAGATGAGCACTGCTGGTGGGGGTGAAGGAGGACGGGCTGGGAAGAACTTCTGGTCTAAGGGAGGTCGGTGGCCCCAGCAGTGGCCAAAACTGTGTCTTCAGAGGATTTTTGCCCCCAGAGTTGCTAAGAACATACAACACCACATATACCAAACACATGTACCACAACCCTACCATGCACACCCCCCCACATACCGCACACACAGACCACACCCCTACCATACACATGCACCCCCCCACATACCACACACACACACAGACCACACATACCATACACATATACCACACCCCTACCATGCACACACACACACACAAACACCACATACCGCACACACACACACATAGACCACACACCTACTGTGCACACACACGTACCTTGCACACACAGACTACACATACCATACACACACCCACCACACCCATACCTCCCCCTGACACTCACACACACACACACACACACTCTCACCCACCATAAGGGCTGGGCATACAGGAAGGATGCAGTCAGAAGGGGGAGGGCGTAAGGAGGAAGATACACACCCTGACCACAAGCATCCATTCACATCCCAAGATTTTAACAGCACAGTCAAAGCCAGAGTATAATTCTATTCCTCCTCTCAAGAGCCCATGAGATGGATACAGTGTTTGAGAAAAGTGAGGCTCGGAGAGGCTGAGAAACCTCCCCAAACTAGGGATCGGTAATTCCTCTGAACTTCCCACATCAGCCCCGGTTTGTGATGGGGGTCAACCACCAGTATCTGTATTTCCCATAAGTCTTACTAGTATCTGTACTTGAGTATCATCTTCTGTTCATGTAGGGAAAAAAATGCATGTATTACCTTATATGTATGTGTGTATCAGTCACTTATACATCTAACCTATAATTTCATAGGTGTTTTTTAAAGACAAGGATAATAAAACAAAACAGGTTGGTTTAAAGTTGTTTTGAAGAAAATACTAAGTAAATATAAAATATTAGGTAAATAATAGCACAGATGGTGCAGAAATATGGCACAAACCAAGAGACTGATATGCAAATGGCCGGTTCTGAGAAATGCTCACTGGGCTATGGGACAGCTCTGAAAACCGGAGTGCGTTTCCTTACGCTGAGCTGAGTTTGCCCTCAAAACTCTTTAAACTGGGTGTGTCCTCCTGGGTGGCAGGACAAAAGTCTGATCTTCCATAGGCTGTTATTCAAATACGCAAGGCCAGGAAAGGGCCATGAAAACATTTTTCTTGTCTGCATTCAGTCTCCGCTGGTGTACCTGAAATGGGCCGGAGACCCACCCCGCTCGTCTGCCCTGACGTCTCTAGCTCACACTGATGTTTGACCAGAGTCTGTTCTTGTCTCATTTTCAACTTACACGGTTCAAAATGTGGGGATGGAGGCAGGGCCTGCCGCCTTAGTATCTGGACCACAGCAAAGGTCAAGGCACTTACGGTCAAGATCAACTGCACTTACAGAGCTGCCAACAGAAGCACATGCTTGTGGAAAATAGTATTAAAAAATTTTTAAGGAGGAGGGCTGGGCTCGGAATGACACAGGAGGCCTAGAGTCTGGATACTTTTCATCAGGAGCTGCGTCCTGGGGGTAGCAAGCCATTAACAGTGGTTTAAAGCAGAGGAGGAATGTGTTAGGGTAGGTCCAAGGAACGTGTCAGGCCAGAGCAGGCGCGTGAGGGATGGGGCAGATCCAGCAATGCAGGAACAGAAACTGGTGCCAGTGAGAGGAGACAGGTAGACCAAGTGTAAAATGCAGCAAGTCACTGTGCCCAGAATCAGTGGTTCTACTTGAGCAAGAATCACTTACAAGGCCTTTCAAATTACAGATGCCCAGGTGCCAACCCAGACTGATTGGTTCAGAAGGTCTGGACAAGCCTCAGTAAGTTTCTTGTTTGTTTATTTGTTAACTCCTCTGATGATTTAATGTGCAGCCAGAGTTCAGACGATCGAGTTATTGAGTATAAGATGCTGGGTATACAACTAAATCTGGGGGAACAAAACAAATGTGATCCCTGCCCTCATAGCTCCTTGGAGCCTGGGAGAAGAGATAAACATTAAACACAAAATAAACACTCAGTTACAAATTGTGGCTTGGGCTATACAGGAAAAGAACAGGGTGGAGGATGTGTGTGTCACAGCGAATGGTGGGTCTTTCCAATCTCTGGGAGAAGGTACTTAACAGTAATAAACACCATAGAATTCAGTTACATGAAATCAGCACCATAAATTGTGACTAACATTTTCATTGGTTGTGTAACAATATAAACATTGCAAGATTTAATGGAGATTTTTTAAAAAATGTTTTAAATAAATAAATAAAATGGGAGAGAAACCCTAAAGAGGATGAAAGAATTGTTCAAGGAGAGTCGGCCTGGAGAAGAGGAGGCAGGGAGGCAGAGGGGCCTGAGGAGTCCACACACTTTCTGAGTTTTCTTACGAGTGAGAAACCTGAGTTTTAGCTTCTCCAAGAATCACGCAGCAGTTGGAAGAGGATGATCTTAGGTTACCATAACTTGGGGTTGTAATTGAAAGCACACAATGCTGGAGATTTGGAAAAGAGTGTTTGGGGGAAGAAATCAGGGAAAGAGAACAGGGGCTAATGTATCGATGTCGCCTTAAGGCACCTTAGGTGGTGATGTCATTGGTGGAACTTATTTATGTGGAACAGACTTTATGCAAAATACCTGTCCAGGGTGCTTAACTTCTTTTAGCCTCAGTTTCCTCCTCCATCAAATGGAGACAGTATCCCTAGCTCCCTCGTAGGAATTTGGAAAAGCTGTACTGAATGCTTGCTGGGTTTCCAAAGTGGTGCTACACTTCCCTGTGCCTCGTTAGGAGAGGAGCTAACATCAATCAAGCATCAATTATGGATTGTCGCACTGGCGTTTGCAGTTTAGAAGTGTTATCTGCTTGATTCCCAAGAAACTTAGTACCCTGAACTGGGAATGATCTTCTCCATTTTCAGATGAGCTAAACTGTCTCTCAGGAAACTTTTTCTGAGGCCAAGAGCTGAGAAAGCGACTTGAAATTTAAATCCAGTTGGTCAGTCCCGTCCAGACCAGGACCCTTCCAGAGGATGATGTAGAGAGAATATGGTAGAACAGGGGCCAGGGGGAGAGTGAAGGTGAGAGAAAGAGTCAGGAGAGGGAGAGAGAGAGTGACGGCAGAGGGAGAGGCCCACGGAAGGAGGGACAGCCCGACTGCAGGTGATGGGCAAAGTCCGGTATGCCACCCCGTCTCACTGAGGCGTGCGTGGAATGACCCCCTCTTGTCTGCTGACGCATCTGCTTTCACGGTTCAGTGTGTTCTGCTCAGTTTCCTGAAGCCACGGCCCTCCCCTCGGCCCCCTCCTTGCTCTTCTCCTTTTCCCAGCCTCTCCCAGGTCCCAGGTTTTGAGGGAAGCCTGTGATCCGGATGCCTTTGGTTTGCTCAGACAATTGCTTAATTGCTATTTAAGAGAACTGATGCAATGGACCTTTGACACACGTTGGTTACAGTGACATCCGAAAAGAGAAATAGACTTCCTCTCATGAATGGGAAATTCTTTTCATAGCCATTATTCTGAGAAGGAAGCACAGGCAGGTGGGCATCAGCCACAGGCCCAAGGGACGGGACCATTTCTGGGGCCTGTCTTCCTCTAGGGGCTGGTCAAAGTTTGGGGAGCCCAAGGGTCCTTAGGGCTCACTAGCTTCTAGTAGATCTTCCCTTCCAGAATAAAAAGGGGCCAGAGTTTCCGAAGTCATTTTCCTTTCTGAAGCTTTTAAAGCAGCTCAAGTTACTAGCTCCTCCTCCCTGGGCTTGCCTGGAGGTAGGGGGCCCCTTCTCCACCCTTCCATGAGACAGGTGGTGGGAGGAATATTTTATCATGGACAGTGTTAGAATTAATTGTTGAATTTTTGTTCTCCACAGGCCAGGCTCCCTTTTGCCCATGGGAGCATGGGAGACCCACCTCACTCCCCCCACCCAGCGTGCCTGTGTCCAAGTGCATCAGCTGGGTGGGTCGCATGGACCCAAAATAGGGTCAGGCTATACTGCTGTTCCATTTCCAAGGAAATCCTCTGATGCAAAAGCACATGTTCAGTAACTCTGATGACTCAGGTCTTGGGTCAAATGTCACCTTCCCAGAGAGTCCCTCCCAATAACTTTCCCTAAGGCGACCCCACTCCCTTTCCCAGGCTCTCTCTGTGGCATCCCATCCTGTTTCACTTTCTTTACAGCACTCACCCTGACTTGACATTCTTATTTCTTCAATCCAGGCCACCCTGCGGACGGGTCCTCCCACCATCAGCCCCATCAGTCTCTCCAGTAATCCTCGTGTCTGGAACAGAGTCATGATCATAGTCGATGTGTGACAACATTCACACCATACAGAGCTCAGCATCAGAGCCCAGGTGCTCCAAAGCCCCCTCCACACTCCCACCACCCTCTTCTGCCTTAGTCCTAGTCCCAGAGGATCCCTCTTCCTCTCCTCTTTGTAGCGTGGAAAGCTGTAGACCCAGAAAGCTGTCACCTCTCTGGGTATTATTCCTTCTCTGCCATTTTCTGGCTGTGAGCATGTCTGTAAATTACACAACTGCAACTGCAAACATGCACATGACAATACAAGGATTCTCAGGAGTAAATGAAATAACTCCACGACTGGGTCTGGCATGGATGCAGCCATCAGTGAATGTGAATTGCCTTGCACTTTTCTCCTTGTTTCTTTCCTCTTCTCTTTTTTCCTTCCTGATAACTTAATTCTCTGCCTTTCTCCCAACCTTGACTCTCTACTCATAAAGATTCTACCAGAGTTTTCAGCAGGATTTACGTCCTTGAATTAGATTGACTAGGTAGGCACGAATGCCAGGGAACTTGCCTCTTCTGAGATGAAGACAAGTTTAAGGTAGATATTCTGATCAATGTCAACAGCAAAACGCAGGAGGAACCCAGACTTGGGGGCCAGAGGGGCAGGCAGTCCGCCCAGTCGTGATGTTCAGGAACATGTTCAGAGCAGCAGGTCTTGAGATCCTACCCTGCTTACTCTGGAGGCCACTATGTTTGCACAGTTGGGCAGGTAGATTTGAAAATATTTATTGCACCAATGTGAGGTGGAAGAAAGAATCCAGGAATGGACATGAAGACGTGTTTCCACTCCCTCCCCCATCCCTCCCAGCTCTGCCGTTAGCCGGCCGTTGGGTCTAGGAAAAGTCCATTCAGCTCTCTGGACCTCAGTTGCCCTCTGACAGTTCAAGTGAGACTAGAAGGCCTTGCAGGTGTCTTCTAGCTCTGACATGCCATGGTTAAACCCGACCAAAATGTTTTTTTCTGCAGCCATTTTAGAAAGGTAGTGAAAGCAGAGAGTGATAGAAGCTTAGAGAAGCATACTTTTCAGGGTTTTGTGTTTTTGTTTGGTTTTTGCTCTATTCCTAATCATCTTACTTATCTACAGCACAGATTCTGTTAGGCTGGGATTGGTGTTTTCACTGCCCTGGGTGGGTGGACTTGTACTAATTTGCGTGACTGTCTGAATTTTCTCCAGCCAACTTTGCCAGCGTCTCACTTTCTCTCTAGAGGAAGCTGTTCTCAGCACACAAGAGCTTGAGATTTCTCCGTGGTGCCTGTAGATGGACTTGCCTCTTTTCTGCTATACACATCGGAAGCCACGGCAACCTTCTCTGCGCCAAAACCGCTTACTAATTAATACATTTCACAGGGTGAATGGAGTGCTGGCACCACCGCGAGTCTGGGGCAGCTCCCAAAGCCACGGCCCTTGCCCAGTGCCCAGAAAGAGCCCTGCATGGAGACAGTCAGTGCCAGATTTCCTCCAGGCCAGCATCTCAGCCTTCTCATTTGAACCCGGGAATGAGTCGCTGCCAGCATCCTCTGGTGCCCCTGGCTGTGATTCTCTCCTTCACCTGCTTCCATTTCCAAAGAAGCACAGGTCACGGTCCTGTGGCACCTGATCTATTTTTCATTTTCCCCTTCTCTGGGCAGAATGATGGATTGGCTCTGGAAAACCCATTAGGGAAGGGCTGGGCTGTCTTGCATTTCCGTCAGGCCTGTCCAGGTGACATTGAGTCAAGCCACTGAGAGCCATTTGGCTGCAGGAGCATCTCTGTGGGGCACCATGTTTATTTGGGCCGCTGACCCTGGCCTTAGAGAAAAAGATGAAGGATTAGTGACACTCATTGCCCAAGCCCCTTCCCCCATCCATCTTCACTAGCAACTTTTTGGAGCCTTTTTCATTCATTTGCAGTTTGCTGAGAAGCACCCAATGTCCCTGATGGACCAGCCCACTGTATCCTGCATTGTAGGTAGCATCCTTTCTTACCTGTCTGTGCCAGGCCAGCCTACAGGCACAAGTCTCCAAACTTCCCGGTTTGAGTGAGTTCCCAAATTGCTGGAAAGCCGGAAAAAGGTCAGAAGGATAGGGGGCCAGAATGATGAGTCTGTTTTTATCGTAGCGTTGGTTTGCCTAGGGAAGGGTGTTTTGTTTTAACCACCCAGTGGTTGGCGATTGAGCCTGCAGGCTGACATGTTTCCCTCTCAGCCCTTCAGATATAGCCCCAGCTCTGCAGGGGTGGAAGATGAAATTTTCAGCTCCCTTAATAAAGATTGGACCCTTGTGTTCGATCAGCTCAGTCTTACACAGGAGAGCAATTTCTTTCCCCTCTGCCTGTCACTCTTCTCACATCCTACAACCACAGTTATCAATGGTCTACTTCTTTCCAAAGGCCCGACCCAAACCTCGCTTTCTCCATACCATCTAGCCCTCTACAGTTCCCTGCAATGTCTCTTCAATATTTTATTTTCTTGTGTCATTCTTCAGATGATTATGTTACCATAATTACCATTTAACTCTAGTGCATTTAACCTCCTCATCTGCTCTGCTGAGTTTCCAGCTCTTTTTGTAAGACACCGTGCCTTATATATCTTTGCATTCCCTCGAATGGCTGGAAGAGAGCTGGCCACCTCATAAACTATTATTAAATATGTCCTAGTTATGCCAAGACAAAAATATTGGCTTGCTTGGTACTTACATTTCTTCAGGTAAAATAATAAATTGACTTTCCACTTCAAATCAGGCATATTCATCTCAGACAAGAGGCCAAATTAGGTGTTAAACACTGGTGAATGACCCAGAGCTAGGAAGATGTCCAGGTGCCAACTGGGAAAATCTTGACCAAGCCAAGCAGGGGCTGCCAGTGCCTTCTTTGTGATAGCAAGGCCAGCCCCATGCTGAACCAATGAACTAATACCTCCTTTCATACTGCTGCTGACGTATCAAAGAAGCTAATGGTCCTATCTCAGCTGACTCATTTGCTGGGAGCAACGCATTCATATGGCAGTCTTAAGTTGACCCACACCATGCCTCCACCAAAAAAAAAAAAAACAGAAACAAAAAACCACATAATTACATTATGTTTTCAAACTAAAGAGCATTAAGAATAACTTTTCATTTTCTTGGCATCTCCCATCTGGTTTTAACTATAACTTGTTTGTGACATCAAAACTAAACAAAACAAGACAAAAACCCTAAAGTATGATGTCAGAGAAAGTGGGAGAGACATTCAGAATTTTTCAAAATATGAAAATGGCCACCTAATCTTCCATCTCCTCTTCTCAGCCTGTGCTAGAAACAAATAGCTTCTTTATCTCTAAAATACTTCATTCTATATACAAAGTGAACTATTAAACTCAGCTAATGCCAGAACTTGGATATCAACTCAGGGTCTCAGTTTCTTTATCAGTAGAATATGAAATTGGACAGACACTATCTAAGGTACCTCCAATCCTACCTTGTTTTCATTAAAGTTCTCCTTACACTTGCTAGTTTCTCTTTACTCTTTTTTGGCATGGTTTGGAAAAGGAAAGTCTCCTAAAGTTTAGTTGTGGATAAGGTCCATGTTACAAGGGAAAACAAAAAGAGACACTGTGTCATCAAATCAATTCCATAGGCACCAGCAAAGGTGAGGGAGGTAGTGAGGGTACAAATTAGAGTGAAAATTATGTTCTGTGTTCTGCAGAATTGTGAAATAGGCAAAATTGTCCTAGAGTCCTGCACACACAACTCCAGTGCCCATACCACCAAGATTTATTTCCCTATACATTGGAATAGACCAGTGCCTGGGAAAGGATGATCCAAGTGGAGGAAGGGAGGATGGTAGAAAGAGCTAAGGAAATGGCTCCAAAACTGGGTCTTAGCCTAGTGGACCTATAAACATTGAATAGTGCATGTTGAGAAAAAAGCTTTAGGTTGACCATTATCAACTAAGAGTCAACAGTTAGAAAGAGTCTTCCTGGAGCTGCTTTGTGTCTCCTACCTTCCTTCTTCTTTGAGAGCAGGTGTCATAATACAGAGGGCAGTGTGGTCTAACGGAACTTCACACTTGAGTTGGACCTGAACTGCAAGCCAGAAACTGCCACTTCCCTATTCTGGGCTTCAGATTCACATCACTAATATGGGCTTGAAGATGAACTTGATTTTCAAGACTCACCCAAGTCTTGTACATTGCTTCGCCAGGAACGATATTGTCCATTCAGCCAGAACTGCAGGGTGGAGCAGAAACAGAGACAATGCTGATTATGCTCTATCACCTCGCCACCAATTCCTGCCCCTCTGCTTAGTCAGACAGCACATCAGACCTATTTCCTGGCAGCTTTTCCTCTTGTTTCAGAACCTACAGTGGGAAAGTCAGGGACAACGTGAGGCCTTCTGTGGGTAGTACTGTTTGCAGAGACCCCTGTGACTTGTGCCAAATGTTCCCAGACATTCCCTGGAGGCAGGAATTCAGCAAGCAGCAGATCCTTGAAGGAAGTGTCCATTGTCCATACAGACATTTGTGTGGCCATCTGGATCTCCTGAAAATATTAATGAGAGACAGTGTGCCCCACCTGAAGCTCACAGCAGATACACTAAATGAAGCTGCTTCCCTAAAGGTTTGGGTTTTCTAGAAAAGCAACTTTCACTCACTCAATTCCCTGTCATGAAGTACCTAAGAAACTTAAAGAACAGTGTTAGAAATGGCAAGGATGATTGACGAACAAGTAGACCCCTGCATCTGCATATATGAGTAACCCTGGCTTAGAAACCAGAGCACACCAGGATTCTAGCCTTGAGCATTTTTGTAAAAAGCATAATAAATGGTCCCTCTACCTTACAAGAAATCAGAAAAAGAAGATATGACCTAATCAATGGCAAAATAAGATTATGGCCTTCTGCATGATAGAGTTGCATGAGTTAGATGCTATATCCAACTGACCAATGGAATTTTTTTCTCAGGAGAAGTGTCAACCTGCTTTTAGGTTGAGAGTTGTGCTGCTCTTAATAGGGTCAGACAGTAAAGCAAGATGACTTCTATGCCACTGTTGCCTAAAGGAGAGAATGTCTCATGGAAAATGTTTTGTCAGGTCCTGCAACCTCATCAAGGTTTTCTTCAGTGACAGTAGAATGGAAGAAGGACCCATTCCACGTTGAAATAATTGAGGAGTATTTAAACCTACAGTCTAAACACAGTGATAATGATTTCTTCAGTGTCAGGTTTTCCGACCAAAGCCATGTCTCCTATCTCTTTCAAGAATCCTCTTTTCTATGAACTTACTTTCACTGATGGCCAGAATGAGAGCAACTGTTAAAAAGAGCAGACATGTACATTTTCTTCAGAATGAGTTTAAAAGCCAAGGACACCTGGATTTAAACTGTAATATCCTGACGTCTTCCTGCATTACTTATAATAGAGATATCTGCATCTTGGGAGGAAGGAAGAATAAAAGAGTGAGGTCTTCTGAGTCATGGAGAAGTGGATGAGGATCTTCTGGTGGATTTTCACTAGGAAACTCTCCTGAGGAAAGATGATTTGTCTGGACCTGCCCCAGGCTTCCCATAAACCTCTTCCCTAAAAGAGGCTGAAATTGTGACAACACAACTCTGCCTCTAGTGTGTGGAGATGACTTTAGTTCTGGGTGAATCCTGCAGATCCTAGAGATGGAAGGGGTTTTAGAGGTTTGCTGACCCATGTCCCTTATTTACTTTTTATGTGAAATTTACCTGATTTCCCTAAGTTCACACAGACATGTGCCAAATACAGATCTTGACCTCTGGTCTTTTGGTTCCCACTCCAGACCACAATATCCAGCCACATATACTTCCCTTGAATATTCCACTTTGTTTCTGTGCCTTCTCTTCTGAAGAAATCTCTACTCTCAGTCTATTCTCTAAGTGCCTGTGTCTTATGCCTTCTGACCCCATTCCCAAGCATAATTGACTAGGCCAGAATGGACCCTTGACCCAAGGATAGTCCATCCATGAACTGGAGAGAGACTTGCAGCCTGACTCAAAGTAATAGGTGGACCCTACAGAAGCTTTGTACAAGGAATCATCGCTAAGAGCTACAGAGGGAAGGAAATGCTGGGCTCTAGACCTAAGCCAGGCAGTCCTGTGCATGGGGCAGGAGGTTTCTTCTGTGATGCGAGTTAACAGAGAAAGCCTGCCAGGAAAGAACAGAAAATGGAGCAGCTGAACAGGACATTTGGAGGAGAGGAGTGATTTCCTTCTGTGTTCCACCTGAGATCTGGTTTATATTTCTGGCATGGTATCTTTATCTTGGTATTTCTTACTTGTCACATCTAAGCCTCGGTAGGTCCTCCTTCTGATTGGTAGGGCATGGGCCCAGAGGTTCTCTTTTGTTTTCCCAGCTTACCTAGCTTCCAGGGTGTTGACACTTCAGGCTGCTATAGTAAGAGGTAGTTCTTGGCCTTATAAGATGACATTCTTACCAAAAATAGAAAGAAAGCCACATAAAATGACATGTGTTTACCACAGTGTCCCCAAGTATATTAGGCACTTGTGGTGTACCATTCCAAAATCCCCGAATTGGCCCCACCTCTTTCTCCAGCCGTTGCTGTGCCAACCAGCAACATAAAGGCTTTGAATGGCTTTGTGTGGACACACTTGCTTCAGCCCTGTGCTTTATTACCACTCACATCCTGTTCTGGCACTGTAGGGGTGGGGCAATGGCAAAACTTTTGTTTCCCTGGAGCATACCCACACCAGAATGCAGGAAAATTAATGCATGCAGGGCTGCCTTTGACTGAAAAGAAAAGGGAATTGAAATAATTCATCTCCATTTTGTCCCCTATACAGGTCCTTCTATTGTACAAGATTCTTCCAAATGTCCCACCAGCACCAAGTAACAGTCACCTATGGTGGTGGCCATCTCTTTGGCAAATACTTGAATTGCTTTTTATCCCTCCACATTTCACTTCCCTTGCCCTGTTCTCCTGCTCCTTGGGATAGCACTCCAGAAACTACCTGTACTCAAGTATTTATCTCACACTCACTGCCCAGGGATCCCAGGCTAAGGCACTGAGGAAAGTTATGTTTTTGATCCTTGATCCTGGTTAAGATAATCATACACTCTTGAGGATAGTCACCCAGAGCCAACATGGATCTGATCCTGTATCTATGTATTGCTGTGATGGTTAATTTTACATGTCAACTTGACTGGACTATGATGGGTGCTGAGACATTAAGTCAAACATCATTCTGAATGAGCCTGTCAGGACGTTTCCAGATGAAATTAGCGTTTGAATGGGTAGATTGAATTTATTCAGATTGCTCTCCCCAAGGTGGGTGGGTCTTATCCAATCAGTTGAAGATCTGAACAGAAAGGCTGAGCATGAGGGAACTCCTCTTGCATCCTTGAGATGGGACATTGGTCTTTTCCAGCCTTCAGACTGGCACTGAAACATTGGCTCTTCTTGAGTCTTGAACCTGCTAGCTTTCAGACTAAAATTTACACCATCCTGGTTCTCAGGCCTTCAGATTTGGACTGGAACTAAACCATTAGCTCTCCTGGGTCTCCAGCTTGCCTACTGCAGATCAGGGAGTACTTAGCTTCCATAATCACATGAACCAATTTCTTATAATAAATCTATCCCATATATATGTATATAATTTATATGTATATAAATAATTACATATAGATATATATGTATATATAATTTATTGGGATTCTCCAGAGAAGCAGAACCAATAGATTATGTATGCATATATATGTTTGTTTCATTTATTTATTTATTTATTTATTTATTTATTTATTTATTTATTTAAGCATTTTGGCCTGACTCCTAAGAATCCTAACATACCAACAGCCTGTGACCTTTTCAGATGACAGACAATCCTAAAACGCTCCTAAAATGCTTAAACTCTTTCTCTACCGTCAGTTTAATACATAGCAGGAACTGGGGAGCAAACAAAGAAAATCAGATAGAAAGAAACTAAATGCCCTCTGATTTCCATTGTCCATTCCCCCGGGCTAGATGTTTGTGGAGGTCAATGATTGGTTGCTGCATTCATTCCCTAGGGCTGCCATAACACATTACCACAAACTAAGTGGCTTAAAACAACAGAAATTTATTCTATCATCGTTCTGGTAGCTAGAAGTCAAAAATTAAGGCTTTAGCAGGGACATGCTCTCTCTGAAGGCTCTAGGGGAGGCTCTTTGCTTGCTCCTTCCTAGCTTCTGGTATTTGCTGGCAATCCATGGTGTTCCTTGGCTGTGGCAGCGTGACTACAACCTCTGCCTCTGTCTTCCCATGGCCTTCTTCCCTCTGTGTGCCTCTGGGTCCAAATTTCCCTCTTCTTATAAGGACAACAGTCATTGGATTAAGGCCCAACTTAATCCAGCATGACCTCATCTTAATTTGATTATATCTGCAAAAGCCTTATTTCCAAATAAGGTCGCATTCACAGGTTCTGGGTAGACATGAGATCTGGGAGGACACTACTCAACCCATCGCTGAGTAGGCTCAGGGAACAATTGGCTATTCTCTGCACCTGGTGAGGTGAGGACAACATTGTGGTAAAAAGGAGGAGAGAGGCTCAGGAAAATGCAAATGGAGCCAAGCCCTTTTTGGTAACGACTGTGGTCATAATACTAGACCCAGAGGAGATCTGAGGCCGCTTGTAGGTCAGTCTCATGCTTGGCTGAGATGAGGTAGACCTAATAGCCACTCCTTTAAGGAAATGTCTCATGTCCACCCAGGATACAGAGCTTCAGAGACCCTGACTAACATGTCCTGAGTTCCCCTGGAGGGTGCTCGCTGTGCCTGCTTCCTAGGAGGCAACATTAACAATGACTTTCTATTTAGGAAGTTTAGGAGTAAATATCCACAAATAAATGGGGAAATAGGTTAAACAAGGAAAACAGGTAGCTTTTAAAACTGAGTCTTGTCGAAGGCCTAACGGAGCCCTTGAGGAATGTTGGAGGACCTTTCAGGGGAGGGAGAAGCTTGGCTGAGAGCCAACGATGGCATTATGAGAGAAGAACTCCCAAGAGCATCAAGAGTGTTCCCTTCACTCACTGGGAAGACTTGGCAAATGCTTTCACCCTTGGGATCAATCGTATTGAAACAGGAAAGATCTGAGCCATCCTATGGCCTGTGGTCCACTGTTCTGTGATTTGAAACTATAGCCTCTTTGAAAGCAAGGACCACATCTCTCTCATTTGCTTTTGGGACCCCAAGTCCTAGACCAGAACATGATACTTAGAAGGATATCCAGTAATTAACTGTTGGATGAATGTTGGGGATGAACTGGTTAGACTGAACAGAGGCAATTCATCTCCAAACCACAAATTGGAACCCCGGAGCCATATTTTCCACCAGGGGTAAAAGATACAAATGGTATAACATTGAATATTTATTGAATAGACATTTATTAAGCACCTTCTATGTGGGACACATTGTAAACAATGTTGAGAGATAGAATGATGTGAAACTTGTAGCCTCTGCCTCAATTTGTTAACATAGAATGACAAAAATAAGCTAAACCCTCTCAGATACTACATTACTTGAACATAAGACTTTAAAACTTAAGAATAAATTTTTTAAAAATCTCCTAACACTTGTGTGACATATAAGAGAAAAAAGCTACTCTTAAGATAATCAGAGAAGGCTTCATTGAGAAGCAATGCATTATCTCAGGAAACTAATAACCATTTATAATATTAGACCTTAGAATATCTTGGAATTTACTGTCTTGAGGAACCACACAGACTTAAGAATGACCTTTGAAATATAACTAGTCCTTGAGTTGGGGATCATCCTACACTGCTCTTTCTCAGAATTCACGGTAATGCCATGTAGGAAAGGTACATTCCAACAGGTTAATTTGAACAACACTGTAATCTTGAAATGTGCAGTGTATCCAAAAATCATGGCCAAGGCCACCAATTCCTTTCAGCTTGGGGATCATCGGTTGTAATGTCAACTTAACCTCTGAGAGATGATAGTAAAATATGTTTTGGTGTGAATTGCTTCTATCCGGTGTCTTCTGTAGCCTTCAGGGAAAACTATTGGTCCTCTTCAATCCAATTGCCTGTTTGGCTATATGTTCTGAAACCAATACTCAATGGGAATTCCCACAGAGGGCTTACAGGGACCAACCACCCCCCCTTAAACTCACTGGAGATTGTTTAAGATCTGAAACTCTCCCTCAGGAGCCACAATTAAATTAGGGCTTAAAAGGACCTGGATTCCACTTCCTAGACTACAGCCATATGGTGCCTATAGTCAGTGGAACCAAGAAAATTACAGGCCAACCATTAGCTGCCATGTCTTCTACTTCTTGTTCATTGGCTCTTTTCTGCATCTAATAGATATGGAGCACTTACCATCTGTTCAGTGCTATGTGAGGGAAGGAGAACCAGCCTGGAAAAGGGAATCAGTGACTGGTATTTAATGTGAATACATGTCACTCTTCTAGTTACAAGAGACAGAAACTCAACTCAAACTGACTTCTAGTTACAAGAGACAGAAACTCAACTCAAACTGACTTCTAGTTACAAGAGACAGAAACTCAACTCAAACTGACTCAAAAGTGAATACATGTCACTCTTCTAGTTACAAGAGACAGAAACTCAACTCAAAACTGACATTCACAGAGTCATGCAACTGAAAAGTTCAGGCATGGCTCGACCCACATGCCCAAATGATATCATCAGGAATCTTTTTGTCCCCATCATTAAAACTCCAAGGCCAAATGTGCAATGGAGAAATCTGTGTACTTTACCTACCCCTGAACCAGTAAGTATAGTCAGGATTGTGGGATGTGCTGATTGGTCAGATATTAATCATATGACCTTACTTGGACTTCACATACCCTGAGAATGGGAGACAGGTAGTTTCTCAAAGGAAAATAAGGGAGATATAACAGTAAAAGTTGGAAGGTGATTGCTGGGAGGCAAGAACAACAGGTGTCCACTATGGAATGTATCAGAGCATTTTAGTCACGGCAGTTCCTACAGCTCTGAATAGGGCACCTTGGGGGTTCCACCATCGTTATGAGTGATGCCTCCACTGACTCACCCACTTGGACTCTCTCTGCATCATCCTGCCTAATGCCATTGTGACTGGGAGTGTGTATCAATCCTCAATCCAAGTTCAGAAGAAGAAGGGCTGGAACCTAGTTCATGAACAAAGCCAGTTTCCTAAGGTCCCAACCTGCCTCTAGGGTGGCAGGGCAGGACAAGTTCCAGGAGCAGCTACCATGACCTCAAGAACCTGCCAAGTGTTGGGATTTGGTTGCTGTGATAAAGCACAAATGTTATAGGAGTGGAGAGCGGACAGTAAATCAAAAGTCCCAAAAGAGGATCTCAGCCAATCTAGACCTCTCCTGGGCCCGGCCTCACAGCCTTACTTTTCCAACTAACACATTGGGCTACTTTCTCATACCCCTTGCGTCAGATACCAAAGTTGCCCGTCTGCTCTCACTCCCTAATTCCAACCTCTTTCTCCAAATATGAGCCTTTTTTTCCTTACCCCTCCTGGTACAATCACATGTTTCCACCCGGAGGAGTGAAGCGGTTTGTTGCTGTTGCCCTTGCTTTTCCCCATGCAGTTACTTCAGTTAGAATTTGATGTCTTCAAGCACTGGGGAGGGGAAAGATATATATAATTAGAAAAGTAAATAATGATATAAAAGCCCTATTACTGAGGTTTTCTGGATGACTGTTCAAGTCAGAAAAACAATAGTGCTCCAAGGACGGAAATGAGCCCACACATCAGAGGACGGAGACAAGGAACTGAAATCATGGAGCAGGGCAGAGCCAACTCAAACAGCAGGACTTGACGTCTTACGCAGATGAAAGAGTAAGGCACTTAGGTGGGACAGAAGCCAGGGATGGCATTCCTGGTGACTCTCAGCACCTCCACATCCCCAAAACACCTAATCTGTTCCATCTACAAGGCTGGCATGTGAGCTTCGTTCTAGAGCCACATGCATTCAGATAGATCAGGACCTCCCCAAGCTCACCACCCCCTCATTGTCAGATCAGGACCTCCCATAACTCACCACACCCTTATTGTCAGATCCTAAGGGGATCTTAGGAAAGATTCTGAGGACTGATGTGATGGTGTTCTTCCAGTATCCCTGACCTGCTTGAGAAGATTTCACTGGTTGCTTTGTAGTTCTTCAATAATTCCAATTCATTGTAGGAAAAACTTAATTTGCAAGAAGTAAAGTTCAAAAGGGCCAAACTGATAATTCAACTTCGCAGGTAACCAGAATCAGACTGTCCTCAAAAATCTTCCGTCGCCCTGGGAAGAACAGAGGAAAGTGTACATAATATAAGCAGTGGTCTGCCCACAGGCTAGTGACCAGCTCTGACTTCAGAGATGGATTTTTTTTTAAAGTCATTATGCTCTAAAAGTTTGTTTTTACATGACCTCAATATGGCAAGTTAAATAGTGGAAAATTCAGCCAAACCTCCTGATTGTTTTATCATGAAAGCCCAGTTCTAAAGATGAGCACAAAGCATTCATTTCAGGAAAATTCCATCTTATTCAACAAGGACTTCTTCAGCAGTTAGGGGGTGCCCATACAGTGCCAGTCCCTAGGAGCAGTGGAAAACATCTGTGTTCTAACCACAACCTTCAAGCCACTCCTAATTCAGTTGCTGTGATAAAGAACAAGTGTTATAAGAGTGGGGAGGGGACAGTAAATGCTGCAAATTTGCAGAAATTCCTGTACTCCAAAATATAACGCAAGTCAGCAGATCAAAAAGAAAGGCACTTTGTTTTGTTTTTCCTTTTCAACCAGGGATTACATTAAACTGTGTTATTAGAGAGGTTATTGTGGGCTGATCTGAGCTGAGGCACTAGGGGGTTACTTACGAAGGAAAAGCTATGACCCTGTTCAGGCAGAGCATACCATCCCATGAGACAGAGTGAGAAAATGCAAGCAGGTTGGGAAAATATGAAAGGAAATAAATTAGCTTGCATAATTAGAAACACTGTGAGTAAAAACCAGATGTTGATGGGATTGGTGGGAGGCTGTGGGTAGTGTGGAAGAGGTGAGTGAGGTGGGGAATGAGGAAAAGAAGATTTTGGAAGATTCCCGGAAAAGCCAGAAGCAGAGGTAAATGTTTGGTTCCTGTGGAGCCTGTGGCTTGGCAGATAGGGGAAGACCATCCCTAAGCTGGGGGGGTCGTTTGTGAAGAGATAAAGAAGACCACGTATATCACACGCATGCCCATCCCACCCCCGTCACTCATTCATCTTCCCTAGGCAGGCTGAAGCAGGGAGTTGCTCTTTCTTGTCCTCTTTCTCACCCTGCCCCTCACGAGAGGGAAAAGGAACAGAGGCGGATGGGAGCTTGGACGCCAAGTCTCCAATTTCGTGCTGATGTTCGGCTGGGGAAGGAAATCATGAAACCTAATTGCCTCTCAGAACAGCATTTGTGTGATTTTCCCATGAGGTATCAGAGGGTATTGAGTGTAATTGGTCACAGGGTCACCAGGGTTTAATGTCTGTCCTGGCTCTGGGTTTCTGCATTACTCTACCCCTGGCAAGTGAGCCTGCCTGATCTCAACCAGTAGTCTCAGTCCCATGCCAAACTCTGAGACCAATCTTGGTTTCTGGCAGTGGTCAACTTTTTGTCTACTCTGCTGTCTTGCTACTGGTCCAGCTTGACTGTGGCTATCTTATTCCCCAATAATCAGGTTCTTACCAATTTTATGATCAAACCTCTGCCATAAGCCCAAGTTTTCTCCTAAGTTGCTTCTCTCTCTTGTGTTTCCATCTTCAGTGATTGAGATCCAGGCTTGTTTCCCAGTCTCCCCAGGGAGCCTTCCTTGAAGCCCAGTCTCATTAGCAGCTGGGATGCCCTGCCCCTGAACTCTAATTCTGTCCCTGCCAGGCCATCCAAAGCCAGCTTTCTGCCTGTTCTTACTAATGTCCCTTGGACCTCCAGTAATCAAGGTATCATTCCTGCCTGAAAAGACTCTGGATCTTAGTATTGGTGTTCACTTCAGCCAGCGATACTCCTACACTCTTGCCTTTTGGAATAACATCAGATTCATAAATTCATATCTCTTGACACAAATTCCTGGCCTACTCAGATCTACTGAGTTTCTGCCTGGCGTTCTGACCCATTCCAGCTTTTCTAAAGTTTGCTCACTTCACTAGCTGATACCTAAGATATAACAGAGAACATGCTGTAACAACACTGTCTTCTACTTCTCAGATGTTCAGTCACTACAGGACCAAGTCCATTTGATCTGGACACCAGGCAGAAAAACTTCCCAGCTTGACTAACTCAGAATCTACTGTTCTTATTGATCGACACAATCCACCCCATGTCTCCCAAAAACCTACTGGAATTTCAGTTCTCTGATCTTTTTTCTCATACAGAAGTGAGTTGAATGGAAAGGGGAAAAAAAATGCCTAAAGTTTCTGGAATTTCTTGGGAAGAGGTGGTATGGAAACTCCCAAGACCTCATAGCAAATCTAGGTCTGAAAGGAAGGCTATGAAATAGCAGGAAGAAAGAGTCAAGGTATTGATCCTTGTGATTCTGTTGCTATGAGAGTCCTGTGACTTGTAGAATCCCCTTACCTCAGGTGTGAAGTGGACCTAGTGATTCTCCTGCAAAAAAATAGAACATGGGACGAAGTGACTGGATAGGACTTCTTAGATTGGGTTATAAAAAGACTTTGACTTCTGTCTTGCGCTTCTTTACTTTCTCCCCTGCTTGTTTGTTCTAATGGAAACCAGCTCCTACTTTAGGAGCTGCCCCATGGAGAACCCCACATGGCAAAGAACTGAAGGAGGCCCCTGGACAATAGACAGCAAAGAACCCTCAGTCCAAAGGTCCATGTGGAACTGAGACCTGCCAACAACCAGGTGAGTGAACTTGGGGTCTATCTTTCAAATGAGACCACAGTCCCTGTAGATAACCTTGTATGCAGCCTTGTGAGAGACCTTAAGGAAGAGGTGCCCAGCCAAGAGGTACCTGGATTCCTGATCCACAGAAGGTGTAAGATAATAAATGTTGGTGGTTTTAAGCACCTAGGTTTTGAGGTAATTTGTTGCACAGCAATAGATATCTAATATAAGCTTCAGAGAATTGGATGTGTGCCTTCTCTATGCCCAGAACTGTGACACATGCTATGGAGGGTTCAGAACAAGTTAGGACCCTCAGAGAATTGGGGCAACCACCATAAGCCACAAGAAATAAAAAGGAACCTCAGTATCATATTGTGTCATTAGTTTTTATGTCCCCCAAACTCATAAAAAATCCCTCTTAAATTCCATGAAAAACAATATTCTTTTAAAGGCAGAAAAAAAAAATTGTATTGTGGGGTGGATTGTTATGGAGCAGCCTGAATTTCATTAGCACAAAAATTGGCAGGAAGGAGCCTATCTGTAAGCATGTTCTATTTTGTCAACTGTATTAACTTTTTAAACTGGTCACCAACATATCAAATCAGGACATTTTACATAAACATCAACTTCCTGTTTGTCTTGAAATATTAAAAGATCTGGCCTCACTGGGTTTACACTCTGACTGAAACCGATGCTTAGTACAAAGTAGGCCCTTTCCTCCCCTCTAGATTGGACATGTGCTATTCATTTTGCCACAGTCCCCACCCAGCCCACTTCCCTAATTTAAGCTGCCTGGCATTTCAGTTCATAAATGATGCTATAAGCCCTCTCTCTGATCTTTTTGAGCGCAGAGTTCTTCAGATCTTCAATGGTCACTGTGGCCCCCAAGGATGACAGCCCTGATACTCTGCCTCTGTGAAAATTCCTTGAGTAAAAAGCCCACGAGTTGGTCCACCACAGGTGCTCAGTAAGTTTTCCCTTACTTTTCTGCCATTCTCTGGATACAGTCAACACAATTCTTTTTTTACAGTATTTGTGAACTTTTTGGAAATAACAAGCGCTTTTCTACACTTGCTCATTGTATTGCTGGAATCCTGGGATGACTCCAGACCTTCCCTCCTATATCCTAAGCTCAACTATGGATACAATCGTAAACAGAAGAAAGCAAATCCAGCTCTTACAGGGTATACAGGGTAAACTCAAGAAGATTAATACTGTTTGAGTAAACGCAGTGACCTAATTGGGATGACATTTCTAGTTCCTTTCAGGTGTAGGAACCTATAATGCACCCCCTTAAGAAAGCTGTTTCCCCTTTCTTCTCCCTTCCTGTTTTTGGTTCCAGCATGAATGGATCTTCTTAGCCTTCTTAGGAAGTACAACATCCTGTATTCTGGATGAGTCCAGGGCCCACCAGAGCTTTGGAAAAGCAGAATGAGATGGAGGAGTGATCCAAGGAAAGGTTTGTCTCATCTCTGCTTCTTTGAAGAAATTCCTCATAACTTATCCCAGAGAAATTTACCACCCAAGCTCTCAAAGGCCATGGAAGAAGAAAGAGAGAAAAGAGATATCTAACTTCTCCAAGAAGAAAGACAATGTCTGGATTAGCAAGGCCCACTGGTCTCCAAGGTTAATTCATGCTGTCCTCATGCACGTTGGACTCATGGTCTGGCTCTGACCTCTGAAGGATGGCTCCTGACCAACAGTCTCTGGAGGAAGCAGAGGCTGAAGCCTGGGAGGATCTTGGCCAGGGCCACAGCCATGACCTCAGACCCTTCAACTGCACCTGAGTACACACTTCCAGGGGAGATGTGCTCTCCATGGAGGAACGACAGCTCTGGCTCATGGGGTCCCTGTGAGATCACCCCAGCTGGTCTAAATTAGTGTCACACACACACACACACACACACACTTTTTTTCAAAAGTCCAGAAAACATAGAATCTTCTTTCTTCTTTCTTGATTCTGTACTCTGACCTTCTGCTAAATCAACTTTTATAAAGTGTAATTTTCTCTTCTGCTTACCTAAAATGTTTCCGTACTGAATTTGCTGAGCAGCCAACACATTTGTGAAAGCACACAGGCACGCTAAACTCACTTCCTAAGCCAGCTTCACACCTGAGTATGAAGAAGGTGTCTGGCCCTCAAAAAATGAACAAAAGTTTCCCGACAAAGGAATAACTTCCTGTTGCCAAGGGATAATATGCTCCATCTCCCACCCCCCCAACTCCTTTGCCCCCCTCCTCCCCCTTTCTTCTTTCTCTCCCCTGAATTTCAGCTGCCAATGAGGTGAGATCCCAAAGCCCAAATAAGTGGAGGAAGTTTCACGTCTTCTCAACTGAATAATTCCAGCTAACCCAAGCATACAGTGTTCACATATAATGTTTGCACATTTAGGTTTGCTGCCTGCTGGGCTGATTTCTCTCTCCCTCTCCCTCTCTCTCTTTCCTTCCAAATCAAGGGCTGAAGATAGAAGAGAAAGTCTGAATCATATTCAAAACACAGAGTGAATAAGACTAATTTCAAAAGAAAGAGAAAACAAGAGACCTTCTTTTTCTTTTTTTTTTTTCCTTAAACTTCTTCAGTCTTAAAGGCCCTTTACTTTGAAAAAAAACTTTTGGTATTTTGCTTCATAAAACTCTGGTGTGAGAAAAAAATAAAGGCAGGCACATTGACACAAATATGTAGCCTTATACAGATAAGTTCGTGTTTATTATGTCATGTCTTCTGTTGATAAGGGAAAGCAAGAATTGACACAGAGAAAATGCTCACCCAGTTTTATTTCTAAAGACAAATCTCTCTGTATCAGTTAATGTCCAACAACAAAAAAAATAATGAAAATCACACCTCAGTCTCTAAAACAGAGAGATTTTAGTATAGGGAGTTAGTTACCCAGGTGATGGAAGAGCTGAAAAGTCAGATGGGAGACAAGGAGGCAAATCAGAAGGTAACAACAACAAGATGCAGCTGTCAGCTGTAGGATGCAGGGACAAGGAGGAGACAGAGCTATCAGAGTCAAGGGCTGGGGCCACCAGACAGTAGCTGGAACCCCAAGACACCTGTCTGTTAGGATCCGGATTCCAGGAAGACAGGCAGCTGCTACTCGAGAAATCCCCCAAGACTGGGAAAGTGAAGGAGAAATAACATGGCACCTATTTTCCTCCCTCCCTCTCATCTCCATCCAGTGCCTTCTACTGTCTGAACCCAGCTGGAAGCCGCCTAGTCCCTGGATCCTGGGAAATGCAACCTGAAAATGGTCAGCCCCTGAGGCACCGAGCTGAGCTGAGGAACACGAGAGATGTGGCTGAAGTCAAACAGGCTTCAGATCCACATATGCCCCTCCCACCACTCCTTCTGCTGCATCCCCACTGCCAACAACCCCACCTAACCATTGAACAAGCTTGGTGTAGATTCTAGATGGGCTGGAAATTGAGTCTGCAAGGAAACACACCTTGGGAGTAAAGCTCAAGTTCACACCCAAATTCAGCTCTACCAGGTTCTCATCTTGGGCAGTTTTCCCCTAATCACTGGGCTGCCACCCCACTAGTCTGCGTGTCCAGTCTTAGGCTGTGGGAAATGCAATGAGCTCCAGGCAGAGCATGGCAAATTCCTCCAGACCCTTGTCAGGGAGCATTCAAACTGAAGCTGAGCTAGAAGTGTGCTCTCAGAGGGAGGCACAGGGTATTTTGTCCTATTCAGTACCAAAAGCAATGAGTAACCACAGGAGAGGATGCAGGGTGAGACAAGAGATGTTGGGAGATCTTCCTAGATGTCTGCTGCAGGCTTTTTTAAGCTTTTTCAACAGCCAGGCCTTGCTAAACATGTGCCCCCTTGCCCACTCCCTACCCTCCAAGGCTGGCACAAAGCCTCTGGAGATAAAAACGTCAGAAGATTGTCTTGTTCAGAAAGGCTCATAAAAGAGCCTTGCAGTCACTCTTAAATAATCCACTCAGAATAGAATTCAACAAATCACAACTAAATCCTCCTTTTGGCAAAATGCTTCCAACTTAATTACAACTATTATTGCTTGTGTTACCGAACATGTCTTTCTCTGCCCTTAAAAATGGAGGAGGAGGAGAGAAGCAAAAATAAAATATAAACAGAGGAATGGAAAATTACCCCAGCAAAGTGTACTGCCTAAACAATGACTAAGGGGGCCGTGATATGCATCAACAGGGATCCGTGTGCATAAACAGTGTGATGGGGAGGATGATGATGTGGGTGAGCTGGACAGAGAGGGTTTCCTTTCCCTGGGGAGCCAAGGAGCAAGGTCACCATTAGGAGGATGGCTGAGAGAGCCGGGTCCTTTCAACTTCGGTCTGGAAGGCCCTGACTGGACAGTGGTTGGACACAGATCCTGCAGCCCCAGCACTTTATGATTCAGTTAATGAGGCTGAGAGAGAACAGTGAAGCAGGATCTGGGGCTGAGGCTCCTGAGTCAGACTGCCTTGACTCATGGCTGTTTCACCTCTTGCTTGTTTTGTCACCTGAGGCAAGTGGTTTACTCCTTCAGAGCCTCAGATTCCTCACCTGTAAAATGAGATGCGCCAGGCACTGTTCTTGTTGCTGGAAATACAGTGAGTGGGGGTTGGTGTTGAGTGGGGAGGACATCCTTGTTCTCAAGGGTATTCTGGTGGGGGAGGGAAGATAATAATCAGGTTAACAAACAAATATAGCAGATAATAATGGTGGGTGATATAAAGAGAAATGAAAGTCCAAGTTAGGAGAAAGAGTGACAGCAGAAGGGTATGAGCTATGTGTAGAGTGGTCAGGAAAGATCTCTGAACATGTGACTTTCAAAGAGATGTGAACAAGGAGTGCAGGCAGGGGAAGCCACAAGGTATTTATGGGGAGGGGGTTACAGGCAGAGGGAACAGCAAGTGTAAATACCCTGTGGCTTCTAAGGCTTGTTATATGGCTATAATATAAGGCACTAATACAGCTCCTGGCACGTAGGAAGACATAATAAATGTTAGCTATTATTTTCAGTCATAAATGGAATATCCATAAATACACTTTTGCTCAAGGTACAGCAGCCAGAGCGGTGACAGGATCAGCAACCCTCCTCAGCTTCAAACCTTGCTCTTCCCCCACCCTCTATAACATTCTTCTGCTGATGAAGACAGATGGTGTTTTCAGCTTTCAGTTGTCTGCAAAGTAAAAAGGGGCCCAACACATGGTAACCGAAACCAGCAGATAACCCAAAAGTCCTGTCTACGCTTTTAACAGATGACCTTGCATAAAAGATGTACTTGCCTAGTTATGTTGTATTCACTCTGCTATCAACAGAAGGGTCATGTGGTGTAGAAGTTGGCATCACAAGCCAAGTCATCGATTCCTGGTTATATGATATCAGGCAAGTTCCCTTGACTTTCTGAGCTCACAAGGTTGTTTTGGGGACAACTGTGGGGGCCCTTTGTGAACCACAGAACTGCATTTGATTATTGCTTTATGATAAAAGTTGAGTGAATCTTCTGAGCTCACAAACCACGACTGTGGTGGGATATGGCCCACACACGTTTTGGATGACTAGGAGACACACAAGCCTGAGACCAACATTTGCCCTAAGGAAGCAAAAAAAGCCACTCAGAGTCACAAAGGGACTCTTCTGTTTTTAATACTCCCTAGGATGAGAGTTGATGACATTTGTTTAGATTGGCATTGAGGGGGAATCATTCTATTGTGCATCCAAGTTGTTTAGAAAAGAGCTGATGACACTGCCAACAATTTGATTAGAACAGGCACACGCTGCAGGGCATAAAGTGGATGAGGGGATTTCTCACACTTTTCTGCTGAAATATATACCACAAAGCTAAGCCCTAGGCGTGACATGGCTTCAGAGGAGGCTCAATCCAATGCTAAGCTGAGTAAGGCTTTCAAGAGCTGCAACTGAGATTCTCAAGGTAGAGATTCAAAGAGACCGGTATGTTCACTTCAGTCATCTTCCATTATTTCAGAATCACTGAATTTTAAAGGTAAAAGAAATGAAGAGGTCTCTGCAAGTGAATCCTTCTAAGTGCTGTGAATTAAAAAAAAAAAGCAATGAAAAATTAGGGAAAGACTCATTGAGGTGCTATATTTTACGATTAGGATACTAACAGTCCAGTACCAGCCCAGGCTATAATTGAGCATAGGGCATTCACTGGGGCAAACAGAAACTGCCCCTGAAACTCAATTTAGTAATAAACACTGGCAGAAAAAGGAGGACAGAGAAGAATAAAGAGGACTCACTTAAAATTCCTGACACACAAGATTCTTTCAAAACAGCAAATCTGATTGGGTTCATTTGGGTCAGGTTGGATTGGGTTGGTCACCCACATGTTTGCTCATGGTCAGAAGTTCAAAGAGTCACTCAATAGGTATCAGACAAAGTTGCAAGCAAGCTCTCCACCCAAGCTTGATATCAACTCAAAATCCAGTTGGGTTGGGGGAGGACATAGCAGAGTAGAGAAGGCACATATAAATTTTCCAAATAACGGTGCTTTCAGGAATTCTGAAGCCTTCCCAATGCTCCTGAAGATGCATGTTCTCACATTAAAATCCATAACTTGTGGGCAAGAACCTAACCCTCTTTCTATTGACCAGAGGGGTGGAGGGTGATAGTTGTGTTACAAAGCCCAAATTTCAACCCAATCTGGAGCAAGCACTGGTCTCCCATCAAGAAGATGAGAAGGAAGAGAGATAATGCCAGGAAGCATGTCTGATTCTCCAAAGACCAGGTACAATCAAGTCTAGTTGTACTGTACAGGCAAAGTGTTCATAACTAATCTACCATGAACATGTTGCTTTGAAGGAAACCAATGTCATCTAGATCTTTCCTACTTAACCCTCCCAACATCCTGGGAGCATCTCTAGTAGCTAATAGATGGGCAATGGAAACTTTAGTAAGGATGACCATTCTGGATTATTTACTTTTTAGGAGAAAAAGTAGGGAAGGGAAACAAGAAGAGTAAAGAGAAATAAAGAGGGAGAGAGAGGAGAAGGGAGGAGGAAAAGGGATAGGAAAAAATAAGATAGAGAATGATGAAGAGATTGCCTGCTGTTGCATTAAAAAATATGAGATTAGAAATCTGAACTGAGCTCAAATTTTATTTTAGTGGCTAAATAGTTTTTATTTCAACCCAGTCATAATGGGGGAAAAATTCAGTAAATAAAGTGAGTGGAATCCCATAGTCAAGTAAGCAAGTTTACATGAAAATTTTGGCTTCCTTACCAACCCTTCCCAGGGTCACTTTCTCCCTCAATCATTGTCCACTCATCTCTTCCCAGTTCTATCTCAAGCCTAAAAGGGACCTTGACATTGATACTGAGCCAGACTTCCAAAGAACTCAGATACTTTTGGACCTTCCACAAACTTTGGGGTCTTAAAGGCTAGGGGCTGTGACTCTTAACATGGAATGATTGATTAGATGCCTGTTATCAGGAGATTTAAATTGATTCCTAAGTAACACAAAACCCCACTGGAAAAAGGATTGGGAAGAAAACGGATTTTCCAACTGTGAAATTGTGCCCACTGGAGCTCAGTTCTTCCGACTGCCCACATTTGGGGGTCAGCTGGGGAGCCGGAGGTATTGACATCACATAGGAGCATGATCCCAAAAGCCTGGGGCAGAGACTTGGATTTCTGAGCCCTGTGGAAGGCCCTTCATTGGTAGCCAAAGTTTTAAAATGTGCTTGACAAGCAGATAGGAAAATTGGCCGTATATACCTCTACTGTAACAGAACTATTTGCTTTGAGGACTGTGCCTGGAGTCATTGCTTTGAGGGGAAAAATGTATGTATAACTTTGGGAAATAATGGCTTATTTCTGCAAAAAATCCTTGTCTGTGGGTCTTACCTTTGGGGAATGCAAGGGCTTCCTTCTGTAGTTATGTCCCCATTTCAGCTTTATTCAAATGCACTCACTGAGGGCCTCTTGGGATCTGGTCCAGAGAAGAGGCACCATTCTGAGAGACTCACAGGACAGGGCCAAGTCTTTATGTATCTAAGGCAGACATGTAGATAGCAAAACACAGAGAAAACCACTGTTTACTTAATACTGGGGTGTCTCATAGCTTTAAATATGTGAAAGAGACAGTCCTCATTATTTACCAGTTAACTGAATTGAGTTTATTTTATACGCAGAGTTGTTGTTGTTGTTGTTAATAACCAATCACTTTGGAAATGAAAGAATACAGAAAAAAAATATATTCTCTAAGATTCAACTCCACTTTATGGATTTTCAGAAAAAAAAATTGGGTTGGAATTCCTACTTCACCATTTTCTTACCAATATGACTTTACACAAAGAATCTGAAAAGTGGGGCTGATAAGACACTTCTTACAAGGTTGTCATGAAGGCGAATGCTTTCTGATCCAGGTGTGTGCTACTGAGTAGGCATGCAGTAAGGGGAAGATATAACTGCTATTGCTGTGATTTGGATGAGCTGATGCATAATTATCTCACAAGCAGACCACAGGGCTGTTAACAAATGCACATTCTACTTGTTGAGTGAGCCCCCAGGAAATATCTCTACCATATAGCAGATGGTGGAGTGGCTGAGAACACAACCTCAGGGCAAATGCCAGGACTCAAATGCTGACCACTCTACTTGCAATAGGAACTGGTTAAATTCCTTAACTTTTCTGTGCCTTGGCTTCCTCACAGTAAACAATCATACTGTCTACTTCATGGAGCTAGACTGAGGATTAACTGAGATAACGCATGTAAAATGTGCTCCAAACAAATGCCTGGTACATAGTAAACACTGGATAAAGGTGAGATATCTATGGTCTAACTTTTAGCCAGGAATTGGCTAAAAGAATGGAACTTATTTTTTTTTAATGTAAGTGTGCTTTATCTAATTTTTTTTTCACTTGAGGGGAGGGATGCGTTATGAGTTCAATGGATTAGACTGGAGACATACATATGTCTTATGATAAGTTATAGAAACTTACTTGATATTGATCACACTTGGGGACTGGAGGCTGGGTCACTCATTACCTGATATGATATTAAGTTTCCTGATCTCTAAAAAGAGGGTAATAAGATCTACTTTAAGAGCTATTGGAAAATGATGGGAGTAGAGCATGAAGATTTTGGCACAGAGTTGGTACACGTGTTTGTGTAATTGATTTTGTTGGGAAGACTCAGACAACCTAGGGCAGTGGAATTCTAGGAAGGAAATGGCCAGGTTGAAACGTCAATAAGTGATAAGAATACCGCTTATCTTCATTCTGTGCATGGCAGGTGGTCTGACAAGGAGAGGCTTGTGTAATAGGAACTCATTTTTGCATAAAACGACTATGCTTTTCTAATGCAGTTGCCTTATGATCTGTATTAAACATGATGTATATTGCTATAGATGAAAAATACGCAGAATGTTCTCAACATTCCTCCCACAAGGAGATCTCCTACTGTGGTGGATGGTTTAATGCAACAAAGGAATCCTTGATTTCTCTGGCCCCTATTTCTCCTACTTTTTATTCTGATTCAGCTACCTTTTATGTATCCATCACAAGAAAACAGTGAGTTCAATATAACCTTCATTCCATTGTATAGAAGAAGGAACCAAAGCTCAGAGAGATTGAGAAAGGAATCCTAGAGCTCCAAGCTAGTGAGCATGAAAGCCAGGATTTGAGCCTATGCTTTGAGATGCTGTGGTCTGGCTCCTTCCACTAAGCACTGCAGCCTCGGGTACACCATCCCTGCCTGTGAATATGTATGGTGGAGCTGGTCTGAGACACCGTCACTGGGGCCATGCCAGAAAAGTTGTGGCCATGGGCAGGAATTTTCTCCCCCTGTGATTTTTTGCTCATTCCCAAAACTATTTCAAAGGGGGGAGGGCTTTGAAACAGCAAAATGGGGGGGGGGGGGGGCGCTTCCTGGTTATGTCTGAATTCTATAAATTAGGGCTTTATTTGAAGCATAAATTAAAAAAGAAAAAAATTAAAAAGCAATTCTAGGGGGAACTTAGCACCCTTTGTTGGTATTTTTCTCGGAAGCTTATAATGAGCTCATAAATGCTAATGAGAAATGCTCTGTGGCTCCCAGCAGTGCTGAGTCAAACCAGCCACGTTAGAGGACAGAATTCCACCAGGACTCGGAATACGCATGCCACCCACCGCCGATGGGCTGGTGTGTCTGCAGCAGGAGGGCACTACCGTCTGTTTTGTCAGCTTCCGCACTTGCCCACTTGGGCCTTCTCCACAGCGGTATCTCTGACCTGGATTATTTCCCCGTGGATAATGACTCCAAAGGCCTCTTTTGAAAGGCAGTTCTAGGAGTTTTGCATTCTCCATAGGCTTGGGCATATGCTAAGTATCCGTTACAGTGCCAGAACTTAGCAAGGAGCTGTGAGAAGCGTCTTCCCATGTGCTGCCTTCCGTCTCATCACTTAGCAGCCTCAGCTGGGTGGCCCTAGGGTCTCTGTATCAACCACCGCCCCACTAGGAATAGAGAGAGTGAAGGCTGGGACATGGTACAGGACTTAAGGAAAGGGTTATCTGCAAGGTAAAACAGGGTTAAGGGGACTCAACAAGGGATGGTGAAGCCTCCTGCTCTGACAACACCCAATGTCAGGAGCTGTCACCACTCCTAGGCACACTGGGACAGGAGCATCTATGAGTGCCCTGGCTGGAAGAGAGGGCTGCTGTCCCCACAGCCTAGCTTGGGGGGAACACAGGGAAGACATCCCCCGGGCCCCTTCTATTCCCTCAGCCCAAAACAGGAGCCAGAAGACAAGGGAGCACATTGGTGAAGCCCAGAAGCAGACTTGGGGGTACAAAGCAGGATAGAGGAGAGGGGAGATCCAGATTAGAGGGGCTGAAGGAAATACTCCGCTAAACAACCCTCCAGCCTCACCTCATAAGGCTTGTTGAAGGGACTTAAGGGTTCAGGCAAACAGGTTGCATCATTCCTGCAACCAACCGTTCTTTCTGCCCCGTGCTTCTTCAAACGTATCTCTCCAGACCCATGTTAACATGTTACTCAGTTTTCAGACTTGACAGTAAATGCCAGGCTCTCCTTGAAATGTTCTCTGCACAGCCCAGTCTCTTAGTCATCCTTGTATCGTAGACATTTTTGTGCTTCTCTAAGGCTGCCATTCATCTACATAAGCGAGTTGAAGAAAAGGATCGTGCCTAGTATTTCCTGTGCTTTGTACGGAGCAGGTCCTTCTCCAGTGTGTGTGATAAAGGTGGGTCGGGGGTGCTGGGGTGGAGGACCAAGGTCATCTCCTGCCCTTAGGTCATTAGGCAGTCTATCCCTGTAGTTGGTTAATTGCAGGCAGATGACTCAAACCAGGAGAAAGACTGGGCCCATGACAAATATATGGCCCTGAGTTTAATGAGAAATATCTTCTCTCCTCTGTCCAGGGGCTTGAGGGTTGTAGGGAATATGAATTTGGAAATAGGGAAGCTGATATAAGTCTCTGGGGATCTGGAAGGACACACTTTGTACATTGACCAACAAGATTTTTTCACTTTGTGGGGTGTGTAAAAATATCAAGGTATTCATCATAAAACACTGTTTAGAAATCATTAAAGGTCTTGATCTACTGCCTCCTTCTTTTGAAAGCCACTGTAGCAGTTACTCAAAGATGGAGAGGGCAAGAAAAGGAGAAGAAATAAATGTAAATAAAAGTGCCTTGAGCAGAGCTGGACCCCGGCACGTTCTGCCAAAAGGTGTCTTGTTTAAATGTAAGCCTCACAATCCTGTGAGGTGGCCTTTTCAATTTATAGATGAAGAAATTAGACTCAAGGGAGGTCCTTTCCCAAGTTCACTGGCCACCCAGCTAAGCCAAAATGAGTGGAGTTGGGCATCTGCAGGTGCACAGCACACTTCAGACATTGGCTCTCCTCCGGGACAGGGTCTCAGTTCTTCAAAAGCACCCTGCGGATCTTCAGTGTTTCTGGATGGTCACCAATGTCAGACCCTGAGCTTAAGACATGACGAGCCCTGTCTGCTTCTACAGACTAGACCTTACACAGGGGATGGTGGTTGCTGGTGGAGAACCAGCCCTGCCGAGATGCAATGCCCACCTGGAACCAGGAGGAACGCAAAGAGGCAATCTAGGGCTTTCAGGATCCATGCTGTCACTAGCATCCAGGGTCCTCTCACCAGCAAGTTAGAGGGGCTGAGGTGTCCCAAGCTTCTGGACAGCTGGACTCCTGGGAATGCCCCAGCTTACCTTAGGAGAAGAGTGCCAGGCTTTGGGACCTGTGCTCTCTGAGAAGGGCTTGAAGATCTCGCATGGACTTCTAGCAAATCCTTACGTTTTCACCACTTTATTCCGTTTTCCTGTATAATATCCTTGCTTCTGGCAAAACCTCTCCCATGCTGGAGTCTGCTGAAGTGGGACTGGGTAGATAAAAAAGGAGGTACCAAAAACAGGGAGAGTGAAGGAATAAAACGGTCTGCATATAGTTAAGGTGCTGGTAGGTAAAGCATTATGCAAAGTCCTCCCTTGCAGGGACCTGCTGCCCCTTCCCACTCTCCCACCTCCCAGGAACTTCGATGTGGGAGTGTCTCACCAACATAGAAATAAGTCTGGCTTGGTCTGTTGTGAGTGAAGGTCAAGGCCAAAACTTCACTGGGCTGAAGTGTAAAAGCCATGAGCACCATCTGGCCAGAATGGGTTGGTAGGGTTCTTTGTTAAAAAAAAAATGTGTGACTGAATCACTTTGTTGTACACCTGAAACTAACATTATAGATTAACTACACTTCAATAAAAAATAGGAATAAAAAAGCCAAGAAGATACAGGAGAAAGTGAGTGGAATAATTTTCAGGAAGAGAGAGCTACATGTGAGATGGTATCTGAAGTGTGTGCCTCCCACAAAGATGTGTGTGTGCGTGCACATGTGCGTGTGTGTGTGCACGTGTGTGTGCATGTGTAAGGGGATGCACAGGAGCATGGGTGGGCATGCACACCATGTCCAGAGGTGCGCATGTGTATTTGTGCATGTCAGTGGAGGGGTTGCTCGGGTGTGATAAGAAGAGCTGACAATTGAAGCACAAAAGTGCTAACTCCAAGAAAAGGGGGATCCTCCGGACCCCAGTCTGGCCTGCTTCCCCTTCACTTTCTCCTTGGTCGTCTTCATTTCTGTCTTAGGTTTCTATAAACACTGCAGTTATTTATTTTATTTTCGTTTGAAATGTTCAACAAGCCCCGAAAGGAAAAGCTGTTGACACAATTTGTGGCGTCTCCAGAGAGCCGTTGCACCACAAGCATTTTCTGCAAGGGCTTGGCGAGGCCGCCTCTCCCCTGTACGCTTTGCCCCCGGTCTCTGTAGAAGCCCCTGTGCACCCTTCCCTGGCCTAGGGCCCTGAGAATCCCAGGCTCCTTAATCTGACCCATGTCTGTCCCCAGAATGCAGCCCCATGGAGAATCTCTCATCTGGGAGGGTGATTAATAAAATGATTAACAATTCTAACAGCATCAGCAACACCCAGAATCATGACTGAGCTGCTGAAGTTGAAGAAGAGGCACAGGTATGAACACGTGTCACCCTCAGCCCAGGCCTATCTGGTTGGTGCTATTATTATTCCCATTTGACAGATGTGGAGCCTGAGGCACAGAAATTAAGAGACTTGATTATAAGAGGCAAGGCTGGCCCGTGCTGGGCCCAGGGTGAGGTCAATGAGGAGCCTCAGGCACAAAATTGAAAGGATTCACAAACAAACTCAGTGATCAAGATAAACAACATTTTAATGCAATATTTTAAAAATCCATACTAATGCAAAACATCCATGATGAACAAAATATCAAGATTTTACATAAAGACGGGACCTAGATTCCATTGCAGTCAGTCTGGATGCAGCTCCCCACGTCTGCCGGTGCTGCCCCGGTTAGCACTCACTCAGGGCTCAGGAAGTGCCGAGCAGGGCACTCGCTTTTGCCCAAGTTACCTCTCAGTCACTCTTGTGTTCTCGGGCAGTGGGTGTCGTAATCCTCATTGAAGAGACGGGGAAACTGACGCTGACTCTCTCACTATCGGTCCGTTGTTTGTTTATGTATGTTTGCTTCTGCCTTCAAAGAACAACAAACCCAAATAGAATCTTCAGCAAGACTTGATCCCAAATTCCCTCTGAGCCCAGTGCTGTTTCCATGAGCTCACGGTTGCCCTTGGTGACCGGGTCTCCCCTCATCCCTGGCGAGAAATGGAATCTGACAGGCAGGAGGGGTGTCCCTCCAGGAGGCAGAGGACTGGGAGCCAGTGTGGGGTGAGACAGTACGGAGGCTGTGACTCCAGCAACTTCGTCCTGACAAGCAGTCTTCTGCTGCCTCAGCCAAACCTCCCCTGAGACACCTCAAGCCCAGCCAAGCTGTCACCCTTTGCTAGTATCCCGTCTCCTGCACAGAGGCCCCCCGTGCAAATGTGCAAAAGATTCTTCTCCCCTTCGGTTCATCACCAGCCTTCCCAGGGCCACCTTGCTTGCCAAGCCTCCCCTGCTGCTCCTTCTTGACTCAACAACACATAAGACACAGGCATATGTGTGCACAAGACTCCATTCACACTCCAGTCCAGCTCCTCTAAGCAGGGACCCATGAGTTTGCAGAGGGGTGCAGGGAAATGTGGAGGGAGGTGGAAGACCCTGGAGCCAGGTGGCAGCTCTTGAGGAAGGGAAATGGAACTTTTGCTGTTTCCAAGCCCGAACCCAGGTCACTGGACCAATCATGGTGGGCACACATACCTGCTTGACTGTGCTCCTTGAATGTGCCAGGAGCAACATTTTGGCAGATTCAAGGCAGACGTGGGGGTGCTAATTCTAAAGGGGTCAGCCAGAAGTCATGTCCATCCATCCTTGTCTCTAAGAATCTCAGACACTGTTGCCTCTCCCTCACTTCTGAGACCTCATCTCAATGTGTCTCATTCTTCCCCTGTGGATGCCCCTTGACTTCTAACCACCCCCCATCATCCCCACCCTGTAGGGTGGGAGATTGAAAAGGGGCTTTCAAGTCAGGCAGGAATAGATTCAAATCCAGACTTTCCTTCCTACTCACAGGGTGGGCTGGGACACATTGCTCCTCCTCTCTCACTGAAGTTTCAAATCTGTAAAATAGAATAAAGGTGTCTACATAAAGGACCAGGTAAAATTCTCAGCAAAATGTATATTAACCCTCTTCCCTGGCTTCTTTAAGGCCCTTTCAGCATGGCCTCATCTTGCTTGCCCATAAGGGTGTTGATAGAGGCCCTTTCACAAACTTGTATGTGTTGTCTTCAGTATCCAGCCTTCAGAGCAGCTCCCTAGGTTTTTCCCACTAGCACTGCACCCCACCCCACCCCCAACACGCAGGATCTAACACCCCTCTTCTAGCTAGTCATCAAGATGAGGACAAAACCAAGTGCAGATTGCTTTAGAATCTTCACTCCAACTCACTTTATCTCTTCTCTCCCATTAACTTCTCATGATGGAACACGAAGGGTGGGATGGTGGCATCCACTTTCATATCCACAAAGAAGAGGACAAACAAACTCAGGAGACAAGAGATGTGTTTTGAAGACTCAAGAAAGAGGGTCATACCACTCAGGCACACTGCCCCACGCCTGAGTCACTGAGCATAAGGAGTGATGAAGAGCATATGAGACACGATGCTGGGCATGAGGGCACCCCATAAATATCACCCCTTTTCCCATCAAAATTCTGAGTCAGCAGAGGAATAAGAAGAAAGGAGAAAGCAGGTGGCGAGCACAATATTACCCTTGTTATGGTTAAAGCTGATGAATAGGGCTCAATCTGGGGACAAGTGGGCTTTCTCACTCTGAATCCCAGAATTGCATGGAATGCCCCACTGTTACAAACCTTGCTGGGTTGGGGCAGCGTCTCTGGCAGGGCAGATTCTGCCCCTGGAAAACTTGAGACCTGGAAGGGCAGGACAGAGCTTGTGTTTCCCACAGTCAAGCTCATTCCAAGAGAAAGAGGACAAAGAAGGGACCAGGCTATACTTTCCCTTCCAAATTTACCAGATAGGTCACTTCTCCCTCAGGGGAGGAGTGAGCAGATGAAGGGAGGCCACGAGTGCTTACCCAGCAGAGCCCCTTTCATCTAGCAGGAAACATCAGGAATAAGGAAGGTGTACTCAGTGCCCCCTCAGCCCTGATACAACAATTTTTATCTTTCAGTTTGATAGCAAGGAAAAGGATTATATATATACACACATATCTATGTATATATACAACCTATTAAGCATACATCGATGTATACATATAGTATATGTTTGCATATACACATATATATGTTATCTAAAAATTAGAAAATAATAGTAACCAGCCTTTAATTGTTTTGTGAACAATATGCACTTAGCATTTAAGAAATGCAGTTAACAAGTTCTAATCATTATGACAACAAGAACAGTAACTAAACACTGGATCAGGAGGCATATATTCGGTCACATTGATTCAGACATATTTACTAGTCAATGGAGAGCGGCACAAATACACAGATACATGTAGGTCAAAGCAGAGTAAGAGAAGCACCGAAGAGTCCAGCAGAGAGACAAACGGCATTGACCTAGGGCAATCAAGAAAGTCCCCATGACCAAGAGGACACATGCCCCAGATGTTCTGGAAAGATGCTCTAAGGCAAAGAAGTTGGAACAGGGACAGTAGTCCAGTCCGAATGGAGTATTTATTCTTGAAGAAAGTAATGGGAAGCAAGTTTTCATGTTTTGATCCACATCCCACTAGTCTCTCTCTGGGCTCGCTGCTATCCTTAGGTATAGGAAAAGCAGCAGCCGAGATGAGCTTGGCAAATCCTCCAAATTAGGGAGTGGGGCGTACACACCCTTCCAAACCACTCTTCCTAACGTCAGTGTTCTTTCCCCTACGTGGGATGCTGTTTAGAACTGAGAGTTCATCTCTGTCTGGCTCTAGCACCTCCCTGCTAACGCCCATCCCTTAGTGGACAATCCTGTCTCCTTGCTGCTTTATGTTTTCCTCTGTTCCTCTCTGATCCAGCCACAACAACAATCTACCCCCTCCCTCAGAGCCCACACCCTACCATGGCTGGCACCCTTTTTTATCAGACTGCATCTCTGGGTGTTGGTGCGCAGAGCAAGCTCATGTCAGCACTTCCACCTCTCCTCCCAACCCAGTCCCTCCGGCCCCTTAACCACACACCATGCCGTCTCCTGACTTTCTCCCTATCTGTCAGCACATTCCCAGTTTAAGCTAACCCGGCCACACTCCCCTGGAGACACATGAGAGCACCTCCCTAGCCTAGAGGCGTACATTTTCTCCTAGTTCAACAGAAATTGTGGCAACAGAGCCATGTTAGAAATGCCAAAACAGAGCCCTGGGTGCCTGTGTGAGTAAGGAGCAAGCAGTCATTGCTGAGTTGTCTGCTTCGAGGTCCCAGGGCCCACAGAGGACACTAATTGGATATCCCAGTGTTCAAATCAGTTGAAGGTTGGCTGCTCACATCCAGTTCCTGTTTTATTTAAGTTGTGGCCTGGTAGAAATTTTAGCAGCCACATTTGTGCCTTAAACTCAGGTACCAACAATCTCATTTGAGTCCTTTTTTCAGGTGTGAAATGAAATCTTATTGTCAAGAACCAAGCTCAGTTCGCTGACATTTTTCCAATATTAGAGGGGTGCCAAGAACAACTTTTTGACTTTGCATCTGCTCCAGGCAGACAGACAGGTCAATACAGAGAGTCATTTGGAAGAGAAGATGCCCACAGGGTCTGCTAGTTGGATTAGTATCACTCCTGCTCAGTGACAGTGGTTCTAGATCCAGAGTGAACTCGACCAAGGCAAAAGCATTAGAAACTCAGTCCTAACAGAACAGTGCTCCGTACGACTCTTAGTGGAAACCTCTTTGGCTAGACACACCATGAGCATTGATCCTAGTTTGCTGATCATGGCTGGTCACTCAGGCTAAGCATTCAGCATCACTGACGTCTTCCCCTCACTAACTCTCCATGTTCAATTGAACAAACTCAGCTTGATTGCACAGTGTTCTTCCTTTCCACTTCCATTGCTACCAGCTCAGACGTCTCCCACTGACCTTCACCAGGATTACTGGAATAGCCTCCTCCATCGTCTGACTCTTCATTTCTTCCATCTCAACCTACCCAGCACTCTGAAATCAGATTTATTTTCCTGAACTTAAACCCATTGTTAAATAATTTTACTGTTCCATATGTCCCACCAAGGACCAAAATTGTCCATCAACAGATGAATAGATAAAGCAGATGTGGTATAGAGATACAATGGAATATCATTCAGTTACAAAAAAGGATGAAACTTTGTCATCTGCAGCAACATGGATGGGCTTGCAGGGCATTATGCTAAGTGAAACAAGTCGGAGAAGGAGAAATACTTTATGTTATCACTTACATGTGGGATCTAAAAGGTACAACAAAACCAGTGAATAAAACAAAGAGAAGCAGACTCACAGATACAGAGAACAACTAGTGGTTACCAACGGGGGGAGGGAAGAAGGGAGAGGCAATACAGGAGTAGAGGGGAAAAAAGATTATTATGGGATTATATGAAATCATGTGTGTGAAATTTTTGAAAATTGTGAAACACTATAGAATTTAAAGAATCTTTCACTGAGTGGGGAGAATGTAGCTGAGTGGTAGAGTGAACGCTTAGCATGCACGAGGTACTGGGTCCAATCCCATTACCTCCATTGACATAAATACATGCATACATACATAATATAATTACCCCCAAACTAAAAATACATTAATTAAATTAATTTTAAATAAAATACCTCATCTGCCTTTCCAGTCATACGATTCTACTCCTCTCCCTGGACCCCAAGACACAGTCAGCCCCCGCAACTCACCATTGCCCAAATTCCATCTTCCTGTGCCTTGCCTTTCTTTTGTAGGAATCATATTATTCTTCACTCCATCTTTTCCTTATTGTCTATCTATTGAGTAATAGACATCCCCTCAGATCTGTTTTACAGTAGGAGGTATTTATGATTGGCTGGCCCAGCACTCCTTTATTTGGGGATTTTACTTCTTCCACACTCCATTCACATGTGTAGACACCTGACTCAGCATGGCCAATGCAAGCATTTCATCTCCAAGACGGAGTGATTGGTCCAGATTTGATAATGAGAGCCATGGAGGAGATAGCAGCATCTTCTGGGAGACTGGACAGGTGGGTGTTAGGAACTAGGAGGTCTGTGGGTAAGTGCTCCCAGAAGCCATCTTTCTTGGTGCCTAGAGAGAGTCTGTGTGTCCCATCTCCAGGCTCTGCTCTGCACGTTGGCTTCACTATCCAGCAGAGTCCCAGTGCCATCACAAGGTTTGGATACATCTGTATCTGAAGCCAGCCTTGCCTTTGAACTTAACCAGTTGCAAGAAGCAATAAATAGTTTTCTATTTCCTTTCAGTTAATAATTCCCTTTTATTTGTAATGAGTATTTCTCTTAAAAATAATAATTCACAAGGACGAAGACGTCTATGCATATCCTGCCATGTAGTGTTTACTACAGTGTAAGTATCATTCCCACAGAGCACACAGTCAGCCGCTCCAGGGCAGTTTATCTTATGCACATCTGTGTCCTCTGTGGTACCTAGCACATAATAGGACCTCAAACATACTGTTTGCTTGGTTGAGTAAATGAAAAGATAAATATTAGACAAAAATAACCTGTTCCCCAACATGACTCTCACTGACCACCCTCATCCATCCTTAAACTCTGGAAATGTAGGCAAATACACATTTTGTTGCCAAGGACATTTCCAATCTATAAAAGTAAAATAAAATAACATTATCTATGTTTCCAGACTTTATGGACACCCTGTAGAATTCTAAGTGGGAAAATATGACTTGGGGGCTGCATGGATTCAGCCTTTCCCACAGCTCTGGGTCTCAGCTGAGTCAGCTGAGAGACGCTGTCTCAGCTCCGTGGGCCCTCATAATTAATGCCCAGACTCTGCTGGACCTGGGAACTGAGTAACTGCTGAGGGAGGCTTTTAAAGATGAGAAGGAAGAGATGGAACCTCTCAAGGAGCACCCTGAAAAGGGAGCTAGCATCAAAATACCCACGTTTAAGAACACTAGCCAGACAATCCAGGCACAAGAGCCTGCCTGCCATGTTTCTTACTGGCTGGGGCAAGTTCAGACTAGGTTTCTACCCCATTCTATGACAAGATGATCTGTTTATCCAAGGGGAAGTTAAGGAGTACTTCAGTTTATTTAGTGGTTATGTCTTTTTCTAATTTCCTGTTTCATCTTCCCGTATTTGGAGTGGTTGGCGTTGGCCGACGCCTCTGGAAGGGGCCTTCTTTGGTACTGGGCTGCTGGGCCTGCACTTGCTTCTGACTTTCTTGCCCAACCAGCCCCCACCTACCCAAACCACTGTTCTTCCCTGTTCTTCGGAAAGAACCCAGTGGCCCAGTGAATAGCTGTTTCCAGTCGGCTAGCCAAGTGGAAACTGGGTCAAAGCCCTAGCCTGTGCCTCCCGGGTGCCCGCAGAGGTTGGTGGGCAGACAGCACAGTATCTTCTCCCCTCCACATGCTCGATGGGGGAGACCTTGATTCTCTCCATCAGACAATATGGGCCCCCCATTCATTGTGTGCATCTAGGATATTAAGAAGCTGATGCCATGCCTGATCAAACCTATCCTCTTGCTTCATGGCAGCGCAGAGGCAGAGGCTCCCCAGTTGGAAGCAGACATTATTGGTTTGGGATGGGGATGGGGGTGGGGCACATCTTTCTCCCTGAGGTAAGACTTCTTCCAACAAGAATGTCTTGCCTGCTCCTCAACAGGGTTACAATCTGGAAGCTTGAATAATGGGATTTGAATGAAACTATTAGAGTGAGTGCACATGGGCACACCATGGACGTTTGTGTGTACACATGGTTATACACACACAGGGAACATGCACATGTGTCAACACTTGTTTGCACATTGTCTTGCACAGAAATGTGGACAAAGAGACAAAGTGGAGGAAAAGGATGAAAGAATCAATTCAGAAGAAAGACAAAGGTAGTTAAAAGACTACGATCAGAAGAGACATCCCCTACCCTACCCTGTCCTAGGCCCTTTTGCCTCCTTGAGACTCTCACACTAGAAAACTTTTCCTCCCTTTCCTCTGTCTTTAACATCTACTTCCCACTTCTTCCTTATGTATCTTACCCTGAATCACTCAACCAAATCCATGACTGCCATTGCCTCCGTGTGATGACCATGACATCTAAACCCCCCACCCAGACCACTCTCTTCTTGTGTATACAAGCATCTCCTGAAAATCACCTCTTGATGACATGAGGCCAAACATCACAAGTACCAGCCTTACCGTGCACCCCTCCTCTCCCTCCAGTTTTCTTCCCCTCCCATTGCTGTTGCCAGTAGATTTAGAACTGCCCCAAATGGGAACACTTGTCTTTTCCTAAACTGCCTTCTTAATGCCCCATATTCAATTGGTAGCCAGATCTTATCACATCTCCCTCTTTGCTATGAACTGAATGTCTGTGTCCCTCCAAAATTCATATATTGAAACCTTAATCTCCAACATGATGGTATTTGGAGATGTGTGTTTGGGGTGTAATTAGGTCATGAAGGTGGAACCCTCATAATGAAATTAGTGCCCTTCTAAGAAGAAGAAAGCCAGTTTTCTCTCTCTCTTTCATGTAAGGACAGAGTGAAAGGCAGCAGACCAGGAAGCAGGCTCTCACCAGACTCCAGATCTGCTGATTCCTTTGACTTTTCAACCTTAAAAACTATGAGAAATAAACATTTATTGTTTAAGCCATCCAGTCTACTTTTATAGCAGTGTGGATTAAGATACTCTTAAATGTCTCTCAGATTGTTTTCTCACCCACCATCATCCCCATTTCTCTGCTCATTTTAGAGTTCTTATCTTTTTTTTATTTGGATTATTGGTATAAAATCTAAACTGGTCCCATGACTTCACTCTCATGTACTTTATTCCATCTCCCCTCTTGAGCCAAAAGAATAAACTCTGTAAAATATAAAGTTAATCCTAACAATAGGCTGCTTAAAAGTCCTTCAGAGGCTCTTCAGAATCAGTTAGCCCTTCTGCATGGCAGAAACTGCTCTTTGCAAGGTAGCTCTGCTGACCGCTCCAGCCTGCGCCTCCAGATTTCTCTGTCTTTCTCCCAAATCCAACTTCTCCAAGTGCCTGAATTCTGTGCTCTATCCTATGCTGCCTCACACCTTAGGGCTTTGAATAAGCTGTTTCCTCTCCCTGGAATATCCCACCTCCATGGTCTAGAAAGCTTCTCATCCTCTGTCAGCTCTAAGCCTAAATGCTCTTTCCTCCGTGAAGACTCCTAGCATTCCTGGGATTGACTTAAAGGTAACCCTTTGGTTACTCATGCTACTTGGCACATTTCTTTATTCGTATTATGTTTTTATTGTGTTATAATTATGTGTACATCTGGGTTCCAAGCCAGACTGTAATCTCTTCGGAGGCAGGAATCGTGTCTTTCCTCCCTCTTTGTATACCCATTACCAGAACACTGTCTGCTAAGACAGTGGGTTTGTAGTCCATAGCAAGTATTCATTAAGTCAAAGAAACAACCAGATAAACAGTGATTGGAATAAGAGAGAAAAGGGCCACAAACTGAAAGGCATTATATGCACCATGGCTTGGAGGTAAATGAGTCAGAAAACATAAAAATCTCCATACCTCTGCAGCATCAGTATTCAGCATAGTATCTCTGGGGGTGGAATCAAGAAGAAAGAAGGCAGTGAACTAGAGAGGAAATTCAGTGTGAACCAACAATTGTGGTGAAAATGGTAGTAGCCTGAACTATAATTACAATAGGGAGTTGCTTGCTATTAAACTAACTAGATGCAATTTAACTCATTAATTGGTTTTTCAAGTAATGAAAGACTCAGTCTCTGTGGCTTGGGAGAGTGGAATTAGTTCCAAAAGGAAAGTAGGGAGAGGCATATTTCAGTGCAATATCATATCTTTGTAGCAATAGATCTGCTTATATTGGGTCAAAATGTAGGAGTCTTCAATCTGCCACTTGACAGCTCTGCAACCTTGAGCAAGTTCCTCAACCTTTCTGAGCCCCAATTTCCTCTCAGTAAAATGGGTGTCATAATAATATACACCTGAACATAAACATTATAATGATACAATGTATTTAATGGACTATAAGCTCTTCATGCATATGGACTTTTATTAGTAGTGAGAGTTAGTTCTCTATAACTGAAAGTTTTAGAACAATGGTAGACTAATCACTAAGTACAGATATTTCTCTTTTCTTTTTACTTTCTCTCTAGCGTTATGATTATTTACATATCTTATCCCTAGTAGATATACATTTTTGAGGGCATGATATAAATATATTTTATTTTGATAATCTCCAGAGTCCTTGGACATAGGAAGCATTTGATAAATGTGTGATTGGAGAAGGAGACCATTTAGGCATCAGAGAAAAGACTGAACTAGGTCTCCTCCAAAGTTTGCTTAGATGCTAAAAGTCTCTGATTCATTCACTCAACAAATAACGAATGGAAACCACATGCCATGCAAAGGCTAGCTGTTGGTGATATGATGGATTACAGAAGCAGACATGGTCTCTACTGATTCTGTGTCCCTGCTGGGCTAAGGAGCTGAATGTTACCTAAACTTCATCCTTTGTTCCTTGAGCTGTCTTAATACTGAGGCTGCAGTTCTTTTTGTTTGTTTGTTTCTCTAAACTGCTTGCTCTCTTTGTACTATGCTGGAAAGTCACTTAGGAGGAGAGATACCAAAGAGGAACAAAGTGGGAGTGGCTATTTTCCAAAGCACACAGCTATTTTTGGAAATGCAAATCCAGACCTCAGATAAGGGAAGAAGAAATCTTTATAGTAGCAAAAGGCCTAGGAAGGTCTCCAATTAGTATTACACCTTCCTGCCCCTTCCGTTATACTCTGATAGTCCACCCTCAAAGCCTTGGTGCAAGGCAGAGTCTTTGAGAGGTGGGCACACAACCTTAGAAATGCTCACCAAAGAAAAATGTGAGAATAATATAAATAGAATTTGAGACATCAGACAAGTATATAATAATTCAAGTTCTGCAGATGCATAGATGATGTCTAGCATGGGACTGAGTTCTTTAAAAATCTCAGTATAATTGCATTTGATGTCGAGAGGGTAATAAGCCTGTTTTCTTCTAGCTGGATTGTTTTGGCCCAACCAACCTGGTTGGTAGAATCCACATCTTCTTAAGGGCCTGTCTACAGTAGCAACCACTCCTGAGTTCTCCTTGTGTCTTGTCTCCTTGTACTGCAGGCTAGGATGAGCTGAGTGAGGCCCTGTGTGGGACAAGATAAAACAAAAAGGGATGATTACAGTGGGCTTCTCCCAGGGGCCCAGAAATTGTACCAGAGGTTTACGCACTGCCAAGGGTCACTGACTGAATTCAAACACTTCTGTCAGGAATGAATGTTGAATTTTTTGAAAGGTTATTTCAGCCTCTTTGACAATAATCATGATTTATCTCCTTGGAATGTTAATTAACATATTTTCCTAGTGTGTTTCCTAAAAATGAACAAAGTGTTCATTCTTACAATAATCCCCACCTGGTTATAAGACACTATTTCTTAATGTGTTGTTGGATTTTGTTTATTTACCATATTCTCATCTTCATCTAAGTTCATTCCTCAATTATTGTACATATCCAAATTTATCTCATGTACAGTAAGAGTCCATGACATACACAGTTTGAAACTTCTTTTGGTGTTTAACTTCACCTTCCTACTTGTGTTGACTTAACCCTTCTCTATTTTCGTCAAGGAGAATGGAAAACAACAATGTTCATGAGACCAAGCTGATTCAATTGACTCTACCATCAAAACCAGAAGTAGTCATGGATACTTCCTGGGGCATGTGTATTGGAGTGTATGTGCCCACTTCTAGTACAGCTGAGAGAGCTAACCAAAACCTTGGTTAAATCATCCCTTAGTCTCCTCTACTACAAGCCAAAGCCTCCTCCACTTCAGACAAAGAAGTGGAAACTTCATTTTGAGAGTCAAGATCTAAAAAATATTCAAAGTTCAAACATTTATACAAAGCTCCCGACTGCTTGATTCATATTTCCAACAAAAGAGCAGGCTCTTACAGTGAAAGACAATAGACCGTCCACCTAAAGTCTCAAGTCAGAAACTTAGGAGTTCTCTTCAATTTATCCCTTTCCCTTCCCAGCAGCACTCCCACCCACCTGGCCCAGTGGCTTGTTTAGTCCTACATCAAGTGCCACTGATTCTATCACCAAAATCTCCAGCATTTGTTCCATTCTCTCAATCTCCCTGGTTGTTAATTAAGTCATCGTTCCATTGCCTACACCACTAGATTCTCTGCTTTCTACTTTTACATTACTTTTTTTTTTCACCTCTCTGAGTGCTGTCTGGAGAACAGGTTGTATTTGTGAGTGGATCATGCTGATCACTGTTTAAAGGCTCCTCACTGTGATTCTCTCTGCCTAGCCTGTCACTCCATCCTCATCTCTTAGTGTTCATGTAACTAGCTCCTTCTCAACATTTAGATCTCTGCATTTGTAGCTGAAATACCACCTTCTCAGAGACGTCCTCCCTGACCACCCTATGCGAAGAGGTCCATGCCATATTCTGTCCTTGAATTTTGTGTATTTCTTTCATGACATTTGTATCAATTTACAGTTAATTAGTTAAGTGTCTCTCTACTAAACTATACATTCCAGGAGGACAGGGGCTATATTTGTCTTGTTCACCTCTGACCACAGTATCTCAGCACCATAGTGTCTAGTAGGTAGGACCATATACTCACTAAATATGTACCAAATTAATGAATGATTCTAGGTAGGAAAGAAAGCACTGAGCCTTCTGACCCCACCAGATGTAGAGCATTCGTTTCCACATTGAGGGTAGAGTTGGCAAAGTCGTTTCTCCTGTCTTGAAACTCCCAGGATAGCTAAGGCTGGTCAAAGGTTTGAGTACCCTTTCTCGTACTTCAGTGCAGCCCCAACAAAAGCTTATTTTCTTGTGCCTGGGGAACTTGCAGCAAGCTTCTGAGTTCCCAAACTCACAGCTCTGAACAAATTTTTCCTGGGAAAATTTAAGCCCAGTCCAAGTCAGTAGCTGTTCTGTTATATTTTTCTCTCTTTTACTGTCTTTGAAAAAGCAGTTTTCATTTTAAAAAGAAAATAACAAACAAACAAAAAGATAACCTAAAGGGCAGGACTTCAGACTCTGGATTTAATTGCTTGGGGCAAAAAGAAAAGCATTTATTTGACTATACCAACACTGAGCTCTTGGTGGGGGTGGTGTACATCTGCGTGAGCTCCCCCACCTCTCAGTCCTCCCTGAAAACCACTTTCAATAAATTCATGTGGCCTCAATCAAAGATGCTGTAGACCATTTTCCTTCTCACTCACTGTATAACTGGGGCCCAGATAATTTAGGAGATTCCTTTTGAAGAAACATCTGGAACCTGGGAACTGGCCCATTAAGCACTCACTCACACACTCTCTCTCTCCCCCTCTCTCCCTCTCTCTCTCATCTTCATCTTCCTTTGAAGAGGCTGTTCTGGTTTGAGATTTTCTAACCCAGAAATTCTAGCTCTCATATATTTTACTCAGTTCTCTGGAGCCATTTACAAGTAAGCCCGCCAGGCAAAATCTCATTGCTGGGAGGAACCCATTGTGGCTTTGGTTATCTGTTTATGGGATCTGATATCCTCAGGTACAAAACTGGCTCTAAGGAAAACTCGTGTTGGGGTGAATGGGACTTGAGAGTGGAGATGATCTTAGACAAGAATTCTGTAGCCATACGTTGTCTGTGCTCTATCAGCTCCTCAAGAACTCACAAGAATCTAAAGGAATCCATGAAAGGAAGAGGGGAAGAATAACATGAATATTTTTTCTATTTTTGTAAAATCAATAAACTTGGGAAAGGAAAGAAAGACTCTAAGTTCATACAAAAAGGTAGTGGGTATTACCAGAAGCATAGACCAAACTTCACAATGCTCACTGCAATTTCTTCACTACCTCATCCTAAGGCTGGGTTCCAGAACCAATTGACCATGGCAGAGGTGATGAGCTCTGCCTCTTCACCTGAGCCCAGTATCCTTCTTATCAAGAACACTGAGACTCCACTGTGTCTCCAGAAAATCCTGTTCCATCACTAGGCAAATTTGCATTCATGTCCCCAATTGCCACCCTTCCCTGTATCTATTTCCTTTCTCACTAAACTTTGAAAAGTCCTACCCCTACCCCTGAGGTCAGCCATGTGAATTGTTTGGTCAATAGCAGTGATGACGTACCGAACCCAAGCCTAGGTTTCAAGAGGCTGGGCGTGTTTTCATTTGCCTTCTCGTGCTTCCAGCATCACCCTGAGAAAGACAAAGAAACACTTGGGCTAGTCCACCATTCCTGGGAGGAGGATGAGAAACATGTGGAACCAAATTGACTCAGTCGGGCTCAGCCTGGTCAGCCAAACCCCAGCCACATCCCAGCTGTAGGAGCAAGCCCAGCCTGCATCAGCTGAACTCCACAGATGTGTGAGAAATAAATGTTTATTGTTGCATGCCACTGAGAATTTGCGGTTGTTTGCTCCACATCAAAAGTTAACTGATCACAGAGCTAAAAATTAAAGCTCTTAAGAAGCTCTATATCTAAATAGCAATGCCTCATATTCATATAGCATTCTGAGAGTCTTCTAAATATTTAACACAGTGTGTATCTTATTGAGGTTTTATGATAGCTCTGTGAAGTCTATGGGAGAGATCTTATTATTTCCACATTACAGCTGAGGATACTAAGGTGCAAAAAAAGTGAAATTAACTTGGCCAGCCTCTTCAAAGGAAGATAAAAATGAGAGAGAGAAGGGACATAGCTAAAGAGGAGCAGAAGCCACAGCCTTCTCATTGTCATCTCAACTTCCTCCCCCGACTCATACATAGGAGGAAAAGACAAACATACAGGTAGCTAGTTAGCTGGCTGGCATCACACAATCGGAAGAGTATACTGAAAGAAAAGTTGGGTTAAAAAAAAATTGGCTGCTTGGTTAATGGACTGAACTCCTCTGGCAAAAATTTCTGGAAAATGTGGGCCACAAGTAAAATTTCAAAAAGAATAGAATTATGGTGCAGTAGGAGGCAGAGGAGACAGGAGCCTCTGAGTTCAAGAAGGTTGCATAGACAGTATGTACGTAGTCTCTTGGTGTATGCAATATGCCAGGAACCCTGCTAGAAATCTGACATGCATGATCTCATTAACCTACACGATAACAACAGGAAGACTGTATTATAACACAGCATAACATAGCATAATATAATAGAAACCCCAGAAACTACACAGTAAAACGACGTGCCAAAGCTCACACAGTAAGTGGCGTTGGGTTGAAGCCACGTCTGTCTGCCTCCTGCTTTGGATCCTCCATCTCTGGTTGAGAGTGAGAGACATGGGCAAAGGAGCCAACTCAAATAAGCCAAGGAGAGGAAAGAGGTAAGAATGCTGGAGTGGGAGAGTGTCTGGAGGCTGGAAAACTTTCTGAAGATAATGAACATCAAAGGGAACTTATTTTCTGCACTTGTTCACTCTTGACTACATGGTTAGAAACCCAGTGGGTCAAAGGCTCCCCTTCCCAGTCCATTGAGTCTGTGTGTATCACACACACACTACCCCTAGCCAAGGGCAAAAGGGCCCATCCCTAAGCAGCATCCTCTTTCTCTCTCCTTTTTGTCTCCCTCAGCATGTTACAGCACTTGACCGGCTTTTCTTCTGTGCTGCTGCTATGTCTTGAGACTACATGGTATAGTGGAAAAAGCATAGGCTTCCAATTTAACATCTCTGGGTTCAAAACCTAGCCACATTTAGTAGCTTTGCCTCCTGGAGTAAGTGACTTAATTCCTCTGAGCCTCAGGGGATAATAATAGTGTCTGCATCATAGGTTGCTAGGGGAACTCAAAGAGACTCGCCATGTAAAATCCATGGTTGGTGAGTGCTACATTCAAGTATTCAATAAATGTTAATTCACCTCACGCATATTCCTTGAAGGCCATGAAGGAGAAAGCAGAGGTGGCCAGAGGGTGGGCACGTTGTAGGGAACCAGCCACCACAGGTAAATCTAGCTTGACAATCCTGCCACGTCTGCTGCTCTGTTTTCTGGCTACAGCCCCCCCCACCGCAGTGGGCACAGGGTTGGAGCAAAACCCCTCAGCAGTGACGTTCAGCTTCCTTCACGCGTCTCAGAGCTCAGAGGACCCTTTCTGTATAGTTCTAGGTTACATCTCTTTAAGGTAAACAAGTCTGTTGAACTGTTCATCAGTGGAAGGGCATCTGGGTTGTTTCCAGTTTGGGGAGGAACAGACGTAGGAGGGAAATGGTGTCGCTATAAAAGGGCAATGTGGGGGATCCTTGTGACAGTTGAAGTGTTCATGCCTTGACCATATCGATGTCTGTAGCCTGGGTGTGAGACTGCGCTATAATTTTGAAGGTACCATCGTGGGGGAAAACCGAGTAAAGAGCATAAGGGATCACTTTGTATTATTTCTTACTAGGATGTGAGTCCACTTTATCTGAAATAAAGAGGTTAATTTAAAATACACATCATACGCATACAAGGGAACAAGTGTGCTTTCCTGCTCCTTCCTCCAAAGACCCCCAGTCCTCATCCATCTTCCTTCTACCCAGGAGGGAGTTGGGCTGTCACCCTTTGCTTATTGCAGGAAACAAAGGCTCAGTTTCTGAAAGTGTTTATGAGTTCCTGCAGCCTCCCATGTCTGGAGAGTGTTGAGGGCAGGGGGTGCTGCTCTGTCCCCAAAATGACATCTGCAAAACTTGCAGGCCATGTGCAGTTAACACCTGCTCCCTTCAACCACTCATCCAAAAGGGACGGTTCTGGCAGTCGCTCTTGCTGCTGGAGATGGCAGATGGGACCTCTTGTATTTCCTCCCTCATGCCCAAAGGAACCAGCTGGATCCTGATGGAGTTCGTGGTCTTCATGCTCCTGTCACTTGTTTGGGAAGAAAGAAGGGAGACAGGTAAGGAGCACAGGAGAGGAGGTAAAAGAAAAGGCAGGAGCTCCTCATCCCTGTCCCCACCTCGCTAAGGGTCCCCCTCTGTCTTAGGAGGTTGTGGGAGGGAAGCAAGCAAACACATGGCTTTCATGGGCTCAATACCTGTGAAGACAACTGTCAGTGAGAAGTGGGGAGGCCTCCATAGGTGGATGCTGCAACCCGGAATCTTCCAAGCCTGGATCAAACCATCACTTATGCCCACGATATGCTCGTTCTCTGCAGAACCTTCACTTTCCCTGGCCTGCACGTGACTAGAACCAGAAGGCTTCTTCTCATCATAATGTGTGTCTGCCTCCTTCTAGGGTGTGAGAGCTTTAACTGTAGGAGGTTCTCATGTATCTTTGATTCCCCAGCACCAAGCAGAGTGCCAGACCAGCAGCAGGTGCTGCATTAACGTTTGTGAAAGGATGCCTGATTCCACTGACCACACGAGATGCTCAGAGAAATGAGACATAGCAGCACGTGGGGTGGCTGCGGAAGGATGTGCACTCTTTGCTCCAGACAAGTGGAGAGAAGGGAGAGAGTGCCAGAGAAGGAGAACAATACAAAATAAAAGCAAAGATATCAACGCCACACATTGTATGTTCAGGAGATGGTCTAACCCTGGTCCAGCACATTCACTTCCTAGATCTCTTACACCAGAAGTTCCTTTTTAAATAAGAGGACCTCGTTTTCAGATTTTAAATCAACTTTATGGGAGGATAGCTTTTACAATCAGATGTACTCATTTTAAGTGTACAAATTGGTAAATGTTGATTGATAAGTACATACATGTGTATATGTCTGTACAATTGACTCTTGAACAACATGAGTTTGGATTGCTTGAGTCCACTTATATGTAGATATTTTTCAATAAATATGCAGTCAGCCCTCCATATCTGTGGGTTTCACATCTGCAGACTCAACCAATAGTGGATGGAAATTTGTACTACACTACATCACTTCATATAAGGGACTTGAGTATCTATGGATTTTGGTATACAAGGGGGCTCCTAAAACTCATGCTGCATGGATACTGAGGGGCAACTGTACATAATGCAAACAATATGCACACACATATATAAAATCACCCCCAAAATCTGGAGTCTACTTTTCCCTTTTCTAGACTTTCATTTCAATGGAGTCATCACAGTGTGTACCTTTTTGTCTGGCTTCTTTTGTTTAGTGTAATAATTTTGAAATTGATCCATATTATTGCATGTATCAGTACTTTGTTCTTTATGGCTGAGTAATATTCCACAATACGGATATTTGGATATACAATAGTTTTATTGATCCTTTCAATTGTTGTTAGACATGTGGTTTCTTTCCAGTTTGGGGTTATTAACAGATGATTTCTATGAACATCCATGTAAAAATCTTTGTGTGGACACATATTTTTATTTCTCTTGAATAAATATCTAAGAATGAATTTGCAAGAGCAGAGGGTCATGTATATTTGACTTTAACAGACTGTTTTCTATAGTGGTTTTGCAATTTTACATTCTCACCAGCAATGTATAAAAGTTCCAGTTGCTCCACATCCTCACTAACACTTGGTATTGATGGTCTTTTTAATCTTAGCCACTCCAAAGAGTATGCAGGGATATCTCATTGTGGATCTAATTTGCATTTCCCTGCTGCTTAATGATGTTAAACATCTGCATGTGCTTCCTGGCCATTCATACATTTCTTTTGTAACATCTCTTTTCAAATCTTTTGTCCATTTAAAAAAGAAACTTAAATTTTAGAAAAATTTCAGGTTTTCAGAATTTTTTCTTCTTTGATATTAATATTTTTAAACACCTTTATTATGGTATGATTTCTGTACAGTAAACTACACATATTTCAGATGTACAATTTGATGAATTTTGATAGATGTATACACCAATGAAACCACTACCACAATCAAGATAGCTAACATTTCCATCACTCCCCAAGAGATGCGAATTTCAAATTTCTAATTTAGCCTTTCAGGGGTAGATTTACAGAAGTTTTATGAAGATAATACAGAGTTCCAATATATGCCCAGTTTCTCCTATTGTTAACATCTTCTGTGAATATAGTTTGTTGGTGACAGCCAGTGGACCAATATCACTACATTGTTACTGACTTAAGTTCATACTTGATTCAGATTTCCTTAGTTTTTACCTAATGTTCTTTGTCTGTCCCAGACTCTTATCTAAGTTACATTACATTTAGTCATCATGTCTCCTTTGTCTCCTCTGGACCATAAAATTTCCCTAGACTTCCCTTGTTGATGATCCTTCATAGTTTTGAGAAGTAATGGTAAGGCATCTTATAGAATGCCCCTCAATCTGAGTTGGTCCAGTGTTTTCCCATTGTTAGACTGGGATATGGGCTTTAGGGAGGGAGATCACAAATGTAAAGTGCTATTCCCATCACATCATATTAAAGGTATATATCATAATTATGACATCACTGCTGATGTTAATCTTGATCATCTGGCTGAGATACGGCTGGTAAAGCTTCTCTACAGTGTTTCTCCTTTTCCCCCATTTTTATGCTCTACTTTTTGAAGGATGTCCCTATGTATGCAGCTCACCCTTAAAGAGCAGGGAGTTATCTCTACCCTCTTGATCCTGGGGAGAGTATCTCTGTACATTATTTGGAATTATGCATGGGAAATTTGTCTATTCCCCCATTTATTTATGTATTCAATCACTTATTTACAGTATGAATTCATGGATGTTTATATTATACTTTGGTTTATAATCCAATACTACTTTATTTATTTTATGCTCAACTTGTTCCAGCTTTGGCTATTGCGAGTTTTTCAGCTGGCCTTTGTGTCCCTTTAATATACTCCCATTGGTTATGGGGATTTGGTTCTTTTTTCAATTGAGACCTTATTTTGTGGCTCTACAAGATTCCCTAGTCTCTTCTTATGGATTGCCAGTCCCAAACTCTGGAATCAGCCATTTCTCCAAAAGTTCCTGATTCTACTATTAAAAGTCAATATCTGGGAGTTGGGTATGCTCATTGCTACTTGAGTATCATTGCTTCTAGCTCTGTCTTCTTAGCAGACAGAGCTGGGAAATACACGTTTGTATACTAACATGTGCTAACACACATATCTATAATTATATATGTGAAAAAAATATATATATATTAAGCCAAACATGAGTTCATACTGATGGCACCAACTCTTACCAGTACCACATGATTCATTTGAATATTCCCTGTTATTTATCTGTAAACTGTCACTCCAATAGTAAGAAACCTGGCTCTCACCATCCTCCATCCATCCATTTATTTATTTAATCTCAGTATACATATTATCTGCCAATAAAGACATTTCATTCTTTCCAATTTTGGTGTCTTTCATCTCTTTTTCTTACCTTTTTAATATTGTATCAGAATAAATTGTTTTTAAGAGGGGTAAAATATAAGATGAGCAAGTTTTGTTATAATTTGTGACTCAGTATAATACCAGAAGCCAGGCCATTTAAATGTGTATCTGGACTTTGGTCATCATGAAAATTTCCAGGACAATGTCCAGGAATTACAGCTTTACAGACTGATCTATGTGCCAGCTTTATCAACTCAAGCTAATAATACAGTGGCATATATCATCAGATCCCAAGACCCGGGATCAACAAACATACAAGCTCTAAAAGGAAGCACTTCCAGATTTCATTTGCCCATTCTCATTTTCTTTGCTTTCTTTTTCACTTTTTTCATGCCTCCCCATCTGCTGCCCTTCTCACTCTTCACCTCTCCTTCCTTCCATCTTTTCTTTCTTTTCTTCTCTTCCCTTTTCTCATAATATTTTCTCTGCTTCCCTCTCATTAAGGTTCCCCAGACAACCACTTTCCCTAATCTCATCATTTCCCAACACTTGCTCATACTTCAACTTGCAGAAGTGTTATGTCATTTCTCTTTCCACAGCTGGTTCCTTTCCTTTGGAATGTCACACCGAAGGGGCTGTCCAGTCTTTGGTGTCCTAACCAGCTCTCTGTTGCTGTCTCCCAACCCAGCCTTCTCAACTGCTGGACAGGCTGGGGTAAAATATTCTTATTCTGCTGCAAGTTCTTCTGTAGGCTTAAGTCAAACTGGTGTGAACCCAATCAACCGAAAATTTCTTCCTCCCATTCTCATAAATCTGACCATTTTCACCATACAAGAAAGTGATTCTTAAGTTTTAGGGAGCGTAAGAGGGTCTACTATGTCTTGATGGAGCCTAGGATTCTCCTTATTTAACAAGCGTCTCTCCAGGTAAGTTTGATAGAGATGGAATGTGGACCCCACGTTGAGAAACACTGCTATGAGAAAAGGTAGAGAAATGGAGGAGTGTGCTGTTTTCAATATGGCAAAACAAGTTTCAAGCCCTGGCATCTAGTCCCAGATCCATTCCATTAGCAGATGACCCATATTACTTAATCATGCCTCAGATCCTCATAGAAAATGGCATTAATAACATCTACCATATATTTCATAGAGCTGTAATGAGACTTCATTGAGTTAATTACTCTGAAAGATTTTTGAAAAATATAAACTGTTCAATATATGCAATAGTAATATAATAAATCTCAAACCACACAGCAACCTAAAAACTTCCCTTATTACTTGGAAAAAGCTTTTGAAGCTACTATAAGTTCTGAAGGAAGTAAGTCAAAATGGCATTGCATGCCTCTTAATATTGGGTATAGGCTACATTAATCCCTCTCAAACTAATTACATACAAATCACCAGGGGATCATATGAAAGGCAGATTCGACTCAGAGGTGTGGGCTGGGTCCTGAGGCTGCATTTCTAACAAGCTCCCAGGTGAGGTTGATGCTGTGGGTTAGTGAATCACGTTTTGAATAGTGGAGGGGTTTGTGCTCTAAGTAGAGAAGGATAGAATGGATTGCCAAGAAGATGGTGTGATTCAATTTGGCTCTTGAGAGATGGAGGAGGGGAAGAAAAGAACAGGGCTCAGATTCTCTCCAGAATCCCATTCTTGAGGAAGTCCTGGCTCTGGTGTCAGAGAAAGGAAGGCCTTTCCTTAGACCAGGGTTCCCAGGGAACATGGAGCAGGAGGAGAAGGCAAGGGGCTCTGCTTCCCTACCTTTCTGAGGAGGAGTGAATGTCAACAGACAGTGTACAGACATGACAGAGTTGTGAAGTACTCTTAGAACACAGCACTGAAAACCATGGGGTTTAGCTCTTAAAAGGGGAGACACTGGCAGTGGTTGGGCTGTGAGAAAACTCAAGTGTAGTAGATTTGTCCTGGTTGGCAGGAGAGCATCGTTTACTTGACCCACAGAAAGAGGCTATGGGCCTTTTGCACACTGAAGTGAGAGGCACATAAAACAAAGCATGAGGTCTTTAGATCAGGAAGAAACACAAACATCTCTGCTGGCTCTTTAAGTGCCCAGGTCTGCTGTCTACTCTTCCTTACCCTGCATACTCCCTGGGAGGGAGATTTATGGAACTGTCTCATTGGCCTCCCTTGCCTTCTGGCTTTGGTTGGGTTCTACCAATGGGAGGCACCAACAGGTGATCACAGGAAGGGAGGAGAGAGTTTGGGGTATCTTTTCTCTGAGTACCTCCCCACTGAGCCATGGGTTAGCAGTGACTGCCTTCTCTATGGAAGGCCACAGCTCCTGTCAGGCTCTTCGCTATTACAAACTGCTGCTATCATGTCTGGGTTCTGGAAATCACTGCTCTCCCTGAGCCCCTTCAGGCCTTGGTGTATTAAAAACACACCACTGTTGTTAGCTCTGGGTTGCTTCACCATCTCTTGTTGATTTCCCTTAAGTCTCCCACACCTTTGTAAACAGCTCCTTGATTTAAACTCTCACCTTATTCTGTTGGTGTGTTTCATTTCCAGACCTATTCTGATGCACTACCCATAATCAGAACAATCTCACAACATGGTCACTGGGAATTGTCCTGTACTTAAAAGGCTATCACGGGGGTGGGAATACCAGCCAGAGGGGAAATCAAGGCTATCAGCGTTAGTGTACAGAGAGTGAATTGGGGAGTAGAAGGTGAGGCTTGGGACAGCTTCAGGATTAATGAGGGGAAGCAAGACGGTGCAATGACCTATGCATGCAGCATTAGGAATTCAAGCCCTCCTTTCTCCTGCTATTTTCACATATGCTATTCTCCCATTTCCTCCACTGCTCATTCTTAGAGAATTGAGTGTGGGCTCTCTTGAAGGCTGAAGGAATCAGCCTCCTGCTTTCTTTGTCCTTCACATCAGAAGTCCAAGCTTTGGTCCAGAGCCGCCCAGGTTCAAGCCCACAGTCACACGCGTTAGAAGGAGGATCAGTGAATGGGATGCTCCCTGGAAGCAGTGGCTGCAAAAGATGCCTGGAGGGAATTGGTCACTCAGAGGGCACCAGATACAATAATTAGGATCTTGAACTTTGGTGTTTCACTGCCCGAGTTTTAATTCCAGTTCTGCTGCTTCTTGCTGTTTGACCTTCAGCTCCTACCTCACCTTTTTGGACATTGGCAGCCTCATTTGTGAAAAGCTGACAATTATTTAACTGAGCTCACACACTGTGAGAATCAATCGATATAATGCAGGGCCTGGCACCTGGGAAACACTCAACAGACTTCAGCTCGTACTCATAACATCACCATATGGTCATCGTCATTGTTAACATTATAATCATTGAAATGACATAGTTGATTACAAGGATGAAGATAGAAGAGCTCCCCATATACCCCACCTAAATTCCACAATCCCATTTACCCATTTTGTCAAAATTGGAAGTTTCTTTATTTTATTCAGTCCCAAGACAACATGGTCATGACATACTCTGTGCCTTGGTTTCCTCAAGTTTCTGAGGAAGTTTGGGACACGAGGGTGGAGAGGGGCAGACAGGGACCTTTGCGTTGTTTGAGAAGGGTTTCTCAAGGGCTCAACGAGAGCAGCAAAGGAGGAAGAAGCAAACAGGTATGAAAGGGAGGATATAGGAGGAAACACTTTAAGTGGATGAGCAAAAACATATCTTCTTTGTTAAGATCTTCCACATGCACCTGTAATAGCTCCCTTATTTTATGAGTTTTCACATCAAAGAAATTGAACCCAGGCCTTGGACTCTTCGAGTTACAGCCCTCATCCCAGTGTCAAGACACCAGGGTGAGTAAGTGAAAGGAAATTCCCGTCAGAGACCTTTTCTTTGGGGTGAGAATGCTTCCCATAGGCTGAGCCAGCTGACCTGCTTAGTTCTGAATTTATCTTGGCTCACTGCCCCCAAGTCTGCACATCTGTGTATCTATACATCTGAGGAGCTCAGAAAAGAACTAAAGTGGGACAAGAGGCCAGGAGACTCCAGAAGAATCTAGACCTCTGGGGACCTTTTCTTGCCTCACCCAGTCTGATAGAAATGCTCACCTCTGTCAGTATCCATAGCTTTTTCTGGATACAAAGCAAGAAAATACTGTCTCTTTGCAAATTCTCCTCTGAGAACGTTTTCCAACAAAGTTTCAATATAATAATAAGGAGATATAACTTTGTACAATGTTTCACACTTTAGAGACCTGCCATGAGGATTAACCAAGATAATATGCTTGAAAGGTGTTTTATAAAGAATGCATCACAGGTTTCCCCCACTATCCAAAAGTAAAGCATTACTCTGAAAATTTTCGTAAATCAAATGGTGGAAAGCAAAGAAGCAATTACCTTAGGATACATTTTGCTAGTGGATGCACAAAATAAATTAATATACAGCACAGATGCTTGCACAGTCGAAGCTCTGGAGGCTTAATGCTGCGATGCTGAGTGTAGTTCCGGTGGGAGGAGTGGTGCCTCTCTCCTGCTCTGGTGCACGCTGCCTCTGTAATGGCTCGCTGCAAAACAAGTGCTGAAGGCTATTTTCACTTTTTGTCTTTATTCGTGAAAGTGAATATTCTCTTTGAATTTCTTTGGCTTAACAAAAGTAGCTACTAATGTAGGTCTTTAGTAAAAGCGATGTGGTGTAAAGTGAACTTTGGAAAAGGAGGGAACCTGTATAGGTACCGTTTTGCACCTGAAAACCGAGCCTTCATAGGATGAAACAGTGAGGCTGAGGCCACATGATAGGCAAGTGGCAGGACCATGATTTGCACCAGTGTATTTCAACCCCAACCCCTATGCCCTTTCCTTTCCATCACCTGCATAAGGTCCCACCTGGCTCCTGCTGAACTTCTTGGCTAGGATCTTACTTTTACCACCACCTCTTGGGCACTCACTACCTACAATCTGAAAGTTTTATTTATCTTTTCCCAGGGGTTTTATCTCTGTCTGGATAAGAACCCCCAGGAGGAAAAAAGACTTAACTGGTATTCTTTTCTATCTCCAGTAGAGTCAAACACATATCTGTGGGTTGACGAATACTTTGACCCATTCAGCCAGGGATATAGGAGCCAAGACACTTCTTTCCATGACATCCAAGAATGACATATCAGCAGGTCAGGAAGGAACTTGACTGGTCTGGAAAACTTGCATTGGCCCACGAATACAATGAAAGCTAGAGGAAAATCAGGCCATGAGCCTAAACAAATGGAAAAACAAACAAACAAACAACAAAAAAGAAAACCTTCTGCCTCACTTAGATTCCTTTTCAGCATTGTGTTCCTTGGAAAGTGAAATTATAACCACTTCTCCCTTTTTCTTCTCTCCTTATTCATCTTGTTCTGGACATTTTCTTCCTCCTTGTTCTGTCTCTTTTTCCTCCTTTATTTCCCACATTCTTTCTCATGTTCCTTCTGTATCATTCCCTCCAACAAACCATCACCACCCCAAACTAGGTACTTAAGTTATATATACTGAAAGCAGTCAGCTACCCCTGAATCCACAATGATGAACACTTTACTGTGAACTCTGAGAATGACTGGTCCCTGCCATTTTAATTAATTTGTTTGAATGGATCCTGATTTTCGTTGTTCTTGCTTCTATTTTCCATTTATGGTTTCAATCAATTATATCATCTTAGGGCTGGAATTAACAAACTGTTTTTGAGAACATAGCTGGTTATTTTAAGAAAGATTTTAAAAAAAGAGAACTAAGGACCAAAGAACTTAGTTATCTGAATATTTCTAATTCCACATGTAAAAATAATTATCAGTGTAAGGTTTCATTGAATAAATGCCAGGTGACTAGAGAGAAACACATTTCTTTTCCAGGCCAGAGGGTAAGGATCTGCGCCTTGGCTATAGACGGTCGGCAGTTCCTGGTTCTTGGCCTGTGTGCACTCAGGTAGAGGTAGCAGCAGGGAGGGTGATGCTGGGCAGCGGCCCAAAGTGATTGAAGATATTTGCATGGTTGAGGTTCAAAAGAATAGGACCTACGATATTCTACAATATAACAGAGATGCTTTGCTATATATTCCTGTGCATGCATACACACTACAGACGTATAGATGCTTTGTCTATCTGTATGTGTGTGTGTGTATCTGCATATTTCATTACATTGTACTGGGTACAATGGTGAGAAATGGGCTAAATAATGAAATCCCTAGGGTGTATGTATATATAATAGAATACAGAGCAGTAGTATTTGACTCTATACCTCAGTCCCTTTAGGAATGGAGAAATATCTTCCTTCCTTTTGAACTACAGAAACTCAATTTTGATGATTAATATAATTGACCACAAGGACACAGTATTTGGTATGTTTCTACCCAACACCAATAATTATGTCTTAACTAATAAGTGAAGATTCATTTACGGGAAAGTGATATATCCAAGTGAAAACTCGTTGACCTAGTCCAGGCATATTTGAGGGGTTGGGAGGAGGTTACCAAGATTATTCAGTGGGAGCCTTCATTTCCCACAAGTACAACAAGTAATAATAAACAAACACCAGGAAATCCTGTGAACAGGCCTAAGCAAAGTTTTGAAAATTACTGAGTTGAAGTGATTGCCTCCCAGCCTCACAGACTGAAAAGCCTGGTTGACACTGGTTACTGATGCTCACAATCCTGTGGACCACGGCAGAATATCAGATCACAACATAACCAATCTGCTCCACACGATGCTCAGTGTCTCACTGCCCCTTCTCAGTTCCTTTTTAAAATATAAACAAACAAAATCTAGTATATTTAACTGACATCAAATGCCTAGAGTCAGAATTTCCTCATTCTAGGTTTGTAAGATTTTCAATATTTATTCCAAAAGGTAACATTGATTAGGTAAGACAGAGAGGATTTGAAATCTAAAAATAGTTTCCAACGGTTTGTATGAAAACAACTCAGGGCTTTCTTAGCTACAAGCTAAAAATGAGCCCAAAACTCGACTTGGCTGCTAGAAAGGAAATCCAGTCCCAGGCAGCACTAATAAAAGTGTAATTACAATTACATGTTGGAGAGAAGGGATAGGTTTAGCACTGTCTAGTTCCCATCTAGTGTTAAGTCAGAAGTCCCTAATTTGGGGAGGGAGGAGGCATTCAGAAACCTGAACATATCTGTAGAGGGTGGTCAGCTTGTAATGGCAGCCAAAGAAGGAAACTGAAGAACACAGGAATCTTTAAGAGAAGGCCTGGTGGTATCTTCAAATATTTCAAGGGCAATAATAATTAGAGAGTAATAATAATAACTACCTACTAAAAATAAGACCTGCTACCTCATGACACATGAGTTCCTGTCACTGGAAAGTACTTAGAAGATATGAGCTCCTAAAATATAACACATTTCCTTTATTTTATACATGAGTTTTATAACAGCAATAGCAATAGCAGATGCTACATCCCAGACACTCTTCGGGTATTAGCCATTTAATCCTCATGACATCCTGTAGTCGCCTTTTAAAGATGAGCCACAGAGAGGTTAATAACTTGTCCTAAGTCCCACACCAACTCAAGGGAGGATTTGAGTTTCAAATCTTTCTCCTGTCTTCTCACATCTATTCCTTTACATTAACTACTGGGAAATTATTTAAGGAGAGAAACTTTTTTCTCTCTAATTTTCAGAGGAAAACCTGGAAGCTAAGGTAGTGGATTATCAGACAAGATGAGCACTGGAGTGTGAATGGGCCCCATAGATTGGTTAGTGTGAAGAAGATATAATCAAACATAGAGAAAAAAATCAACCCAGAGACATTGCTAAAATCACCCAGCTGGTTCATTTTTGAGCCAGGACTAGAACCAAAACTTTTAAGTTCTTTCACTGCATCATGCTCAGTGTCATGGTGAAGAACCTGTGTTCTCCTATCAGGCAGAGGGGACCAACCAATGGGGCTGACCATGCCCCTCCTGCAAGCCAACATCTGGGCATCCAGAGGGAGGCACTGTATTAGAAAACATGGCAACCTTATGGAATATAACACATACTGCTGCCCAGCGGGGGAGATACAGGCCCAAAAGGCAGGAACCCCAAATGCTTCATTTGAACTCCACCGAGCTTGAGTGTATGCTACATGGGCTGCAAGGGGGTAGAGGTACAGTAGGGAGGGCTGATGTAACCTAGATATAGACAGAAGAAGGGCAGAGTCATGGAGAGAAAGAAGCGTGAATTCTGACCAAATTATGTCCCCATGTAACAATTTACTTGTAACGTCCAACAAATTACTGGCACCATCTTGACATCATTTGTATATTCCAGAGACTTAATTTGTTTGTCCAGGGTAAAGCATGATCCCAGATTTACCCAGAGCAGAGTGAAAATATTCCCACATCTCCCACCTACCATCAGTTGAAGTGGACATCTATTATTCCACCTGCCCAGCACCTCCTCCCCTGGGAACAGCAGCCTTTCTTTCCGCTAGATGAGCCATCAGGTGGTTTTGAAGAGGTTGCTCTTAACCCCTGGTTCTAGGGTTGGAAAACTTGATGAGACTGGGCTAATAAAAGACCCTATTCCCCTGCCACTGTGATTACCTCACAGGAAGCCCCATGAGCCAAGGTGTGCCTCTGAGAGCCCTCCCAAGGACTTTGGCTGGACCTCTTAGGAAAGAGGTACTCTCTGCTTGAAGGTTTTGAAGCTAGAGGGTGATGCTGTTGGAAGGCACCCTTGCCTTCCCTTGAATCAGTCTGCCTAAGAATGGAGCCAAAACATAGGAAAGCAAAAGAGAATGAATGTTGAAAACCTACAGTCATCTGTGCCCACAACCAGTTGGACTTCTGGACTTTCCAGTTTCAATGGCCTTTAGATACCCTATTTTGCTTAAACTAGTTTGAGCTGGGTATCTACCACTTGCAACCCAATGAATCCTGAACTTCTCAATTACCCACCATTAAGTCCTGAGGTGGGGGCTTGGGAGCTAGGGGTAAGGGATGGGTCAGAGCATGGCTGCCTCCCCAGAATAGCCTTAGCTTTCTGCAATCCTTCCTAATTCTCAGCATTTTCCCAATAATACCAGAGCTTGAGAAAGTCTTCTAAATCATCCTTCTGACTTGGTTGTGTTTGTAACCAAACTTAGTCAAACAGATGAGCCTCTTTGCCATTTTTTTTTTAAATTAAAGCACTTCCAGAAAGACTATTTCTAAGATCACCAGGGCTGGATGCTATGAAGTGTGTGAATGTGGTGATTATACATCAAACCTGTAGTCAAGGAGCTTATGCCGAGAAAAATAATAAAAGTTTAAGACGTTATACAAAATAGACTCAGTTCCTCTAGATTTTCACATACAATGTTGGGTCAGGCAGGGTGTGAGCATAAGAAACACAAATGGAACATTCTCTTGTCTGGTGCAGCTTGGGGAGGGTTTTGAACTATGTCTTAAGGGAAGGGAGGGACACTGTGACAAATGGGAGGGTGGAGGCACGTGGGGGATGTACAGAGACAACAGGCTAAGTCTTGTACGTTTTCTGAACTAGAAGCTCCATGATTTAGGGGTTTTCCACCACCTACCCCAACTCTTTCAATTCCAAGTTTCCTACTTCCCCCAGCAGGGAAGAGACAGATTGTAAACTAGACTCAAGACTGGTATCAATCCACTCAAGGATGTTAACTTAAAAATAAATAAATAAAATTATCAGCCTCTGAAAAGGAACAGACATTCTCAGGGAATGAACCAGCAGGGTGGCCAATTGACACTAACCAAGTCATCTGAGAAGTCTCTGCTGACTCTTTGTCTTAATAGCATTGGGGTTTCCTGGAGCCCCTCAGAACATGTGTGAGGAGAGAAGGGTGTGTAGATTTCATTTTACTTCCTTAATTAAAGCAAATTGTAACCTCAGAATAACACAGGATACACCCTCAGTGGCTCAGACATGATGACCTTGGATGGCTGAACATCTTTTTCCATGAGCAGATGTCATTCTGAGCCCTACCTTCTTGAGAAAGAGAAGTCCAGGAGGGTCTGTAGTGATCCACGGTTAATGAGTGACCCCTACAAAGGGATCTGACTTCAGGCAGAACAGCAGGTGACATCCTGCTTTGCAAAGAAGGTGGATGACCCAGTGAGCTAGTGGAATGACCTTCCTCTCCTTGCAGGATGCCCACTGAAACTACTTGGCCCCCACACTGCCCACCCAGAAGAAAAGCAACTGGATCTGCATCAGGGAGAAATAATCAACCCAAATCACAACCAGAATCCCTGGGCCATTTGCCCATGCAGTGATAAACATCTAGTCAACATGGAAAATTGCTCTAGATCTCAGAGAGCATGTCTTACTCAACTACTATGTGTGTGCTGCTCTAGACTCTAGAGATTTTAAGGTAAATATTTATAAATGAAGAACAGTTAACTGATCAGCTAATTTTAACCAAATTTCCAATTAAATATATTAAATATTCCATTATTTAACTAGATTCTTCAGTTTATACCCCAGTTTTTGGCATTAGATATATTTGTGATAATTCATTTTATTTCCATTCCATTTCATCATACTTTTCACCCATCCCAACAACCATACATAATTCAGGCTACACTGATATGGTATAGTTGTGTTTTTCAGACTTTCTGATGAAAAGTTTTCTTTGATGATGTCAACAATGGACTAGATTAAATGGGTGTAGAAACTGGAATGAAAAGTATATTTAATAAAGTGTGAGAGACGATGATACAGAGGGAAAAAATTTATCTTCTTACTTTATACCATATATCAAAATAAATTACTACAGATTAAAGAGAAAAATATGTAACTTGTATGTGAAATTACCTGATTGTGAGTGGAGAAGTTGCTTTAAAAGTATAAAAGTAAGGAGGTTTTTTTTTCACATAAGATTTATAAACATAACCATTTAAAATGTAAGTATCTTTAAGTTAAAAGTAACTTACGCCCGAAATTAAAAGGTAAGTCACAAACTGGAAAAAATACTTGCAAGAAAGTGTGGCAAACGTGTAACAAGAAAGGGTTAACATACTGAAATGTAAAGACCTCTCGTTAAGACGAAAAACACTCAAGAAAATAGGGCAAAATATGCAACCAGTCAGTTAATATGAGAAAATGAAAGTTGCCAATTAACGTATGGAGGGAAAGTTTAACGTCATTTAGAATCACAAAGCAGCAAACTGAAATAACAATGAGATGCCTTTTATGCCCCAGAATAATAGGCCCTCTCATACAGGGAGGTGAGAGTGAAAATTAGTACAGTTGGCCCTACATGTTTGGGGGTTCCACATCTGCCATCCAGCTAACCTGCCAACAGTCAACTGTACTGCATCATTTTGTATAAGGGACTTGAGCATGCGTGGAGTTTGGTGTCATGGTATGAGTTGGCGGGTGGCTGTGAGGAATGATTCACCCAAAGATTTGGAGCGGATTCATAACAGAGTTTTGATAAGTGCCCCAGCCTCCTCACTCCTAATCCAGGCTCCTGCAATTCTTCAGTCCCAAATGCTCCATACCAGCTTGTCAACATTCTCATTGATGTGGTTTGCGCTCCATCACGTAGTTTTCATTAATAACCAGCTAGTTCGGTACTTGGTAATCATTTGTCATAGTGTCCATGTCTGTATTCTTTGATCCCTGGTCACTTCTGGTGCAAAATAACAGGGAGAGTCCTGACCAGCACAGGTCTGGAGGTGCCACTCAGAGCAGAATGTACTTGGACAAGTTGCCCCATACAAAATAAGACATTCAAACTAAAAATTTCCAATATTCTTTTCAAAACTGTCTTTCTAATTTAAGTATTTTCCGAAAGTCTCGCCATTTAAAAAAAAAAAAAAGCATGTGGGCTGCAAAGAACAAAAAGACATGCAAGAAAATTAAAAGATCCCATAGTAATTGTCCTCCAAGTGTAATTCAGAAGCTAACACAATGAGGAGAACTGAAGATTATTGGATTTTCTTCAGCTGAAGAGGTTTGATTTAAAGTCCTTAAACCCTGTTGTAGGGCTAGTTGAAACATAGTATGAGCCTCACTTAAAATTTTCAGTGTTCTAGCAGCTACATTAAATAACTTTAAAAAGGGGGGGATTAATTTTAGTAATATATTTTATTTCACTCAATATTTCCCAAATATTTTTATTTCAGCATGTAACCAATATAAAAAATTATTAATGAAATATTTCACATTCCTTTCTTCTTCATAATCTTCAAAATCTGGTGTGTATATTATGTTTAAAGCACATCTCCATTCAAATGCTAAAATATTTTTTAGAAATACTTGATTTATATTCAGCTCTCATAAAACTTGCTGTTGACACATGATTAAGTGATTTCGAACATACTTAAAAATTCTTCAGTAACTGAAATGCATGTCCATTTTTAAAACTCAAATTTAAATTTGATTAAAAATTCAGTTCTCAGTTTCATTCACCACATTTCATGTGCTAAACAACCACATCTGGCTAGTGCTAACATATTGGACAGCCTTAGACACAGTCCTAAGATGATCTCTGAATCATGTGACTACTCACATCCTTCCTTAGGAGAATATTTAGTTTTTCAGCCCAAAGCACCAGATTATTCTAGCATAGAGACACTAGTGCTTAGAGAAAGGACATAAGAATAAGAATGATCAGTTTCATTTTGGTAGAGTGGGGAGCTACGTAAAAGAAAGGGCGAGGGTGGCATGACCTGGGAATGATCAGGAAGAAGGTCAGCTGTCCCTCTACCCATAGGAAAGTTAGCGCCCCATCTTAAGAATAAAAAAAGTTATAAAATATTTGTTAAATATAAAATTCCTACAGCTACAGCCACAGCCCCAGCCCCCACAACTAACTCAAATGCTATATCCTTTATCTGTAGCCAACATGTATCAACATGGTATGTTTCTACTTCCAAGAAATTACATCTAAGAAGACCTATCCTCAAAAAGAAAAATGACTTTTTAAAACTCTAAGAAGACTTTGCCAAGGGAAGGTATAGCTCAGTGGTAGATGCAGTGCTTAGCATGCATGAGGTCCTGGGTTCAATCCGTAGTACCTCCGTGAAAGAAAGGAAGGGAGGAAGGAAGGAAGGAAGGAAGGAAGGAAGGAAGGAAGGAAGGAAGGAAGGAAGGAAGGAAGGAAAGGGCTAGTTACCTACCCCACCACAAACCACCCGCAAAATAAAAGGACGTTGTAATGAGATCAATTGCATATTTTATTTTGTTTTTCCTCAATATCCAGCCTCCCTCTTATATTTAGACTGTGATATAGGGGAACAGTATTGATGCCCATCTTTTCAAGAACCCACTACAGAGAGCAAAGAACACCTGTTGTTGATCTTATCTTTTGAATCTTAATTTCAAAAGTTGTTTTCATAGTTAAGTCTTTGCTTATAGAATGGTCCCGCCCAATGCTCCTGGGTTTAAGACTTTGGAGATGTGAGTGATTGCTTAAAAGCATCCTGCTTTGAGCCTCAGTGACTGAACAATTACCCTGATTCTCTACTCACCAGGTCCCTTTCAATGTGAGTAAGTATCTCTTCTGCCAGATAAATAATTTCATTCACCAAATGTTGACATTGTGTCATTTTGACGTAAGTCTTCTAAGAATACTGAAAATTTCCAAAGTTGTAGAATTTTGTGTTCAAGTTTTAAAAATCTGTTATTTGCACATTTCCTTTATATCCATCCACATCTCTGGACTGTCTGTTGAGATGAGCCTCAGAAAGTCAAGGACCAGATTACTTTGGCTCATGGATTCCCTAACACTCTACTCTATGCCAGTGGTAATTTAAGAAAGGGTTCTTTATGGAATGGGAGAGTGTGAAGGAAAGTGCTAAAAAGAGGGCTTAGTCTAGCAGAGCCTCATTTGTTAAATAAAGGAAGTTGAAGAAGGAAACCAGAGGAAAGGTAGATGAATCCAGAGGACAATGTTTGGGAAAGCAAGATGACTAGAAGCTGCCTAATGACCTCAGTTGTCTTTGGGTTGATGCTTTCAGTCTCATATCACCCAAAGAGCAGCAGCAAAGCCAAGAGTGGTGGGCAAGGTCAAGGGAAAATTAATCCTCCCACCTCCATCCTTTAGGAGACTATTCAGTTCTCTAGCCCAAAGCTTCAGATCATTTTGACATGTTGCTTGAGGAAAGCAAGCAATTGAGAAAGTGAATTGTCAAGTGGCTTCCAGATATGAGCATTGTGTATTTTTCATGATCCCCATAACATAACCTGGAAAAGCCATACGTGCTTCTTATAGGGGGTTGGGGACTTTCTGCTAAACTCATTCAAGGTAGTAAGTGAATGGTGCAGCAGGTGGGGATAAAATGCAGCAGGTGCCAAAAGCAGAGGACCCCTAGCTCCAAGTCCTGCTGATGTACCACCTCACCCCAACCCATAAGCCTGTGCCAGGCCTCCCTGCATAGACACTGGAAGAAGAATCAAATGATCAGACCACGGCTGGCGTAGCAATAACTTGAGATGGTTGCTAACTGGAGTAGCGGTCAAGGAAGAATGAAAAATGTCTTAATAGTTATCCTCCAATCTAGGTAGGGTTTCCACAAGGAAAATGTCATTGCTGCCTATCAATGTAGGCAGCTCTGCCACAAGAAATGGTACTTACTCTCTGTGGCAAAAGGAAAGAAAAGTTAGAGAGGTAGTTTGGGGAAAAAGAAGACAATTTACCTGGGAGTGAAAAGAGTCATATTTAGTTCTGGCCATCCTACTGACCAACTCTGTGTTCTTCAGCAAGTCCTTCCCTCTCTTGACTTCAGTAGCTGATAATATAATAGTATAATCGCTAAACTACATATTTTTTACTTTTTAGAATCATGGGTTTTAGAAATACTTATTTTAATTACCAGACCCTAATAACACTTAAAATTGAAAAGCATCATCCTAAACACTGTACAAATATTCACTCAGTTAATCCTCATAATGAAAGTATGGGGTAGACAGTATTGTCCCCATTTCACATATGAAGAAGCTGAGGCACAGAGAGGTTTAAAACTTGCCCCAAGTCACTCAGTAAATGGCAGAACCAGAACTCAAACAGAATGTAGTTCTAGGACCCATGGTCTTGCCAATGCACCACTCAGCCTGCTTCTCAGATAAAAGAACAAGTTGCCCAGGGAACACCAGTGTGCTAAGGTTTTAATGAAGGCCCAGCTCAGGGACCACTGCTAAGTACCAAATGCTCAAAGCACAGAAGAACAGTCTTCAGACGTCCCTCTAGGCAGAGATTAAGGGACAGGATATGAAATTTCTTAAAGTGTCCTCCATAAGCCCCTTCCACCAGAATCATCTGTAGAATCTTAAACAAGCAGATTCCTGGGTGAGCCTAGATAAACTGAATTACACTGTCTGGGGTGGGGCTCAAGCATCCTTCATTTAGGTAGGTCTCCTGGGATCTTTGATATGTACTTGAGTGTGAGAACCACTGGTCTGGTGTCTGAGAAGAGAAAACAGACTTCACCTTAATCTTGCTTTTCTCAAAAAAGCACCTTGAGAAAACAGTTGAGCCATGAACTTGATCACAACAACTGGGTCAAGTGAACAGAAAGGACAGTGTCCTCTGGTCCAGATGGACACTGAAGCCTGTAGAAGACCATCAGGGAAGGCCCCCTAGCATGGATTAAACCACACGCTTCTGGGGAGTCCATGTGTAACTCACACCTGCTGTGGAGCGAAGGGAACTCTGGTGACAAAAGCATTGTGAACTTTACAGCAGCTGCCTGGGTCTGCTGGGTATGAAATTCCACCCAAGAAATGAAAGCTGGCAGATCCCAAATCAAAGGGGTCCCACCTCCAGGAGAGAATGTCTCTTCTTCCCCAGGTTATTTCACTCTTCCCAGGAGTTACTGGTTGACACTTACAAAAGCAGCAGCAGGAAGAGTCTAACTGAAGTCTGACCTGCTTGGGGTCATTTCTCAATAGCCTCATTTTCCACCTCATGCTGTAAGGACAAGGGGGCTCCATGCCACAGGGCAGTGAGTAGAGGCTTGGATTTTGACTCTAGAGGAGAGGCTTTAATGCTAATTTCAGTCTTGACAATGATGGTCAAATCCTAGCAAATCACTTCATCTTTCTAGGCATCTGGTTTACTATATGTAACGTGAAAGTGCTAGAGGTGGCTCTTGCTCAGTGTCTTTCTTCTCTAATACCATATGGCTATAAGTGGGGTGAGCCTCCAGCGGGAACAGAAAACTGTCTAACATAGGAGGAATTAATTCAACAGAGTTTGAATTCAACAGCTTGAATTCCTACCATGGCAAAATGGTACCTCCATGAAGCCTTGGGATCCACAGGGATGTAGGCTAGGAAAATAGCACAAGTCTTTCAGATGTCCCTCTTTCTTCCATGTTTCAGGGAGATTACCTTCAGGACTTTGGGAGGAGGGGGCAGTGCTAGTGGCAAAAACTTTCCTTCTCATTGGGGTAGAAGAGAAGTCAGGCACTGTCAAGTAAGGGCTGCTGTAACTCTAGAAGAGAAGTTCCCTAGGATTCTTACCTCCGTGTACGGCAGCTACCTGAAACAGGTCAAGGACCCCCATGAGTTTCCAAGGCACCTGGGACTAGCCTGGGAATCTGTGGAGTGTGGGGTCAGGGCTTGAGAAACAGAAAGCAAGTTTGGTGGAACCTCAAACTGTTTAGTCTATAGTGAGCTTGTCATCTACCCACAGCAAAGGTTAAGGATAAGTTGTACAAGCGAGAAAAAGCAAAACACGTTTCACATGGGAAAATGATAGCCCAAGAAAGAAATACCCCCTTTACCCCAGGCCACCATGTCTAAAATGTCAGGGTGAGGGAGCTAACATGAGCATCCCAACAGGGAAGGACTGTCCTCTTCCAGGTCTGCCCACCTGTCCACAGCCCTCACCTACCAGAGTATCATCTAATCCTTTCAGCCTTGGAGCTTAGGGAAAAGGGAAAGGGGACTTGCTTGGGATCATCATGCCATGGGATGCTATCTCTGTGTCATTACTTTAATTATCTTCAATTAATTCAATTCTCAACTTTTTGAGATACTTCTCCATGGCAGGTTGAGGTAGTACCAGAAAAACAATATTATTTGCCAAAATATTTATGTTGTCAAATTTTGATGGAGTCCTTTCTTTATGCATTAGACCTTCTTTTCTTGAAGGATAACATCTGAAATAAAAACATTGTGTAGAATCATGGAAGACTCTGAACTTCTCCCAGTGCCCCCTCCACCTCCTTAACAAATCTCTGGACACCAAATGTGCACCCTTCTTAAACTGGGACTAACTCCTGAAGCATCTGCAGTGTGATCTACTTTGCAGAAGGATCCCAATCTTCCAGCAGATGACAAAAAAGACAGTGCACAAGTTGGAAGCTGTGTTCTTACAGAACTCTGTTGGGGCCCTGAAGAGCCTCCCTGTCCCTTAGAGGGTCAAGACTGGGAAATCCTTCCTGGAAAATGGACTAAGAACAGTCAGGGGATAAGTCTAGGACTTTGAAGTGAGAGAAAAAGATACACAGACAGGGTGTAAAAGGCAAATGAAAGGAAAGAAGAGGTGTTTTCAAAACTATACCTAGGTCAGGGAAAACAGAGGAGTCGACTCTTCTGTTCACTTAAGTCCCTGGAAAAAGAAGTGTGTGTAATTGCACACGCCTGTGCTCTGGGAAATCTGTCCCTCAGCACAGCAGGAGTTATGCAACTGCCTAGTGCACAGAGCCAATCAGTACCCTTGAAGTCAAAAACAGCCAATCAGACAATCAATATAAATCATTCTGTTCCACAATAGCTGGATTTAGAACTGAACCACCAGGGTTTTGGTTGCAAGCCTCTAAATCTTTTTGCATCTAGGTTGACATCATCTTAGACTTGTACCACCTCTCATGTTACATCCATCCTTGGCATCTAATTGTAGCCAAAGATTCCTCCAGTTCAGGCAACTATACAGCTAGACCATTGCTGACAGCATCTAGTCTTCACCCATGTACACCCATGATCATATCTCATTCCCCACAAATCCTGGATGACTCAGGAGGAGAGTCTGTAGATATAAACCTGCTTGAAGAAAGCTCAACATTTTTGGCCAAGTCATGACATCATCTCTTGTGGATATACCTTATATGTATTATATACATTAAATATATGGTGTAGGTATCTATGAACTATGCTGAATGGAAGAAAGGAACCCTTTCAACAAATGAAATTAATAAATAAGACCCCAAGGAGCTACACCCAGAGATGCTTAAGTGAGAAGGTGTGGAAACCGATGACAGCCTAAAGACAGAAGAGAAAGTCCTTTACCCAGGCAAGTGTGGTTGCTGCCTGGAAGCCAACAGTCTGGATTAAATGTCCTCCCCAGGTCCCTTCCCATCCTGGTATTGTAGCTCTGATTAATTTTCCAGAAGAGAGGCAATGGGAAAAGATAACTGGGAAGTGTTCATGAGGAAGGGTGGTAGAGAAAGTGAAAAGGAAAAAAAAAACCAATAAAACACTTCCTGATCCGACAAGAAGCATGTGTGTTGGGGTGTGGTGGGCAAGGAGAGAACCTGTCATCGGAGTGTTGAGCAAAGGTTCAAGGTCATTTCTGAATTCATCCAAACAACCTCTCCCGGCACTTGTTGGCACAGGGCAGATCTGGGCTTTTGGGTTTTGGCAAGGACAAGAGCATCAAGAATTCAGCACAAAACCTTTCCAGTTTCTGAGAGAGAGATGAAGACGGCTGAGTTTCTTGGTGTGTCTGCCAAGGGTGAGGCTGATGAAGAGTAGAGAAAGGAGGGGACCTAGGAGAAGCAGCCTGTGAAGCAGGAAGGTCACCAAAGCTCTGGAGGCATGAGGGCTGGAGCAGTCCAGAGCCTCCATGAACACTGGGAAGAATAGCCTTACCCAAACACTGAGAGTCCACCTGGGCTGAGGTCCAGCAGTCAGAATAGACACTGGACTAGGGGCCAGCAACTTCCAGGCCAGACAATAAGCCCTGCAGGATGAAGGATCACAAATTGGAATCTTTATAGAAAAGCAGCCCAGTGTCTTTCACATGGTTCACCACTGCCCGAAACCTTTCAGGAACTCTGTCTATGAGAAAATGAGAGAAATCCTTGTTTTGAAAGGCAGCATGAAGTGATTTGTAAATTGACTTGAACAGCACAACTATTTTTAAAACACTTTTCCCATTTTTTATTGAAGTGTAATTGATTTACAATGTTGTATTAATTTCTGGTGAACAGCACAGTGATTCAGTTATACATACATATATATATTTTTATACGTTCTTTTTCATATTTTTTCATTACAGGTTACTATAAGCCATTGAATACAGCTCTCTGTGCTGTACAGAAGATCCTTGTTGTTTATCTATTCTGTGCATAGTAGTTTGTATCTGCCAATCCCAAACTCCCAGTTTATCCCTCCCACCTCCTTTCGCCGCTGGTAACCATAAGTTTGTTTTCTATGTCTGCGATTCTCTTTCTGTTTTGTAAATAAGTTCATTTGTCTCATTTTTTTAGATTCCACATATAAGTGATATCATTTGATATTTGTCTTTCTCTGACTATTTCACTTAGTATGATAATCTCTAGATCCATCCATGTTGCTGCAAGTGACATCATTTCATTCCTTTTTATGGCTGAGTAGTATTCCATTGTGTGTATGTGTGTATATACATATATACACACACACACACACACACACACACATATATACACATTGTGTATAGATATATATACACACATTGTCTATATATATATATATATATATATATATATATATACACACACACCACATTTTCTTTATTCATTCATATGTCGATGGACATTTAGGTTGCCTCCATGTCTTGACTATTGTAAAAAGTGCCACTGTGAACATTGGGAGCACAACTATTTTTTAAGCATAACTCCAACCTATAAAACAGGTAAAAGGAAAGCAGGGTCTGAAGTACCAAGAACCAGCCCGCCTCCCCCTACCCCCATTTATATACTCACATGGGTCTCAGAGGCACCAGCAGTCCATGAGGGTGTTCTGGGCATCATTTGAAGACCTGTGATGTAGAGGAAGTACACAGAGCAGAATTAGACAAGCCTGGGTTTAAATGTCAACTTTATCATTTAATTTCCTGTATGACTTCTGCTTAATTGCTTCACCTCTTTCTGCCTTAGTTTCCCCAGCTAAAAAGTACAGCAAGTTAACACCTACTCATGGGCTTTTGTGGGAGTTAAATATTTTACAAATATGGCTTATATTGTACAAACATAGTTCATAGGAGGTGCTCACAATCATCAAAGCTCCCCTTTATGTAAATAATCTTATTATCACTGAAGCCCCAATAACCCTGCCTCCAGGTGGCTTATGTTCAATGTAAGTATTTATGTTTCTTAGCTTTAAACCAGCATAAAACTGAATTGTCCTGAATAATCTCTGTGTCTGTGCTCTGGATTCTGAAAATCCATCCAAGATTACTAATCCATGGTATACAAACTAGGCAAAAACTCAGAGACGTTAAGTCAATCCCAAACTGAACTATAGATTCAATGTCATCCCAATCAAAACCTAGGCAGGCTTTTTCAGCAGAAATTGGCAAATTGATTCTAAATTTCATATGTAAACACGAGGGACCTAGGACAGCCAAAAACAACTTCACAAAAGAGAAATGAAGATGAATGACTTGTACTATCTGATTTCAAGGTTTATTATAAAGCTATGGCAATAAAGAGAGCCAAGTACTGATGCCAAGACAGACAAGCAGATCAATGGGACAGAATACTGAGTGCAGGCACAGACCACCCCCACGTACAATCAGTTGATTTCTTGACAAATGTTTAAAGATAACTTGGCGTAAGAAGATGTCATGAATATCTTGTGGAATAGATGGACTTCTGCCAAAATGCAAGAAACCCAGAGATCACATACTTAGTGCACCGATTAGTTATTTAATCTACACAGACCTCAACTTCACATTATTCATAAGGAAAACAGTCAACCATTTTTAGGATCTACTGAAGACTTTAAGAAAACTTGCCCTCAAATTGAAATACCCTACAGGACAATGAGGCTGCTATGTTTGATTCTACACACGATTCCATTGCCCTCAGGATGTATGTCCCAAGCGCTTTTCTGGTCAAGGACTTGGTACTGAACTTATTCATCCACACCTTATTCTCCCATCGGTACGGAGGCCCTATCAGCCTGCCATATGCCTTACAAGACATCTGGCAGGATTTAGAGCATGGGCTGTGGCCACAGAATAGAGCATAGCTAAATGACCACACACAGGGTCTGAGCCTCTGACCACGGCCCCTTAGCTCTGCCTGCAAACCAATCCAGCTAAATGAAAGCTTCCTTTCTGCCTTGTGCACGTCAAATGTGTTCCAAAGGAAGGTTCTCACCACTCACTTCCAAGCTGCTGCCGTGGAAAGAATTCTTCACTTCTTACACAAACACTTGCTTAAAGAGGGCAGCCAAATTAGCCACAGCCTGATGGACTGCTAATGGGAACTTTGTGCTTCAGAGCTGAAGACAAGCTGTGGTGGTGACAGAGACTTCATCAAGCACCAGGGTCAAGTAGAAGCCAATTGACCCAGAAGAGAAAACAATTCTAACTGTCCAGCTAAGCTGCTTGCTGGCTGGTGTTCTCTGCTACCTCGCTATCTGTATCCTGGGTCTTCTTAGCTTTCCTTTTAAGAAATGATGAACAATGTTTTCCAATATTAGTTACCCCTGGTTCTTCTCTGTGTCCCTTGCTGGCTGCCCTCTGTCCAGGTGTGAGAGGACTTTGCATTCTGAGAGTCCCCGCATTGTGATAAAGAATATGGGCTGAAACCAACTGCCCATGCAAATCCAGGCTCTCCCACTTGCTGGGCAGCCCTAAGAAGTTCATTTAATCTCTATTAGCCTCAGTTTCATCCTCCACAATAGAACCTCCCTCATACGGTTATTGTGAGGGATAAACGAGATAGTAAAAGAAAGCCTTTAGCACAGTGTTTGACACATAGCTGATATTCAGATATTAGCTAGTATCATTATTAATATCATTGTCACCATTGTTGTTGTTGTTGTGATGATGATGTGCTTTTATGGGGATAAAACAGCCCACTCTTCAAACTATAGTTGTCGGTGTAGGAGAGATACCAGGGAGAGGCTCCTGACGAGGGACCAGACTGGCTCACATCCAAAGCAAAATGTGAGCCACTAAAAACTGTTATATGTAATGAAGGTTAGTGGGGATTCGATCAGAAAAGGCAGGTATGCATTGCATGGCCACAGAGGAGCTTCAGTAAGGATATGTGACAATATTCAGGAGACTTGAATCCAGGAGATGAAAATTTACAGCTGGGCAGAGGTGTGAGAGGGTACAGAGATGTAGTGTCTAGGGGAACATGGGAGAGAAGGAAATAGTGGTTCCATCAGTGAGAAGCCCTTGAAATGGAAGCAGATGGGAAGTTCAGAGAGAGGAGAGCGTAGGCTCTGAGCTTCCAGAGTGGTCAGTCCAGAGTGGAAGGGCTGGGGAGAAACATGATGGGAGAGCCAAAGGCAGGCAAAAGGCAGAGGCTATAACTAGCTCAATGCCACCCTTTCTTAGCACATCTTTGCTGTCGAGCACAAGGAAAGAGTTAATAGAGCCAAGATTTCCTAGGACTAAATCCAGAAGTATACCGGGTGCATGATTGGCAACTTCCCAAAAGAGTACTAGCTCAATCAAAAGCAAAAAGTGTGGACTCTGAGACAAATTAGGACAATAAAACTTCATCAAAAACCCCAAACTGGTGAAGGTGGAAGACGTTAGAGAAGACAGATCAACCTAGGGCTGACAAAGGAAGACAGATTGATGAAACATAGGGAAGAGGGGCAGTCTGGGGAGTGTTTTGTACTTCTAAAGCTTAGCAGGATGCATGAGGGTTTCACTTTCACCAGAAGACTGATAAGAAAATAAGAACTTGGGCGTTATTTCACAACTACATATAAATATATTCTATCCCCTCCAAATTTCTCAGACCTCAATAACTGATGATCAGTTTTTGCTGTGCCGAAGTGTGTGTGTGTCTGTGTGTGTGTAGATAATTTCCCCTTGCTACTCCCATGGTTCTTCCTGAAAGATTCAGCCCTGAATGTAGTATAAAACAATGAACCACCTGCTGGGCTGAGTGACATAATACCTCTGTTTTGTTACAGATTATACAGTCTTTGCCTTAATAATTTTTCAGAGGAAACAGAACTTGGTTTGAAGACTAATCATTGTCTTCTGCAGAGATCATAGGGATGGGTGCTCCATCCTCACATTTGTATAATACTTCTTACAAATGGGAAAACAGGGAAATAACTTTGGTAGGACTCTCCCAGACCTGTATCACATGGCCATGAAGCAATCCATCTGCCTTGGAGATTCCTCAACCCTCAGGAAAGTAAATTTTTATTTGAGCTGCAATTAAATATGATAATGGATATTTGTAGACTGCACAAAAGAGAGATTTCATTGCAGACCAAAAGAAAAGGCTTTTTGAATGATCCATGCATCAAGTTCTACACTCCTTCCCAGTCCAAATTCATTAGCATTGATAGACAAAGATGGATGATAGCTTATGCTGCTAGTGAATGTGTCCAGGATGCATGGAGTCTTCCCCCTGCTGCATCTCTTGGCACAAAATCAACTCTCTCCTTCTCTCCCATGATCTCTCTGACATTGTACAATAAGACATCATGCCCTACTTCTCTCTCTTCCCCTCAGTTACCTCCTCTATTTTTAAGTTACCAAAGAAGTATGATTTGACAGATGGAGACTTGGCTACCAGCAAAAAAACACTGTGCGATGTTACTTTGGGGCCATGTCTGTTCCTTCTCAAAAGTGCCACATGGCCTCCAGCGAATAAGTCCACTTTTTATGGCTCTGTTTCTTCACCACATAAACTCTCCACCCTCTACCATATAAGCATCATACACAAGAATTAGCAAATAAGTCAGGGAATTGCACCAAGAGTCAGAGTTGTCCCTAGGAACCTGCCCAAGGAGGCATATGTGGAGCGGGGCAGTCTCTTCTTTACCTATTTATAGTGACATGTTTTCTATACAGATGAGCTAGATGTAAGCACCTCTTACGGTCCTTCATGGCTAATACTGAGCGATACTGACCAATGAATGAAGTAGTAAAAGACAGGCAAAGAGTATACATGATGCAGGGAAGACAATCCAGAAGATTAAGTGTAAGGAAGAGGAAAAGAAGGAAATGGGGGAAAAGGAATGAGGAAAGGAAAAGGAAAATAAATTCAGAACTGAAGAATGCGATTATTAATGGAAAGCTTGCTATCCATTCATTCTTTCCATCTTCATCTAACAAGCATGTTGAGTGCTGCTATGGGCAAGGTACTCTGGTAGAGACTTTGAGGCACCTTATCCCATTTAATTCTCATAACAATTTCATGGCCTCGACACAATACCCCTTTTATAAATGATTAAACTAAGATGCAGAGAGTTTAAGAAGTAAGCTGAGTTAATACAACTAAAGGCAATGGAGCAGGTATTGGGACCCAGATCTGCCCGGCTTCATGATCTTGGATTTTGTGTCACAGAACGTCTATGCCAGTCTTCTCAACCAAATATTTTGAGCTTCTTAGCATAATGGATAGTGACAAACCTGGATTTTGGAATCATTAGTTCTAGCTGACCAATCTTGTCTCTTCTTGATACAAGTAAGTAACTCTTGGTCCCCTCATGCCTAAGGCAGCTTTAGATTCTAATTAGTAAGATACTTATCCTCATGACCTGAACAATTGCACCTGAGACATTATGTGGGTAGAGCTGTCTCGCTCACGAATCCATCCCCAAGAGATATTCAGGAACAGGCATGTAGCCTGGCCCTCCAAGATCACATGGAATCTTTAACACACCTGCATTCTCTATCTTCTCTAAAAACACCCAGAACTGGAAGAACCCTTCAAGTCTTTCTTTCTTCTTCCCACTTTTCCATGCTCCTCAACCCAGAATGTACCCCTATTTTTCTCAACCTGCACTCCTGAGCCCAGCTTTGTTACCCTGAGCTTGTGGAAAAGAAAATTCTACCTCCTATGTTTTACATGTCACCTAAGAACTCAGATCATACCAAAATAAACAGGAGGGAACAACTGTCAAGGGCCTCCCACATGCCATGCCCTGCCTATAGCACTTGACATGGGTCACCTTCTTGGACCTAAATGGCAGGGTCATTAACAGTAAACCTGCTTTGCAGATGAGGAAATTGAGAGATTAAATGCATTTCTGAAGGTCCTGTAGAACTAGTGGAGATGGAACAGGAATCCAGGTGGTCTGGTTCTAGCTCACTTCCTTTACCACAAAGCCAGACAGTTACCCCAAAAGTCAGCGTGAAGATGACGGGTGGGTAGGGGGACAACCCTGGCCTCAGTAAGGGCTAGTTCTCATCACCAAGCAATTATCCAAGGATAAGAAGGCTTAGAGAAGCCTCATTCTAATACTGTAGTGACAACAGCATGCTGTGGTCTGTGCGTGCTCCTCTATGATTCAACAAGTCCTAAAGCAGATACCACTCACCTTTCTACCTATCTCAGACCAACTTCCATCAAAGGTGGGAGAAAAACCTATGTGAAAAGAACAACTGTGATGACCTTTTAGAGGGTAGAAATTAGGGAGGGAGTAAAAGAGAAAGAAAGAATGAGAAAGGGTGTGTGTGTTTTTCTTGAGACTGGGAAGGGACCCAAGGAGCCTGGAGATGTAACGGGATACAGTGCAGATTACAAAAGTTCTGTTATAGCTGTAATAGCCTTTCACAAAGGCATGGCCCTCCAGAGAGCCATATTTCATCTCAGCTTTCCCCACCGCATAAGACAGAGGGTGAGGAGCTGGAAGGCAGGATTGGAAACTCATGCCTGAGCTGAGCGAGCCCTGACATCCCCGTGACACTCCCATCAAACCAAAATGAACTGGACCCAAATGTTCTTGTTCTAACAGGCTTTGGATCTCATCCCCGTCATCTGTTTATTTATTATTTTTTTCTTCACACTCTCCTTTTTGGAAATGCATTGCTTAGCAACCTGCCGTCTTATTCTAAACAGCCATGCACACAATTGTAGGCACGCACTTGGAGACACTGGGATAGTAGTTGAGTGTCTCTGATGGCCTTACGCAGACCAACAGATCACTTACTTGGAAGAGTTAGTTTCCAGGATTTGTATTAGTCAGGATTGCATCTCAGGTCACATCCCTGTGACCATCTTAGCCCCCTCAAGAGACAGAGCGAGGGCACAACCTTGCCTAATGGTAGGTGGGGAGAGATGGCCCCAAAGAGATTCCTGAGAGGAATGCAGGCACCAGCGTTGATCTCCTTCATGCAGATAAGTCTTTTTGATCAATCGCCAGTCAGCTACCTCAGAGAGAACGTTATGAAGGCTTTTGATTCAGCCCCAGACAGGAAAAAAAAAAAAAAAAAAAACCACTGGTCACTTTCCAGTTCAAAGGGTTGGGGAGCAGAGCTGCCCCACTTCTGTTCTACCATGCCACTTGTGCCCTTCTTCAAAGGGTTACCCTCTGAATTTAGGATGGGAAACTGGAGCCCCCGTAAGAGCTGCTGCAGTGATATGGTTATGTCCGTGGAAAGAGGCACATAATATGGATCCAGAGCCCAAAGGATCCAGCTGTCCAGCCTCTGGGAAACTGACCAATTATTTTAACCCTTTTATTGTAAAAACAAACAAACAAAAAAACACAAGTACAGAAAACCACACAAAACAAATATACAGCTTAATGGGTTATTATAAGGCACACTGTACTGTAGTCAACACTGGGATAAAGAAATAGACCCCCTCCATGCGTCCATCTCCACCTCCTCCCACCCCGAAAATGATCGCTCTCCCGGCTTTTATAGTACTGCTTCCTTGTATCTTTTTATAGATTTAGCAGCAAGTGAGCATCTCCAAATACCACAATTTAGTCTTCGCCATTTTTTAAAAAATGTGATGTGTCTTTTTAATCTCTTTTCGTCTCTGGTTCTCTTTTATCTTCTGGTTCTCTTTTACCCGTTCCATTTTCTTACAGTGTATCTGTTAAAGAATCTGGGGCATTTGAGCTGAGGGTTTGAAATGGGGCAATTAAAAAAAAAATGGATGAAGAGGCTGAGTTTCTCCTCTGACTTCCCTCAGAGCTTGTTTTTCAGGAGATATTGGGGTGGGGGAGAGGAGAATTGTATGAATAGAGTGGAGGGGGTATTAGTAAGGCCAGGGGACATTTTTAAGCATGTGACAGTGTTTTCCAAGGTCTGGACCCACCCCCACTCCACCACTGCTGGCAGGGCTGCACTGACAGGTGTGACTGGGAGGAGGGGAGGGTCAGTGGCCCAACCCCCACCCCAGGCAGTCCCAGAGCTCCAGCCTCAACTTGGAGCAGTAGATGGGAAAGCTGTTGCAGCCTCTGGAAATGAAAAGCCTGAAGGCTTTATCCTTGTCAAGAGCAGGTCTGACAAGACAAAGGCAGCCTGGTAACCAGAGAGGCCAGTGGGGAGTCAGAACACCTGCCTGCCCTTCCGGCTCCCCTCATTGGTTTGCTCAGCCTGAAACCCTTCCTCCCCCGACTCTGGGCCTCAGTTTCTCCCCTTGGCAGCATGCAGATGTGAGCATCCATCTTATGGAAGCATGTGGTCACGCATGTTTGCAAAGCCCTGGCTTCCCTGGGGAGGGAAGGCACCTGTGTAAACAGAGCGTAGAGGCGCCATGTGCTCGTTGGCTAGGTTCTAAGGGAGGCACCAGTCCCAGGCTGCAGCCTTGATGCTGCAGGGGGAACAATGCAGGCTCTGTTTGCCCAGCTGCAGCTCTCACCTTCCCCTCTGCTGCACCATTATCGGCCCCCACCCATTTTCTCTGCCAGGAGGCAGGGGGCAGTGGGTAGAAAGCATTGACTCAGTTTAGAAGCTTCAGTTTGAGTAAAATTCAGTTTGCTGATAAAAAACTCAAAAATGCAAAGTGAGTTTTTTTAGGTTTTGTTTTTTTTTTTTTTTTTTTTTTTTTTAATATCCAGGACCACTGTCGCCAGCATGCATGCTTCTTTGGAGGAGGGGAGAGTTCAGGGAAGATGCTGATCTCCTAATCCAGCCCTGTCTTTCCCAGTGGTGCTTAGAAACAAGTCCTCACAACCCTTTCTCCCTCCTGCACACTTACTACAGAGCTCATGTTGATAGAGAGGAGGCCTTCAAGCTCACTTTTAACTTACATAAATTTTGGTGTGTGTCCTCAGCAAAGAGAAAAAGAGAAATAACTGTCCATCATTTGATTCAGTAAACTGCAGTTTGGAAAGCATGAAGTGGAAACTGGCGTTTCCTTCACTCTAGCTCAGAGCTGCCTGTCTTTCAAACTATATTTGGCCAAGACATATTTTTGCGCAGTGTGGTCTCTCAGAGACCAACATAACATATTCAACAACCTCAGAAGATTCACTTTTCTTTAACATTGGAGCAGACCACTGTTTCTTCAGTTGCAAGACTTGAAGTGTTGCAGAAAAACGTGTTACAGCTCAGTTGTGACAGCAACCTGAATCTGGGCGAGAGACCAAGTAGCACTAGGAGTGTTGGAGAACTCAGGTTTATTATGCCAGCGGACCCAGAGAAGTTAACACTCCAAGCTCTGGACCCTGTCTGTAGGTTTACACAGGCTTTTATAGGCTGCCGGTTTACACTTTGCAACATCATATGCAAATAAGGTATAACAAAAGTTGACTAATTAGGAACAAGCTTTGTATAAATGGACCAATCAGGAGGGAGAAAAACAACCACTCAGGAGCGAGCTCCATGCAAATGAAGTACTACAAATGGACCAATCAGGAGTGAAAGAAAGAATCAATCAGGAGTGAAGGAAATAACCAATCAGGAGTGAGCTTAGGGAACCAATAGAATTTTACGGGTAAGTTTCACTTTCCTAGAAGTAAGCTCTTTCAGAGACAAAAAGTGAGACAGAGCAGCTGGGCCAGGGAACTGGATGGTGCTGGCAGGAGAGTAGTGGCCCTGCCTGGGGGTCCTGATGGTCTTTTTTTATAGGGCTTCCAACCTCAGAAGTAACTGGACAGCAAAATTCTATCTTTCTAAGAGATTTTCAGGAATAATTTTGATGACATCCTGTCAAGCCTGTGTGTCTTGGCCTAAATACTTCTCCCTCACCAGCTGACCCTTGACTAGATTTGCTTGGATCTATTGACTTGGTTAAAGCTCAGAACATCCAGAAGTTCTTTGGTGAATTATCATTACCTATGGACCAAGTCGGGTGGAGACAACAGATAACAGGCCTTTTGAGAGTGAATAATAGCTAACAGATGGTTTCTGCTTGGTGTTAATGGAGATATATACTTGATTTGAATGAAGAGTGAGAAGGAGGTTCAGAGTGTTGGAATCATGAAGGTGGGTGGGTCTGTGGCTCCCTGGAAAGGAGGAGATGGGTGCTGAAAAAGAGAGAGTGTATTCCACCAGAAAAACATGGCTCCAAAGCTTTGCTCGTCTCATTGCTGATTCCAGATTAGCCGTGCCTCTGGGAGGACCTGGCCAGCTGTCGTCTAGACAGTGTGGGGAGGTCTACTGTTTTCTAGGGGAAGCCCATCAGTCTTAGTTTAGACGTATTGAGACATCTCCCATTTCCTGGGGGCCTAAGGGAGACAAGAGGACCCTTGGTCTGAGTGTTGTTCTTTGGAAAACCTAAAAGATGGGGTGAATTTAGTGTCTCCATCCCAGCAACAGGGAGCTGAAAGCCAAGGGCTTAATAGAGAATGAGAGGTTTTTAGGACTCGCACAGTAGGGCACTTTCAGGAACCCAACACTGTAAGCTTCAGACTTAACCAAGTGTCACGATTTCCAGCTAGCTGCCCGCTTCATTTCAGTCCTCTGCTCCTGACTGTCTGGCCTCTTTCTGTGCCCTGATTATCTTTCTTTCCAATTTCTTCCTACATTTTCTGGATTATCTCCTCTGCCCTTTTACTCCATGCAGCCCGAAACTGCCTGCTCGGGTTTTCATGGTTCTTTCCATTTTCACGCCCACTTTTTCTGCTGTTGGTCTTGGCTGGGCTCAGAGCTTAAGTTTCTGTAATTTCCTGGCATTTTCCACTGTTTCCTCTGAGGTGTCGTTTTTCCCTCCGTGCCCTCTACCCTTTTCAGATCTCCTCCTTCTCATCTCTAGCTCCCCCTGCACGAACCAAGTGAGCCATTCAGACTGCAAAGGAGCGAGCAGGGTGTGGGCACAAGTTAGTGCCCATGGGAGAAGCTGAGCTCCCCCCAGCTGGTGCTTCAGCACACTGGCCAGGAGAGGAATTAGGAAGGAACAGTTCATTTTTTTTTAATTTTTAGAAACCAAAAAATAAGGGGAAAACAACAGACAGAAGGGGTAACATTAAGAGGGGAAAGAGAAGATGAGAATGGGAAAAGGGGAAAATAAGAAAGAATGTAGGCCTAGCGAGTCAAAATTCTCTTAGAAAAGAAAAAAGGTGGGAAAAAAGAGTCATTGGTGTCAGCTTGAGAGTTTATTTTCAAAGCTAAAATTCAGAGTAGATGCCCCTGTATCCTACTAGGTTGACACAGCTCAGACAGGGTTTTTATTTAATTAATCATATTTGAAATTTGGATTTTCTCTTGTCTCCCAAGGATGTGAGGGGTATATGCTCCTTTCTGGAGACCTTTAAAAAGTGATGAGACCTCTCTTCGCCTGGGCTGTATTGCCAGGGGGCTTAAGCACTGGGCTTTCTGGGAGACCCGCCAATGTGCAGCGCCTAAGGGAAGGTGTCAAGACCAGCAGCCTCCCCACTTGCTTAAGAAATCCCCCAAACTGGAGAATGGGTGCAATATTCTGAGATCAGGAAGACAGAGCAAAGCAAACTCTCTCTGGCCCCCATTCGTCCCAATTCTTCCCCAGACAAAAGGTGCATTTCGGGTCTATACTGGACTAAATAATGCCCCCCCCCACAATTTATGTCCACCCAGACCTATGAATGTGGCCTTATGTGGAAATAGGATCTTGGTAGATGTCGATGTTAAGATGAGTTCACAGTGGATTTGGGTGGGCCCTAAATCCAGTAGGACTGGTGTCCTTATAAGAGGAGGGAAAATTGGACAAGAAGACAAAGACACATAAGGAAAAGGCCGCGTGAAGACAGAGGCAGAGACTGAAGGGGTCCATGAGCATTCAAGACACTGAAGATGCCAGCAACCACCAGAAGCTAAATGAGACGAGGAAGCATCCTCCATCAACTCCTTGAGGGAGAACACGGCCCCATCAACACCTTGATTTCAGGCTTCTAGCTTCCAGAACTGGGAGAGAACAAGGATCTGTTGTTTTAGGCAACGTAGTTTGTGGCACTTTGTTATGGCAGCCCTAAGAAAGAAATACGTGGTCCAGTGTCTCAGGAGTGGCCATACTAAGGCCCACAGAGGGGCATTAGACTTGCCTGGCCTTCACCTGTGGGCAACTTTCTGGCTGCCCCTAGGTCAAAGCCCCTGGAGCCCACCAAGTCATCATTCTTCTCTGGGTCACCCCCTCCACCAACTGCCTCTTCCCACTGTCTTGCCTTTTTTTAAACATGCGTTTGTGGGGGTTGCCTGCTTGCTGCCTTTTAGTGCTGTGTTTTATTTCTGTTTCACATAAATATAGAAGCCCACTTGGAGAAGAGCCTGCCTTGGCAAGGAGGCCTTTGGTGGATCTGCCAGTTTTGCGTATCTTTCAAATGAGTTATGAGTGGATGGGGACTGGGGACTGGACCTCAGCCTCTGCTCCCCTGAGCCTTGTGGTCCTCCCAAGACAATGACCCAGCAATTCTTCTGAAGTCCCTTTCTTTTCCAGGAACAGAGCAGTCACTCAGCAGAGCGTGGGGAGAAAGGAGAGTATCACACACATCCCTCTAAGCTCTCTACTCCTCACAAAACACTTCACAAACAGCAATGGGACATTTTAAGTTGCTGCTCTTTGTTCATAAGCAGATTGTTGGGAAAAATCTCCTGGCACAGCCTTGTTTAGGGCTAGTGGTTCATGACTTGAGAAGAGGCACGTGCCAGACATGTGCTGGGATGTTTTACCAGCAGGTTGTAGAGGATCTACAGGTGAGAGCAGGGGAGAGTCCCAGACACACGTGGGTCTGACCAACTGAGATAACAGGACACTGCCTTGAGAGTATAATGAAACAGATTTCCTCCCCCGACAACGGCCACTATGCTTTCAGTCTCCCAAGCAATCAGAAAACTCTTTCTTCTATGAGTAATAGTAGAGCTGGAAATTACTAGTAATCTTTCTGTGCTCCAGGCCCAGACTTCTAGAACAGCAGGGCTAGGAAACACCTGTGGATCCCCGAGGGGCAGGCAGCTCCAAACTAGGGTGCGTGCACTTCAGGGCTTGAACAAGACTACCCACTGGTTTGGGGAAGAAAATATTGAAACTTCCAGCTATATTCATTTTGTCCTTAGAAGTCTTTTTTAGACTTTATTAATAGTTAACACAAGGATTGACAATGGTGAAGGCACACAATTTACCAATATGCATATATGACAGCAGTAAAGGTATACATTTATCAATATGCATATATGCATTCACTAAAATTAAATTGGGAGTTCGGGATTTTCAGATACTAACTATATATAAAATAGATAAACAGCAAGGTCCTACTGTTATAGCACAGGGAACTATATTCAATACCTTATAATAGTCTATAGGAAAAAGAATAGGAAAAGGGGTGTGTGTGTGTGTGTGTATATATATATATATATATATATATATATATATCTGAATCACTGTGCTGTACACCAGAAATTACTGTAAACTGACTATACTTCAATTTTTAAAAATTTTTTAAATAAAAAAGGTATGCTTTTCCAGGTAGAGCTGGTATTTAAAACAAAAAAATAAATAAAATTAAATTAAATTTGATTATGCCCCCTGATCAGTAAAAGCTTGAGAGTCCGCTGTTCTAGTCCAGAGATTTTTCAAAGTCTGTGCTGGGCTTGGGAGCAGGGGGTGGGTGCATATAAGAAGGGAGAGAATGTCTTGGGTAAGTGAGCTGTCTACTTAATCCCCTCTGGGCCTCATCAGGTTATTCAGCTCTGCTTTTATATGCTCTGCACTCTGAACTTCTGCATTATGATTTGTTTGATGAAAGAGTATCACTAAAAAAAAAAGTGTACAAGAGGACTGACCTATTTCAACTCCCTTATTTTTCAGATGGGAAAACTAAGGCCTAGAGGAAAAGCGATTGCCCCAAGAAACACAAGTTATTAGGACCAACACCAAAGCTACAATTCCCTTTCTTGACTCTTAGTTCATTGTGTTCTCTGACTGAGCCATGCATTCTCCAGAACATGCACTCTGGATGATCCTACATAAAGAAGCCAAGCCAGAAGGAAAGGCAGCAGGGAAGGTGGGGTTGCTCCACCAGCAATGATCTGGACTCCCAGAAAGAAGCCTTGGCCACTAGGGATCTTCAAACTTAACTTCATTGCCTGCCCAGAACACTTCCTGAGAGGTAAGGGTGCCTGGACGCCCTCTCAACTAACAAGCTGTCTCGCTCGACCACTGGGTCCTAATAACTTTCTCTGTGGCTTCTCAGAAGAAGCTCCTCATGTTCCTGAAGTTCTGGAATGTGTTGTGAACACGTAAATTAGGAGATCCTCAGAGGACTTCATTGATGTGCCAATCATAAACAGGGAAAGCATTCAGTCTGTCTCTGATTTTGGGCTACAGTAATCACATAAAGTAATTTGTTTCCCTTTAAAATCATTAAATCTCATCTATGCTGATCTTTCCTCTCATTTTCTAGACTCTCACACACCTGTTGCTACCAGTCCACTGCTTTCAAGTATTCCCAAATCCTTTATGTTTTTAAGGAGTTTAATATGGACAAGACTTTTGGGTAATAAAAAAAAAAGGCAACAAGTGGTATGCCTTTAAGGAAGATATTTTACAGATTAAAAGAAAAACACACAAAGACACAAAGAATAAAACTAGCAATTTAGACCAATATACTACTGCTACTGAGTGGGTACTATAAAACTGGAGAATTCTTCCTTTCACATAAGGACTCCCAGAGGGTAGGGATTATGTCTTAAAGTTAATGCCAAGAGCTTGGCAAATAGTAAATGCTTAATGAATGTGTGCAGCAAGTGAATATTAATTCAGCAAAAACTGAACAAATGAATAAATGAATTCTTAAACAAATGGACACATAAATGAGAAGAAAGGAGAGTTACGTTGAAGGATCCAGGATGCCTCATTGTGCAGGAAGGCTTGAGGTGTCTAGAATCGAAGGGGAAGGAGAGAGCACGTTTCGGGTGGTGGAAAGACTGGTACGGAACTAGAGAACCACTCTGCTGGTGTTGGATGCTAGCAGACTTGTAAGTTAGCAAGTTGGGCCAGATTGATAGGCTGAAATGCAAAACTAAGAAGCATGTTTGCGCCTACAAAGATGAATTACTAGAGGTCATTAAGCAAGAGAAAGATGGTAACAAAAGCCATGTCTTAGGAAGGTGAGTTGGAGGTGATGTGGATGGTGGATTAAAGAAGGGAGAAAGGAATAATGCATCCCCTTCCTTTTAAATCCTCTCCCTCCATTAGAACATAGCTCCCTGCTCTTCAGCGTGACTCAGGCCTAAGACCCAAGGCACACTGAGAACAGTGCCTAAAATGCTGCCCTCATTTCTCTGCCACCTATCCAAGGGCGATCTTCCCTTTCTCTATAGGTTTTCTGTGTGGCTCTGTATGACATACTAGCTAGATCTTCCTACTAAAACCAATCAATTCAATTTTCAGAATAGTGATATTAGCTCAAGATTCTACTTTGTCTTTTTGGGGGAAGGTAATTAGGTTTATTTATTTATTTATTTATTTATTTATTTATTTATTTGTATTTTTAATAGAAGTACTGGGGATTGAACCCAGGACCTCGTGTATGCTAAGCATGCACTCTACCACTGAGCTATACTTTCCCCCCAACAAAATTCTACTTTTTCAACCAACTTGCCTTCAAATCAAATCATCTCTAACAATTGACTTTTGCTAATACAATCTTGGAAAAACAACCTGGACCCTTCCTCTTCATTTGCTCTGCCTTCGGTGTCATTGTCCAGCTCTGTTTCCATTTTGGTTGCTCCTTCCTATCACTACTTTCTACCTTCTCGTTTCTTCTACTTTGCTCAGAAATGTGCCTTCTCTTTAGACTCGAGCAATAATATGCACATTGAGCAATAGCAAAGCAATGTTCCTTAAACCAACAGTCTCAAATCCCACTGGGAGTCCTTTTGGATCTGTCAGAAAATCCTGGTCCAGAAACATGAATTATTGCTACTATTTTCTCAAGGTCTCTGAGCAACTTGAACTGAATCTAAGGCTTCTGAACATACCCCTTTTCTCCAAAATAATGTTCTATGAGGGCACATATACACACCAGAAGGAACCTGTCCAAAAATATCTATTTAACTTGGCCACTCTGCCCATATCTTTCATCTATTTTTATTAATAGAGACAAATATTTCTCTCTTTTTTTTTTGCCTGATACCATGCTAAATCAGGAGACCTGTGCCAACAGTATCATTGTCCTTGCAGCACTAATTATTTCTGTGTAGTCTTTGGATATCAGCTATAGTATTTTGTGCTGAGAGTGATGTATATATAAGAAGCTACTTTTTGGATTTAGGAGGTCATCTAACTCAAGGACAATCAGACTTTGAGTATCTGGAAGGCAGGAGCCATGTCATATTTCATTTTTGTAGTATGAGGGCTTAACATAAGCTATGGGCTCAATAAATGTCTATTAAATAAATGTATTAACTGACGAATTATTCCAAAATATAGCTCATTTAACTCCAGTTGTTTTAACTATTCCAGGTCTTTCCAAGTTTAATCCATGCCACTCAAAGTCAATTCTTATGGCTATAGCCTTATTCAAAAATACACTCTTTTCTGTATTTTTGTTTTGAAATTCTATTATTCTTCTCATAGTATATCACTAACTCTCCCTCCACTGCATGGCAGGATAATCACTAATTCTTGGTCACTCTTTCCATTAAAAGGTGGGATGTATTTTCTGTCCCCTTAAATCCAGGATAGTCAGTGGCTGATGCACAGAGTAAAGCTGAAGTGACACTATAGCAGTTCAGGCATCATCTTTAAAAGGACTGGTAGCTTCTGCCTTGTCCTCTTGGGGCCCTAAACTGATATCTAACAGCCACACTGGAGATACCTGGAGCCCAGAGGAGCCCAGCCTTCTAACTGCCCCCATCAAGGTGCTGGGCATGTAAGGGAAGCCAACCTGGACCCTTCAAACAACAGAGCCACTATTCTGTGAAAAGCTCATGCAACACGAGCCAGCTGTTCAGGGACAGTCCCTTTGACAGCCCCATCTCAGCTCCGAGCCAATAATCAGCATCAATTGGCAGCCAAATGAGTGCACCATTTTGGATGATCAGCTCACTCCAACCTTCAGATACTTGTACCCCAGACAATATCTGAGAGAGCCCAAACAAGAAGTACCTAGCTGAGCCCAGTTCATCTGCAGAACTGTGAACTGTAATGATAAATTATTGTTTTAAGCCATAAAGTTTTGAGGTAGTTTGTTAAACAGGAGTAGATAACTAGAATACACTGCTATGCAAATGGGGGGGGATGGTGTGTTGGCCTTTTCCACAATACCTCACAGAAGGCTTTGCCCTCAGCTGAGGGAGTATAGAGCATCTCACTTTACAAACAGGAGGGCCAAAAATAAATAGGACCTCCGCTTTATAAGGGCTGTGAATAACTTCAGGTCAGCATGGATGCCATGTGTCTGCCACCTGCCTTCGTGGTATCCTAGCACTGGGAGAGACCGTGAACAGCCACCTAATCCATCCCCCTGCCTCCTAATACAACGACTCCTTAAAATAAATCCTGCCAGAGAACTCTGCTGGGTTTTTTTTTCTTCTTCTTCTTCTTTTTTAATCCCAAGGAAAGGAGATCTCGCAGCTACCTTTGGCAATGCACTCCAGCAGCTCGTAAATCTTAATTAGAGCATTCTAACAGATGTTTCACCTCATTTCCTCCAAATGCAGCTTCAACCCTTTCTTCTTGCTTTTTCATCTTGTCCTTTGCCTTTCTTTTCCTAAATTTTGAGGAGCTGTGAGGAAAGTATTGCTCACAAACTCCTCTTTATTTTTCTTTCATAGATGTTACGGGATTCATCACTTCTTTCCTCTTTGGAAGCTGGAATGTTGTCACTCAGAGACACCTCAGTTCTCCGATCAGAAAAACGCAAAATAAAACCACCTGCCCTGCTTACTTGAATGAGTTGATGAAAAGATCAAAATTGGAGTGACTATAGGAAAGTATTTCATAGGCTTTAAGGCATACTATAAATTCATGGCATCCTGAGTTGAATTGGCTACTTGTTGAAGAAATCTCACAGAGAAAGTAAATTAGTTGTTGCATAGGGCTAGGGGGATGGGAGGACTGAGGACTGCTGGCTAAAGGGAACTACATTTTGGGGGGATAATGAAATGTCCTAAAATTGTTATGATACAAAACTCTGTGGATATATGAAAAGCCACCAAATTGTACACTTGAAATGGGACAATGATATGCTATATGAATTATATCTTAATAAAGCTCTTTAAAAAAAATCTCATATAACTCCATATCTTTCATGGATTCACATTAGTCTTTCTTCCTGGGGCCTTCTGTCATTTGTCATTCACTGAACCCCATTAGTCATGTCCCTGGTCTTCCATCTCCAACACTTGGACCATTTTAGTGCTGGGGTCTCTCCATGAAGACTTGTTCTCTCCCAAGAGCAGAAAACAAGAGAAGAAATGGACCTATGTCAAGTGAACAACAAACATAGACAAGACAAAATAAGGTGAGTAGAGTCTGAGATATAGCATGATGAAGTGGATTGTAGTCTCTAGAAAAGGCTGCTGAAATAGGAACTAGAAAGATACTTAGTTGATGAAGGCTTGCAGATCTTACAACTGGGTCACAGAGCTTGGAAATGAGAGACAATGAGCCCATCTTTGTCTCAACTTTAAAGACATCTTCCCTCCCCCCTCCTCCCCTTGCCTCTTTTCATCTCCTGGCATGCTGGGGAGCAAGGAGAAAGCGATTTGAGGATACAGCTCACAGCTTGCCTCAATTTTCTCCCCCAGCGTCCCAGGTCTGTCTTGTTCTATAGAGAACCTTCTCTGAGGCAGCCATGAGAAATGGGTGAGAGAGAGGAAGGCCAGGAGGGCAGTAAGGCCTCTGAGAATCAAGAGAACCCTTAGGTCACCGATAGACTCCAGCCAAAGAGCTGCCCCTCCCCAGTCCCCAGCCTGGTGCTTCCAAGTCCCTGAAAAAGATGGAGTCCTCCTTAGGGATGCCCTTCAGATGGACCCCAAGTCCATGGGACCCAAGCTGACATGCCCTTTTAGGGAGTCTCAGCCTTTCTTAGAACACAATCTGGGCTAGGATCAGCACTTCACAAACTACATAAAAGAAAAATAAATCTCACTCGTGGGGCACACATAGGGCAGTGGTATCACTCATGCTAGCTCATGACAGCCAATACCCTGACCATCAGCCCCTCCCCAGCATCCCCTTCCTCCCCCGCCTGCCACTCTCAGCTCCCATCCAGATTCTCATCCTGCCAGCACAAAATCAACAGAACGGGTTTTGGACAGCTGGAATAATCATCATCCCTCACTTGATGTCTCTGATTCCTGCAGAGCCTGCCCTGTGCCCTCTCCCTCCCACCCTCCAGTGGCCTCGCACTCAATTCGTCCTTCTCTTGGCACCAACAGCTATTTTCCACCACCCTGCCTGGCTTACATCCAACCCACCTCCCCAAGGGGGTTTCACTCCCCACTTCATCTGTCTCCTTCGTGCTTCTCCTGCTGGAACTGGATCATCCAGCTCTATTTCTGGATTCTTTCCACTGCTCTTTCTTGGACTAGACAGATTGCTTCTTCTACCTGCATTGCATCTTCCTGGCCTCTAATAAGCATCTCTAAAATTCTCCAATGGCAGGTATAGAACTGCAGTCAGTAGCTATGTTCTTTTTTCTCCAGTGGATTCTTCCTTCTCTTTCTTCTCTTCCCTGCCACAGAAGCATAGAGTTTTGGTGAAACAATGGCTTTGTTACCACTTCCCATGCCTAAAAAAGGTCCTTGGGCCCTCTCTGTAATGCCACTGTCATTAGGAAGAAAGGGGGATTAATTCTTCTCTTCACTGGACAGAACCCTGTTTCCACAGCCTTCTAATTCACCCTTTCATGGATTTTCCATTCCCATCCTCTCCCTTGATTCATACACAGATAGGACAAGCATACTGCTAACTTCTACTACTGTAGTTAATGTTCATTCATATTATTTGGCACTAAAACTTCTCATAATGCTAGCCATTGTGGGCTACTGGCCCATTTCTATCTTTGAGTGCCTCTGTAGCATAGGGCAGAGTCCTCTTTTTCCAAACCTGGGAATGCCAGTTCTTCTGTCTTGGGACTTCTGTTCTCCATTGGTCTTGTGTACTCTTCTCTTGCTATATTCTGTTTTTGAGAAGGCTGTGCTCCATTCTGCCTATGCTGGGCCTTCAATCACTCAAATTCCCACTTCTAAGAGCCATGGGAATCACCTTTCCTCAACATTCCCTTATGGAAACTCAAAATTGTTTTGCCTTCCCAAAATGACATCTTTGGCTCTCCTTTCACTTTTGAAAATAGTTATCCCACATTTACAACTGCAGATGTATATATTTGACCGAGAAACAGAAGGTACAGGTTCTACTACTAGCCCCACTACAAACCAGGTGCGTAATATTGAGCAAACGGAATCACTTCACTGAGATATATTTCCTGCAATCATAAATTTAGTAGGCTGAATTAGATTATCAAAGGGTCTTATAAACTCTAATTTTCTGTTATCCTTATATGACTTCTTCAAGAGTATTTAATATATTCTTAGAAATTATTTTTGAAAATAACCTTGAAAAGAAGAATTATGATAGACCTTGCTTTTTCTTTCAACATAGAAATTCTTTTAGCCTGAATGGGGTTCAATTCCTGGATCTTACAGCCCCTGCCTGTGTGGACTTGGGCAAGTACTTAACACTCTTCAAATCTAAGGTGTCACACCTGTAAAATGAGTATAGTATTAGCACTTCTGTAATCAGGTTATAATGTATGTAAAGCACCTAGCATGATGACTGGCACATAGTGAGTGCTCAATAAATGTTAATTATCATTAGTGCATTTACCATTCATTTTAATTTCTTGAATGAGTCCTATTAAACTAAACTAAAAACATTTCTGTAATAACCAATTTGGTCATGATTGTAAGAGCTAGTATGTTGAGCAACAGAAGTCTAATTCTATTGTCTGAGTCTACTTGGATAGTTCCCATCCCCAAACTAGGGTTGCAAATGACACCATCAAGGTTGGATACATTCACAGATGGATATGTGCCTTTGCCACATTCTCAAACTAAATATTAATGAGTTTGAGATTACCTGTCAAACCTATATTTCCTACACTTACTGTGGACAACCAAGAACTCACCATCTGTACGTAATTAAAATTTTTCTTGTATTTATAGTTTACTTTGAATTCTTTGTGTATATAAAAGGAACTCCTGGAAATCAACACAAAGAGAAAGACAGAATGTCCAACAGAAAAACGGGCAAACGATGTGGACAGGCAATCACAGAAGAAGAAACTCAATTGGCTAAACAATTAAGGGACAAACTCATTTGTAACTGAGACACGTAAATAAAATAACAATAAAGTATAATTTTACATTCTTCAAATTGACAGACATCAGGAAATTGGATGAATTAAGGTGTTTGTGAAGAAAGGGGGACAAAGGCATCTTTACACACTCTGATGAGAGTGTAGGTTAATGTAGTCATTATAAAGCAGAGTCTGGTAATACTCAACCAAATCAAGTTTATTTTTAAATATTCTCTATGATCAGTATTTACACTCTTGAGTGATATGGTAGAGAAATTCTTTACAGAATTTTAGTAAAAATCTGTGAAATGATTTCACTAGAGTATTGCTTTTTTATAGTAGGGAATTAGAAGCAATTTAGGTGTCCATTCTTAACATGGCAGATGCACACTAGATACTTAGTGCAGCCCATGAGAACCACAGCAGAGCACCAATACATGCCTTTAGACCCCTATCTCCACTCACAAAGAATTGTGAAAAAAATTATTTTTTTCTTATTACAAACATAACACATGCCTACTGGAGATACTTTTTAAAATCATATAAAGACTACAATAAAAGAAAAAAGTCATTTTTAATTCTACCACACAGATATGTATAACTACAAGTGACATTTTGATGTATACATGCCCAGAATTTTTTTCTAGGCAATTATACATACATAACTACCTAGCATACTTAATTTGGAACATACTGTCACTCCACTGTGTAATTTTCTTTTGTCATACAACAATATATTTTGAACAGCCTTCTATTCCACTGTATCCACCAGGAACCCAACAGGAAACAGATGGCACGCTAGAAATAGGATGAGTCCAGAAGGGTTTATTCACAAAAGCTTGTGTACAAAAGTGGGAAGGATGGGTATAGGCAAGGTGACTATGCATCTAGGTTTGCCTAGGATAATCCTGGGATCTATCTGTTGTCTTAGCTTTATATCCGGTATGACATTTCCCAGATTCTCTACTTTTTAATAAAGTCTTATTATACATGGTTGCACTAAAATCAGTGGAGTGAGTTTGGAAAACTCTTTTATCCATTCAGCATCTGCCATGTCATCTAGTCATACGTAAGATGTGTGTGCATTGAACATGTGGTTAGATCTGGAAGACTACCTGTGATAACTTTTTCTCTACCATTCCAAACCTAATGTGATTAATGCCTCCTTTCCAAGGAAACTATTCCAGGTTCATCCTAACCACAATTTTTTAAAGTGCATTTTGGACACAAGCACCTAGGAGCAGCATCTCCTAGTCTCAGGTTGTAGTGTTAGAGGCATTTGGTGCTGCTGTCCCTACTGGTCTCTTGAGTCTACAGACATTTCACAGTGGAATGTGACAAAATTAAGAAGTGCTCACAGTTACCAAATAGCAGTCAGCAAGATTGTTAGGAAGGATGACAAATTATAGATTAAACATACATACAATATGTTCAGGAAACATATACTAAGCAATGAAACATGCTACAGGAGTTTTGTCATTTATTTTAGGTGTAAAGTAAGCTGCAATATCTATTTCATTAAGAAATATTCTCTAAAGATAATGACTGAAAACAGTGATGTAACACATTTAGCTACAGGAAGTACATTTACATGTTTGTGAACCATGGATCTTCATGACTGTGCATTGAGATCAAATGAGTGTTCTCCCAGCATAATTTTGCTCATTTTTAATTCCAGAATTTCTTGTATACAAACAAAAAGTGAAATAGCATCTGTTAATCTGTTGACTCTATTAGCTGAAAATGAACCTGGTAAACAGTTAAATAGTACCAGTTTTATATATCAATGTCTTTAGTTGATTCAAATACAAAATCTGAATTTTTTTTAAAAAAATGCTCATTTTTAAAATCCAATTCATAGACTCAAATTAAAGTTTTTGAAATTTTAACCTGACATGTTTGTAAATACTTTAAATTCAATCAAAAGGTCCAACACTGAAGATAAAATTATTTGTTTTGGTAATGGTAACACAAACACAAATTTGGGTAAAGAAATACCTGGTAAAAACAATGTTCTCACCAAATGAAAAAACTCATGGAGCAAAAATATACTTAGATTTAGTTGGACTGCATACATATGTCTAAATTACTTCAAAAAGTTCTACAATTCAAATAGAAGCTATAGTTGTCAAAATATACCTTTACTAAGGTAGGAGACTGGATCTGGGAGTGAAAACAGAAGATATCTGGCAATTCCCTAAATGTCCTTCTTTAAGAGTGATTTTTAAACTATTTTTGACTATGAGTTCTTGGCTCAAATTAAATCTTACATGGAAGCCTACTATGTAAAACAGAAAAGTATCCATTATGGATAAGAGATTTAGAAGCCAAAATCCCATCCCAGAGGACCCCACTGAGAACTGCTTAAAGACCATGATCTTAACAGCATGAGTTTAAATGTCTACAGAGTTCATAATCCATGTATCATAATCCATTAAAACAACTGGGCATGAATTTCAAGTTTCAAGTTTTTTTCTTATTATAAACAGTATTGTGATAAACATCCTCACAGTTACATCTTGGTGTAAAACATTTTCTCAGAAAGATTACTAGAAATAGAGTAACTAGCTCAACGAGTAACAACATTTTTGTTTATTGATTTGTGTTGCCTCATTACCCCCCCACATGCTGTACATTTTAACACTGCAATCTACAGTGCTTGAAAGTCCCAGTTTCCCCTCATTCTTGCCAACACTTGATACTATTTTTTAAAAGATATTTTGTCACTTTTTTAGACACTTTTTAACATCTCATCGCTATTTCAATCAGAAAAGCCATTTTTTTTGTTACCACTCAGGTTGACATCTTTTCTATATGTATTTGTTGGCCATTTACGTTTTTTTCTTTAGTCATACATGTTTCTCTTTGTTATTGATTTGTAAGAGCTCTTTGTATAAAGGATATAAATAACAAGTATTTCTTGGGAGTGTTTTTTAAGGTATTTTGAAGCATACAAGTCTTCAGTGCTCACATCTATCAATATTGGTCTTAGTGGATTTCTTCCCTTGATATCATGCTTAGAAAGTCCTTCTGCACCTCAAGATAAACTGTTCTTAAATGAGGCACTCTGATTTTTTTTCTCCTTTACTGTTAAGTAGACTTGAGAAGGAAAAAGGAAGTTGAAAAAAATCTGCGAGAACAAAAACCAATAAAAGGGTGGGAGCGAGATCTCCCAATGTAGCCAAAAGATGTGTGTGAACTTTAGACAGAACTTTGCTGTCAGTATTGAGAGCCAGGAGGACTTGTGAACTTGAGGAATAAAATATTCTCTTCCTATTCTCCTGCTTGAATTGGTTTAGAACGAGACAGTCATGAAAGCAGGAGAGAGGATTAGATGGCTCCCAAGGAGAAGAGCTCCCCAAAGCAGCAGGGCTCTGGTCCTAGATGTGCAAGCTTGCCTACCCCAGGAGGGCCTTCTGCCTCTCTCAGACATGGGTGAATCCCATGCGAAATGCAAGCGTCCTAGCAATGTTAGTATCCTGGCTTAAGGAGCTCTTACTATGTGATGCCTGGAAAGTAACAGTTTGACCAAAAAGACAAAAAAAAAAAATCCAGAAAGAGAGATAAATGGGGCAGGGGGGCCTGTGTAGGGAGGAGAATAGTTCCCCCATCCCCAATGCACCTGGCGAAGCCTCTGCCCTCAAGGGACCACTCCTCCCCCCCCCCACCAGCTGGTGTTTTCCCATCTGCCCCCAGCCTGGCCCCAGGCCACAGACGTGGGGAGTGATGCCTATCCTGGAAGGATCTCTGCAGATGCTATTTTGATAAGACTCTAATCCTTTCCCCTCCCCTTCTCCCCCTTAACCTCTCCACCTCCAGCCAAGGCCTTTGTGTGTTTGTGTGCCTGCGTGTTTGGGGAAGGGGGTGGGATGGAGGACAGGGTAGCTTAATAACCAGCAAACACAGGCTCTGGTTTCATGGGGTGGATTAATGTGGTGAAGTGGCTGCCTGGTCCCAGCTATTGGAGCCAGGTAGAGGCTGAAGGAACAGGTTTCCTTGTCTGGCTCTCAAGCCTCTGGAAACATAACACGAGAAGAGGGGGTTGGATGGAACACTGCTGTTGATGCATCAAAAATCTTCCTCTAGGTGTATAAATAGAGATTTCATCTTCCTTCCCTACCCCACCCCCATAGAATTGCCAAATAAAATAGCATTCAGTGTAAAATTTGTATTGCATGTCAAGAACAATGCATGGACCATACTTATACTAAATAAATATGTTTATATAAATATAAAGGTATGTATGTATCTGTACATATGTACATATTCAGTGACATTTGCATAGGCTCAGATGGAAAGTTAGTGCCCAATCATGGCACATTAGTCCACATGCCTGGGGATTTGTGTCACAACAAGAAATGTATCCTCTGAAGAAATCATCCTGCTCCCCTCTTGCATGGAAAGGAGAGAAGTCATGAGATTGAGCATAATGTTGGATTGGTGGCAAGTGCAAGGATGCATCAAGAAGCCATTGGAAAGACTATACTTTCAGGGATCATTTCTATAGTTCGTTACTAGAGAAGTTTCTCTGAACGTATAGAGCACCCAAACCACATGATCATCTTAATAGATGCAGAAAAAGCATTTGATAAAATTCAACACCCATTTATGATAAAAATTTTCACCAAAGTGGGTATAGAGAGAACATATCTCAACATAATAAAAGCTATATATGACAAACCTACAGCCAGCATAGTACTCAACAGTGAAAAACTCAAAAGCTTCCCACTAAAATCTGGGACAAGACAAGGCTGCCCACTATAGCCACTCCTATTCAACATAGTCTTGGAAGTCCTAGCCACAGCAATCAGGCAAGAGAGAGAAATAAAAGGGATCCAAACTGGAAAAGAAGAGGTAAAATTTCACTATATGCTGATGACATGATACTAGATATAGAAAACCCTACAAGGTCCACACAAAAACTGCTAGAACTAATCAAAGAATACAGCAAGGTATCAGGTTACAAGATTAATGTTCAAAAATCAGTTGCATTTCTTTACACTAATGATGAATCAACAGAAAAAGAAAGTAAAGAAACAATCCCCTTCAAAATAGCACCCAAAGTAATAAAATACCTAGGAATAAATCTAACTAAGGAGATGAAACTCTTATACATGGAAAACTATAAACAACTGATGAAAGAAATTAAAGAAGACTTAAAAAATGGAAATATATCTCATGCTTCTGGATTGGAAGAATCAATATTGTTAAAATGGTCATACAGCCCAAGGCAATCTACAGATTTAACACAATCCCTATCAAATTACCCAGGACATATTTCACAGAACTAGAACAAATCATAATAAAATGTATATGGAACCACTAAAGACCTAGAATTAGCAAAGCATTATTGAAGAAAAAGAAAGAGGCTGGAGGAATAACTCTCCCAGACTTCAGACAATACTATAGAGCTACAGTCATCAAGACAGCATGGTATTGGTCCAAAAACAGACATATGGATCAATGGAACAGAATAGAGAGCCTAGAAATGAACCTACAAACTTCTGGTCAACTAATCTTCAACAAAGGAGGCAAGAATATACAATGGAATAAAGACAGTCTTTTTGGCAAATGGCATTGGGAAAACTGGACAGCAGCATGTAAATCAGTGAAGCTAGAACACTCCCTTACACCATATACAAAAATAAACTCAAAATGGATCAATACTTAAACATAAGACAAGATACAATAAACCTCCTAGAAGAAAATATAGGCAAAAACATCATCTCACATACATCTCAAAAATGTTCTCCTAGGGCAGTCTACCCAAGCAATAGAAATAAAAGCAAGAATAAACAAATGGGACCTAATTAAAATTACAAGCTTCTGCACAGCACAGGAAACCATAAGTAAAACAGAACGACAGCCTACAGAATGGGAGAAAATTTTTGCAAATGAAACCGACAAAGGCTTGATCTCCAGAATATATAAGCAGCTCATAAGACTTAATAAGAAAAAAACAAATAACCCAATCCAAAAATGAGCAGAAGACCTAAACAAGCAATTCTCCAAGGAAGAAATACAAATGATCAATAGGCACATGAAAAAATGCTCAATATCACTAATTATCAGAGAAATGCAAATCAAAACTACGATTAGGTATCACCTCACACCAGTCAGAATGACCATCATTCAAAAGTCCACAAATGACAAATGCTGGAGAGGCTGTGGAGAAAAGGGAACCCTCCTACACTGCTGGTGGGAATGCAGTTTGGTGCAGCCACTGTGGAAAACAGTGTGGAGATTCCTCAAAAGACTAGGAATAGACTTACCATGTGACCCAGGAATCCCACTCCTGGGCATATATCCAGAAGGAACCCTACTTCAAAATGACACCTGCATGCCAATGTTCATAGCAGCACTATTTACAATAGCCAAGACATGGAAACAGCCTAAATGTCCATCAACAGATGACTGGATAAAGAAGCTGTGGTATATTTATACAATGGAATACTACTCAGCCACAAAAACCAACAACATAACGCAATTTGCAGCAACATGGATGCTCCTGGAGGATGTCATTCTAAGTGAAGTAAGCCAGAAAGAGAAAGAAAAATACCATATGAGATCGCTCATAGGTGGAATCTAAAAAAAGAAAACACAAACAAAGCATAAATGCGAAACAGAACTAGACTCATAGACATAGAATACGAACTCGTGGTTGCCAAGGGGGCGGAGGGTGGGAAGCGATAGACTGGGATTTCAAAATGCAGAATAGATAAACAAGATTGTACTGTATAGCACAGGGAAATATACACAAGATCTTGTGGTAGCTCACAGTGAAAAAAAAGTGTGACAATGAATATATGTATGTTCGTGTATAACTGAAAAATTGTGCTCTACACTGGAATTTGACACAACATTGTAAAATGATTATAACTCAATAAAAAAAGAGTTTAAAAAAAAAAAGCCATTGGAACAGGTTGTACAGCAGGTACATGACCTGTATCTCTTCCTGGCTCCCCCTCAAGTCCCCATAGTCATCATAGTAAGTTCCACAAAATAAGTTTTACTGCAAGACAAAGAGACTTATGGAGGGGTGCAAACTGTAGCCAAGTCACAGGCACAGGCACACAGAACATTCCAGCATCTTTCCAGAAGTCACTCTGTATCTTAATCCCCTTCACCTTTCCCCATATTCTAATCCTTTCTGAGTTCGTCCCTGGCCAGTCAAGAAATCTGTTAACATCTCCTGGATTCCTTCTACTTTTGTGTTTGGTCCAAAGTGAATGATTCTCAACTCCCCGGGCCATTTGCAGTCTATAGATTCCTTTCGGTCACTTTCCTTCTTTCAAGTCCCTAGTACCCTCTTCACTAAACACTAGAACTCCAGGCCTAAGTCCCTGAGACAGGGACACTCCTGGAGCAGCCCTGGTCTCACAATATCACAGAAGATGATGCCCTCCTCTTCACCATCAAACTGTTTTCCTTGTATGTGGCTAACATGTTTCTACTGTCCCTTCTACTGTCATTATTCTCTCCTCCCCCCAGTGCCCTTCCACAGAATCATTGTCTTTGGTCTAATGGTCCAACCCAAAGTCTTACTTATTGCCAGCCACATCCAAGAAAGTCACATGACTGATGCCTTAGACAAAGAGATGGAGCCTTGAAAGGGTCACTGGAAAGGCTCTCCAAATGCACCTATAGCAACATATCCCCTCAGGTTATCTCCGTTGGTCCAAACTTCTTTTTTAACCAACAACTTTTAGTATTTTTCTCCTAGGCAATTAGTATATATAAGCTAATGGAGGCAAATTTGGTCACCGAGGGAAACTCTGTTCTTACAGGCTTATATACCCCCCTATAAATATTGCAGTAACATTCATTTATTTGTTTCTATTTATTCCATACACATGTAGCATTGAGGTCCCACAATGTACCAGTCTCCTGATGTAACTCTTAGAATTGTGTGTTTAGCACAATGACTACTGAGGAGATAACAAATCTGTGAGGGTCAAAGACACAAATGCCATCATGCCTTCTGTAAATCCCAGCCTTGCTTATATCCTTCCTCTGCCTGGAATCTCCTTTTATCATCCAAGAAATCTAACTTATTCTACCCAGATCCCCACGGTGAGAGGCCATTGACTTCCTCCATGCTCCACTGCCCTTGATTCCACACAGACTGCCTTGTACTGGAGGTAGCCGTGTTTGCCTGCACCCACTTCTCTAGTCATAAGCTCCTTGAGGACAAGGAGCATATTGGGTTAAATGTTGGATTTCCAATCATTGGTACAGTGCCTGATACACAGTAGCCTTATATACAGGGGCTCCATAAATATTTGCTAAATAGTGAACAAGGAATGTTTCTCCCTCATCGTGGAGTCACTATATATATATATGGGTATATATATATATATATACCCATTCTGCAACTTACTAGTTACATGTCCTTGGGCATGTTAATTCTCTGGGCTTCAGACTCTAAGAGAAAGAACAGTACCTCTCTACAGGGCTATTGGAGAAAATGAGTGAGAAGATGCACATGAACTGCTCAGAAAAGCTCCTGATCCATGTAATTTCTCAATAAATATAATAATAATAATGTAATTATTTCTTTTTATGTCAATACGCTGTATTCTCTTAACCCTAGGCTCTTCTCTGAAAGTGAAAAACAAGTAAGATCCTTGCCCTGAAGAAAGGCAGATCTGTTTCTGCATGTCTGCTGTGTTTCCTACTACACAGCTAAAAGAAGGTATACTAAAAATGAAATATCAGTATATTGCAAGTGGAAGGCTGTTTCTGACTTTGTTTCGGTGGGTCTGGCAAATGGAGGCTGGAAACCATGACAACAGAGAAAGGGGGAAGGAAAACTTCTGACCACTGGAGGCTAAGAATAAGGCTGTGGCAGCCTAGTATGCGGCCGTAGGGTGGCTGAGATCTGGGCCACCGGTTTTCATTTTAGAGGAAAAGTAAGTCCTGCTCTTACTTGTAGTTTCCTGTGACAACTGCCCCTTGCCTCCTTGCTCTCCTGGTCAGAAGTTTAGTAGATCTTGACTGTAGAAATGCATGCCTCCTGCCCTGTGCCTGCCTGTGTGATTATAGGAGCACTGGGAGATAATAGGGGTCTCAGGGCTGTGAAGGACTGTATGAAACTCGGCTTGGGACCATCCAGGGAGTTCCGGCTGACAGGGCAGGCAGGGCGGGCAAAGCGCTAAGGCTGGGCGCATGCCCCCTCCAGACTGTCCCCATGCCTGCCCACCACTGTCAGCACCTGAGCCCGTGGGCCCATCCCACAGATCCCTCAGAGGCCTGGCCTGCCCATGACCCAGCCAATGATGCCTAGAGTAAGATGCAGAGTGCCATTTCAGTTGGGAGCTGATAGAGAGAGTGGAGGTGGGGTCAGAGAGGGCAGAGAGGAAGGAGTACAGTGGGGCAGGGGTGGGAGGGGAGGACAAGTTGATGGAAGGTGACAGAGGGTGCTTCTGAGAGAAATCTCCTCCATCAGCTCTCGGTCCTTGGAGACTTTCCATTTAGTCAAAACAGAAATTTGGTTCCAAGGGAGTGCAGGAAACTTGTGGTTGTCAAAGATGAAAGAAAGAAAGAGAGAAAGGAAGAAAGAGAGAAAGGAAGAAAGAGAGAAAGGAAGAAAGAAAGAAAGAAAGAAAGAAAGAAAGAAAGAAAGAAAGAAAGAAAGAAAGAAAGAAAGAAAGAAAGAAAGGGAAAAAGAAAGAGAGAGAGAAAAAGAAAGAGAGAGAGAAAGAGAGAAAGAAAGAAAGAAAGAAAGAAAGAAAGAAAGAAAGAAAGAGAAAAAGAAAGAGAGAGAGAAAAAGAAAGAGAGAGAGAAAGAGAGAAAGAAAGAAAGAAAGAAAGAAAGAAAGAAAGAAAGAAAGAAAGAAAGAAAGAAAGAAAGAAAGAAAGAAAGAAAGAAAGAAAGAAAGGAAGGAAGGAAGGAAGAAAGGAAGGAAGGAAGGAAAGAAGGAAAGGAAGGAAGGAAGGAAGGAAAGGAAGGAAGGAAGGAAGGAAGGAAGAAGGAAGGAAGGAAGGAAGGAAGAAGAAACGAAGTTACTTTCCCATAGCTCTCTTTCCTTTCTTCCCTGTACCACTGCTGGATAAAATTTCATTCCAAGGTCTTCTCAGTATGAACCAAGCTGATGGCTCCGATGAATGTCTGCTACTTCCAAAGGAAACGCTCCCTGCCTGTGTGAAGCCATTAACATCGAGCATCAGGATCACTCTGCCTGCACTGCGCTCTCACACACCTGGCCAAGAGCACTGCTTTGCGGCCCCGAGTGTCCTGCTATGGTTGTTCATTGCACCCAGGGGATATTGGTGCTGGGAACCTGTAGCAGAAGGGCTCCAGGCTAGACCAGAGGACACAGGTCTGGCCAGAAGGGTTACAAGACCCTGGAGCCTTTCCTCTGGGAGAGAGGCAGCATAGGAGGAGTCATTCACACCTGCAATTGAGTGAGTCTTGGCTCAGCAAGTGACATCTCCCTCTTAAGGTCTCAGTTTCTTTAGCTGTAAAAGGGGGATAATCATCTCACATGGGAAGGGTTACTGATAGCAGAAATTCCAGTTAAACACAGCAGATCGAATACACGCATTTACCTTTAAAATGTCACAATAATGAGAATAAAGGAGCAAAGGAATGAAAGAAGCAACCATAGAAGATGAAAGGCATCACGAAGATGTTTGTAGATGGAAAACCAAAGGAGGAAGAAAGACTAACTCAGCAGAAGGGCACACAGTGGGGTGTAGTGGGGACGATGATAGCCAAGTCCATGTGGCCCCCAGGAAATCAGAACGGCTCTGAAATGGAGGTATCAAGTACTACGGAAGGAAGGGTGAAGCCTGGAGCTGGAAACACACCAATTGCTTGGAAGTCCCTAAGAAGCGAACAAACCCCAGATTCCCTTCTCCACCCCACACAGCAATGCAAGCACCTCTCCAAAGAGGTAGAGGCAAAGGTGCAGAAATGGAGCGGAATTTTACACACGCCCTCGGCTTTCACCAACACCAGTCCCTTTCCCACTAGAGCTCTCGATTGCTGGCAGCCAGATATTCACCTCCCAGGCAAGAGGGTAAAGGATTCCCTCAGGAAATGAATGGGCCTTGCAGATGTTGGTATTTGGGGGTTCCCAAGTGAAAACTCCAGCTCACAGCCAATCACTGCAGACTGTAGGATCCAATGAAGTAAAACCCAACAGTCAAAAAGGGCTGCCTCGAAACACAAATTCCAGCCAGTTCTTCTTACCCTGTAAAATATAATAATGTACAAAAAAGAGCATATATTGCATCCATAGAGAGTCAAAATAATCACAGTGAAAACACTTGCATGGAACATTCGCCTTAGGAAACAGAACCTCACCAATAACTTTGAACCCCATATGTATTCCTGCCCTATTGTCTCCTTCTCCATCTCAAAGTAACCATGATGCTGAGTTTTGTTTTAATCATTTTCTTTGCTTTTCTTTGTAATTTTACCGCACATGTATGTATCTCTCTAAACAATGTATTGTTTAGTTTTGCCTGCCTTTGAACTTTATATAAATGGTGTCACACTGCATTTATTCTATGATTTGCTTTGTTTGCCCAGTGTTGTTTTTGAGGTTCATCCACATTGAAATGTGTATGAGAATTATTCTTTTCATTGATGTATAGAATTACATTTTAAGAAAATCCTGTAATTTATGCATCCCTTCTCTTTTCAGTGGATTTCTTATTTGTTTCTAGGCTTATGTTTTGTGTGTGTGTGAACAGTGATGCTTTGGTTAGTTTTGTGCAAGTCACTTACTATGTCTGTGCCTTGGATTCTTTAGAGTATATATGTCATAGAGGTGGACCTGCTGGGGTATACATTTTTCTCATGCTAAACTTTAGTAGATAGTGTAAAATAATTCCCATGGTGGGTTTGACCAATTTACACTCCACCAGCTGTGTGAGAATTTTCTGAACTCCATGTTCTCACCAACACTTGGTATTGTCAGCTTAATTTCTGTCAATCTAGAGGATGTGAAATATGTTATTTTGGTTTTAAACTGTGTTTGTCTGATTACTAATGAGGTTGTACATTATTTCAAATATTTATCAGCCATAAGTACATCCTGTTTAGTAAAATGCTCATTCAATTTATTTTATCTTTTTTAAAAGTAGATTTTTTTGGTCATTTTTTGTAGTTTTTATATATTCTAAATAGTAATCTTCTGTTGGTTACATGAGTTGAAGGCAACTTCTCCCATTTATTGACTTATCTTTTTGATGTATTTTGAGAAATACAAACTCTGGTCAATTTTATCATGCTTTTCCTTTATAGATGGTGTTTTTGTCTTTTAGAAAAAAGTGATACAGGAAAAGAGCTTTGTGACCTCAGAGCAGAGAACAATTTATTAAAGTTTTAAAGCTTTACATTTCACATTTTAGCTCTAGATTCAACTAGAATTCATTTTAAGATGTATTGTGAAGTTGTTGGCTATTTTTGATAACTGCCACTTGAAAAATGATGTTTAGAACCACTCTTTGAAAAGTGTATCCTTTCCTAATAACCTGCCTCTCTCATGCATTGTCTAAAATGATGCACATGATGCACTTAGAAATGCTTGGTACACGTGGAGCACATCATAAGAGACGTTTGTTAATTCATTTAATCCTTATTGCAACACGCTGAGGTTGGTATTACTGTTACTCTTATTCTACAGATGAGGAAACTGGAGGACAGCAGGATTAAGTGATTTGCTCAAGGTTACACACTTAATAAGCAGTGATCCTGGCTACAGAGCTGGCACTCTTAATCTCTATGCCTGCACTATCCAATACAGTGGCCATTAGCTACATGTGGTCATTGAGCACTTGAAATGAGACTACATGACAGAGGAGCTGAAATAAGATGTACTTAAACGTAAAACATCTACTGGATTTCAAAACAGTCAAAAAATGTTAAATATCTCAAATTCATAATTTTATACTGATTGCATGTTGAAATGATATTTTTATTATAGTGGGTTAAATAAAACATATTATCAAAATTAAGTTTATCTGCTTCTTTTTATTTCCATTAATGTGACTATTAGAAAACTTTAAATTACATATGTGGCTTGTATTACATTTCTACACCGACAGCACTGCTTTACATGCTACTGATTCTCCAGGTTTTCCTATATGCATGGGTTTATTTGGGGGCTTATTAATCTGTTTAAGTAATTAAGACAGTATGTTGTTAAGGTAGGGTTAAAAAGATAAATCAATGGCAAAGATTTTTGTTGATATAGAAAGAGTGACTTTCATCACCTGATTCTTCTTTGTCTAAAGTGTCTTAATCAACTATACTTCAATAAAAATTAATTAATTAATTAATTAATCATTTTAAAAGTGTCTTAAACCTTCTTACATCTTTACTATTCCACATAAGTTTCAAAATCAGCTTGTTGAGTTCCACTAAAAAACAGTTTTGGATTATTTTTGAAATTATATTAAGTAAATGGATCAATTTGGGGAGAATTGATATTGTCATAGTATTGAATTTCCTATTCATGAATATGTATGCCACTTCATTTACTCTGGTTTTAGCAGCTTTCAAAAAAGTTTATTCTTTCCATAATGACTTACCTAATTTCTTGTGTTAGATTTATTCTTAGATAACTTACTTGTTTTGTTGCCAATGTGAATTGTATATCGGTCTTAACTGTATTTTCTAATTACTGATTGTTTTTGTACACAAAAACACTTGAGTTTGTATACTGATACTATATTCAGCAACCTTACTAAATTCTGTAATAAAATCTAAGAATTTGTCTGCAGATTCTTTGGGGTTTTCTGTTCACTGGTCAGTCTACTCAAGTGGTAGTATTTCATTTGCAGGAAGAGAAGTCATTATCAGCTTCATTCTTAAATAAAAATAGAGAGCCAAGAATCACAAGACATTTAAGCAAGTCTGTAAAATAAAAGATAGAGGCTAAGTCAAACAATACAAAGTGAAACTTAGAGGATACAGACAAGATACAAGAAAGGAACAATAGAAAACGAACAAAAATAATATTGCCAGAAAGAAAAGGATTTTTTTTCTGTTACATTCATGAAATAATGAAAACAAGTTTCTATTATGAAAAAAATCCAAGAACAGAAACAGTTCTTGGAAATTGAAGATATAAAAATAAATAGCTGAATGTAAAATTTAGTAGAAAGTTTGAAACAATTTAAAAGACAAAGAAATCTCCTAGAAACTACACAAAATAAATAAGCACAGGGGAGGACGAGTGAAAAACAGATAAGCTTTATAGATAACCAATCTAGGAGGTTCATCATCATTAGCTAATAAAAGAGGAGCCAATATAAATAAAAACAGAGGAAAAGGAGAGGAGAAATTCATCAAAGAAATATTGCAAAGAGTTTTCCAAATCTGCTGGGAATGAATTTTCAGAATAAAAGGGCGCATTAAGTACTCAGCACAATGAACACAAAAAGACCCACTTCAAAGTCCATCAGTGTGAAGGTGCAGAATATTAAGAAGAGGATGGTAAACATTCTTTGGCTATAAAGGTCACACATCATGGCTGAGACTAAGAATGGCCTCACCATTCTCAACAACAACACTGGAACCTAGAAGACAGTGGAGCAGTGCTTCAATTTTCTGAGTAAAACTTATGTCCAACCTTGAATCATGTATCTAGCTGGACATTTTTAGATAGACAAGGTCTTAAAGTTTTTGATTTCCATTCATCTATCCTTTTTCAAGATGTTACTGAGTAGTTGATCAAAAAATTGGAAAATAAACTGACAAAGTGGAGGACACTTAATCCAAGAAATGGGAAAACGTCATAGAAAAGCGGTGAAGAGAAACAGTCACAAGAAGGTGGTGGGGAAGGAAGTCCCAGAGTGACAGCTGTCCAGCAGGCCTTTCTGAGCCCGGGACAAGACCTAGGACCCCAGGTTAAAAATGCAATTGATGATAAATCAGTCCATTGGTTACATGAACGATGGTATTGAAAGCTGTTTTAGAGAGAGAGGAAATAACAATAACTACATAAAATCTTAAGAAATAGAAAAAAAAAGACAGAAGAAATTGTTATATACTCTAGGAAACAAAGGGATCTACAAGAAGCCACAGTACTTGGATCATAAATAAATGATATTTACAGTCATAATAATATAAACACTGATCATAATTCAATAAAAGATAATTATAATTAAGGTGGTAAAATAGATGGGGTGGGGAATATAAAAGAACTAAAATATTATCCCACCTAATAGGTATTTAATAAATAATGCCTGAAATTCACAAATTGATGGTATTTAGAACAACAAAGAGATACTGCTAAGAACTAAAGTTCCTTGCCTCTAGGAAGCAGGATGACAGTGGTCAGGGGGATAATGGGGGATGATCGTTTCATTACTGTATCATCATGTTGTGCTATCTGACTTCTTAAACTGTATGTGTGTATTAAGTTAATGGAAATTTAAATTAATCTTTATTTTTAAAAAGGATATGGAACATGGTGCTCAAAAAATATATATATAAGCTTCCTATTCTTAAAATGCTGGCATACACCTGAGGTGTGTCCATCATTTAGTTTGGTTCTCCGCAAAAGCAGGGTCTGAGACAAGGGCTTGCATGAAAGTGGTTTATTTGGGGGAATGACCCCCAGAGTTGAGAAGAGAAGGACCTGAAAGAACAAAATAGGAAAAGAGAAGCAACTAAATCAAGTATGTGTTATTGAGCTGCTTATGCTTCTATGGGCAATTGGAACTCAATCCTGATGAATATCCTCTGAAGAACTATGTGCCTCAGAATTGTCTGAAGCTGTAAGAGAGAAGTATTTGTCTCCCAGCTCTGCTGCCCTCATTGGTCAAGTTTGCCCCCACAGAGTGTTAACTCCCTAGCACTTCAGACTGGCTGAGCAGGCACACATTGGCTTCCCGCATGACAGCAGGAAGCCCAGGGCAGGACACAGGAGACAAGTGATGCAGCTGGGGTTGAAGGTCAGGCAACACCCGCACACAGCTGTTTGCTGAAGCAGCAGCCAGAGGAGGAACATAGGCTGAGAGGATGTGAGCTGGAGAATAAAAGATGACCAACATGTGTGGTTTGATGAATATACATGAGTATATTCCAAGCTACCTTTTTTTACCCTCCAAATAGGTACCACAGTCCTACTCTCCCCTGCACTCCCCAAATCCAGAACAGCTTTAGTGAACATAAATACTTTCCTATTCTACCCTATGCCAGTTAAGCAATGTCCTTATTACATGACCACTCATCTCTAATGCTGTCCGTTGTCTAATGCTGTCTGCTGCATGTGGCAGGACCCACATCTGCCTTTGTCCTCTGGTCTGGCACCCACTACGACTCTGTAGGGTGATATCATTCAACCAAGGCTTTGTGCTGGGAACATGGAGGAGGTGATGGTGGTCCAGACTGAGCACACTAATCTGCCGGCAATCCTCATTGACACTGCCTCATCCATTCTGACGTGCATATATAAACAAGTTTCTTTTTGCATCATCATTCTCTACTAGTCATCACTGAGAAAGTGCTTGGATGGAGGAGACTAACCATCATTTGTTGATCTCAATTTTCCAGACCCTCCCTGTCCCTGGGACCACAAATGGTAGATTTGGCTGTACAAAGTGCCTTATAGGAATCAAAGCTCTTGTGCAATACAGAGGTTCTCAGGAAAGCACTGATGGGAAGACTGTGGTAGCCTTCTTTTCTGTGTCTTTAGTCATGTGTACACAGAAGGTGCCAAATAAATATTTGATTAGAAACTAAATGAATGAAGTTATTAATCTCATTCTCTCTCGCAGGAAAAATGTTGATCAGATTATAAACTCTTTAATGGCAAGAATGACTAATAGGACTTTAAGGGTAGAGAATTTGAAAGAGTATCTAATCCAGAGGTTCTCAAAGGAGTTATTGGACCAGAAGCATCAGCATCTCATGGAAATGTTAGAAATTCAGAGTCTTCGGCCTCATCCAGATTTTCTGAATCAGTAACTCTGTGATTAGAACCCAGTAACCTGAATTTTAACAACTCACCAAGTGATTCTGATATACGTTAAGGTTTGAGAATCACTGGTCTAGATTTATCTGGCCCCCATTTTTTGTAGATGAGGAAACTTAGGCAGAAAATAGAAGCAACACAGCCAAGACTACATAGCCAGGAAATAATAGGGCTCAGAAGGACAGCACCATTTTATGGCCCCATCTTATGACTGGGTCTTCTGTCTACTCTTCAATGCCAACACGCTCTCACCTTCCGCCATGTTTCTAGAATAGTGAACTTGTATGTAACTGGTTAGGTTGAGGTGTTGATGATGTTAGTTAATAAACCAAAGTTATACATTGGATCTCCAGTTGGAACCATTTCTACTTTCTTTTCTGTGACCACAAACTGTACCCCTACTGCCATAAACCATCTCGCAAATGCATTCCTTTGATCATTAGGAAGAGGTATAAAAGCAAGGAAGACTTTGTGAAAATCCCATCATTCCTGGGGAAATAATATAAAATACATCTATATATTGGTCCTATGACAACATCTTTGTATAGGAATGTGCAATGCACATTGTACATTCCCTGGGTTCCCTGCATGTAGAACAGTGTATGAATTAAGCCAGAAGAACATCACACCAGTAACCTAGTTCTGGTGCCCTCTGCCAGAAATGCTTCTTCCATTGACAGCCTATCTCCTACTCATGCTTTAAGCTAGAGGTTCCTAAACTCTGAGGTTTCATGGATCAAAAATATTTCCAAAATATTTTTGAAGGACTAATATATGATTGCCCCCTTTTATTTTATCAAATAAAGACAAAGACACAAAAACCAGTACTCCCATTTCTGTCATCAACACCTAATGTCACCATCATTTTACATTAGCTACAAAAAAGCTGAAGCATCTCGGAATAAAGACAATATTTTCCCCAAAATGTGAATTCATGCACTTTTACTATTGTCCACTTTTTCTCATTTGTCTTCTGCTCTATAAAACAATTATGAGATGGCATGATTCTACAGATCAGGATTTGGAAACCACTTTTCCTTTAAGCCAAATCGTCTTCTGTGTAGACTGGCTTAGATCCGTCTCTATTTGACTCCCACAACATCACATGACTATTTCAATGATTGTTTTTTATATTCATTCATAGTTATCTACTTATGAGTATGTTTCCCCTACTCTAGTGTAAGTTCTAAAAAACAAGAATTGAGACTATTTAAATATTTGATTTTGTTCTTTGGCATTTGTCTGGCACATGAGAGCCAGGCAATAAACAATTGTGGAAGGAAGGAAAGGAAAGAAGGAAGGAACGAAGGAAGGAGCAAAGGAAGGAACAAAGGAAGGAATGAAGGATGGATGGAAGGAAGGAGGAAGGAGGGGCAATTTTTGGATTTTGAAACAGACAAAATCTCTCTAATAACTAGTATTTCTGGCTTTAATTCTTAGACTTGAAAAGGACACTTAATGTGGGCCACCTGAGCCAGACAACCCCATTCCAGCCAAGGAAGCAGTATCTGGAGCCAAGTGAATCCATACTTGACTTGCTGTCTTACCAGACATCAGGCATGACTTCCTTCTGGCTGCTTACACTCTAAAAACAGCCTGATATCAGAGCCGTGGCTTTCAAGAGGCAAATGGGGGCAGTAGACAAATTGGGAAAAGGAACCAGCTAGTGAGGGATTTATGGAGGGATCTGAAGGGAAGTTGCAATTCATTAGAGCCACGCTTTGTGGAGCTACCAGGCAGGCCAGGGAATGGCATGGACATTGAGCTCAGAGGGCTGTGCATTGATGGGATTTCTCATTTGCACTGCATCTTAAAGGCCATGTTGATGTTAGACAGTTATGCATATGTCTCTGGAACGGGAACCTCTGGAGAGTTTAAGAAGCTGCCATGGTCTCTAAGTTCCTGGCTTGCACAAGCTTTTGGTTGGTGCACCATGATGCAATGGGGTTTGATATTTCAAAAAGGTCCAAAGACAGGACAAAACCACCTCTGTGCCAGGAAAGAGGATGGGGGGAAGAGGAGGTGGGCCACACAATAAACCCCAGAAGGCAAGGCAGTTTTTAGGTTCCCATAATCACAGGCAAGATGGCAGGAAGGAGCACCCCCCACCATAATCCCTCAGGGCGGGGGGAGGAGGGGAGGACAGTGACAACATCTCCTTTTACCCACCCACTTCCTTGCCCCAGTGCCCAGGGAATGCGTCATGGAAGACAGACCAATGTCTTCATGTCTACATCCCCGGGACTTTCCTAAAGGGAGAAAGAATTCCTGTTTGGGGAATTTTTAAAGTCTTTGTGTTGGATGTCTTCCCTTGGCCCAAGCTTCCAAGCTGGAGCAGAAGTTGAATGGGTATCATAACTTACTGAAAATAGGAGACTGGATTCAATGACTCCTAAAGGGCCACACCAGAAGAGGGGCTCAGAAAAGGAGAGAAAATAAAACAGAGACAAAAGAGGCCGAAGATACAAGAGGCAGTGAGTGGCAGAAGCCAGGAGTTGGAGCTGATTAGAAAGTTCATGCAGGGACATTTAAGCAAAGTAGGAAGTGATTAATCACCCCCTACGATTCACTCACTAGTGTACTAAGCAAATATTTATGGACGTCCTGCCGCTTGCCAGGTATGATGCTGAGCCCCTCCCTCAAGGAGTTTACAGTCTACTGAGGTTGGGGGGGGACAAGTAAACAGACACCTGCAGTAGAAATGCCACTGAATGTTTACACAGGACCAGCTGATACCAGGCAGGCTTCTCAGCACTCTGCTTTTAATCCTCCCAACCACCTAGGAAGTAGGTCCTATTATTAGTATCACCCTCATTCTACAACCAGGAAATGGAGACCCAGGAAGTTTAAGTAACATGCTCTAGATCATCCAGGTGTGAGTTGTAGAGCTGGAGAGGAAAGCCTGTGTTCTCATAATATCGCACAGAGAGGCAGGGTCACCACAGTGGTCAATCTCACAAAGAAAAGGAAGAACAAGGCAATAAGAGTTCAGAGGACAAGGCTCAGAAGCTCCTCCTCATAACAAAGCTGAGTTCTGAAGAATAGTGGACAAATAATAAAAGAAGACTATTAAAGCTTGAGCTGACATAGGGAGAGAGAAAAGGAACCAAGAAATTTAAACTAAAAAGTATAGAAATGGAACAGGAGTCAAGATTTGGAATTTTAAAATCAGGAAGACACAAAAATTCAGACTGACCTGCCCACATGCATTGATCTTGTCCATCCCAACGGCTCCCTCCCTACCAACACCAGCAATCCTGCTTTTCCAGCCCCTGCCCCAAAGAGAAAAGTCTTCCTGCAATATATCTCTTCAGGACCTACCTCAAGACTAGCCCTGATTTGGACAAAAATGAAAAAGAGACTTAAAAAATAAAATAAAGTAAAACAGGAGATGGTCAAATGACATTGGGAACTGGAGCTACCAAAAAAGTCTTACTTATGTCAAACCTTTGAAAACGTAGTCTGGTAGAAACAGAAAAGCCAAAGAGAAGGAAATAATAAGTTGGACATTTGTGTAGGTTAGTGCTGTTCAGTAGAACTCCTTAAGTGACTGAAGTGTTCTCAGCAATACAGCAGCCACTATCACGTGTGGCTATTTAAGTTTTTTTTTTTAATTTAAATAACATTTTAAATTCAGTTCCTCAGTTACACTAGCGACTACATTTCAAGTACTCAGTAGCCACATGAGTCTAGTGGCTGCCATATTGGAACTCACAGTCCTAGACTATAAACTTTTGTTGAGTACAATAGAAGGAAAATTTGAAGGTCCAAATTTAGGGTACAGTTCAATAGTTTTACAATATACGGGCTTCCTTTAGGAGAGAACATTTTTTTCTAGTGAAAAAAAAAGCCATAGTGGAAGTGAGAAAATTATTTGGATAACTAGACACTTGATAGGTGTGCATGAGATAATTCTTGTTTGATAGGGAGATTCTGTGTCATGAGTGAGGAAGTCTAACTCCTCATTTCTTATGCTCAGCCTGACATGTGCTTGTTGTGTGAGCTCACACGAACTAGTTCTCCTCTCTGATCTTCTTCCTCTTCTCTAATGAAGATTTAGTCTTGATTGTGGATGACAAATAGGAAACTAAAAAGCACGTACACCACCACGCCTCATACCTGTTCCACAGCAAACATGGGTAGTTAAGCACAACACTCTTCCCCGCCGAGCTGAGGTCGGCCTTGGGCCTCTTTACAGTTTAGTACATCAAGCGGCTGCCAACAATTAATCAGAATTGTCACAGACAATGAAACCTCTTTCCTACCTCAGTTTGGGCTAACCACTAAGTTAATTCAAAAAAAACAAAATCAAGAGAATGAAATAACTGAAAAGACCATTATCTGGACAATTGTCTTCAAGACCACTGGCCACAACCTTCCAATAGCCTTTCTCAGGAATCAGGTTGCTTGTTTCTGTTTTGTTTTGTTTTTTTTTTAACTTTTTTTATTGAGTTATAGTCATTTTAAAATGTTGTGTCAAATTCCAGTGTAGAGCACAATTTTTCAGTTATACATGAACATACATATATTCACTGTCATTAGAATTCTTTGATAGTATTTAATCTGAGATGGTAACTCTGCTGTGAGAATTAATTTTTCAAATACTAACTTGGCTAGGCTAAGGTGCCCAGTCATTTGGTCAAACACCAGTCAAGATGCTGCTTTGATGATATGATGTACTTAACACTTTGAGTAAAGTAGATTACCCTGCATATGTGGGTGGACCTCATCTAATCAGGTGAAGGTCTTAAGAGAAAAGACTGAGCTCTCCGGAAGTGGAGAGAATTCTGTCTCCAGGATACCTTCATACTCAAGGTAGTACTCTTCCCTGGGTCTCTAGCCTGCTGGCTTCCCCACAGATTTCAGACTTTCCAGCCTCCACAATTGCATAAGCCAGTTCCTTAAACTATCACACACTACAGGAAACTATATTCAATATCGTGTAGAAACCTACAGCAAAAAAGAATATGAAAATGAATATATGTGTGTTCATGTATGGCTGAAGCATTGTGCTATAATCAGAAATTGACACAACATTGTATGAGTACACTTCAATAAAAATATATATATATATATATATATATATATATATATACAAAAAAACTCTCTTACTCTCTCTATATATGTTTATAGTTGACTCTTGAACAATACAGGTTTAAACTATGTGGGTCAATTTATATGGGTTTTTTTTGTTACTAAATACATAGTATAGTACTTCATGATCAGCAGTTGGTTGAATCCATGGATGCAGAACTGTAGATGTGGAGAAACTTCATGTATGGGGGGGCAACTATAAGTTATACATGGATTTTCAAATGAATGGAAAATTAGCACTCCAACCCACCTGCTGTTCAAGAGTCAGCTGTATGTACACACACACACACACACACACACCCCCTATTTGATCTATTCTTGAGAGAACGCTGATTAATACACCTGCCAAGAACATAATAATACACGTATGTACCTACAATCCCATAGGGGCACTGAACACACAACCACTAGTATAAAGACACACATTTCACCTGAAGTAAATGCTGGTGTGCTTGTATGTTTGTGAGGTGGAGGATTTGGGGAAGTCCTAAGCCCTTTTCTCAACCTTGCCTTGGCCTAGACACTTCAGGCTTCATGATCTATGGAAAATGTTTACCAGTGTCCTTTTCTGACCCTGGATGCAAAGGAGAGAGAAAGAGAAGGAATCCATACCATCACAAGTCTCTGGTTAATTGCTCAGGTGCAAACAGGCCTGGGCCCACACTGAAGACAGAGCACAGTGTCACAACCAGCCTGCGCACAAGTATGGAACAGCATCTTCCAGGGACTAGGACTTCTCACTCCTTCCTCTCTTTAATCACTCAACAAACTTCAGGAACTTGCCAATGCATAGAAAGAAATGGGAATGATTTTCACTCTCAGATAAATTTTATCTGGCCAGCATGCCTTTCCTTAAAAATTAGAAAATTTCATATTAAAATCCAGATTCCCACTTCTCTTTGCAAGAAGGAACATTGAACACATTCTGCCCCCTTTTTTGTGTGGTCAGAACAAGGTGGGGCTAAGTAAATGGGGAGGACTCCAGCTAATCCCTGTGTCCTTCATCGGGCCCACTAGGGTCACCTACTGTATGTCTAAGCATTTGCGGTGGGCACCTTAGCTACTCTGTCCTGGGCCGGGACTTCATGAAGGAAGCCCTTACTTACCCCTCTGGGGGTGCCCCACAGGGCTGTCCTCAAGGATCTCTCATTCTGTGTTGGCATGGCACAGGCTCCAATTCACAGGGTCTAGCTGAAGCCTCCATTTGACTTCTACAGCGGCAAGCAGCATCAGCATCTGCCAGCAAGAAGCGGGTGGGAGCAGCTCCAAGGGAACCAAACAGCCTGGGAATGAGAGCCCAGGGTGGGGGTGTCAGGGCTAAGAATGCTGCCTGTGCGACTTTGAACGGCAGATTGGGCACACCTGGAGTCGGGACAGGGTGGGTGCTCTGTGCCCTAGCACATGTCTAAAGTCACACAGGCTAAGCAGAAAATGCCTAATGCGTTGTCCCTCCGCCCATGGACTAGCCCTCCGGCTGGTGAAAGGGAGGGAGCTGAGAATATTAGAGCCAGCTCAGAAGAGAGAAGGCAGCGTATACTTGGCCAAGGCAAAACAAATGTCAGACACCCCCATCCCAGCCTTTTGTTATTTGGGGGTTTCCTGCTGCCCCCCTTGCCCTTGCGGGAACATTGCTTAAGTGGGTTTCTAGAAAAGATTTCAGGGGAGTCTCCTTAACACAGAGAGCCCCTTCCTCGAATGGGCTGCTCCTCCCACTGTGCCTGCAGTCTTGTCTCTGTGCTGTTCTCTGACTGGCCCTCTCCCACCTCAAGACCCATTTCAAGAGCCACCTGCCCTCTGGCCACCTGTGGTGATTTAAACAGAAATTTCTTGAAATCAAATAAAATGAAAATATTCAGGTCCTCGGTCTCACTAGCCACATTTCCAGGGCTCAACAGCTACGTGCAGCTAGTGGTTACCATGTGGGACAGTGCAGACATAGAATATTTCCATGGTTGCAGAACGAGCTATGGACGAGGCAATATCACAATCTAGAGTGGAGCCTGGGAGTGTAGGGGAACTGGGAAGGCAGAAACAGGTAGTCCCGGGGCGCCTTCAAACTATCCCTACTCTCTTCCTTCTTCTCAGGGCCCCCTGATCTGAACTGAAATCAGTGTAAGCTACTAGGGGGAAAGCCTGGAACAGTTCTGGCTGCAGTCTGCTCCTGTGGTGGGTGGGTTCTGGGAGGGAGGGGGACACGCAAAGCCAGGAGAGGTTGAGTTAGTGAAAGGATCTGAGATCACCATTAGCACTGCCCTTGTACTGGCCAGTCTCCCAAACCCCCAGGTTCCTCAGGGGGAGACAGAAACACCCTAGGCCCCAGGCTCAGCCCTCTCCCCAGTCAGGGTCCTGGACAGAAAGGTTTTTCAGAAAAAGGAGAGGCTGGGAGAGGCATGGACACAGGCGTGGCCATGTCCCCTTCCAAATGGTAGGAGGGATGAAGTGTGCAGGCAAGGGGCCCTCTGTGATCTGGAATGAAGCCCTGGAGCATGGGAACTTTCACCTTGACCTTCTCAAGCAGAAAACCTGTCTGAGGTCCTGCTGGTTCCAAGCTGACAGCATTGTTCTCAGCCCACCCACCAGTGAGCGTTCAGCTGCAGTTTTCACCATGAACAGGGAATGCCTCCTTCAACCCACGATTCTCTGGCCAGGAAGATGTGACCCCAAGAACCTGACTCCTCTGGTCTGCCTCCTATTAACCCTGTGGCCGCATTCAGGGTCTTACCTCTGCTCTGGCCCATCCCTTTCTTTGCCAAACACTGCAAAGGCTGAGAAAAAAATGAGGAAAAGGGAGTGGTGGTTAAAGAGGGCGAGATGAGGAGGAGAGAGGAATAGGGTGCTGGGAAGAAGGGAAAGGAGCCAGGAGGCTGGATAAATACTGACGAGATGGAGGGAAGCAAGGGAGAGAGCAGGAGACTTGGAACAGAGAATCCCAAGCGCACAGTCGCTGCTGTGTCTGTGCTGCCGCTGGCTTGAACCGTTCCCGGCCTCACACCATCTGCTGGGCTGACTCACCCTTGGTGGCAGCTGGTCAGTGGGACCCAGTGTTGACCAGGCGAGGTGGAGAGGAGGGGCAGAGGGGGTAGCTTTCTTTCCTCCCTCAGGCCCTGGAGTACACATTCCCAGCCCTTCCTGCCTGCCAGAACCAGAGGCACGGAGATGAGGTGGTCTCTAGCCAGCGGAGCAGGTAAGGATGGCTCCTCTGCTCAGCCAGCAGCTCACAGGTCAGGGCTGCTGCTTGAAGACCCTGCCTCAGCATCAAGCCAGGGAACAGGGCTGTGGGTCAGGGAGCACAGTCAGTGTTTTCTGGGGCCCTAGCCCTTTAACAATCCATTCAGGATGAAAGGATGTCCTTGGAGGCCCCCTATTTGAGCTTACTCAACCCAGTCCATGCTACCCAAACTTATGTATATGTCAATGGTCTTTTCAAAGCAAAGTGACTCAGCTTCTCTGGTCTCCTCCCCATGGTCTCCAGCCTTCTTTGCCTCTGAGATCTTTCTGTACTTCTCCAGGGAATCAGGTCATATAGAAGAGTTCTTATTTCTCCATTTTCTTCCAGCTGTAGAATTCAGTTTTGCTTTTTTACAAATAAAGTAACAGAAACCCAGAAAGGGAAGATGATTGGGTAGAGGCTGCTTGCCTGGAGGTATCCGGCCAAGATGGGAACCTGTGGCTCTGGACTCCCAGCCTGACCCTGTCTCCTTTGCTTCTCCTAGTCGCCACTAAATGGAGAGCAAATGAAGTAAACAGTCAGTTCCACACCCCACAGCATAATGCAACTAAGCGTACAAGCTCTGCCATCACATCTTAGAGGACTTTAACCTACCTGTTAGAGCTGACCGTTTCCTCTTTTTCACTAAAGGATCCAAAGACCATCTGGCAGGCTGGTTTGCATAATCATTTGGGATCTCTGCTTCCCAGGGCTATTGTGAAGCTAAGAGGAGACTGGGGAGGACAGGGAATGAACATTTCATAGATCATCGGCCATGGCCCCTGGGAGGTACAGTCCTTTGAGTAAAAGGTGGCCTGGGACTGCCAATGGCTCCCATCCATCCACCACCCCTGGTTGAGCCCTGATGATGAAAATCTTTTTGTGGGGCCATTGCGGATTCCTGGAAGGGCTGAGGCTGCAGGCATGCTTCATGGGAAGACACCATGTACAATTTCCAAACAAATTCACAGCTCAATTGTACTGCCTGGCTGGTTCCGAATTCCTCCCGCTGAGCCTGCTTTCCCTCTGACTTTTTTTTTTTAATTATTAAAAATACAGGCCATCTGCCATCTCTGTAGGAGGAAGGAGACTGCTGGAGGGCCATAAACAGATCCTACGTGACGCCAGAGCCATAGGGCTCACCTCTGCCAAGCAGCCTCAACCATCCAGTCCTAGAAAATGTCCAGCAGATTCCAACTATTTTTTCCCTAGGGACTTTCTGTTTCTGCTCAGAAGAAAGCTGGTTTAGGAGAGCAGATGCAAAGTGCACGCGGCGAGGAACAAGGGGGTCAGGATGTGGGATTAGGAGAGATGGGAGGCTTTGATGGGAATCCCACAGTAGTTTTTTCCTTGGGAAAACTGAATTTTGCAAGGTTTTCTAGTCCCTGCTGACTCAGAGAAGAAAACTCAGATGTCAGATTCCCACATTAAGGTGCTTTCTACAGCCTTACACACCCCCTGGCTCCTCAGTAGAAGTATTCATTTCGCTTGACGTCAACAATCCAGGTTTGCAATAATGTAGTGGTAAGGTAACCCAGACTTATTTGGCTTAATTTGCATATGAGCCCTAGGGCACCATGGGAGATGAATGGGTGTCTCTCTAACTGAAAGCAGTAGCTGACAGAAAGAATTTTTAGCACAGATTTTCTGCAACCTCACAAAGGATATATTTGGTTTCCTGCAGAAGATAAATCAACGTGGTAATGCTGAGGATAGACTTGTGAACCCCCCGGAGGTGACAGTAAGCCATAAAGCTCATGGTATTACAAAGGCAACTATTAGTGTTAGCATCCTGCTAGGGTCCCATGGCCTCTGGAGCCAGACTGCCTGGGGCAGAGTTCCTCACTTCTCATCAGTATGAGCCTAAGACATATAAACCTTAGGTTAAAATTCCAGTTTTTAAGGGACATGTCTCAGTATTAATGTGTCACACACTTGTCCTTTGCAATTTGCTTTTGTTCTTATCTTTTTATCTCCTACACATTCCATTTATTCACATTGTAGTGGATTGGATTGGATTCCCCCAAAGGCAGGTTTAAGTCCTAACCCCTAGTATCTGTGAATGTGACCTTATTTGGAAATAGGGTCTTTGCAGATGGAAAGTTAAGATAAAGTCATTCTGTACTAGGGTGAGCCCTAAATCCAGTGACTGATGTCTGTTTAAGAGAAAGGGGAGAGAGATTTGGACACAGAGATAGAGGAAACACAAAGAAGAAGGCCAGGTGATGATGAAGGCAGAGATTGGAAAGATTCAGCTCTGAGCCAAGGGCCACCAAGGATTGCCAGGAGCCACCAAAAGCTAGGAAGAGACAAGGAAGGATTCCTCCCTGGAGCTTTCAGAGAGCGCATCATCCTTCCAACACTTTGATTTCAGACTTTTGGCCTCCAGAACCATGGGGGAAAAAATTCTGTTGTTTTAAGCCACCAAATTTTTAAACAATTTTTAATAGGGGGAATAATCAGCTTATTTATTTACTTATTTATTTTTATGGAGGTACTGGGGATCAAACCCAGGACCACATGCATGTTAAGAATGTACTCTACCACTGAGCTATACCCTTCCCCCACCAAGTCACCAATTTTGTGATAATTTGTGATGCAGCCCCAGGAAACCAATACACCCAAGTATCTATGTGTATCTACCAAGTTCATATGTGTATGAATGCTCCCTCACAGTGATTGAGACTAAGAAGAGGCTGCTAAGCTGGTCAGTCTTGAGTTGGAGGAAAATAAGTCCATCCAACTGGCTGTAAGCAACATGTTTCAAAGTAAGTGTTGGGAAGAGAGGCTGCTTATAATTCTTGCTTATTGTCCCCTCTACCTGTGCCCACATTCAGACAGATTCAGAATTTCTCTGTAAGGATGATGTTGGGTTTAGGTGGTGTCAACCAGCTACAGTTTCTGTGATCAGCATTGGAAGGAGGCGAGCCTGGAAAGAGTGTTCCCTCAAATGTTATCACCAGGGAGAGTGGAGAGGTTAAGGGTACAATGTGGGAACTCCTCTACCGCTGTGTGAGCCTGAGCCAGTTCCCTACAGTCTCTGAGCCTCACTTCCCTGGTCTGTGAAATGGGCATCATCGCAGCAGCCTCCTCCTGAGGAGCTGCAAGAAGTAAAAGAGCTGATATCTGCCAAGCACACAGCACAGGGCTTGGTGCAGAGGAAGCCCTCAAGGGCTGGTTTCGGACTTTATCAGATGCTCTGAAGGACACACACACCCTGCAGGCCAACATGATGTCAGATTTTGGTTCTCAGTCCCTGTCTCTCCTTTTCTGCTGCCTTTTCTTTCTCTCTCTTGTCTCTCTGATGAACTCACAGTTGCACGGTCTCTTCCCGTTCTTACTCAGTCTCCAGCAGTCTGTCCATCTATCTCCTCTCTCTTGTCTCTGCCCCTAAATGTTCTGGTCTGTCTGTCGGCCTGTCTCATCCTCACACAAGCCCTCACTGAGGACTTCCTCCGCGTCATCCCATCTCCAGAGACCCCCTGCTCTGCTGGTGCACAATGTTATTTATTACAGACCCAGCATACTTCACTTAACAGACACACTCCCAGCCCCCCACTCTCCTCCAGCTTTCTCAATTTGAGATGGAGACATCTGGAAACCAGTTTAATAAGGTGGTTGACAGGAAGCTGGTTCCTGGTGGTTCTCGGGGGGGGCTTCAGGGAGCCATTCCACAGAGGAAGCTGCAAGCCAGTTGGGTTGATGGACTGCTGGTCTCAGAGAGAATCCTGTCAGCCACTCCAGACAGTTATTTCCCACCTGCACTCACAGAAGTGTCTTCATTTGTCCGGAGAGGAAGGAATGAAGGGGTGGTGGCAACTGCACAGGAAAGTGTCCTGTAATCCCTGCTGAGCCCTCATGAGCTGTGTGCCCTTGAGTAATACACCAGACTTCTCCATCCAAAAATGGATTTGCCCAGATGAGGTCTCAGATCCCTTCTCACCTTAACATTCTAGAGTCCTGGGGTGGAGCAAAGCCACCAGGTCAGAGATAGACAGGGAGGGAGAGCAGAAAAAGGCCAGCAACAGTTTACTGACCTGCCACCTGACAGAATCGGTGGGCGTGCTGTGCTGTGGGACACAAAGATAAAGGATTTGCAGTTGGGAAGAAGAGATGGAACATGTATGTAACTGACATTTCTGCCCCACATCATAGTGCATCGCCCCATGCTCCAGGGAGCTCATAACCAGATGGGAGATGCAAAACTTCCATGCACAGGAAAATGAGAGACCAGCAATGACAGAGTATAATTAATGTGACCAAGTACTGGATGGCATGGACAAGACATAATTCCCAAGGACAATGAATAGAGGGCATTATCAGCAGAGTAGGAAGGAATCAAAGAGAGTCTTCTGGAGAGGACAGGGCTTGAGTTGAACCTTGAAAGACTTGTACCCACGGACAAAGAGGGTGAGGATTACCTGGGTCCAGGACAAAGTGAAAATTCAAGGCTACCTGTTTAAAACTTACGAAGAATTTCAAGACAGTGACAGCAGAGCATTAAACCAAGCATGAAGCCCTTTTCTAAGTGTGGGGTTCTGACATCCATCAAGCTGGTCCTGACTCCGGAAGCCTGCGGGGGTGCTGGAAATACACTATTTCTTGATCTGGATGATAGTTATGTGGGAATATACTTATGTAAACATTTGTCAAGTTGTACAATTAAGATTAGTGTATTTTATGCACTCTACTGTGTATATTTTATCTCAATGAAAATATTAACAAATAAAAAATTAAAGCAGGGCAAGAAACCAAGGGCTGCTTTCAAACATGGTCTGGTCAGCCCATTGCCCTTCCTCTATTCTGCACAATTCTCCGGCTCTCAGGAGGTATTTACCACTTCATAAACTCACTTGAAAGAAGCTGTGGTTTGGGGAGCTGGAGTTCCCACTGTCACACCATGCAGCTACCCTGGGAACTCACAGTGTTTGCTCTCCACCCCAACTAGTATTCTCCCCTCTGAGAGTTTGTTCCAGCTGCAGCTTGCTGGGGTTTCACCCTCTCCTGCCGGCTGTGGGGTGGCCTCTGCCCCCTGTCTCAAGTCAGCTAGAGGACCTGTACTGCGCTGGGAATTGTACTGAGTTGAGTAGTGTCCCCCAAAAATTAACGTCTACTTAGAACATCAGAATGTGACCTTATTTGGAAATAGCGTCTTTGCAGACGTAATTAATTAAGATGAGGTCATGCTGGAACAGCTTGGGCCCCAAACCCAGTGGCTAGTGTCCTTATAAGAAGGTCATGTGGAGACACACAGCAGGGGAAGAAGGCGTATCATGATGGAGGAAGAGACTGGGATGATGCCACTACAATCCATGGAAGGCCAAGGATTGCCAGGAGCCACTAGCAGCTGGGGAGGAGCAAGGAAAGATTCCTCCCCAGAGCCTTTGGAGGCAGCATGGCCCTGTCAACACTTTGATTTTGTATTTCTAGCCTACAGAACTGTGAGACAATGCATTGCTACTGTCACCACATTTGTGGTAATTTATTATAGCAGCCCTATCATGTTAGGCATAGTACTTATACACTGTGCCCTCTCATCTGCTCCCACTCCCTCCCACCTCAGAGTCTTCTCCTGACTCCAACCCCTCTGCCAGCAGATCCCCAGCCTCTCCTAAAGGGTCTTCCATTCTGGTCCTGCTGCCCAGCGACTCCTGTTGAATATGAGACCATGAAAACCTGGTCCACCAACACCTGGTCCACCCACACAGCCCCGTATTTCCTCTCCCTGGAACTTCGATGTTGATACTGACAGTGACCCTGATAGTAGTGGTGATGGTGTTGTGCATGTGTATTTGCAGGGTGCTGGGTTTTAGAAACCTGAGGCATGGCTGTGCTTGCAGTAAGGCACCTTGCCCCCTCCAAAACTCCCAGGAGGGCAGCCTGCTTATAACCATCAGGACAGAAGACAATTCCTGGCAAAGGGAAGGCAAGAGTTCTTACTCTGTCACAAAGATGGGGGGTGGGGGTGGTCCCTTGAGAAGGAAGAGCCTGCTGAAGACTCTTATCCTCCCTCTCCCTTGCCAGTTCCTTTTTCAGACAGATGAGAATCCATCTTTCTCAAAGATCTCCAGAAAAGAGAGTCCACTGCTTGCCTTAATCTTCAGGTTCCATTGTCCCACCTTCTCCTCTGTTCTCCAGCAATAAGAACTAAGGGTGGACAGCAGACAGTGTCAACACTGAATTTAAATCCCAGAATTCACCAGCCGTGAGAATATAAGCAACTTTATTTACTTCTGTAGGCGTCTATGTCCTTACTTGAGGAATTAAATGTTTTCTTCTAGCTCTTTATTCACACCACTGAGGTGACCTATATTGCTATGTTGTAAGGGGTTCATAGAGTTTAGAAAGTTTCCTTGACGGTAAGACCAGTGTTATCTTCTTTCATCTTCCGTAGAACCATTGTGGGCTCTCGTTAAAGCCAAGTATGCTTGGCTATCCTAAGGGCATCTCAATATATCCTTATTGATTTCATTAAATGCTTCTAGCTTAGAAAGAGCCAGAGGTTGGTGGGAAAAAGGAGAATGGCTTTGATGAGTATTTTCTGCAAAGATGTACCAGGTAAAGCAGAGGAAAGAGAAGTAGAAAGGGGTCACTCTGTAATGTGTGGCCCTCCATGCTCCCCAGGCTCCCAGGATTCTTTAAGACTACCTGCTTAAAATTGTGTGAGCTGGCCGTCCTGGAAGCAAGAAGCTAGACTGTGATCCTTTATATCTTCCTCAGGCCTGTTATTCCAATGGGCGGTTCATCAATCACTCACCATCAGTCACTTTTCTTAACTCTCACTCCACTCAAAAGAGAGGAATGAGGCAAGTATGTGGGTATTTCAAAAATGTGAAAGCGTAGACTGTCCAAGCTAGGAAGTGTCCTGGAGGCTCCATGGACACTGGAGCCTCCATGGTTCACCCCTTTACTTTTCAGTAGAGGCTTAAGAGGGGAAGTAACCTGCCCAGGATCACACAGCAAATTCACAGCCAAGGACTAAAACTCGGCATTGTCACCTGTGCCATGCTACCTCCACCGCTGCCTATCAACTACTTCCTTCCCTAGGGCACTGAAGGCCCTTGCCCAAGAGCCCCAAACCAGCTCCAGGCCAAGTGGAAAACACCACCCCTCTCACACCCAAATCGTCCAGTTTTTCCTCAAGAACCAGAGTGACTGGCCAACAGGCCAGATGTTGCAGCAGAGAGTGTGGCCATGCACCCTCCTGTGCTAAGGGCTTCCTGATTGACTCAAATTATTTCCTATTTTACTCCATTGCTTTCTTCCCTGGCCTTATTTCATTTATTTCTGGGTCCTTGGAGGCTGAGTTCTCTTACAGAGATGAGTTTAGGCATCTTGAAGAATAAGTTCTCTGTAAATGGAAGTTCCTTTCCCAAACTCATTCAACACAATTCATTCTCCACCCAGCTGACAGAGTGTCAGAGAACTTAAGCCCCTGGTTTAAAAGCCCTTCATTGATTGTCCACCCCATTTAGAATAAAATCCAAACTGACTCTTCACCCTAGCCCACAGGACTTATATGCACTGGACCCTGCCATAGACTCTGCCCTCACCCTCGCCTGGACCACTGGTGTACTGCCCCTCCACTCCCCACTCAGAGCCTCTCCATGTGAAACACTCTTTGTTTGGCTGGCTTCTTCTTAACCTTTGGTCTCATCTGAAATGGAAATTTCTCAACCTTGTTACTTCCTCCATAGTACTTATCTCATTCTGAAGTGAACGTGTTTGTTTGTTTGTTTGTTCAATTCTCTGATTCTCCACTAGGCCATGGTCTCCATGCAAGCATGAGTAATATTTTTATGATGACCAGTGAATCCCAGTGCCTAGCATTATGCCAGACACAGTAGGTGCTCAATAAGTACTTGATGAATAAACTAATGAATACAAAAATGAATGAAGGAATTAATGAAGAACTGGGAGTCTATCTTTCATGCAGAGACTCATCTTTGATTATAAAGTTTGGCTACACAGGAACTGAACTCACTCTGGCCAGGTTTCTACTGTTCTACTGGTGTTTGTTGTTGTGAGAAGTGGAGAAATGGAGTTCTTCAATTCTGACTCTTCCTCTATACAGCCAGAGACTTGGCTACATGGCCTCTTGGGTAGAAATCTTACCACTGGGGATACAGAGCAGGATTCCCTTATCCCCACCTCTGCCTGAAGAGAGATCTGGAGGCAGTAGGCCTGCCTATAGCCTTAACCATCTATGCTGAGGTGGCCTAGAAAAACCCAGCATGTGTTACTAAAGCATGCATGCACACACACACCCTGCATGACTCTCGATATGCACACTGCTTTCACTTGAAGTGTCTTGGCTCTGTTGACGTCTCCCTACCATTCTTTAACAAAGCCTGTATCAGGTCTTCTTTAAAACCATGGTGGGTAGATCAGCAGCCAAAATATAAGACTAAGTATAAAACCAGTAGAAGAAACCAAAGAGCTATATATTTATGACCTCAGATTTGGCAATATATTCTTAGATTTAACACCAAAAGGGTGAGCCATAGAAGAAACTGACTGCATAAAAATTTAAAATTTTTGTGTGTCTAAGGACATCACCAAGAGGGCAAAGACAATGTACAGAATGGAAGAAAATATTTGCAAATCATTTATCTGAAAAGAGTCAAATATCCAGAAAATATGGAACTCTTATAACTCAAATACAACAAAAAGAAAAAGAAAATGACCCAATTTATAGTGTGGGCAGAGGACTTGAACAGACATTTCCCCAAAGAAGATACACGCTTAAATGGCCAATAAGCACATGGAAAAATATTCAACATCATTGATTATTAAAGAATGCAAATTAAAGCTGCAGTGATATACCACTTCAGATCCACCAGGATGGCTATAATAATAGGAAACAAAGAAATAAAGAAAATAACAGAAAAACAAACAGTGTTGGAGAGACTGTGCAGAAATAGGAAACTTCATGCCCTACTATGGGAATCTAAATGATGCAATCACTGTGGAAAACAATCTGACAGTTCCTCAAAAAGTTAAACAGAATTATACACAATCCAGCAATGCTAATACTAGGTATATACCCCAAAATAACTGAAAACAGGTACTCAAAAAATGCTTGTTCATGAATGTTCACAGCAGGAATATTCACAACAGAAAAAGGTAGAAACAAGTCCAAATGTCATCAATAGATGATTGGATAAATAAATTGTGGTATATACATACAATAAAATATTATTCAGCCAAAAAAGGAATAGAGTACTGAGAGATGCTACAATTTAGATGCTACAATCGTGAAAAAACATACTAAAAAAAATAAAGAAGCAGTTGAACACAAAAGCTTACACTGTATGATTCCTTTTCTATGAAATATCCAGAATAGGTAAATCCATAGAGACAAAAAGAAAATAAGTGGTTGACAGTGGACAGGGGAAGGTGGGAATGGGGAGCAACTACTTAATGGATATTAGATATTCTTCTGGAGTGAAGAGAAAGTATTAAGCCTAGACAGAGGTGATGGCTGCACAATATTATGACTGCACTAAATGACACTGAATTGTATACTTTATTTATTTATTTTTGCTTTCTCTTTACTTTCTTATTTTATTAGGGGGAGATAATTAGGTTTATTTATTTATTTAGGACCTCATGCATGCTAAGTATGGGCTCTACCACTTGAGCTATACCCACCTCCACCAAATTGTACACGTTAAATTGGTTCATTGTATGTTATATGAACTTTATCTTAATAAAAATGATAATAAATAACTGTTTTTAAAGCTATGGAGAAAGAATAATGTATCTGTGTACTGCTGGGAGACCCCACAGTGCTACCCCAGAAAGACATGGCAGTGTCACAGCTGTATGTGTTCATGATGTGGACTCTAGTGCTGATCAACTGGATTAGGATCCTGACTCCACGTCTTGCTAATTGAATGACCTTGGGCAATTAGGCACGTGTACCTTGGTTTTCCTATCTGTAAAATGGGGATGATATTATTATTATTATTATTATTATTATTAAAGATGTTGGAAGATCAAATCAGTTAATACACACAGTTTTTAGAGCACACCTCATGCAGGATAAGTGTTCAGTACCTCTGAGCCTTTCCCGTTCCCATAGGTTTAGGAATTTCATCTGAAATTGTCACCTTCTACCATACCTTCCTCCAGAGTGCCCTGCCATGTTTACTTTTAAGCTTAGGGTATATTTATAAGATAGATTAAGGGTGGCCATGACCAAATTTGACCCTGGGGGTGTTTCAACCTTATAGAAGGATAGCTTACTTGAGAAAGAGCATTTAGTGGCAGCTCCTAGTTCTGGGATCAGAGTTGGGGTGGAAAGGATATAGGAAAAATTACAACAGGAGGAGGAAAGGCAGAACTCTGGCCCTTCCAGGTTCCTGGGAAAATCCAAGTGGGAGCCTCCCACAATGTTTGGCCACATTAAATTAAACGAGTTTCTCCCAATCTCCCTCACCCCTACAGCTGTGGCCACAGATGATGCATGAAAAATTAGAACTGAATTCTCTCCAACTTCAGGAATTTGCATATGGTTTCTGTAAAGCTATTTAGTTAATATTTTTATTTCAGTAGACTTCCTTTTTTACGTTAATAAATTTTATTTTATGGGAAATTTTACACTACTACTCTAAATCAAGAACAGCAAACAAAGGCCTGTCGGCCAAACCTGGCCAGCCACCTGTTTTTTCAAATAAAGTTTTATTGTAACGCAGCCATGCCCATCTGTTTGCATGTTGTCGATGGCTGCTATTGCGTTCCAACAGCATGGTTAAGTAGTTGCAATAGAGACCTTATGGCCTGCAAGGGCAAAAGAATTTACCAACTGGCTCTTTGCAGAAAAAGTTTGTCTACCCCTTCTCTTAGCAAAAACCAGCAACACATAACTAGAAGGGAAAAGCAAAAAATAATATACTGGAAACAAAATAGTATCAAATTCCAGCTAGGGTCTGTTATTTTTACTCAATAAAATAAATATCCACTCCATTCCTTTATTCATTATATATTGAGCACTTGCTCAAGACACTCTGAGAGATTCTGGGGACACAAAGACTAACAAGAAAGAAAGGTCCCTGCTTTCATGGGGTTTATGCTCTAGTGGAGATGGACAGGCATTGAAAAATGATTACCCCCCTTATCCAAAAAATGAGATATCCAGTTTATCTTTGATTTTCATTGTGACAGAAAACAACAACAAAATACCTAACGGATGACTGAGAGTTGGGTAGAGGGTCCTTTCAATTGGGGGCTCAAGGAAAATCTCTCTGAGAAGGTGACATTGCCAGAATTCCTGGAAGAAAGAACAGAAGGTACAAAGGCCCTGAGGCAGAAATGGGCTTGATGTGTTTGTTCTGGGCAACTGGATGGCCATCTCTGATATTGTTCCACCAGTCTGCGCACACAGGGGGCTAGTGATTTGGTTTGTCACGTTGTTTTTTGGAGGGAAACATACCTATTTCATTGACTTTTGGGGCATTATGCTGCCTAAGGGCTGGATCTGGGCCTGAAGCATGACTCTGAACCATTCTTGGGGCGAACCATGAAGTGGGGTGCCCCCCTGGGTTCTCTGGAGGCAGGTGCTGAGATGGAGCTTGGGGGAATGCTATTTACTAGGGATCAACACTCATAAAAGGAAAGAGGTAGAAGTAGAATTGGGCAGAGGAAGAAGCTAAACCACATATGAGGTAGCCCGATGAGGCCTTGGTCAAGCTCTGGGCAGCTCCAAGTGAGCACCGCTGCTCAGTCAAGCAGAACTAGCCAGGCCTATGTGCCTCACCTTGCAAGGTCACTGGAGGTAGGTTACCTAACAAAGGCATGACCTTGAACAAAGTGGTTCTCTGTGCTGGGGCTCACCCTGAAGGAGCTGACAGCTGGAAACTGTCTACCGACAGGATACCTGCAACTGGGCAACAAGTCCTTTCCAGAAAGGGCATCGGGTTGTGTGTCTCCAGGTCACTCAACAGGGGAAACACGTTCCCTGAAGAATGTGATACGTCCTCTTTCCGTTGTTCTACCCCAAATCCCTGGCCCTCTGTGTATCTCCAATTCTCCTTAGAACCGTATAGTCAGCTAAGGCATCAGCTGGACTGACTTATAGGACAAAAGTTTTCCTTTGAGGACTCAAAGATGGAAAGTCATCAGGAACCAATAAATAAGTAAATGTGTCCACTAACTCTTCTAATAAGAAATTATGAGTCAGATTACTGTACATAGCAGAGAAAAACTTAGAAGCTCAGCTACCATGTGCAGTTGGGGTTCATGCTCCTAAAAACACCCTAAATAGACTCCCAGCTTCTAGGGAGCCTTGTGAGCCTGGCCCGCCCTGAAGCCCTCCATACTTTGGTCCCCTGGACACCGGCAGCTTCCCCGGGCCTGGCTGACTAATTCACCACAGTGATCGGGAGAACCAGTGTAGTTACTCACCAAAAACCACTGGACTGGATCAAAGGTCCTCTTCAGCTCAGGAAAAAAAAAAACCCAGAAATTCCCCCAAGGAGCCCCTGACAGGTCTGAAAGTGGGAGAGCAAGTGACTGTGGTCAAGATTCCACTTCTCCCAGGCTGCTCCAGGGGATTCTGCAAGAGCAGAAACCTCTCTTCACAAAGAACAGTGTGAAAATCCTCGATTTAGGCCAATCAGCTTACCTGAAAGATGTGTTGTTTGGGGTTAACTGTTGTTTGTGGTACCTTCCCCTACTCCACCCGGTCAAGCAGAGAGGCCCATGGCAGTGAGGTGACTGGGCGAGATCACACAGCCAGCCCCTGCAGAACCCCTTCTTCCCTGTCTTCTTTGTCGTTGTCCCTGCGATGTCCTGTCCTCCCTATGGCTGCTCTTTTTGGCTGCTGGGTTCCCTCTTAGCCCATTGGGCCCGCGCCCCTCCAGCCTGAGCCCAGCTCACCTTCTTTCGGAGGACTAGCGATCACGTTGTCAGCATCCCCTCCCAACACCTCCATCCAACTGCTTCCTTGCACACGTGCCAGGACCTCCCTCAACAGTGAGAGATTTTCCAGGCCCCACCACTGCTCTGGGTACCTCCTGTAGGGTCTTCACAGGAAGACCTTGCAGACAACCAAGAAATGGTGCCACACAGCTCCTGGAAAAAGCCCATGTGCATGTGTTCAGTGGAGCTGACTGTGAACCCCAGGAAGGCAGGAGGTGGGGGAATAGCCTGAGAGGGACGGGTTCGGACAGGGAGGGAGCAGCTGGCAGGGTCCCTAGACCCACTCTGGCTGGCCTAAAAGAGGGCGTTCATGACTCCCCTTGCCCTCTGTGCCCAGTGGGGCTTCCTCAACCTTGTTAGGGGGTAGAACATGCTCCCCCCAGCGCCACCCTCACCTGCAGGAAGAATTCTGACCTCACCCCCAGAGAGCTTCGGAGGCTGCTGTATGAGGAGCCAACTAATAATTACTTCTGCGCAATCTGCCCATGGGCCTGAGCCTCAAACCAAGTCCTTGACACATTGAAAATGGATTTACAAATGTAAAATTGGGGAGGTGAGTGCCCTATGGTGAGATCCAGCAAAAGGATGATCTAGGTATGGGAGGACAACAGGTGGAGACAGACAACCTCGGAGGGGCATTTTTCAAACAGGACCTCCTGCAGCAGAACCCCGGGACATGTGTTTTAATTTTAGATTCCTCAGACCTACAGACCAGAGCTTACTAAGGGGTCCCAGCAACATGCAGCTTATCAAGATCCTCAGTACAGACGGCACCACTGACCAGACAGAGCCTAGCCTGGTGTCCATCAGAGAACCAGTGAGCTTCTTAGAATCTCTATGTCTTCTCTGTAAAACTGATTGCCCAGTTCCTTTTACTTTCTGGAGATTTTTCCCTTTACAATATATTTTTATCTGTATGGGATCACCCCTATCAGACAGGCAGGCTATGCCAAGGAAAGGGCCTGAGGTCGGGAGGGTGTGGGAGCAGCAGGCAGAGGCTGCAGTCACCGGATGGTTGAAGAAGCCACCTAAGCTTATCACCCCCTTGACCAAGTCACCACAGCGAGAGGAAGAAGGATGTCCAGGAACCGGGGAGCACCCAACCGAGAGGTGACTGGACAGACATAGCTAAGAAGTCAAGAGCTAAGGGGACCAAAGGAAGTCAGGAAGGGAGGGGGCTTTCCTGGGAAATAGAGGACCAGTCTATGTGGGATGGATGATGAAGGGTGATGGGGGAAGAAGCCCATTCCTGGAGTGGCTGGGGGGCCTCAGGCACGTCTCAGGGAAGTTTAGTGAAATGCTGTTCTCTCCAGGAGCCTGGAAGGGTGTGGCCATCTTGGGATGGGTGTGAAGAGGTCATAGTTCCTGAAGGAGACATCTGTCAGTCCACATCTGTTTCCAGCCAAGCTGAGCAGGAAAGGCTTTGGGATGGCTGTAAGCCCAGGGATCAGAGATGGGAAGTGATGGTGGCATGAATCATCTGGGAAGGAGAGAGGAGAAAATGGCCAAGGCATGAGGCTTCTCCCACCTGACTCCTTATTGTCTCCTTTCTGGCTCCTTTTTCCACTCTGTCCCAAGGTCCCGGGGCCACAAGGCTGCTCCTCACCCTCACCTGACAGAATGCCTCCTTAAGATCCACTGCCAGTCTGTCCATCCAGCTCCATCACCTCCAAGGAGGCAGTGAGACTGCCTTCGGCCTTTGAGGGCTATTGTTTTTTAGACAGCTAAGGAGCATGATGAACTATTGAAGGAATAAAAATGGACAACATGACAGCCTTAAAGCAGGACTTCAATGTCGCATGACATTGTGGGACAAGAAGGTCTCTCCAGAAGCCATCAAATCTGGATAGGATTCTATTTAAAGATACAACCTTTCACTCTCTCAGCTTCCACTCCAGCTGTCCCACCTCTCCCCTTTCCTGTCTTCTCTGAACAGGAAACATATCTAAACACAGTCCTTGGCATAATACATCTTACCCCATCAGAGGAAGAGGGTCACAAGTAGATCATACTTGTCCACGTTCCTCTCTTTCCCCAGCCCCCACCCAGGACATCTCAGAGCAACAGCCTGGTTCTAGGATTGACCAATGTTCCCAGGAAGGATGGGAGCAAAAATACAAAGACCTCACCCCAAACCAAAGTTTTAGATGGCTGTGCCAGACTTGACATGCTGAAAGCCAGGACAGGTGGGAGAGATCAGCCCTGATCTGTATTGCAGAGGATCCTTGGGGCCACCCTTGGGCAGACATTCAGAGGAATAGCCTGGCAGACAACACAAGTATCCATTTATATCTTCAGCTCTCTGGTACCCACAAACAAATGCACTATAGGCACCTGTTTCATTTTGTTCACCTCTCCCCTCTTATATCCACAGTATTTAGGGGAGAGCACCTATACCCCAACAGCTTCCCATCTCAGCCACTATCATCTCTCTTCCCCAGGCTTCCTCTGGCAAACATGATTTGCCTACACCTGGAGCAAGTTGAAAGTATAGGGGAGTCAATGCTCCAGGAGCAATGAGTGAGGTGGATAAACAGTTGGTGGATAAACACCCTGCCTTTTTCATGAGGTGGGTGCCTCTGAGCTGGTCCCCATCAGGACTGAGAAGAGTTGCCCACATGGGCAATCTTGCTCATGAACATACATCCCTTACTGACTTCCCTCCCTTCCCTGTCCCATTTTTCCTCTTCCCCACCATGTTTCCTGGAATCATCTCATAAATCAACTCTTGCATCCAAATCCTTGATTCAAGGTATGCTTTGGGAGAAACATAAACTAAGATCATCTGGGGCAGAAAGAATGAACTGTAGGGACTATTCACACCCTCTAAATGGAGTCTGTTACTATACACCCCTATTGCCTATGCCAGGGCAAATACCAACCATCAAAGATATGGAGAGAAAGAAGGGAGTGGGAACTGGGCAAACCCGCAGACATTACTCAAGTCTAGAACACCCAAGTACACAGAGGGGTCTTTTCATCTCCCTTGGGCCACTTTTATCTGGCACAGGAAGGCAGAGTGATTTTACATAAAGCAAGCAAAAGGTGCTCTGAGGAGCTGGGTCAATCCCAGTCATGACTTCCATTCATAAGTGCCTCCTCTTAGGGAGTTCAGTTCTGCCTCTCTCAGACCCTGCAAAAACTTACGAACAAACTTCAGAAAACCCTGGCAAACTAGAAAATACAAAACAGTGAGCATGGGTTAAGGGGACTTTGTGTTGCTTAGAAAGAAAGGAAACATCTTGAATTGCTTTCCCAAGAGCCCCAAATGTGAAGCCAGCCTGTAGCCACAAACGTGGTCCTTCCTTGCACACAGCACATAGCCTGTCTTCTAAGCGTCTGGGATGCTTGCTCCCCACACCTCCCTTCCCTTTCTCATTCGTCTCTCTCACCAGTTGACCTTTCCTCTCTCAGCCCACCCCAGCCACTTGGCCACTAAACCACAGGAGATGAGGAGGAATTGCAGGGGAGAAGCTGGGAGCATTCTGGGTGGCCAGAGGGTGAGCAATTCCATCAGTGAGCCCATGGAGGGGAGGTAAGTTCCCAACACTGGAGCTTAGAGCCACGGGGGAGGGCTGGGCTGAGGACGAGGGTGACCTTCCTTGATTCTGAAACCCTTGTGTATTTTCAAGGAAATTTTATCCATATGTTTCTGATTCATTTACACTTAACTCATCAAAATGTTATTTGGTAAGAGCTATTTGAAGTCCAAGAAGCCTTATAACAGTCTGTTTAATGAGCCCAAAGAGCTTTTTCACTTTCTTTCGTTTTTTAGGAAGGGGAATGGGATTTTTTCCCCCTCTTTTCTCTCCAGAAAAGCAAGCTGTCATATCCTGTACAGTGATTCAGGCCTATGAATCACAAATCTTTGGAAAGACCGTGAGATAGGAAGGCAAAAGTCCAAGTATTGGGCTCTGATCTGCCCTGACCTGAGGACCTGTCTCTAGATGGCTCAGCTTCTCAGAGATTATTCAATCATCCAGGCTCTCTCTGCATGTGGCAGAGAAAGATGCTTAAAACTAGAGGGCTCTTACAGCAGTGAAGTTCCTGAAATTCCTAACTTCTGTATTTTCTGTCACCTCTCCACCCTCTATGCCTTGCCCAGACTTCAGTAAGGAAATTCTGTTCTGAATTAAAATCTTCAAGATGAAGATAACTCAGAAGGAATATGTGTGGCAAAGGGCAAAAGCAATTTTTTAATGAGTACTGAAGCTTTAGTCTCTAGAGTCGACTGAACCTCAGCCCAAATAAGAAAACATAGGCTGAAAGAGGGAACCATTTGATGAAAACAGAGGCAGGAAAAACTTACCACCAGGAACAGGAACCACCAGATTATTAACCAAGGAAAATAGAATCTTCCTTCCTGCACATAAATGAAAGTCAGACTCACTTTCTCCTTATTACATCACTGACCTACTAAGTTGATCATTAGCTGCCCTTCCTGGAGGCAGGAGAATGGACAAGTTGACCTTCAGAAGACCCTTGCTCGCCCCAGGACTTTTACAATTTGTCCATTAGCCCCACTTAGCCCAGTTAGAGTCCACTAAGAACAGAGGGTCATTATGTCATTCTTTCCTTAAGACCACAGACTCCCAAGGATGAAAAGGTCAGATGCCTCAGGGGCAGCCCACAGTTGCTTGTGCTTTGTCATTCAGAGTAAGCACAAAGCGAAAAGACTAACTATGGCTCTCCCAGCTGGTAAACCTAGCCCCCAGCCTTTTTCCCTCATTCAACATGGCAGCAACCGGGCTGCTTTGATTATTCTGGCTACTGAGCAAACAGTTGAGGTACCACGAGTGAGGACGGCAGCTTAGGTGCTGGATGTCTTCATGTACTTAGAGTGGGGGGTGGGGCAACTGATGGCATCTGTGTGCAAGTGAATGTTGATGTCCTTAGAGTCCCAGATCCAGAGAATTTCATTGCTTACTGAGCATCTAAGTCTAGCCACCCCCACTGCAGAGATGCTGTCCAGCCCTGCATCATTTTTTCTCTCTCATAGTAAAGTTCCAGTTTATGGATGGAACGATTCTTGTGTCAATCAACACATCTTTATTGAATGTCTAGGTAGAGGGATAGAGAGAGGAGGAGGGAAGGGAAAGAGAGGAGAGGAGAGAATCCAAAACAGAAGCTTCGATCTTTTGCAATCTAATCTTAGAAGTGACATCCCATTGTTTCCGCTATATTCTGTTCACTAGAAGCAGGTTGATAAGTCCATGCTCAAGACAAGGGAATCACACAAGGGTGTGAATACCAGGACACAGGGACCATTGGGGGTCACATTGGAGGCTGCCTCCCATACACCACTAGGTTAGAAGCCAGGGGTATGCATCCTAGCTGTTTCAGCCTCTGCCATTTTCGGGCATGAAGCCTCTGGGACCTCCATTCTATCGGTAAAGTGAATGAGCTAAGATGGCTTTGCAGTTGATTAGAACCACAATCTGGTGCCATTGAAGAGTGGTTGGCAGACCTCTTAGATGACTAAGTGCCTTGGAAAGTCAATGAACCCCCAACTTTTTATGAAAAACCATCTTCTCAGCCCATACACATGAACCTTCTATTGTGATAGCCCTCCTGGGAAGGACACCACTTCTCCTAATCCATACCAATACCTCACCCTCTTCTCTGGTGGGAAAGTTTCCTGGAGCCCAACCCTTATTTGTTCCACTGAAGCTTTGTCCCTTCTTATCTGTGTCTGGTCTCATTAGTACCAGAGAACAGCTTTTCTAGCTTTATCTCTCTAATAACTTTCACATATCTTGAATGTGGAGAACCTGGCCCCTTGTGTGTCTGGGTGAGATTATTTCCTTCTAACCAGGCAAATAACTGGTACTTACTTCAAACATGAGGAGGTTGTGCTCATCTGATCACATGGCTCATTCTTTTATTGATTTTCCCTGTGGTCTTTTTGACCATGGACCATCAGATCAGAAAGATCCTGAAGGAGAGAGAGAAAACTACAAAAAATTAGGAAGAGGACAAGGGGGCAGTTATTTGAAATTGAAATTGACACTATGCTTAGCACCTAACACATCATCTCATTGACTCTTCCCAGCAGACCTTTGTGAAGGTCATTATCCTCACTTTGTAGCAGAGAGGACTCAGGCTCAGTGTCCACAACTGGAAAGTGTCAGAGTCAAGGTCAAGTCCAGGTCTGTTTTACATTAAGCCTTGAATCACTCTTAAGACTTGCTTCACAGCACATCAGGTTAGTTTGGGGTAAAGCAAATCCTTTCTTTAACCAATAAAAGAAAGCATTGTCAGAATCCTGTAAGTGTAAATGAACAAGAGCCACAAAAGTGACTTCCTTTATTCCTACTTGTAGGCAATTATCCTCCTGATGCCCTCTATGGACTGAAGTTTCTCTTTAAGAACCAGACTTCATTAGGACTACAGATGCATCAGGGGAAGATCAGAGGTGAGAAGAATCAGATCCCAGAGGTAGTTGGGACTGAGGACCTCGTCCAGCTGAGTAGGTCAATTCCAACTTCCATCCTCCTCTCTCATGACCATGTGTGGGAGGAGAAGGCAATCAGGCCACTCAAGGCTGGCCCGAGTGCTGAGACAGGTAGACCATCAGCCTAACTTTCCCCTACCTCTCTCCTGGCCTTCTTCTCGATCCAGGAGCCTCCTAGGTCTGGGAGGAGAAGGTTTCTCTCCTCATACTGAAATCTTTCTGGACTGTGCCCAGCCTGGCTAAGGAGGACCAGCTGTGTGAGGATGGAAGCGAAGTCTGTAAACCACATACAAATTTTACTTACTGCCATAAATACATCAAAATAATAAGAATTTGATAGTCCCTCACGGCCTCCCTCACTCTCTCTTGGCTTTGATTGGGGAGACTGAGAACCACCCACTAAGGCCAATTTTGCTTGAGGCTCAGGCATTTGCTCCTGCTTCTAACCCAGGACCCCCACAAAGCCCACTAGAGTGACTCATTGAAGAGAGCAGCCGTCGCAGAGCTGACTGAAGAATTTTCTTTCCCCCTGCCACACTGACTCAATGCCCGAACCCTACCTGCAAGGGCACAGAATGGGTTTATGCCTCATCTGTTAAGCCATGGGCCCCTTTCAGTGGATGCAAGAACTTTAACTGCCAAGAGGCCAATGTGTTCACTATTACAAAGTACCTATCACTGTAAGCACTGTGTTCCGCTTGAGGTGAGGACTATCTCATTTAATCCTCAGACCAGCCTAATGAGGAGAGCTGCTTTTTATTCCCCAGCCCCTTCACAAATGAGAGAACTGAGAATCCAGGTGGTTAGGAAACACACTGAAAGTGACAGAGCTAGAGTGATTGAACTAGGATTTGGATCCAGATTAGGATTTGGATCCAGGCAGTCTGACCCTCTTGACTGCTGCTCAGTGAGATCCATGATACTCCACAGCTCTCAGTAAGCACAGATGGAAGTAGCTCCTCCCAGTTTGGAAAGACAAAGCTGTGACTTGCACTTGCAATGTCTTTAAGAACAAGCTCCTCCAGGGAGACCGTGTCCTCCCCAGATCAGGCATCAAATCAGTTCAAGGGTCTGAGACATGGGGACCCCCTGGCCACCTCACTCTCTAGGGTAGCACCATTAGGGAAGGGCTTTCTGCTGGGCAGCCAGCAGCTTTCTCCCCAGCTCATGCTCTTCCCTTCAGGAGCCCCCAATTTTTCTTGCCAGGCAGGGTGACAAGAGGGACAAAGGGTAAGGAGTTCCCCATTTGGAACTGGGAGTCCAGCCTCTCCATGTGTCCTCAGGCTCTCTGCAAATCCAGTGCTTAGAGACTGTGATTTGAGAACCAGAAGGGAGGAGGAGGAGCAGGCATCTGCATCCCTGGCTGTAAAGCTACATCTCTCAAATGGGACATCTGGATTGTACAATCTCTGAGGTCCCATTGGATGCACCCCTAGTGGCATCAGTGCAGAAGTTGTGAAGAGGGCAAACATGGAGAGTTGGACAAGGAGGCCCACTGAAATTAACTTACACATGCAGGTTTTTGAGCTGTCAGGAGCCTGAGGAATCACACAGTACAGCCCCTTCATGTTACTCATGGGGGAAATGAATTCTAGAGAATTGCTTTTGAAACCCTTCATTGGGCTGACTCCAGTCCTGGTTAGCCTGCTCTGTGTGTGTCCACCAGGTCTTCTGCTACCTGCAGCCAGAAACTCCTCAGAACCTTCTGGAAAGCCTTGAGCTGGCAGTCCCAGTGGCAACTCCTTGATCTAGGAATATTTACATTTCAACAAGAGGCACTCTAGAAAGATGAAAAGATTCAAAGCAAAGAAACCATGTGATCTATTATCTAAACTGGTGGACTTTTCAAAGGGATAAGGATGAGGGAAAACCAGGAGAAATGGGGACATATGTCATATTAACCATAAAAGATCTTCAGGTCTTTCTTGGTGGAGAAGGAAGCATAGCCTTGGGTTGCAGACGGCTTGGGCTGGCTTATTCATTCAATCAATAGACACTTCCTGGACACCAAGACTGTGACAGATAGATAAGGAACTTCACATACATGGCCTAGATTTTGGTAGTTCATCTCCTACCACCAACTAGATGTGCCTTTCACAGGCCACTGCCTCTCTCTGGGCCTCACTTAAATCTTCAGAAAAGAAAGAGTTGAACCAGGTCACCTCTGAGACCCCTCCCTTCAAGCTGTAGCATCTAGGAGTCTGTGGGACCTCTGGCTGAGAAAGGGGGTCCCAGCACAGCAACCTCCCCCCTTGCCAGCCCAATGCGCTAACCAGCAGAACACATGGTCTGGCCTCTCTCAGGACCCCAGGCCCCGTCTTTACCCAGCTTGCCCCAACCTCACCCCACATGTGTTGCTGCTCTTCCTGCCTAATGTGTAGGAATAAACTGGGAGACCTCGGGAAAAAACTGCAACACCACACACACACACACACACACTTCAGAATCCTAACAAATGTTAAACGCCACGACATTCAAACAAGTGCAAGGGATATGCCAAGAATCCTCTGGCACTCCCTTCTGTGAAACACCTGGTCATGTTTAACCCAAGCCGAAAATATGATTTCCACGTGAGAGTCCTGGCAGCAATGTTCGGAGGCAGACTGGACACCCTCAGCAGGAGCTGGGCTAGCCTTAGTCACCCCCTCTTCTCCTAGGGGACAGGTTCCATCCCTGCTAGGCAGCAGGTGACAAAGAGGGAGAGCGCGAGGACTCCAGCTCTGGGCTACGTCCTTGCTTCAGATGCACTTTTAACCTAAGCCCTGCCACCACCTCCCTGGGAGCCAGCAGATGGGAAAACAGAAGGGAGATGGCTGGTAGGGCCCATTGGCTTCCCATGGAGGACCTCAGCCTAATAGAAGTTGTCATGTGTCAGCTTAGGGCATGAGCAGAGCCCGCCTGGGCAGCAGCTGCTCCCGCGGCCCTGGGCCAAAATGGTGCTCACGTGAGGAGGGGGTGTGCGTGAGTTGGTTCCAGAGAGCAGCCCCAGCTCAGAGGCTGGACAGAGGAAGGATCCCAGGACCCATAGCAGAAAACAATCAAGCAGCAGAGGAAGGCGAAGGGACTCTAAATATAAATTCAACCTCTTCTTTAGCCAGTCCAGATCCTGGTGTTTAATGATGCTACCTCTCAGATATGGCAAGTGAGAGAGAAGCAGGAAGGGCCAGGGGATACAGAACCCACTGCTAAGCTTGGTTCAACTCTTCCAAAAACTCCCAGCTCTTGCAGTCTTTATGCATTGAAGGGACCTTGGTGTCTGACACTCTCATTCTATGAATGAGTAACCTGACACCAGAGGTGTTTCAAGGACCTGTCCCATGGGGTTCAGCTGGTAGAGCCTCAGTCACCCAGCCCAGCACCTGACTTTGCATTCCATTCTCTTCTCTACTTCCTACCAATAAAATACATAAACGTTACAATAAAATCAACCATGAGCTTATTCATTTAATCTCTATTTAAAGTATCACACATTTTTTTTTTGGTTTGGAATCTTTACAAATCTCAAACATTATATTTTTGCAAATAATAATACTAAATTTTGTAATGTGGTGTATTACAGCAACGTCTTCTTAAAATAGCTATAGAAGAGTAAAAGCCAATTTTTTTAATGTTTAAATTATAAGGAAATTATAATATTTTACCAAATGCTGAATTTTCTTTATAACTGGCCAAACCGTGTCTAAACATGTCTAAACCTCCAGTTCCCCTAATGAAGCATTTGAATATATGGTACATGGATCTTTTTACAATCTATGTGTTTCTCAGGCATGAGGTCTTAAGTTCCAGCAGTCATAAATTGTGAGTTTCTCCATCAGGGATAATCAGAAAAACTGTTTAGTTGTGTAAGAAATAAAGGAAGTGAAAATGTTACAGGTATGTTGAGGATTTTGCATTAAAACCTTACACCTACAGTCTGAGGGCAAATTTATTTTATTTTATTTTATTTTACTTTATTTTATTTTATTTTATTTATTTCAGTAAGAACGCAAAATAAGATACACCCTCTTAACAAATTTTTAAGCATAGAAGACAGCATTATTAAGTATAGGTATAATGGTGCACAGCAGACCTCTAGAAGGTATTCTCCTTGCTTAAGAGAAACTTTATGCCCATTGGTGACAAAGTTCTAAATCTCCTCCTAGAGCCCTCCTGAAGTGAATGTTAGAAGGAGGGGAGCTGATGGGTGCAGTGTGGATAGAGTTAAGCCTATGTAATCCCATGCATTGAGAAGACTTGGGAAAGACCTACCTAGCTCATCTGAGCAAATGCAGTAAAAGTTAACTGAAGCACTCGAGCACTCCAACTAACCAGTCCTTCCCCAGCCCACTGTGCTTCCAAAGACTGCATTAGCCTCCCCAGTCGTAAGAGCACGTTGGCCATTTGTGTGGAGAGCAGATGCCGAAAACGCGCCTTTTAGCACGCTCATTACTGGCAGCAAACAACGTGATTGTCAAGCCTGTCATTAAACCAGCAGGGGAGCAAAATCCTGAAAAGTTCTAGCAAACAAGGGAGAGAAAGGAAATTAAATGGATATACTGTACCATGAAGATGCGTAAAAATGTCTTTGACAAAGACAGAGCACTACGAAAGGGCACCATGTTTTATTTCAGTGTGTTTATTTATTCATTACTGAGTCCTTTGTGGATTGTCTTGTAACCTCAGAGCCCCATATTTGATTTATTTTCATTCAAGTTCTTAAATTCCTTAATAATGAATTAGTAAATTTTCTTACTCTGTTTTTCATATGTCTGTTTATTTTATTTTTATTTTTGAGAAAACTTGTCTTCCTCTTAAAGGAAACAAGTACACACATACACACTCATTCAGATGCATGCACACACATATACATCCACAACATACACATCAGGAGTGTGACGGATCAGTGACAAACTTTGATAATTCAAAAATGGCAAAGGCTTCATGCTGATGGCTCATGTGTTTCCACGATCTGAAGCAAGATGTGAGCCAAGCAACACAGTGACCGGGTGGCCAGTTTAATGGGCTAGTAAGAGTTTAAACTACCTCTTTAGTTTGAAAGACATAGGAGTGTTATGCTGGTGTTAAGCCCCTCAGAGTCATGGACTCAAATGGGCTAGTTATCTCAGAGAGAAAAAAAGGAAATTAGTTTATAAACTTAGAAAACGAGGCAGTGTGGTGGAATGGAAAACACAGGACTCTGGAGTTACGAATCTGAAAACGATTTTCCTTTCTGCCCCTCCTTAGCTTTGGAACTTTGGATAAGTTATTTACACTCTCTGAGCTTTCATTCCTTCACTTACAAAGTTAAGAAAATAATGCCTATTTCACAGCTCTGTAATGAGGATTAAATGGAATGATGTTTATGGAAAGCGGCTTGTATGCTATAAATTGCTTGGCAGGTATTTATTTGAAAGGCTAAAACTCCAAACCTCTGTCAGTTTGGAATCTGAAAAGTGATAATAACTTTCTACTTATATTAGAAAACAAACATAAATGAATGAGTTTCCACTGTAAGCAAAAGAGATTCACCCTGGACATCAAAAAGCTCATCCCAGTCCCACCCAGTAAGGTCTGGTGAAAACTGTAACACTAGTTGGTAGAACATTTCCAAAACTCCTTCTCAGGAGAGCTGTCTTTGCATGAGATCATCCCACTTCCAAGGGAATAAAGAAGAGCTCTTCCTTCTCTTGGGAGAGAAGACAGGCAAAGTGAAAATGTACAGGTCAAAGGCACTTTCAGAAACACCACTGGTCTTATCCATTTTACACTGATAACTATGCTGACCATAAGAGTAACTGAGAACTTACTACACTGAGCATATCAGTAGCAAGCCTTCAGGTATCTATCTGAATTCCTCACAATCCCTCTCCTACCTGTGCCGAGGCGTGAACTATTTGTTTCTGCTCTACCCATGAGAAAACTGAAGCTCGGTGACCCCACAGAATTCATCGGAAGTGACACAGCTAGTTGCAGGGCTAGGATTTGGGCCCAAATGTATCTAACTACAAAGTTTGTTCTCCATTATGCCAAACTACTTGTATTACCTTTCTATCCTTGTGTGACCAAATACCAAAAACTAGGCAGCTTAAAATCACACACATCTATTATCCCCCCGTTTCTGTGAGTCAGGAGCCCTGACATAGTTTAGCTGGATCCTCTGTTCAGGGTCTTGACAAGTTGAATACAAGGTATTAGATGGGCAGTGCTCTCACCCGTGAGGTTGACTAGGGAGCTCCATCCAAGCAGCAAGGAGCACCTCTCACTTTAGGCAGGGCCCAGTCCCTCTTTTAAGGGGTTTTGCCTAATTAAGACATGCCCACCTAGTATAATCATCATTTTGATTAACTCAAAATCAACTGAATAAGACCTTAATAATGCCTGCTACATTCTCTTGGCTAGAAGCAACTCACAAGTCCACCTACACTAGGGAAGGAGATTATAATGGGCAGGAACACCCAGGGGCAAATGTCCTGGGGCCATCTTAGAATTTTACCTACAACACTACCTCCCTTGAGTTGTGGTTATAGGAGATGCAGTCACAAAAAGTGAAGCCTAGAGCAGAAAGAGAATCAGCTGGTTCTGCTCCACCTTAACAGTGTCCTGTGGCACTGTAGGTAGCCCCATGCTAGAATACTAGGTAGGAGAAAGCTGACCTTGGTGAATAGTCTAGAATCTAGACATAGAAGATCAGAGGTTCTTATCCCTGGCTGCATGCTAGAAGCATCTAGGGAGATTTTGAAAATGCTCTCCCAGAGATCCTGATTTAATTGGTCTGGGGTGGGACCTGGGCATCTGTTTTTGTGTTTGCCTTTGCTTTTAATTTCTCAGGATGCCCAAATGTGACGTCAAGTTAGAATACCTGATCATTAGCAGTAATCTACAAGGTATGCTGTGTTTACCCCAGAGCTGTGTGAAAGAATCCAGTGGGATGTGAGAAGAGAATCTTCAAACATCTATTTAAAAATATATTTTTAAGTTTAAAATATAATAAAGAAAAGATGACTTGGACTTCTAGTTTCTGGTCTAACATGTAAAGAGCCTGGAAATTGTCATTACCATCCTCACAACAAGAAAAATCAGAACAAACAGAAAATCAACCACTTTTCTTAGATCCATCAGAGAATTGAGGTCACAGGGCAAACTATTGCCTCAATCTGGAAAGGCAGGTGGACACAGAGAATCACAGCTTAAGAGGAGCAGATGCTCAGGAACAGAAGCCTACAGTTGGATCCATCAAGCAGGAAAAAAATCCAAATTATACACATAGGAACATCATATTCAAACTGTGGGAAATCAAAGACAAAGAGGAAATCTTGGAAAAGTCAGAGAGAAAGACAAACTGAAAAAGCAAAACAAAACACCTTGCCTACAGAGGAACAAGAATAAGACTCAGATTAGACTTCTCTTAAGAAACCAAGCAAGCAAGAAGAGAAAAGAGTGAAATACTTAAAATATTGAAAGAAAAACCACCAATCTCAAATTCTGTATATAGCAAAATTATCTTTAAAAGGGAAGGAGAAATAAAGACTAGACTTTCTTAGACAAACAAAAATGGAGGAAATTTGTTGCCAATAGACCTGCCCCACAAGAAATGTTAAAAGTTCTTCAGATAGAAAGAAAGCTATATAGACCATAAATTCAGATATATTTAAAGGAAGAGTGTTAGAGAAAAAATAAATGAAGACAAAATAAAATATTTTATTTTTCTTATTATTAACTTATCTAACAAATAGCAATCTGTTCAAAATAATAATACCAACAGTATATTCAGTAATTGTAGCTATGGGTAAGTGAAATGAATGACAGCAGTGTTGTAAGTAGTGAGAGGAGGAATTAGAAGTATTCTGTAATTATAAGGTACTTGTACTATCCATAAAGCAGAATTATGTCATTTGAAAGTGGACTTGGACTAGCTTTAAATGTATATCACAAATTCTAGGACAACGACTTAAAAATGTTTTAAAAAGTGTAATTGATATGCTGAGAGAAGAGAGAAAAATTGAATCATACAAAATGCTCAACTAAAACCAGAGAAGGCAGAAACAAGTAGAAGACAAAAAAATAAATAAATGAACAGAAAGCAAAGGTAGTGAACACAAAACAGTTATAAACAAGGTAGATGTTAACCCACCTCTATCAATAGTCACTTTAAATATAAGTAGTCTAAATACATCGCTTAAAAGACTGAGACTGTCAGAGTGGGTTAAAAAACAAGACCCAACAATACACTGTCTATAAGAAGCTTTACTTATGTTTACCATTGATAGAAAAGTATGTATACAATTCATACATACACATATTAAAGGTATGTATACAAAATCTTTCTTTATAGTTGGGAGTGGACAATCCAAAATGTTTTGATGTTACTGATCTACAGTGGAAGCACTCTTGCAACTTCAATGTGCATAGGAATCACCTGGGGATTTATAACAAAACAGATTCTGAATTAGTGAGTCTAGGATGGGGATAATATTCTGCATTAAAAAAAAAAAAGACAAGGGTATCAATGCTGGCATTCCTCAGACCTCACTATGTTTAGCAAGGGTATAGAGGACATATCCTAAACCCCACTAATTGGTTGCATCTAGGAAAGGAACCAAATATCTGTATTATTGAGGGGTTACCCCTTCCCTGCAATGAAAACGTATTCATATATTACCAATGCATGTATTTTTAAAGCTCCTTTAGGGCAGAAAGGCATATGAATGTATCTAAATGGTAAGACAGAAAGTAAAGGAGAGGCAGAAAGGAGAGACGTAAAAAGAAAAGGAAGGTGAGGAGCAAGGGAAGGAGAAGAGAACTAGAAATGAAGAGAGGCAGATAAAGGAGCTAAAACGTGAGAAAGCGCTTCATCTGGGATCATGCATCAGACAAAGTTATCCAGAAATTGAAGAAATTCATGGAGATAAAAGATCAGGGTCTCACATTAGGACTTGTTCAGATGGCATTGAAACTTATGATTACATGATGAGAAATATTTTGAAATAAGGGTCTACAGGGCAGTCCTTAATTCTACACTCTCAGTTTTTATGGCTACTAAGGAAATCTTGTGATGGGACCTATACAAAGAAGCTGTGGTAGAGGACCAGGTCCTATCTAGCATCCTTAATTCTTGGTAGAGTGATTTGGAGAACAAAACTGAAAGATCTAGTGATAACCTGAGCCCAGACCAGGTAGGTTGATATAAGACCCACCTGTCAGGAGAGAAAGAAAGGGACACAGTTCATGATGCTGTGACATCTTTTTGACAAAAGCAAATATTGAAGACTCTCAATAGGTAGGTTGAAAGGAGAAGTAAATTCTTGTGAGAACAGAGGATAAAGTTACAGATTTAAAAAGACTGTAGTGTTTACTTAAACTACTTCCACCCTTCTTCTCATATATTTAATATGCACCTTGGTTTCTGCTCTCCCCAACCCATTCATCTCCTTTCTACTAGAAGTTCTAAGTTCACCTGTGACCTCCCAATTTCAAAAATCCAAAGAACCTATCTCAGTACTTCCAACAGATTTTTTGGCAGTATGTGGCTCTGCTGTCACTAAAACAGTAAATCGATCAATAAAAATAAATAGACTTTGAGGAGGAAGGGGTAGTCTACAAAGTCAGAGTCTCCTCCCACATCCCTTATAACATTTCGATCTCCTCCTCTTCGTCTGTTCTTTCAACCAACTTTTTGAATATCTAAATGCATCTCTGTGCAGGGCTCATTTATATATTCCATTTGAGGTCTGTCTAGCAGCAAGTACAATGGAAATCCTGTTATCACTCTTGTTAACTTACTCAGAAAAGAGAAAATTCAAGTGCAAGAAAAACTAGAGAGAAGGGTGTTGTAGTTGCTGACCCCCTCTATACTGAAAATTCTTCATGAAACTTGATCTAAGCCCCCTTTCCACAAGCCAAGCCCATTTAAGTGCAGGATCTTAATAACATAATATGCCATAGAGATAAATATATCTATTTTTTTAAACAAATATTTCCCTTTTTTGAAAAGAAAACTAACTACATGGGAAAATAATATATGAGTTATTGATTGTGAAAAATCTTATAATTTCTTGGCAACTTCTATTCATAAGCTACTGTACAAAAAAAGCAAAAACCAAAATTATTATAATTTACTCTATGTATCTTGTATGGTTTATTCAAGATGATTAAGAGGGTGGATTATGAACGAAGCTGGAGAGAGCCGTGGGTGCAGGCAACAGTAAACAGTTGGCTCTTATGACATCCATCTCTGTATTGATTCAGATGTTTGGCCTTGAGCAAATCACATCCCTTCATGGTCTCCTCTCCTCTGTCTCCTGTAAAATGATTCCGTGATCTCTAAGTTCTTTTTTACCTAGGTGGCCTGCCTGGCCGCATTCCAGCTTGTCTTCCCAAAATGCCCCATGGCCTTTATAACCACCTTTGTTTCCTCAGTCCTACCTTTTGAGATCCCATCACTCTCCTACCAGGACCCCCTCTCTCTGGATGTAGCTCTTTCATTTCACTTTCTTCCTGCCACCCATCCCACAGCTTGCACATAGCCCTTCTCACCTACAATGCACCAATTTGCAAGGACAAAGAAATTGCATTAACAAACTCTAACTGGGGTTTGTCACATAAAAGGATATGGAAAACATAGACCTGTAACTGGACATGAGACTAGTTCTTGTATTGCTGACTTCCATTGGATTCCTTGGTACAGTCATAAATGCAGTCTAGGAGAACGGTCTCTGAGGACGGTGACCTGTCATCAAGCCTCTCTTGGGGGCACAGGACCTATCGTGCTAACTTGGCTCCATCCCCATTTTAAACATAGACTCAGTCCCATTCGAGGGCTCTTTTCCTTCCAAGCTGCCTTGGCATCTTCAGCTTATCTTCCCCTTCCTTCCAGCTGCCTCAGAAAGTGGAAAAACTGGTTTTTCCTGATGTTCTTTGGGGCCCCTTGACTTTGCCCTTGGTTCTTTCCTGTCTCGGGACCCTTTCAGAAGAGAGGTCAGAATTATCTTGCTTCCCATGTAAGTGCTCTGTTTCCAGGTTTCTTCTCTATCGAGTGAAAGCCTGCAGGTCAGGTGTAAGGAGTGGTCTGGAGAGAAACGCGGGCCTCTGCCCCTAAGGGCTGGCCCCTGTCCCATCCTGCTAAATCTCACAGAGAACCCCCAGACTGAACGATGCTTGCAGTTTATCCCATCCACCTGTCTCCGCTTCTATCAAGTCTAATCTTTTAAAAAAAACTGTCTGGAGAGGAGATTCTCACCACCTCCTTCGGTCACCCACGTCTGCCTTCAACACAGGAAATTCGTATGCTTATTTGCCAGGATTTACCCAAGTATCCCTTTTCTGAGAACAAATAGAATTTAAATAGAACAATTTTATGGGGGGGAGATAAGAGGAGGGTATTTTTTATTTTCAAGCTGATAATAAAGAAAGCCAAAAGTAAAGGTCAGCTGTTTATCCAAAATTTTATCCCATTTATTCAAATCTTTCTGGCATTTAGATTAGTATGAAAATCTGTCTTCTGAAAAGTTCAAGAACAATCTGCTTTAAGATACACCCTTCCTGCTTTCTGAAAATGATTATGTTGTGGCTTTAAGAGGGCAGTCCCACAGTCCTTCCCACACCAAATTGCTCTCTTACATTCAGAGACCTTGAGCAGCTGAGCTGGCGCAGAAAAGCTGCGGGGTTTGATGCAGCAGGTACCCTCGGGGGTCCTGCCCGGCAAGGACAGCACTTCGCTCACAGGCTCTCCCACGCTCACATTAGCTGTTTGATGTGATGGCTGCACCCTTAGAGCAGGGGTTCTCAACTGGGGACAATTTTGGCCCCCAGGGGACATATGGCAATGTCTGGAGACATTTTTGGTTCTCACAAGTGGTGTGGAGGGCGGTACTATTAGCATCTAGTGGATTGAGACTTGCTGATAAACAGCCTACAATGCATGGGGCAGCCCACGCACAAAAATAATTGTCCAGCTCAAGATGTCAGTTGTGCCAACACTGAGAAATCCTGCCTTTAGTGACACCAGTTTAGGAAACATGTCATTTTAGTGGTCATTTCAGATCACCCTCTCCCAAGCTCCAATTCTGAATTCATTCTTTCACTCATTTATTTATTTTATATACATATATATATAAATATAAAATATATATATATAAAATATATATATATACTGAGCACATACTATAATATGCCAAATCCTGTGTAGATGTCAAATAAAATGGCAAGCAGAAGTAGCCTCAGTCCTTGTCCTAAAGGAGGATGCAATCTTGCAAAGAATCAACACTGAGAGTATATACTGGAAGTATTTTACTATAAGGCAGCTCTAAGCACTTTGTGAATTCACTTAGTTCTCACAACAGTCCTATGACATAGATAACATTATTATTCCTCTTTTATCAGTGAGATAACTAAGGCATTTATAGAGAGGTTAAATGACTTATACAAGGTCACACAGATAACAAGTGGAAGCAGGTTTCAAACCTAAGCTATTGGGCTCCAGGGTCCATCTGTGCTTTTAACCAGCACTGTGTTGCATCTCATATAAACACACACACATACTGGAATGTTAAAAAGAAGAGGAAGACAAAGCTTTGAGTGTCTACTATAAAAAAGGGCTGTCCTCATACAACTCAATAACGAAAAAACAGACAACTCAATCAAAAAATGGGCAGAAGACCTAAGTAGACATTTCTCCAATGAAGACATACAGATGGGCAATAGGCAATGAAAAGCTGCTCAATGTCGCTAATTATCAGAGAAATGCAAATCAAAACTACAATGAGGAATCACCTCACACTGGTCAAAATGGCCATTATTAAAAAGCCCATGAGCAATAAATGCTGGAGAGGGTGTAGAGAAAAGGGAACCATCCTATACTGTTGGTAGGAATGTAATTTGGTGCAGCCATTATAGAAAACAGTATGGAGATTCCTCAAAAAACTAAAAATAGACTTATCATATGATCCAGCAATCTCATACCTGGGCATATATCCAGAGAAAACAAAAACTCTTAATTGAAAAAGATACATACATCTCAATGTTCATAGCAGCACTATTCACAATAGCCAAGACACGGAAGCAATCTAAATGTCCATCAATAGATGACTGGATAAAGAAGCTGTGGTATGTATCTACAACAGAATACTACTCAGCCATTAAAAAAAATGAGATAATGCCATTTGCAGCAGCATGGATAGACCTAGAGATTTGTACACTAAATGAAGTAAGTCAGACAAAGACAAGTATCATATGATATCACTTATACATGGAATCTAAAAAAAAATGGCACAAATGAACTTATTTTACAAAATAGAAACAGACTCACACACACACAAGAAAACTTACGGTTCCAGGAGGAAAGGGGGAGGGATATATTAGGAGTTTTTGATGTGCAGATACTAGCTATATATATATAAAATAGATAAACAAGAAGGTCCTACTGTATAGCACAGGGGACTATATTCAATCTTGTAATAACTTATAATGATAAAGAATATGAAAAATAATATATATATGTATAACTGAATCATTTTGCTGAACCACCAAAAGCTAACACAATTATAAATCAACTATACTTCAGCTTTTTTTAAGGAATAAATAGGCACTGTCACCTAGTCAAGGGGATCTTGCGGAAATGGCACTTGGGCATTTCAGCCCAAGAAGAAGAGTTCACTAGACAACAAAGGGAAAGAAATGCATTTCAGGCAAAATGACAGCATGTGTGTTGCTTTCTTAGGACTACTGTAGTAAATCATCACAAACGTAGTGGCTTAAAACAGCACACATTTACTGTCATACACTTCTGTAAGTTAGAAGAGTAACATGGGTCTCACTGAGCTTAAATCAAAGTGTCAGTAGGGCTGTGTATCTTTCTGAAGGCTCTTTGAGTCTTCTAGCTTCCAGAAGATGCCTGCATTCTCTGGCTTCTGGCTCCCTTCAGTCTTCAAAGTCTGTAAGGATGGGTTGAGTCCCTCTCCCAGCAAATCATTCCAATTTTCTTATCTCCCTCGTCCACCTTTAAGGATCCTTAAGATTATATTGGTCCCATGGAGATAATCCAGGATGATCTCCCTACAAGGTCATTAACAAATTCACCTCCATTTATAGCCTTACTTCCCCTTTGCCATGGGGTGTGAAATAGTCACAGGTTCTGGGGATTAACACAGGGACGCCTTTGGGGAGTCATTAGTCTGCCTGTTACAGACAGCATGTGTGAAAGCCCTGCAGAAGAAGAAAGGCAGTGACAGGGCCGAAGAAAGTCCACGTGGTTGAAACAGAGAAAATGGAGAAGCATGGAGAATTAAACAGGAGACGAGGCCAAGAATCAGACCCCATGTGTCTTGGAAGCTGTGTCAGACGTTTGTCCTCTTCCATCATCTTCCTGTGAGCAAAGAGAAACCACTGAAGCCTGTTACCCAGGCCACTGGTGAGACTGCACTGGCATTTTGAAAGGTCCCTCTGGCTGGTGTTTGACGGGGAGAGAAAGAGAGAAGGGGCCCGAGCTGGGGCAACAGACCAGTGAGAGGAGGGGCTGGAGCCAGATGGGAAGTGATGGAGGTCTAGACTGGGACTTAAAAGAGAAAGAAGAAGGAAGGTGAAGATTCAAGAGACATTTTGAAGATGAAATTGACTGCAATTGGGGTTGGGTGAGTGGGAAATGGAGGAGGGGGGACAGACAAGTCATAGAGGCTCCCAGGCTTTGGGCTTGGTCCAAGGGCTGTGCCGTCCACAGAGAATGGAAGCATAGAGAAGGAACATGAGTGGGGGTGAAATCCGGCATTGGATGTGTTGATTTCAAAATGTTCAAGAGGAAACATCAGCTGGGCAGTTGGATTTGTGTATCTAGAACCCAGAGGACAAGTCTTACTTATAGTTGGTAAAACCACCAATTCAATGTCCTTGTAGCCTTACAGGACCCATATATCTCAGTCCAAGCCCATTATCTTCCCCTAAATCAACTCCAATACCTGTGTCCTTTCCTGTTAAACACCCCCATGCAGGGTCAGAAACCTTATCTGATTCATTTGCCAGGCTTAGCAATGTGTCTGGACCTTGTAAGAGGTTAATAAATGTGGTAGAATAAATAACTGAATGTATTAATCCATTATCTCAATGTCTGTCTGTCCATCTGTCTGTCCATCTGTCTCTCTGTCTCTGTCTCTGTCTCTGTCTCTGTCTCTCTCTCTCTCTCTCACAGTTCATCTCTCCTGCTGCCCCCCACCACACTCCTTTGTCCTATTACTTTTGGACAAAAATGCAAGTCTGTTTAGCTTAGAAAGATCTGAAGTCAAATTCTGTGGTGACCCCAGCACCTGTAGACACGGGACCTTTGACCTTAAAGCTACAAAGGACTCTGCTTCCTCCAGCAGCTCAGCCAGGCACTCAGAGAGAGACTTGACAGAACTGACAACCATTGCTGGATTTTATTATGTGTTTGGGTGTCTAAAATCATAGTCATTTCCTGTAAGAGCTGTGCTTCACAACGCGCTGCCATAAATTGCCTTGTTTAAATACAAAGCTGTAGCTTTTTCAATCAGATAAATATATTCCCTTGTATATTTATTGTGTGAGTTCATGTTCTTCGTCCTTCGGGGCTTCCAGGAACTAAGCACTCATCTAGTACACAGGGTTGGTGTTTAGAACAACGCAGGAAGAAAGAGGAAGAACAACTCACAAAGGAATGTCCCAGTGTGTCAGAGCCTCTCTGCGCTTAAAACTTCAATCAGTCAAGAAAGTATCTGTCAAGCCCTGCTGTATTTGTCACTGTAAAAAAAGAATCACGCAGACATGGTCTTCACAAATCTCTCAATCTGAGACCATTCCACCTTCTGTTTTTGCATAATGCTTGTTAGATTTTTAAACAAGAAACTGGACAAAACCACAGCAGACTGTTAAAAGGAGTTCTGGAATCCTCTTTAGGTCAAATGTTAGCTCACTGTATAGCAGCAAAAACCATGACCAAAGAATTTTCCTTTTCTTCATTCATTAAATAAACTTTATTAAATACCTGTTATTTGCCAGAAACTGGAAATACAACAGGGAACAGGAGGAGGAAACCTGCTAGAGACACTCACTGGGGCTTATATTCTAGAAGGGAAAGATATTCAGTGAGCAAATAAGGCAATAAATAGACAATAAAATACTAGATCTTGATAATTGCAAAAGGCCATGTGAAATGATGGAGGGGGTACACTAGGTTAGAGTCGTAGGGAAGGTCTGCCATAGTAGCTGACACAAGCTGAAACTTGAATGACCAAAACAAAAAACAAAAACAAACAAACAAAAAACCTCTATGAAACTGTGAGTACAAAGATCTGGAGGAAGCATTCCAGTTGTTTCTTGACTAAAAGCTCCATAAAGCTGGGACTAAGCCCTATTTCACCTTAGAGTCCCCAGAGTTACTAGCACAGGGTGTGACCTCAGTTACTGTAGGCACTCATAGGTGTGGGCAACGCACATCTGCTGCGGTCCCACACCAGGTGCTTGTGGTCTTCAGGATGTGGACAGTTATCTCCAGGAACTACCTAGCACATTCTTGCTTCACAGGGCTCCCTTCCCCAGCACTGTACTCACGACAGGGTCATGGGCTTTGAGGCTGCAAGCCACTAGATCTACTCGACTCTTTCCTAAGGGTGAAATCTTCTCGCCTTGACTCTCTTCCTGATGTTTTTCATTTCCCACTTACGTTTTATTGGGTGCAATGCTTTGCCCAGTTTCCATGTGAGATTTGCCTTGGCACCTTAGGAAGAACAGCAGGAAGACCCCTCCCTTCATGTCTGAACCACAGCAGATGAAATGCACGTGCTAGGAGAGATTCGACCCAGCTGGAACCTCACCCCCTCCCCGCGGGAATGCCACACGAGCTGGGTCTTCCCTTCCAGGACTTCACATCCTCCCACCACAGAAGGTCCTTTCTTACGGTCAGGCCCTCACAGCTACAACCTCATCTGTTTCTGGAGAGTTGGTTTTTGCTCCTGAAAGCCAGTGGCTGACTCATGCATAGACTCAGTATAGTAAAGGAAAGAATCTGTGAACTTGAAGATAGGACAGTGGAAATTAAACAAACTGAAACACAAAGGCAAATGGAGTGGAAAACACAGCAAAATGAAACAAAAACAGAAGAGAGCATCCAAGAGCAATTGGACAATAGAAGCCAATGACTGGAAATGAGCAGGTCCTAAGGTATTTTAGCTCAACCCATCCCTGTCTATCCCCTAGTTAATTCCACAGAATTAACTTCAAATCTACCCAGAAACTCAACCTTTTTCTAAGACATCCTTCTCGGCTAGTGCATTATAATATTCTAACACAGAGCTGGTCTTAGCAGTAATGAAAATGATGTTCTCATGGTTTAAAGACTATTAAAATAGGCTTGCCAGATAAAATACAGAATACTTAGTTCAATCTGAATATCATATTTTTGAGTATAAGTTGTGTCTTGTGCAATATTTGGGACATACTTAGACTAAAAAATAACCCGTTATTTATCTGAAATCCAAATTAAACCAGGCACCCATATTTTGACTTGCCAAATCTGATAATTCTACATTCAAAGCCACCGTGGAACCCACTCAAAAATGTCTCCTTTTTGATCATCCACATTGCCTGTATCTAATAAAGCCTTGTCGTGGATTGGTATATCAGGTCTACCAGGTATTAACCTAAAGCAGTGGCGCTTGATGAAGCACAGGACACAAGGCAGAGAAGCAGGGGGAAGCAAACCTGCTACAGAGGAGAGAACTCCAGATGAGGAATCAGAATAGCCTGTTCTGGACCCAGCTCTGCCTCCTACAAGCTGGGCTCATCATTGAACCTCTGTGTCTTAGATTCTTAGGGTATCAAAAGTGGAAGAGAATCCCCACCCAGCCCCCTCCTACATTCTCAGATGACCTCAGCACGGCTCTTTGTGGGCCCTTATCTGAAAACCATATAGGAATATATGCCCATCAGTCAGTGGATGTATTGCTACTTACAGGAACAGACGGGAGGGAGCTGTCACGTGCGGAACGCTGGATTGGGGAAGAAAGGGCCTCCATTGGCCTCTGCATAGTTCCTGCCCCTCATTGGCCTTAGCAATACCTGCTGCCATCAGACTTGCCCATTTTCCACCCTCTCAAGCTGCATTTCAAATCTTTATCGGTCAATAGCATTTATTTTTGGACTTTGCCGGCGCGGACACACCAGGCGCCGTCAGGTCCCGTCATGTAAGTGCGGCAGAGCTGGCCTAGTCTGTCTTCAGAGAGGTAACTGCCAAGGGGAGCACAGGAGCCGACAGTGATTCGAGACCCTGTCCTCTGAGTCAGCCCCGATGCCAGCCGGGTGAGGTAAGCCTCCGTCAGGGGCACCATTCACCTGCTGGCTCCTGGCCCCTCTCTGGCGGCAATCAGCTCCCAGAAGACTGGTTAGGGTGTGAGAAACAAGACAGGTCTGTTTCATGTGGCTCCTGGCTAGAAAGTAGTGGCCTGGATTCCATACGTCAATAAGAAGGCAGACAGCGGGCTGGCTCTGGCCTGGAATGCATGTTCCCAAGCTGGCTGTCCGGTGCTGCTCTAGCCATCTCTCTGGACTCAAGGACCCTGGACCCTGGGTCCTGCATCTGGATCCAATGCTCAGCCGCCCCTTCTTAGATGCCCGTGAGCCTGAATGGCCCACCTCCCCTCGGCTGTCACTCTCCCACCAACACAAGTGGCAGTTTCCAGGTTGAGGAGAAATAAGGCTTAGCTTTGCTCTGAATCAGAGAAATAAAACTTGCATGAGCAGGACCAAGCTGCCCCAGGTTTCAGGTCTCTTCAGTCCATAATATGAAGGAATGTGTTGTAGTCATAGTTACAGAGATCTGAAAGATAGACCACAGGAAGAACCTTACCCACTGCCCCCCTGGTGTGGGGACATGGACCAGAGATGCTGGGACATGTCACTGAAGGAATTTATAGAGAGCCCCTGTACTTGTGACCCAGGAGAAAAGGAAATGTGATGTCCCAGAAGGCAGGTTCCTGAGAAGAGAACATTTGTGATTCTCTGTGCCATGAAAATAAGCCAGTGCTTGTCTGAATGTCCACTTGGAACACACAGCATCCACACGAACGTCACTGAACACAGCAAATCTTCTTACTGCCCACTCTGGTGATTGTAAAACAGCAGGTCTCAAATTCCTCTGACCGGTCAACAGGTGAGCCACGCCCAGACCTGGTGTCCATCAGCCCTTCGGTGGCTGCCATACTGACTCAGAACACGGCAGGTCTGAGACCCTGGGCCGGTGCTGGCCAGTGGCATGCTCTCACGCACCTAGCCCATCCGGATCACCACTCAGAAGTCCAGTTGAGGGAGGAGAAGATGAGAGGGGTCCTGGGGGAAGGTGCAGAAAGATGCCTGTTGGGGAGAGGCGTCCCTGGCTCCCATCAGAGCACCAGCACCCAGGTCTGGCCTGGAGCCTGCCCCTCCTGGCTCCCGCCGTCATGGCTTCTCTCCGTCCCTCCAGACCAGATCTGGTTTCACTAGACTTGGAACTCTCCAAGCCCTTTCCCACTGTGAACTGATTTATTTGGATGTGTCTGTCAGAGCGTGACTGAAGGATGTCTGGACGGCCCAGAGCACAGCTGCAGCAGATGTGCCTGAGAATGCCTCCAAGTGAGGCCCCTTCCCCTCCTTCCTCCAAGCTCGCCCATCCTGGGAAAGACTGGGGGAGGTTGAGGACATCTGCATAGCCCATGAGAACCAGGAAAGAGAACAGAGTATCCCAGGAGCTAGGCGAGTATGGCAGAGGCTGGCAAGGGCCAGGAAATGGGGTCTAGACCTTATTTTGCCACCGGTGAGGTCTTGATTATGGGCAGGCCTGTGGGCCTCTCCATACCCATTCTCTAAGTTCATGTAGTTTTCTGACCCCAGGGGACCAAGCAAATCCCTCTTCCCCTTGGTTACACAGCACCTGGCTCTCCTCTAATAAAGCACTTGAGCAGAAAGCAGTCCCGATGCGGAGTGCTGGTAAATGTTTAACAACCAGCTGTCTAGAAAAATAAAATGCATAAAATAAATTTTTCTGGTACAAAGCACACAATTTACAAGTAATAGTAAAATAGACAATACTCCTTATTCTAAATTCTATCCAGCCAATTGATTCTCAAAGAATGCTTTGGTAGATCGTTGCCAAACTCTTGTTAACTGTGGCAAGCCTAGGCTGCAGTTCAACCATGACTTAGCAAAAGGCTGTGCTTGACTACCAGCTTGGGAAATCCTGAAAATTTAACAAGTGGCTATCAGGACCCAGTAGGAGCTGACCCCATGCTGGACAGAGAGCCCCTTAGCGCAGGGTCTGTGATTGGCTGTATCATCTGTACCCCTCCCAGACTGGCCCGCAGTCAACATAGTTCAGCCTTCCGGCTGCTCCCTGAATTGAACCTGCTCTCCTTAATTTACCCAGAGAGGAAAGCCAAGTGAGCAGGGTCTGATAAAGTCAAACAGGTGTCCTGAGGGAGTGTGGCCAAGGAGGGATGGTGGCAGGTGGTGGGTAGACTCTATGGGAAGACTCCATAGATGGGGTGAGTCAGAGACCGGGGAGAAGCGATCGGCATAGAATGGGGAGAGCAGAGGATGGGGGGGATGTTCCTGGTGGGAGGCACAGCATAGCTAAGGGCATGGTACAGACAGCTGCCTTCCTGGCACCCAGATCACTCATGATGCTCCCATTCGACAAGTATCAATTGTCCACTGTGTGCTAAGCTCTGTTCTCTACTGAGCAAAGTCCCTGCTCTCATGCAGATTGAATTCCACCTTAGTGAAAGACCCAATACACAGCAGAGAAGACCCCCAGTGGTGGAGGATGCTTTGAGTAAACAGACTTGACTCCAGTATAAAGAAGGACCTGACACAGAACCTCATCCCCCTAGGGCTGCTAAATGGGTGTTTCTCAAAGAAACATAGATATAGTTATGCAAAGAAGGACAGGTTTCTTTCAGGTAGAACTTCTCGGGACCCCAGCTGAGCTCTTGGGAGCTTTGAGTCACCAGCAGGGGGTTACAGGCTGCAGGGTTTGCAGACTTGCTTTATGGATGGAAGGGGAAAAATAGCCAGTCTTCATGTCCATGGGTCTGACATTCCATGATGTGGCTGTGGGAGAACGACTTCAAAGTCTAGGTTATGGAGACCCAAGAAGGAAACATCAGAGGAGGAGAAAGTCTGAACCAGAGAAGCAGCTGCTCTTCATGGCTTAGCATCTGCTTCTCTGTACTTCCAGACCCACTCCCCTCAACCCTGGCTCCTAGGAGAAACAGATCCCCCAGCCACTGGTGGCGCATGCCCTGGGTGGACACTCCCACCTCTGTCTTTCTAGTAGCAGCACGGAACCCTGGGCTGTGGAGCAGCAGGCCTGGGCTGGCAAATAACCAGACCTCTCCACCACTCTTTCCTGGCCAGACTCCTAAGGGAATAGCTGGAGCCACCTGAGAGCTCACATTGAGCCTCAGGACCCCAGTTTGCCTCATAACTTGTGGAATTAATTAGGCTTCCCCAGGGATTCCTAAACTGGGTTCCATGGAACCCCTGGGATCCTCCAGGATGGCTTAGAAGTCACTGAGAGAGGGGACGGTGATGGAGAATCTGAGGGGATGGGGCCTCAGGCCTCTCGCTGCCTCAACCATGGAAGACCCCTGTCCTCTGTTAAGACTCTGCTCCAGAAAACTCAGCCAATACCCAGAAAGAAAAATTCATTTCCCACACCCCCCGGGCAGCGGGGTTTGCCTCTGGTCCCTGCAGATATCCAGACAGCCACTTCCTGAACTTTGCCATGCACTTGACAGTTGACCAGATATTCCTGCTCACACACTGGGGTCTACCTACCTTCCAGCCCTGGAGCAGAGAAGCAGACAGAGGGGAATAGTCAGACCCAGAGTGAAGAAACTGCCGTCGGCAGCAGAGTGAGGACCCCCTGGACAGGCACTCCGGCAGCCTCTACACAGCCGGAGAGCCCCTGCCCTCCCTCGCTCCTGGCCACAGCCCCACCTCACCCCAAAAGCTCCTGCCCAGAATTTCATGGAAACCCTTCTTTGCTTTTTTTTTTCTTTTTTTCCGGCCCTCCTTCTTGGTTTCGCTCACAGCCGAGTTTGCCCATTTCTGAGCCAGCCCTGAATGACAACCATTTTCCCCAGGGTTAAAAAATCCCTTTAGTTAAGCTGTCATGCCACACAGGCTGAGCCTGGGAGGAACATCTGGGAGGCACATCTGGTCCATCTGCCGACCTCCCTGGCAGATGGGGCTTTATGGGCATTAGCCCTGGTTCCTGCCACAATACCAGGAATGGGGCTCGGGGTCCCTGCTCCAGCCAAGGACTACTCATGCCTGGGGAAAGTCAGCAAATGAATCTGAGCCTGATTCCACTTCTTAGCAATGTGGGGAGATGCTGTCCTATCAATTTACTTAACTAGGCATTATAATAACAAGCAAAGACATGGCTTCAAATGTGGTCTAAATCCCCAATAAAGGCAGAGAATGAGCAGTCATTCAAAGTGTCAGTTTCCTTGCAATACTGTTAAGAGATACAAAGACACATTGTTTTGTTTTGTGGCTGGCCGAGACAGTTTCAGTCTAATTTCGCTCTCTCCCCCAGCAGCCAGCCATAAGACAGCTTGCCCTTGAAAAAGAGGCTTTGGGCTTTGGCCACTGTGACTTTCACAGAAGCCCTAGATAGTCACCCTTTATCTTCCTTGGGAATAAAGTTGCTGGTTGCTGACTGGGAAGGAGGGAGGGTCCAACCACCAGGGACTGGTGTTTTCTGGAAGAGAGATGGTGGTGGCCAGGGGGGCCCATGGGGTGGAAGGAGGGAGTCAGCCAAGTGAGCTGCTCCATTTCTGGCGGTGGCACCACAGGCAGACATCCCTGGAGCCAGCCAGTCGAGTCAGACTGATTAGGCCAATTCACTCTTTATCTGAGACCTGCAGATAAGGCTGTGGGCCTGGAGGGGTGACTATGGGATGTGCCCAGGGGGAAGGAGACCTAAGGAACATTGTAGCTGATGGAAAGGGCAAAGAAGAACAGAGAGATTTCTCTCAATAGCTTCATTTCGGCTCTGCTGTGGGTCTCAAGTGCTTTCCAGTCAGGGTAGGGTTGCCGGACCTCACTCCATGCTCCACCTGAGTGCCCTGGCCACTGATTCTCCATCCCTTGGACATATCAGTCCCTTAGAGCCCCAAACTCCCAGACCTTCTGATTCAGTAGGCCAAGGAGGGATGGAGAATTTGCATGTTGACCAAGTTTCTAGGCCATGTTGATGATGCTGCAGAGGATCACACTCGAGAATTGCTGCTATGGACTCATCCTCTCCCCAGCCCCAAGCTTCAGGCATTCCCCAGATCCATCTCCTTCACTGCTCCTAGGAAGCAAAGATCACAGCACATCCTACACCCAAGAAAGCCTCTAACAGGGAGAGGGGTGGCCATCTCTCTCCTCACAGTAGAAGGTGACCTAGGCACAACGGTGTTATTAATGAGCTGCGGGACCTCCCTGGACCTCACCTTCCCCACCTGTGGAGTGAGGAGATTGGAGCTTTTAAGCAAGTCCCTTCTTGCACTAGAGCTCCCCAAGTCCCTGAAAGGAAGGAATGCCCAGTCTCATCTGCACGCTTTCTGGGGCAGCTCTGTCCTCTCCATTAACCTGAAATTGTAACAGGTGAGAATGTCATCTTTAACAACCAGTTCCCACGCCACTAATGCACACACATCTGAACCCCTGAGTATCTGTCTGAAGAATTCACTTGTCAGTATTTCCCCCGCTTTCCACCTCTCTGTGTCCTTGTCTTTGCCATTGTCTCTGGATTTAAGATCTGAGCAGAATATTGGTTCTGATGATGATGTTTGATCCATTTTTTTAAACCCCAGTTCATCACCTTTCTTCCACTTGAGGCTTCTCCCTCATTTTGTGCCCAATCAGACTGGAACCTTGTCCACATTCATCTGTAGTCTAGGGCTGACTGATGCTGCCCCGGCCACTATTAGCCACCTAGGCTTTGCCAGAAGCCACCTGCTGCCCAGGTCCCAACTTCAATCTGAGTCACAGAAGGGAAACCTGGAAACCCAATTCCTGCCCTCTGATTTGCTAGCAAGATCTCTGGCTCTCACACCAAGACCTTGCACAACTCCATAAATTTCCCTCAGGAGCAATGGCCTTGCAGCCAGACATCCCACAGCCCATCCGTATCCATGCTCTCAAGTCACAGCCACAGGGCAGAGGACTTCCTGCGCCTCTTCATAGACCCATATTCTCCTCTCTCTAATGCTGCTCCCACTGTATCTCCCTGGGCTCAGTTCTGTGGGTCCCCACACAGAGGTCGCTTGGTGCTAATCCCTTCTGCTCTGCAGGTGTCCTTTGGGACACATGCACTTTGTCTTGTTGGACTGTCATCAAGTCCTGAAGCTGGCCCAAGGCACACTTTCCCAGTGCTTCAGGTGAGACAAGCTGAAATCCCCATAGGAAAAGAGACCTGCCCAGCACTGCACAGCTAATTCTTGGTCAAGTTCAGAACAGAGTCCGGGCCCCCAGACTTGAACATGCAGCTTCCCTCACAGCAAGTTGGCCCTTGGGGTGATTACCTGACTCCCATCCAACTGTACATTCCCACGTGAGTGGTGCTAGGATGGGAGAGGACCCCCTCCAGTGCTCCATGGGGGATAATGAGTGAGCTCTCCAAGAACTCTGGCTGGGGAATAAAAAACACCCTGTATTCTTCAACTCACATGGGGCCCGAGGCAATACTCCCTGCATGCTGCCCCATCCCAGGCTCTTGGGTCTGTCCCCACGTCCTACTCACAAGACCCAAACATCTTCCAACGGATACCATGCCACCCCTTCTTTCTGGCCAGAGGAGGCAGCTCAGTGTGACTTCCTGTTGGGGATGGGGTCCAAACTCCAGATAAAAATTAGGTTCTTCAAAGTCAAAAGCAGAACCTGGAGAAGATACATTCATAAAAGTGTTTCTCCCAGGGTATTTCAAAGGACACCAGCAATTCCTCTTAAAGGCAAGAGTTCTCTGGACAAATGCACTATAGGCTGGTAAAGTCTGATTCAGGAGAGACTGGGTGCCAGCACAGAGTAAAGGCTCTGTGAAGTGCTGTAAGAAAGAATATGTTCTCCAGACTTACTGGCTTCTGGCACCCTTGTCAACACTCTCAGGGTGATATTAGCTCAGTGGAAGAAGAGACCAGCACAGCTCTGTCTAGCTGGGCCCAGAACTCATTTTTAAGGCAGTTTAACAGGTAAGAGCCTGAGAGATCATCTAGTCCAGGGATTGACAAGCCAAGGTCAATTCTACCCGGGGTCTCTGTGTAGCCTTTGAACTAGGATTTTCTTTTTTTCCTTCACAGCTCTAAGATTTGGGGAGAGGGAGTGTGGCAAAGAAGGAAAGGAAAGAAATTCATCACAGAAACTGTCCATCCCCATCTCTTGTATAATAAGATGTGGTCAAAAGTATTCTCCACAGAGAGGAGCAAGGATCTAGACAATGAAGATGCAGAAAAGACACCAAAGACATCTCTGAGGATGGTGAAAACATGTCCCCTTATTGTCTATTCCGAAGCCCACAAACCTCCAGAAAAGGGTCAGTCTGGGGACAAAGGAAGGGAAGTGGGGGAAGGGCAGACCAGGCGTGGGGAGCCGGACACTGAGGAAAAGCAGCCCATCATCATCATCACGGGGGACATGGGCACGAGGCCTGGAGCTGCGGGCAGGCTGGCCCACCAGCAGTGGGTAGGGAGGGCTCCCCAAGGCTCTGTGATCCCTGGAGAGTCCCTGGGCCAGCCTGGCCTGGTCAGTTGTTCTCTGTAACCAGACCCAGCCGTGAATGACACCGCAGAGGAACAGAGGAACGTAAATGGTATTCAAAAGGATTCAAGAGATTTGGTTACAAAGTTGCACCAGCCATTTCCTGGAATCCAATGGGAGTGAGTTCTGAGAATTAGGAGGAGAAGGGAGCTAAGGTGGGGAGGTGTGGGGGTGGTGGGGAAGGCTAACAGCTGGCTTGCAAGTAGGTGAGTGGGAAGAAGAGATTAGTCTGCCTGCAGGGCAAGAAGAGCTGGTGGGTAGGTCGTCCAAAGGTGGGAAGGGGCCCAGAACTTCTCTCTCCTCAGCCTGGAGGGATTCCAGGTCCCCAGAGTCAGCCCAGGCCTCATGTGTTTGTGCCTCTGTGGTAGCTGCGTGCATCGGATGCGAAAGCACCAAGTTATCAGACAAGGCAGCTTCACTCACTAAACCACAGGCTTCTTGAGGGGATGACCCATGCCTTTTGACAGTGTGGTTCAAGGCCACTGTGACCACACTTCCCACACCAACATAGTTGCATTTGAGACCATCCTGGAAAATCTGTTATATATGGAGATTATATAGACTGTCCCCGGCTGGGTCTGGAAGAGATACGTAGTAGTTCCGACAAGGTGTGTCCAATTGCTTAGTTGTTTGGCTCAGGAAATCACGATGACATGAATTGGAAATCCGAAGTAGCCTATTCTGAAACTCACACATCAGAATTCCTCCTGCCACCCAACATCCTATCATAAAATGCCAATTTACCTAAACCAAGTCAGATGTCTTTTCCAGGAGGTGCCTTCAGACCGTGCGCCATCCCAGGATGATCTCAAGCTAGTCCAGGAAAAAGGGATCCTTTTCCTGAAAAGCAAATCTTTGTTTAAACGCCAGTTTGTTCTTCGGATCTGCTGTGTGGTGTACACAGTGGCTGAGCCACATGTACGTGACTTTTGAGGATGACATTGAGATATGATGCCAACACGCAGAAGCAAAGCCCCCGGCAAGTTCCTTGGCTTTGTGTCTGAGATCTCCCTAAAGTAGGGCCTGTTCTCCTGGACTAGCCTTGTCCATTCTTGTCACCAGTTTTCCAGCCTGGAAAGTCCTGTCCACCTCCATGTGTCTATCTCTCTAAGAAACCTTCTGATTCTCCTTGTCTTGACTGATATTTCCCTTCCCTGAGCTCCCAGAATACCCATTGCCTGAATCGCCCATCTGACCCTTGAGCCTCTGTGTGTTGTAAGCTGACTTTTTCTGTGTCCACCCAGTAAAAACCACTGGGACCCAGTGCAGATCTTCTCGGATCCCTTTTACTGGTTCTGTGGATGCTCCTCTAGCTTGGGCGTGCTTTTTCATTGCCAGGCTCCATACAGGTGACTGTCCTGTGGAGGGCTACCTTAGGCCTACAGGTGACTGTCCTGTGGAGGGCTACCTCAGGCCACTGGAGCCACTGTGCCTGCACACAAGCAGGGAGCCTGGCTACACCTGGGAGTTCATGACCTCGTGGGGTGACCTCTGGCTCCCTTGTTCTAGGGCAGGGATCTAGCCTCAGGAGACAGGAACCATATCAGTTATTTTAAAATAGAGAATGGAATATAAAGAATTATTAACACAGTACTAAGAAGAGAAAAAGCCAAAGGGAATACCTATTGAGAAAAGGTAGCAATTATAAGCCACATTTAACACTCTTAGTCTGGGAGAAGAAAAGGGAGCATTTGAATTATTAAAACTTAAAAACTCAAAGTGGAAATGCAGCCCTGCAAAAGGGGCTGCAGATCTGTTGGATGGGGGACCCCCATGGAGCTGGGACACAGACCCTGAGAAGGGGTGCCAGCCAACTGGTGATGGCACTTCTGAGGAGAAACAATGGGTCTGCTTCTCCAAGGGTTGGAAAAAATTGCAACTGTAACACCAGCCACTACTGGAAAGACCTGCCAGGGTGAAAAAGCATTGCTAAGTGATGCCAAAGGGAGCAGGAACCACACAGAGGAACAAAAAGCAAACAGGAAGGAGCAGTGGCTGAGCCCAATAGGGACTGCCTTGCAGAGAGGCATTAAATTCATTCACCTACATAAATGTTAGAATCACATTACCTGCAATGTATATGAGTTCCAGGGGCAACCTGACATGAGCAGAAGACAGAATCAAAACTGGAAAAGAGATCTCTTGTTTAGATTCAGCATGCCCAAGGCACAGTACTGATTCTGCTTCATATACAGGTTAGTTTATTCTGGGGGACAATAAAGAAGATCTCTACTTAAGAAATTTAACCAACCAGGTCCCTGAAGGGGGAAACTGTAGAACATCCCAAATAGAGAGACCCCCAGTGATTAGCTAGTGCAGCCTCACTTTTCCACCCACCCACTAGCACCCATTAGCAGATGAGGAGACAATCCCAGAAGGACCAAGTGATCCGAAAGTGTTGGGACAAGCCCTGCAACTGGAGCGATTCCTTCATTCAACAAGCATTTATTGGGCACCTACTGTTTCAGCCCCAAGTCTGGGCCCATGGGAAATACCAATGAATGAAGCAATCCAGGAATTCAGAGACATGGGATGTAAGCTGTATTGAGGTGGAGATGTTTTTGTCTGCATCTCTTCTCTGCAAGATGCACTCTCTATTACTTTGGGGTGTGTGGGGTCTTCACTTTTCACTTATTTTATCTGTAGATCATGAAATAAACACAGAGTGAGATTATTGTTAAAGGGGAGGCTTGGAGAGGCACCAGAAAAAATATGTGATAGAAACTACAGTTTGCCTCATGGGCACTGACCACCATAGTTCTGGAAACTCTAGGATTATCCCAGTTTCAAATATCTTGCAGTCTGTGACTAGTGTATCCTAAGTAGCTGGTGTCCTGATGGTTTGGAAATCCATGTCTATATACACACTCCGTTTGGAACAGTTTTGGTGCTGGGACCAGGCAGCAAAACGGCTCTCCCTGTTGCTCTGGAGGGACGGCCTCTTAGATGCCGATGGGGCCCAACAAGGGTTGGAAATCAAAAATTTACCTAATTCTTCCATGAAAATAACAGAACTGTCTTCTCACTAGGTCTTTTGAAAGATCTGGTGGCAATTATAAGAAATGAAGAAGTCAGAGTTTATTGAGGGATTGAGAATCCTTAAGTTCTCTTTTCCTTGTTGCCATTTTTTGTCAATGACAGATATGATTGTGCTCTGAGCCCATAAGACGAGAGAGGCAAAGGGGTCAGAAAGGAAGACAGAGGTGGCAAGGGAAAACACGGATGTGGTTACAATTCATCTTCACCTGAGTTCTAATCAGGACATGGGGTTTGTCCTTCCCACCCCAGTCACCGTAAGTTTGTTTTCTATGTCTGTGAGTTTATTTCTGTTTTGTAAAGCAGTTCATTTGTGTCTTTTTTTTTTTAAGATTCCACATAAATTGTATATGCATGGCTGAAACATTATGCTGTACACCAGAAAAACTGACACAACACTGTAACTGATGATACTTCAATTAAAAATTTTTAAAAATTTAAAAATTAAAAAAATGTGTTTCATGCTCACTAATCCCAGGGGCTAAATTTGTATGACCTTGATCTTCATTTTTCCCTCTTTATATGGATCTCCATTTTTTTTAATTCCTTTTTTCTATTACTAGTTTCATTCTTGGGAAACAGAAGGGACAAAACATCATTAAGTCCTTTCCAATTCTGTCACTCAATAGCTCAAGTCTTTTTTTGATCAGACGTTCTTCAAAGCGTTTGGTAATCATTGAAATTCCAAGAATCCTAACACTCATCCAGCCTACCCTTTTCCACATAGTCACAGAAACTTGAACACAGAATGCTTGGTAATTCATTAGCTACATGGATAAACAAAAATAAAACAAGTGATGATAAATTCAGAACCTTTGAAAATCCAGTTAAACATCGCTGCATTGGGACTCTTTTCTAAGAATCCATTCCATATGTTTTATGTGTGCACACGTGTACACACAGGTGTGGGTGTGTGCTCTTTTCAGCTACAGTCAGGCCTTGTTTTATTGTGTATCACTTTATTGTGCTTCACAGACATTGCATTTTTTTACATGTTGAAGGCTTGCAGCAACCCTGCATCAAGCAAGTCTATTGGCCCCATTTTTCCAACAGCACTTGCTCACTTTGTGTCCTTATGTCACATTTTTAGACATAATGCTATGCACACTTAGTAAACTAAAGCATGGTGTAAACATAACTTTTATATGAACCAGGAAACCAAGAAATTCACATGACTCGCTTTATTGTGATATTTGCTTTACTGTGGTAGTCTGGAACCAAACCTGCAGTATCTCCGAGGTGCGTATGTATAAAGAAGCATTATCAGAATAAAGGAGACAAGGAATCCAAGATGAACATCATTCATCTCTCTTCTACTCAAGTGGAATATCCCCTAATCTGTCTGAAATAAACAGAGGTCTCCACTGCCCTAAACGTTCTCTAAGCAATAAGATTTTATGAACTCTCTTAGTCACCTGCTCCCAGGTCATTGTCAAAGTTCGCCCTGAATGCTCTTTAACACTGCTCATGAGGCTACAGGTCCATCAAACCTCTCTGAAAAACAATTTGAAAAAAATGTATTAAGTCTTAAGGATGCCATCCTCTTTGACCCTATAATTTCACTTCTACAGTTGTACCCTGAGAAAATATGAAGTACTGATAATACTGAATAAGTAGGTAGATCTTTGTATACATTTTTAAATAAGAGCAAATCATAAATGCACTAAATATAGGTTGTTGGTTAACTAGATTATGTAAATCCAAATAACAGAATGTTATGCAGTCATTATATATATATATATATACACACACAAAATGTGAAATGTTAAAATGATACCTTTTCTGCCTCATTTTTGGCTGAGGCTCTAAAAGAGCAGAGAACAAAATAACAGGGAGTAAGTATTTCTCCTTACCAGCCTGGGAAGGAGGCAGCTAACATTCTCAAGGGAAACCTTCAACTAGTAGGATGGGAGGTCAGTGGATGAAAGCTCCAGCCCTTGACAGTGATCAACTCAGTAATGCATTCCTTATTCTTTCCCTTCCCTGCCCCACACACCCTATCCTCACTCCTGCTCCCTCAAATCTACTTCCCAGTATAAAACCTGCACTCAGGTCCTTCTCTCAGGCTCTGTTGGAAGGTGAATAAAACTAAGTCACCCACAAGACCTAGTACCCTCCTGAACTCAGGCTTTTGGATACCAAAAACTCAGGAAGGAGGTTATCTTCAAAGAGTTGGTGTTTCATCCCCAATCCTAAGCAAGGAAACAAAATGAAAATACGGCTCTCTGCTTCAAACAAGGGAAGAGACATGCACACAAGATACATACCAACTGATGATTCAGGGACTTATCCCATCACAACATTGTCATCATCACTGACATTATTGCTGTCAAACACCAAAGACACAGAAGTCAGACATGGTCCTTGCCAGTCTGGGATTCACAACTCTGGAAAAGGACTCAAGGGCTAGAACCTGTTTAAGACAATCTTTCTGCTGGATGCAATTATGTGGCTACCCCAGCTATCTAGAGGGGACAATGTTTTAGAGGCTGTGGGGAGATACCCACCAAGAGATATCATGCTGAGTGCTCTTATTCCCAATATGGAACCCAGTTCACAGCCAGACAGATAGCTGGCTCTCATCTCTCCTTCCTCATGCACTCTCAACTATGCTTCAGGAAAAAGGAGGGATTCTGAGGTTAGGAATGAAGTGGCCCTGATAATGTGTGCTCCCAGGGACCTGAATCAGATTCCAAAGAGAAGGAGGCTGCCCTGTACGCAATCCTAGATTCTTACCCTTGGCTCCCCTGTCTAGAACATCAAACCAGCCTCTGGACTGTTTGATAAATGTGGGCAAGAGAGAAAAAGAATCAACAGGGTCAGTAGTGGTAGATCTCAAATGTTGACAGAGGTTAGTTACAAAGTCAGTGTCTTCAGGTCCAGGCTGGTAATATAAGTGAAAAAGGCAGAGATCTGTGGAGATGGCAGCAAACTGAAGAGGGCATGCCCCATCTAAAAGGTACATCTGAACTCCAGTCAGCTGGGATCCAGTGCTGCTAAATAAAATTTTAAGTGCAACTACGAAGTCAAAAATCTAGATCTTACATGAAAGCTGCTGATTCCACAGATGGCAACTAGTTCAAATGCTTTTTACCCACCCCATGTCGGTTTGCATAGCTGTCAAAGAAAACACATTTGTGGACTATGTCAGCTCTGAGATCAACCATATGGACATACGTTATGGGAGTACAATAATCCATTGTAATTAAAGAATTACTAAAAGCCATAGTAGCAGACAACTATAAGGGAAGAATGGAGAAAAGAAATGAGTTGTGAAAGGGAAAAAGGGACTGGCCTCAAATTCATAAGCTTATGAACTTTAATCTGGGGCTAATTTCACACCTGCCATTATGAGGCGTAAAGGGTAATGGTGAAGTATTACAACCACATTGCATCACTGACCCTACGAATACTCAGTCAGCCGCTTTCCTCCTCTCACTGGCTTAGCTGCCTGACGAACACCCCATTCAGGACCAGTAGTCTCTGTGCCCCAGCCCCACCCCTCAACTCCCACAAAATGACCCTTTCTAAGAAATGTAAAACTATCACCAAAACAAGCAGAAAGATGCGTAAAGACATCCGGGAAGAGGCAAAGACCTGGGAACAGAAGGGATAAGGTAGCACCAGGGCCAGCGAAACTCTTTGGAAAAGGAAGAGTAAGGTTGACACTTAAGACCCAAAGAAGTAAGATCAGGGCAATCCCTGCCTCTGCACTCTCCCCACCCACCACCAACCCCCGAGAGCAGGGAGAATACTCTTTTGCCTCTGTCTTTCTGTGATTTTTAAGTTAATCATTCAACCTGTTTCAATTGTAAAATTGAGATAATGGTTACCTCAGTAGTACCACTGAGAAAAATAATGGTTAGCATAAGCTCTAGACATTTTCGTAAAGTCCCATGGAACACGGCCATGGGCATTCACTTACTATGACTGCTTTCACCCGCAGAAACTAAAACATACTCTCCCACCCTTGGCTTCCAAGTGGCCCTCTCAGGTAGTCCTATCACCTTACATGACTCACAAAAGCTACTGTGAGGTGTGACTTGTGATTTCTCACTCATGCAGGACTTTTATCAATAACTATTGAATGCCTTGGACACTGAACACACTTATTTCAAGGGTTGGGCTCCTGGTAGGCAGATCTCCCTGCACTGTTACTTTGACTCTAGACTGTAAGTTCTTGGGGGGCACGTACATATCAACAGGGCCAGTTCTGTGTAAATCGGCCCAAATGGTGAGTGTGGTGTAGACAAGTGACACCTGAATGAAGCTGGGAAGGCTACTGACTTCCTATGCTTTTGCCTTCTCCCCAAAGCGATGCCAGTGTATGCAAAGCATACTACTATGACACACTATGGCTAGATTTACTATAACATATTACTGCAACACACCACCACAAGATAGTCAGTGATATAATCATAACGTATTACTATAAGGTACCAAATATACTCAAACATATTACTACAATTTAGTACCACAAGATATACTTACGATATAAGATATTACTGCAACATAGCATTGCAAGATATACTTATATCTAATAACATAACTATATCATATTATTGTAAAATGCCTCTGCTCCTGGACCCAGGGACACCTGCCATAATGTCTTCAAACCACCATCTCTTCTCAGCTCCACAAAAGGGCCAAATGTGATCACACGAGAGCAAAGGCAACCGTCAGAGAAACCCATGGTCTATCAGGAACAAGAAACTCAACAATGTCAAGGAGACATGACAAAACCCTCGGGCCTGTCTAAGTTAGCAGTTCCATCTCCTTTTCCAGTTTCTGCATCTTTCATGTTGCAAGGTTAGAGAGAAGAACTGAATTTTGAGGCCTCAGTCTTATAAACGAGCTTTAGCCTTGCTGGACTGTGATTTTTAAAAACTGCATTTATGGTCCCTGGCAGGGATGATGGGGTGGGGAGTGGGCAGGCTGTGCTTCCCAGAACATTTGCAGTTTAACAGTAATGAGTAGAGGGAAGGAGATAACTTAGCACCTTTATGTGAATTACACAAGGTCAATTCCACAAGGGATTCCACACAGCTATCAGAATTACTTGTCTCCAAAGAGCCCTAACACCACATTGTATCCAAAGCATACTGTTGGGAGAAGTTTGAGAATGTTGTCCTTTAAAAAGTTTCAAATACACATAAGCCAATCTAGGTCGATGTTTTATTTTTCCCTTCCTTGTGTTTGCAGTTCCTAGGCTTTGTGATGGCATGACCTGGGCTTGTTTCTAGAAAAAAAAACGGGCATCTTCATGACTAAATTACCAACAAAAGAAACTAGAGGTGTGAGATGATGGTAATCCGGTTGCAGGTTTTCTGGGTGTTGTACCTGCCAGCCCAGCCAGCTTAGGTCCATCAAATAAAGTAAGCTCTTTTCATATCCAGAAAGCGTCACAACCTATCCCCAGACCACAACTCAAACATACATTTCACCAGCAAATCTCTTAAACAGGAACAAAGGAGAAAACATATTTCCTCCTGGCTCTCTCGGTTTTCCCTCTACCCATCACACCCCTGTTATCCTGTTACATGAAAAAGGGGGGCCGTTCTCCAGGCTGCCACAGGTCACTCTTCAGCTTAACAAAAACATCACTTGTTGGTGAAAGGAGAGAAATTTTATTCAGAGGCCCTGGGCAGGGAGGAAAAATCAAAGATGATTATGGTGGTCTTGGGCCTACACCTAAAGAGGCTTTTCTTTCGGCTGCCCATGAGAGAAAGTGTGACACAGAAAGACATGGATTCAATCAGCTTCTTCAACCAGGGCATTGGCATATGCTGTTGACTAAAGAGACAAGAATGAGAAAATGTAAGATTTACACTCAAGAAACCCATTTGTTTCTCATATAGGGGCCTCCCCAGCTCAGTTTCCCAGAGACTCCATCAGACTTAAGGTTTCCAAGAGTTTGAGAAACCTACCTTCACAGGTAGGTCCAGAGGTTTTATCAACCTCTCTAGTGAATGGGCAAGATTAGAGGGAGGCTCTACAGTGTAGCGAAGACAAACAAAGAACACAAGGTCCGGTTCTCTGCAGGAGGAAGAAGGAGGGATAGGTTTTCAGGGGGAGAAGGAGACAGTCCTAAGGAAGAGTGGGAGACAGTCTTTGGAGGGTGAATGGAGAGCTCTGCTTTGACAGAAGCATGGCATTTTGGAACACCTGCCAAGATAGTATGACAGTCCTCAGGTCTGGCAGTCCCCTTTCTTAATCAGAAAATCTCATCAATACCTTGGCTTCCAGGTTTTTTTCTGGCATAACTTCTTAACTTTCTGTCTCAGTGGTAAATCCTTCAGATGGCATGCTGAACGCTTACATCTACAAGATTTCACCATCCTCTGACATTTCCCAACTCTGGCCAGCAGCAGGGTCTTTGTTGAATCAGCAGCCTCTGTCAGCTCCCCCTCCCCTACCCCAAGTCCATTTGTCCAAAGCAGCCCACTCATCACTCCTTTTATATATGGAGACAAGTGGCCATGATGTGGCCTCCTAGTAAAAGGACCTAATGACTGATTATTGTCATAATGGCTGAGAGTCAACATGAGAGTTTGGTTGGGTAGTTGGGGACTATTGATTCATTTGGATAAAATCAAGAAAGCACCTATTAGGACTGCTAAAATCAGCCGGTTGCCTATCAGTATAGCCATGGGAACCACCTTGAATGATACAAACCAAGTAAAAGTCCCCCTGCCCTGCAGACACAAGTGAAGCACCATCAAAGCCCTCATCTGCTGGCATACTTAGGTATGCATTCTTGGTTCCATCTTCGTATTTCAGGAAAGAGCTCTTTAGCAAGGACTTGAACAACATGGAATTTTAAAATTAATTTATTGAACTATAATTGACATACAATAAGCTTCATGTATCTTAAGTGTTCAATTTGATAACTTGACATAGGTACGCACCCCTGAACCTACTACCACAAACCAAGATATAAGCATACTGTCTACTCGCAAAAGTTTCTCTGTGTCTCTTTGTAATCTCATTTTCCTGCTCCTTTCTAGCCCCCACTCAAATCCCCAATAATGTGGAATTCAAAGCTTTGGTCCAACTCATCTTTTTCTTGTACTACCCCTGTCCCATCCCCCAGAACCTCACAGAAATATAGCTTCAGTCTCAAGAAACTCAATGTCTAGGAAGAGAAGACATGCATAGAAATTTAAAAAAAAAAAATCTTGACAGGATCTGGTAAATGATATAAAATGTGTTCAAAAGATTAATAAAGGGAGTTCACTGAAGAAGTTGTCATAGAATTTAGGGCCTGTGTTTTGAACTTTGAAAGTTACATAGGAATTTAATAAATTAAAATACTGGAAAAAATATTACAAGTAAGAAACTGAATTTCCCATGAGCACCTGTACTTTTTCTACTTTTTGAATAACCCAACTTGACTAGAATAGCAGAGGTTGCCTGAGGAAGCAAATAAAAGACCTGGCTAGGAATACATATATGAAATGGCAGAAAATATTTGCAAACAATGCAACTGATATGGGATTAGTTTCCAAAATGTACAAACAACTCATACAGCTCAATAGCAAAACAAATAAACAAATGAACACCTAATCAAAATATGGGCAGAAGACCTAAATAGACATTTCTCCAAAGAAAGCACACAGATAGCCAATAGGCACATGAAAAGATGCTCAACATCGCTAATTATTACAGAAATGCAAATCAAAACTACAGTGAGGTATCACTTCACACCAGTCAGAATGGCCATCATTAGAAAGTTTACAAATAATAGATACTGGAGAGGGTGTGGAGAAAAGGGATCCCTTCTACACTGTTGGTGAAAATGTAATTTGGTGCAGCCACTATGAAGAACAGTATGGAGGTTCCTTAAAAAACTAAAATTAGAGTTACCAAATAATCCAGCAATCCTACTCCTGGGCATATCTCCAGAATAGACAAAAACCTTAATTCGAAAAGATGCATACATCCCAATGCTCATAACAGTTTTATTCACACTAGTCAAGGCATGGAGGCAACCTAAATGTCCATTGACAGGTAAATGGATAAAGAAGATGTAGTGTATATATACAATGGACTATTACTCAGCCATTAAAATGAATGAAATAATGTCATTTGTAGCAACATGGATGGACCTAGAGAATATCATACTAAGTAAATAAGTCAAAAATAGAAAGACAAATAACATTTATCATTTATATATTGAATCTAAAAAAATGGCACAAATGAACTTATTTATAAAACAGAAACAGACTCACAAACATAGAAAACAAACTTGTGATTACCAAAGGAGAAAGGAAGTAGGAGAGGAATAAATTAGGAGTTAAGTTAGATAGACACTACTGTAAGTTAGATACACACTACTATATATAAAATACGTAAACAACAAGGTCTTACTGTATAGAACAAGGAACTATATTCAATATCTTTTTTCATTTTCATATATTCAATATCTTATAGTAACCCACAATAAAAAAGTATCTGAAAAAAGTATATACACATATACATAAAAAATATACGTGTGTGTGTGTATATATATATGTATGTATGTGTGTATATATATATATAACTGAATCACTTTACTGTACACCTGAAACAAGCACAACATTGTAAATCAACTATATTTCAATAAAAAATAAACTTTTTAAAAAATATGTGGCTAAAAAGTGAAGTTGGAGTTCGGAAGGCTGATATGAAAACTGAAGATGAACTATACCTTGCAGACAGTAAGGAGTTTCCCAAACACGTCAAAAGAGTGACATGATTAGTCTTGCTTTAGGAAGTTTGGATAATCGTTTGCATGAATAAAGAGACTCAAGCAGCCTCCACAATAATGTAGTCCAAAGGTAATAAACAAGTTTTGATCAAGGGCTGCCAACCTAGAGCGAAAAAAAAAGGGGGGGCATCATAAAGGAAGACTCAACAAAGACTGGAAAGGAGAGCAAAAAGTCCAAGGACACCTGGATTTTAAGCCTAAGTAATATGGCTTTTGGATGGTGCCACACAGCAGGGAGAGGCTGGCAGGGAGGCCCCAAGAGATAAGCCATCTCCTCTCTTCCTTTAAAATCTGGTTTCAAGCACACTTCCTGAACAAAGGCCTGGTTCACCCTCTCCAAGAGGGTCACCTTCACATGGAGACAAAGGAGATGATAATCCAAGCACCCTCCACAGTCCCTCTAATCTCCTGCCTCTTGCAAACTCTAAGAGGCTGGGAATTCTACAGTCTCCCCTCCTACAGTTCTTTTTAACTTAAGATCTACAGCTTGAATCCCAAGGAGGGCAACAAAGTTTGGGAAGAGAGAGGAAGAAAGAGAGGGAGGTAGTTATATTTTAACTATGTGTGCATATCTGCAAAGCTGAGTTTAATTTCTCCTATGTCCTCTTTTCCTTGTCAAAAGTTACTAACAATCAGACTGTTTCCATACTCAAAGCACTCAAATCCTCAAGGCAAAGGGATAGGAGTATATGATTGTAATGCATGTCCTAGAGATGGCTTAATAGAGCAATTCATTTATTCATCCAAACTTGTATTGAGTATCTGGAGTTCTTTCCCTATCTCATTTCTTGCCCTTTGTGTTTCTGTATTCTTTCCTACACACTCATGGAGGCATGGGTCAGTGTGAGAAATGGGCAAAAAAGAAGTGATGGAGATGTTTTCATGGGATTCCAAATCATGACTAAAATATGCTCAAGAACTCACCAGCCTAGGTACATACTAACATGGAATCCTCTCCCCCTCACCTCCTAAACACCAACAGCTTGAATAAATCTTTCCTTTTTGAACAAGATGTCCTTATTCAAGAACTTTATTTTGATAAACAATATGGATCCACTCTCAATTAGCAAAGATCTACTGAAAACCTCTTGTGTTCTAGACTATCCTTGTGCTAAATACTTTTTAAAAAAGAATATAAAATATATAAGAAACAATCTTACATGAGAAATTATTACAGTTTCTTACACGAGAAGACCCCAGCTCCTTCGTTTACTAGCTGTGAGACCTTGGGCAGGTTACCTAACCAACCTGATTCTGGAACACGGAATAGCTGTAGCCACCTCACAGGGCTGATATAAGGATAAAATGGGTTAATATCTACACAGTACTTACCATATTCCAAGCCCCATTCCAGGCACACGCTATTGTCTCGGCTCTGTACTCCCAGAGTGTAAGGTGCACACGAAGGAAGCACAGAGATGAAGTAACAAGGACCAGTCAGGACTGGATGTTCACCCCAAGTTGCAGACTTGTCTACACTGGAAAGAGGCAGTAGAGGTCAGGTAAGGGTGAAGGGCACATGAGTATAGTGAGGCTAGAAGAACAAAGAGAAGCCCTTTTATTTTTTATGGCAAAGCAATAGTGGTTGAATAAGTACTCCACTTTTGAGAAGTTTGGAGAGGATGGTTGCTAGAGAGAGGCATACTATTCTCTTCTCAAAAACAACCTTCACCCTCCTCCACCTCATCTCCTGTCTCTCTTCTACTCACTGCACTCCTGACCACACCTCCCCTACCCTGTCTCTGCAGGAACTTTTAAGTGTCCAATGCTCTAAGGGGTCAAATAAGCTAAGAACTGAAGAAATGGCATGAGTCTCCTCAAGTGCTCTGCACTGTGCCTGGCACTCAGTAGGTCCAATGCGTGTTACAACTGCCCCAAGTTTGGCAGCTTCCATCTTTGAATGCCTTGTTGCCACTTGGCAACTCCACTCTTCCCTGAGTTTTCTTCTGTTCTCTGAGTCTCCCTCCCCAGCTCTCTTCTCTGAAAAACATAGAGGCTGATGAATTTCAGAATTTTGTCCTTAGATCATCTCATCTACTCCTATAGACTCAACTACACAAAAGTCTACCTTGCCAGTGCCAAAGTCTACATCACCACTCCCAATTGCTCTTCTGGGCTACAGTTACTTATATCCAACTTGTCCACTGGGAATCTAAGTGGACACTGGGTCTGTCCAGTAGACATTTCAACCTGTGCAAAACTAAAATCAGTACTTTCCATCCAAATATATGTTCTGCTTCTATAACCACCTAGTAGGCATTCACTTGGGGCAGAAGTCTGAGATTCAAACTTTCCCCTCATAGCCCCCATATATCTCATCAGTCACCTGAATATTTTATAATCTACCCCTTCTTCTCCATCTCCATCACTTATTTGAGTCAGTCTCCTCTGGGCTTTAATATTCAAGCCTTTTGTTCATATTTCTCATCATAGGAAACAGTAAGTAAAAGATGTCACCCCTTATGTGGTTAACCATCTCCCTCTCCCTTCCTACCATGGCAGCAGATGCGTCAGGAAATACTGTACAGAGGCACTAACATTAGGTAGATGTGGATGTAAACCCCAGCTCTACTGTTTGGAGGAATTTCCTGAAGCCTGTAGGGAAGTAATCGTCAAGTGGGCATTTAGTTTCCTCACTAGTAAAATAATAGGAAGTCCGTGTCCTTCTGGCTTTAAAAGAGGATTTTTAAGACCAGGAGATATTAAATAATCTGTCCTGGTCTTAGTAAGTTTAGCAGGTCCTACTGCTCAGCCCTTCTCCTGCAGATTTGGTTGCTGACCTCATGTGGACTTTGTGATATCCCAGAAGGGGGAAGTCCAAGTCACAGTGGCTAGTTTCTTTACAGGTGTCCCCCCAGATGCCCACCTCAAGGCTCAATACCATCTTTTGTTAAATGACCAGAAAGCCCACATCAAGCTTCTCACATCTACCATAACATCTAAAATCTACCTGCATCCTCCATGCAACCCCACTAGGCTCCAGCAATGCTGCACATCCCCTAGGACTTGGAAGCCTTCCTGCAGGAGCAAAGAAGAAAGAGTCACCAGTGATAGCATGGAGGAGGAGGAGGAGGGTGCAACTGGCAAAGCTCTTGAACGTGTGGTCCTGAGGAAGTGTAGGAGGAGTGGGGGTAGCAGTTGAAGAATGTGTGTGAGAAAAGGAGAGAGGAGGTGGTGATGGAACCATTGCTGAAGAGGCTTCATTCATTCTCAGGCACATGGCACAGCCTAAGTGAGAAGCAGCCCACTTATAAGTATTCATCAAGCCCCCATTATGACTAAGACATTGACCGACTCTCCCAGATTACACAGATGAATGAGATAGGGATCTTTCAGTGTGTTATATGGATGTTTACCATAAGAAGTAACCTCAGTCAGGAGGGACAAAGTGGGCTTCGTGGGCATGGGACCTGTGCAGTCACAAATGGCCCTGTGCCCAGGGGACTTTAGACTTGGTTTACACTCTGTGGTCACCACCGTGAAAGCATTTTGTTTTAAACAATACCCCAGCATAGTCACCTTGTACTACGCCCCACAGAAAATACAGCTGGTTCTGGGAAGGCTTGGCTGACCTAGAGCAGGCGTCACAGGATGTCACAAGTAAGCCAGCCTGAACAGTAGCTAAAGGGGTAACAAAATTATAAGAGAAAATCTAGAAAATGTCAAGTTGGCCAGTGTGCCCACCAGAAGAAATTTCTGAGACTCTCCCACCCAAACCAGGGAGCTTTATAACTTCAATTTTGTCTTTGCTGCCTTGTAGCATGATGAGGTTTCCACTCTATTACAGGGCAGTGGTCTCCTGAGGAAACAAGCCCTTCTGCATGGCGACACAGTCCTTACCAGAGCATCTCAGTAGTATGACCTTCCACATTTCCTCCCAGAATAGAAATAAGGATGCTCAGCATTGAGAATTCCTTGCAACACTCAACAAATCTGAATCTTTCTCTGGGCCCTTGCTGAAAAAGAAGGATTTGTTTTGAAGGTTTCACTAGGCAAGTCATCCCTGCTGTCCTAGCATAGGGTGTGTGAAGGGCAAAGAGTCGCCAAAACTTTGAATTCCAGCACTAGAAAGGACAGTGGAGGACTTCCTTTGTTCCCTTTCTAGTATAAATACAACTAAAGCTACTTCTCCAACTATGAGAATTCTGCCCAGGAGAACAATGGGGAAACCAAACAGACGATGATACTGCCGGGCAAGACTTCTGTCAGTTCCATTTTTCAAGATCCTCAAGAGGCAGAGTGAAATTATGCTTCTGGCCAATCTCTTCTTCTTCATCCTCAGTTGATCCCCACTACAAGTAGGAAGTAGAGTTTCATCAAATCAGGGCAAAGAGATATGACTGGATTGTGACCCAACCTTGATCAGTAGTCATAACAGGTATTTATGTTACAAATAATCCTGAAATATTGAGTGCCTCCTCTGGTCCGTGTACCCTACACCAGCCTGATGGTCATAATGCTTTGAAATTATCAATTATGAAGGCACTGACCCTCATATGTGACAACTTCAGCCTGTCTTTCAGGTCCTTTTCCCCTTAGGGTGATAACTCTCTCACATTTCACGGGGACAAGTATCCGCAAATTCAATGACATGATAGCTCCTGGTGGGTGGGATGACTTCAAGAGGGTAGGGCTCTTAGTACGTGGCTCTCAGAATGTGAAGGGAGAATTCAAAAGCACAGGAGAAAAAAAAGAGGCCTGAAGAGTCAACAATAGTGCCTTACGGTAAAGAGGCAAGAAGCCTGGACTGGAGATTAGGAGATCTGGGCTTGAGATCCAACTTTGCCTGTAATTTGTGACTTCGGCCAAGTTATCCTTTATCCCCAGACTTACTTATTATGGAATTGTTCTCTAGGAACCCTTGCAACTCATAGTTCCTTACTCCAGTTGTTAGGTGGATTAAAACGCATTCGCTCCTAAGGACTGTATGAGGCCAAATAATTTAACGTGTGTGACGTTGTCACATATATCACACCCTTTCCAACACCCTGGGAGGCAGCTTTATTTTTGTCTTGTGGCTGAAGGGCACTGGACTCCCAGTGTGTTCTGGGGAGGGGCAACTTTTTCTTCACTGTTTCACAGACGGGGATTAAGGTCAGTGGGGGGCGGAGAAGAACATTATTGGGAACCTTCTGAAGCATAAAGTTTGGATTTTCATTGTATTACTGTACCATGTGGCATTATTGCCAGTGGTGGCAAAAGGAATAGAAACAGTCAAATAATTTTTCATATGTCCGAAAATAACAACAACTAATGAAAGTTTGAATTCTTTCCAAATGAGAACTCCAAATTCACGCCTTGCCTCTGAGAAGAGTTCACTACTTCTTCCCAGTTCTCTTTCTCCTTTCAGTACCAGATTCCTTCTTGGTGATCCTAGCACTGCATATAGGAGAGAAAAGGCAAAGAAAGCCGAGAGTCAAGGTCAGATCTATTTTTAAGGCAAGTTGGGAAGACAATGTGGAGTGGTGGGCAGACTTTGGCTTGGGGGTCAGCCATCCTGAGTCCAGTCATGGCTCTCACATTGCCTGGGTGCAGCCCTTAGACAAGTCTGGTGGCTCCCAGGGCCACCGTTATTGTGGAGTCTCCTGCCTTCTAGCAGCCCAGTCTCTCTATTCCTGGAAAACAGAAATTCCTTATGGAAAGACAGTTCAGAAACACAGGCAGAAAGGATGGGAGAGGAGTCTAAAGGCAAAATGGGAAAGAACCTCGACAAACCTTTAGGCAGAACCCAGACCATCCTCAGAGCCAGGATGCTCCCGATTCCTAGAACTGGATGGGAAAAGGCGAATGGAGTTGAAGTCCCTCCTTCCTTTTTCTCTGAAAACCACCCCATGGCCTTGGGCTCTGGTCTCTCTTTGCTTCCTCCTGGAGACTTGCAGTGAGTCCTGAGCTCGGAGACTTTGGCTCCTTGGTGAGGCCCCCACCCACCCCTGCTCCAGCTTACCCTGAGCCCCCTTAGCCTGCCTGAACAGCAGCAGCAAGAGCAGAGAAGACAGGATGTGCATGTGAGCTGGGTAGAAGGCCCCCACTTCCCAGCTGAGGTCAACATCTGGAGAGACTTAGGTTTCAGAGAGGGATTCAAACTGAGTCATCAACATGGGTAAGGACTGTCAGCAACTTTTCCATGTTCTCTCTTAATGAGCCCCAATTCCCACCCTGCTGGGAAGATCCAGCCGTGGGAAGTCGTCCATTGGACTCCCAGGAAAATTAATGGACTGAGCTTGAACCGGAGAGGTGAGATGGGACCCAACAAGAGGCCTGACTTCCAAAACAGTGACGCCCAAAGCCTGCCCCTTCCTAACCTAAGAAAGAGGCCAGAGGGAGCGCCAGCCTCCCAGCCCTTCCCTGCTGTGCTCCTCTGACCATCTTTCTAGAAGATGAAGACACCACTTTGTCCATCCACCTGTTCCAGACAAGATAACACTCAGCCCCCAAAGAGAAGGAACTTATAGCTCCTCTTCTAAAAAGGCCAGGAATTCAGTTCCCTCTCCATGTCCCAATAACTACTGGAAAATATCTCTCTCCTTTCATCAAGAGAAACAACAGCGAAGTCCCACTAGGAAACCAAAGTGTGGAAGAAGTGGATTTATTGGGGTGTCTCTGCTGCTGCTGTGCTGGGTTATTTGAAGCAGCTCATGTAGCCACTCTGGGCCTCGGTTTCTTCATCCAAAAGGATAAATTTAACAGAGAGGGCAGAAGAAACGGTGAGGAGACAACAGACTGAATCAACAGACCATGCTCAATGAAGGCTATCTCCAGGTCCACTAAGGGGCAGGAGTGAATTCACTGTGCTGTAACCAGCTTGCTCTTGGTTCAAGCAACACTGGGGCAGAAATGGAAAAACAGAGACAGAGATAGGCAGCAGTGCCCAGTGCTCAACCCTGCTCCATCCTCACTCCAGGATGTGTGACACAGAAGCCAACACAAACAACCCCCACAGCCCGCCCCGGCCAGCCTGCAACCTGCCTCCTTCCACACTGGGCCTCCTGCTGCTGGAGTTTCTCAGCATGAGCATCTGAAACCAGAACCTCTCCTTAACCCTATGCAAAGGGGACGTTTTTGTTTGTTTATTTCTTCATCCGTTCTCAAGTCTGGCTGCCTTCCTCCCTGTAATCTCAGCTTCTCCTTGGCAGCATGGGTCTTTTGGAGATGGAAAGGAGTGGGGGAGAGAAATATTATTCAGTCTCCAGGACCATCCAGAAAATGCTTCTCAAACTTAAGAGACCAGTCCCTCTGCAAACATGTTCACCAGCAGGGCCAGGTATGAGAGGCCGGCATGAAGCACCCGAGGGCCTGTTATGGAGACAAAGTCCTTTTTCCCTTTACTCCCTAGAAATGCTCCCATTTGATTTACAAAGTCACTCTGTGTTGTACAGTCTGTCCTCATAACACCAAAGTCTCTAAAATGAACAAATGTTTATGACCACCTATTATGGACCAGGTGGGAAATGCAGCAGAAATAAAAACACAGTCCCTAACTACAAGGAGCCCACCCCAAAAGTCAGATTAGCTCAGAGATCACTAAACCCAACCAGGTTATTTACAAACTAAAAGAGCCAAAGTCCAGAAAAATGACATTTGTGGCACAGTCAAGGCTAGAACCAAGACACATGACCCCTGTTGAGATCAGACTCACACACGTGACATGACAATGTGGGAACAAAACAACATTTCAAACAATGAGGATTAGTTTTCCAGACTTTAGGGGACAACATTAGAGAATCATGGACTTTGCACAAATGTCAATAGATGATGAAAATTTGCAAAGTCAAGGAAGTCTTCCTTGGAGAAGTTGGGACAAAATGGAGAGGAATCAGATAGAAAAATAGGACTTTTTATTTATTCAATAAAAGATTCCATAAACCCTTATTGGGCTCCTACCCTGAGGCAGGACCGTTCAATATACAGCAGTAAACGTGATTTTTAAATTCCTGCTTTCATGGAGTTTGCTTGTAGGAGGAACAATCAGGCTCGAGTAGATAGAAAAGTTTCCAAGATACAAAGAGGCAAGGCAGCAGGCTGTGTCATGGAGCATCTCCTTCTTTGCATGAATAAAAGTGTCCCACAGAAGGTCTCCAGAGAGAACTGCCTAGAAACATGAAAGTGGAAGCTGTCACATGATGGTTGTTCAAGGAATCTGCATTTTAAAAACACGATTTTCCATCTTATCTATAGATATTAGAAATACAAGGAGCAGGACTTAAACTACATTCTCTCTTCTATTCAATCAACTTTTGTTAAGAACCTCCAACATGCAAGGGAGGCTGATTTTTGAAAGAAGATGATGGCAGGGGAAAGAGAAGGAGAGACAGAACAGTTATCAAGCTCTAGTAAGAATTTTTTTTTCCAAAAGGGCTCAATACAAGGTATAAAAGATGAAGAAGAAAAAATTGGATGAGGAGTCCATTATCAGGGAAGCTGGGAATGTGAATATCTCCAGCTCAGACTTCTACTCTGACCTCCAGACCCATATTCCCAGTAACCATTCAGTATCTCTATTTGGAAGTCTCAAGGCACCTCAAACCCAAAATGTCTTAGACCAAAATCATGATGATCACTGCTTCCATGCCTGGCCTTTATCCCAGTAAGTGGCACCAGCATCTAGGTGGCTGCATTAAGCAGAAACAAAATCCATACCATTGATGCCCTCTGCTCTCATCAACCAAACCCAATTCATAACCAAGCCTTTGTCTCCCGTCCACATCTCTACATCCTAATCAACATGCTCCCTGTCCCAGGCCTCAGCCATTTTCAAATATTTCTCTCCTGAACCACTACCATTCTCAATATCCTCTCCCTTTGTTCACTTTGCTTCCTCATCAATCCATCCCCTCCCATTCCAGCAGCCTGTAATCTTATCACGTCATCCTCTTAAACATTTTTCCACGGCTTGAGCCTGGTCTGGTATCTGCCTCTCCCTCCAACCTCACCTTGCACCATGTTGAGAAGTGATTACTCACTGATTGGTGTAGATATCTGATAATAGCTTTCTCCCCCTCTAAGCTGAAAGCTCTATGTCTGTTTTCACCCACTGCTATTTTCCTAGCACCTAAGTTTATGGCACATACTATGTGATCAATAAATACGTGCTAACCAAATTTTTTTAAATGGCTAAGTCAATGGTTCTCAACCAGGGGTGATTTTTGCCCCTCCCCACAAGGCAGTGTTTGGAAACATTTTTGATTTCCACAGCTATAGGGGCTCTCCTGGCATCTAATGGGTGCAGGCCAAAAATGCCGCCAAACATCCTACAATGCACGAGGCAATGTGAAAATTAGTAAAAGGAAACCTCACCTAAAATTGGAGTTGGAAGTACCCATAGAGGGCGCTCTCACACCCTACCACAGTCAGTTACTCACCCTAAAAGGAAGACATCAGGTGCTGACCCCAACAGGAGGTGCAACTACTTTACTCCCCCGGCAGGAGGAAGGAAGATTTCCATCGCCCAGCAACAAGCACAGCCAATGGAAACGGCCGCAGCTCAGCCAATAAGAAGCCATCATCACCTGAACTTTTACTTTCCTCCATGAATTCTCATTGTTTCCTTACTGATGACTTCCTTTCCTTGTCCAGCTCCCCTTACTATAAAAGGCACCCACGTTGTGTAACCCCTTGGAGTATCTCTCTGTTTGCCAGATGAGATGCTGCCTGATTCATGAATCATTTAATAAAGCCAATGAGATCTTCAAATTTGCTCAGTTAAATGCTTTTTAACAACAGTCCCACATAGTCAGCCCCAACCTCAGCAGTGCTCAGGTTGAGAAAACTTTAGGAGAAAGAGAAGAAACATTTATGTTTTGGTCTTATTGATTGAGTTTCCCAGAGTCAAATCCTCACTCGTTATCTCCCAATGCTGTAAGAGAGGCTTAGATGTGATGCATATATAAACACTCAACAACCATTAAATTTCCTACAAGCAGGCAATACCTATTTTAATGGTTCGTGTACTCTCCAGATGCCCGGCACAGGGCTGGAATTTAGGTGCTTGTAACACCTGTCTGGAAAGCCTCATTTAACATTAAAAAAAAAAACCTCAAAGTTGAGGGTAGCCTTGAGCTGCAGTAGGGGGGCCACCTTATTTCTCATATATTAGCAAAGTGTAACAAAGGCTGGTGACATCACAGTGGAGACCTGCCCACCTGCTCAGCCACGCCCCTTTCACAGTCACAATGGCTAAGGCTTTAAATACCCAGACTCGGGGTCTCCGGGCCCTGCAAAGCCCCTCACTTTGGCAGAAAGTACAATGTCGACCAGCCGCAAATTTAAAAGTCATGGTATGAGGAGGGGCAAGAACCGAGCTCCTCACAAGGGAGTCAAGAGAGGTGGTAGCAAAAGAAAATACCGGAAGGGCAGCCTGAAGAGTAGAAAACGGTGCGATGATGGTGAGTGAGGGATAAGCTGGGGAGCCATCAAACAGGGGTGAGGGGGATATTGTTAGCCAGTGGGCCCTCCCTCTTGGAGTTAGCTCTCATAGGACCCTGAAACCTCAGGCTGAGAATTTCATTTTGAATTAGGCTCACATTTGGGCAGGAAGGGGATGAATGGGTATGTTCTACAGGCGTCCCTATTGCAAATTTGTCCTTTCCCTACAGCCAATCGCAATTACCGCTCCCACTTGTGACTACACCAGGGGGCTCTGCCCTGGTGGACTTCAAACGACACCAGGCAGCAACAGAGAACAGAAGGGGGACTGCCAAGGAGACCTGAAGTTAGAGCAAAGACAGAGAAGAGCTTATCGTGTGGGTAAAATGCCAATCGCGATGAAATGAGGAATGTATATGTTGGCTGTTTCTCCTCAACATCTCAATAAAATTTTGAAAACTGAAAAGCATGTTTCCTTTGCTCTTTGGCTTGGGAAATGGGCAGAGCTGAGCCCACTTTCCTGAGCTGGGCAGACTTGGGGAAGAATTAGCAGGTATGAAACCATAGAACATGACTTGGAGAATATCAAAGCAATTTGTTCTTGCAACTCTCTCTCCCTGTGCCCCAACTCTGGCCATGTGCCATCACCACATTTAGGTCTTGATCTCGATGTACTCTCTCCCTCCCCAACATAGAAAGGAGGAGAGGGGATAAAAGAAATGAGAGAAACACATCAGAGTGCCAATTTGTCAAGAGGCTTATAGCATGGAGACACCAAACCATGATCCCCAAACCAAGAGCTAAACTAAAGCCAAAGGCATGTCCCCGAGGTGGACAGTGTTTCTAATTCATCTGGTTTTATGGGCATGATTAGTAGGCAGAGGCCAGCACGGTGTTTATAAGAGCTATGCTGGGTTTGAGATGGACAAGACTGGTGGCAGGGATCCTGCCTGGGAGATTTCACACCAGATGGTGTGACTCTGATGTCATAAATGAACCTTAGTCAGGTGTGTCTGGAAGTAGGAATGACCTCAGTCTGGGTGGACCGTATTGGCAGGGAAAAACAGTCCTTTGCTGTAGCCCTCACTTCACCTTGACCTTGAGTTCTGATATGGTTTATGTAGTCTCCAAGGATCTGACACCTCCTCTCAGCATCCAGCAATATTTTTAATGAGTGCTTCCTGTTGCCTCAGAGGCAGTTCCAGGGTGGCACAGGGAGGAATTGAGACATTGAAACCAAGCCACCCGCAGAACCAAGCCACCCACTTGGATTCTGGGGAAGCAACCAGGAAAGGATATAAGCCGGAAGGAATGAGAGGAGCGTGAGGCCAGACATGAAGTTTCCAACAGTGGGGGGAGTGAGACGTGGGACCAGTGACGAAGCAAGGAAAGGGAGCCTTTCTGTGCAGAGCTCCACGTATTCTCAATGAGACCATTGACTCTGAGTTCCCTGGAGGTGTGTCAGCACTGGGATGTTGGGAGGGGAACAAAGGCTGTCCCTGTGGGTTAGATTCTAGTAGTGTAACAGAAAAGGATGAGAAAAGACCAGCTCATGAAGTGAGTTGTTTTGTCCTGTTTCCTAGCCCTAGAGAAGGCACATACTGTTTGAGAGCTAAGTCAGCATCAGGTGCCCAGACACTTCAAAAACATCAGACTTATTTCCCACCTAATTTTTTCAGTTCCCACTTTTGTAAAGAAATATCCCTTCATAATCCTCATCTTCCACAGTTTTACCTCTTAAATATTCCTTTTGTCCTTTATTTTCCAAATCAAACTCAGACTAGAAGTTTCTTAAATATATGTCCACAGTGTGACTGCACAAAGCTTTTTAACAGATTCAACTGGAACCCCTAATCAGAAACAACCAGCCCTCACATTCTCTTGTGCCTTTTGGGAGTTCCTTTAGTCTCCATATAAAGAAAGCCTGAAAGCTCCTTGCAACACACATAGTCCATTTATTGTAATGCCAAGCTTTTGCTGCTCTGGCTGTACATTCTTCCAATTCATCAGCTACTGGGGAGTACAGTCAGAACACCCCCATGGGGCCAAAAGAGCAAGCCTGCCTGGGATAGAGAAATGCCTCGGGCCGGGCATTTCTCCGTGCTGAGGCAAAGCCTGAAGTCAAGCTGAAGTTAGGAGTTTGTTTGCTGGACCACATGCCCCACAATCTGGGCCACACACCTGTGTCTCTTCCTCTTGCCTTCTAGTACCCTGCATCCCTTCCCACCTGCTTGTTCCCAACTTTTGCTCTTGCCACTCCCTGCTGTGGCTGTGTGCCAGGAGCCTTCAAGTGCTTTCGCTCACAGCTCACCCCTTCGCACCACGTTCTCCACTTGATCTTTTCCCTGCCACCTTTCAGATTGCTAAGACGGGCAAAGACAAGCTGTCCTGTAGGGAAGTCAGCAGAACAGTGAAATAGTGCAAAATGTTCTTTCCCTGAGAAACTTACATTAACCAGGAAGTCATCCTGTGTTCATCAGGATCCCCCAGGAAAGCAGATCCTGGTGGGGACCCAAAGACCTCTAGAGCCTGGCAACAATGGTTGTGAAGAGGCAAAGGATGAAATAGTCACAGGAGCCCCATGGGAGCCAAAACTGTGTGTTGGGTGAAGGAGGGTGGCAGATGGCCCTCTTGGTAAAAGCTGTAGTAGGAAGGAACACAGCCACTGCCAGTCTCAGAAACGCCCTACCATTCCTCTCCTCCAGCCCTCCAGTCTCCTCCTGATGCTTCCAGTGGCCAGACTCAACCAGAAGGCAGCAGGGAACGAATCGCAGGTGACGCAGACATCAAGGGGCAGAGAATGTTGGAGAAGAGCTCTGAGAAACTAATGGTGGTAGGTAGCACAACCTGGTAGGCAAAATTTGCTCTTTCCTTGGACTTCTAGAAGTCTGCCACTTCAGCGTCCTATTTGTCTTCCCTCACTTGTTGTCACAGGACCAAGTCCCTTGGGAAGTGACTAGCAGGAAAACCCCGAACCCAGTTACTCAGGGCTCCTGAACTCTCAACTCAAGAGCATGTGTTCATGTCATTTGCAGGATCTTAAGATTCCCAGACCTAATGTTCTAAGACAGTGTTGATCAATATTTAGGATGAGGTGGTGAACAGCTCAAGGCGGTCAGGGCAGCCAGATCCTTGCCTGGTGACTTCAGTCTGCCCTCTTAGACAGGTGTGGAAGGATTGGGAGCAGCCCAGAAAACTCTGTTTTGCAGTAAGAACATTTTCCAGGCCCACAGGCTGGACATTTTCCAGCCCTGGTGTTGACTTGGTCCCTGCCCTCCAGGAACATTCATTCCATCTCCCTGTTGACAGCTCCTGCAGGCCCAGCCCCCACCAGGCAGGCCCCTGTAGGGAAAGAAAACAGGGGGCTTTTGACCTTGGTGCCACTAGAAGACCTCACCTTCTGTGTGATTTTTCTCCGTCTCCCTCACCAAGGGGACTCTGTTCCTGTCTCCAGTTTTCTCTGGAACACCATGTCCTTAAGTCATCACTTACTTGGCCTTTTTGGAAAGTCAAAAATAAGAAAAAAAATTTTTTTTAAGTTAAGGATTTTGACCATAAGCCTTTCTGGGTCACCTTGACCTTCTTGTGAGCTGACTTGGGCACAGGACCTCTGCCCCACTGACCTTGAGGTCTGATGAGAGTGATCCCAGAGGACACACGTGTGGGTGGAGAGAGCCCAGAGGAGCTAAGGGGAGGACACAGCTGACTCCCACCTCTCGCCCTGGGCTTTGTCAGATCACCCCAGGTGGGACCGACTGTGCGTGAGCAGCCTCAGGCAAACAGGAAGTTCTGGAGAAGTGCTCACGGCTGTGTGAGGAAGTGAGGGCACAGAAGCAACAGCCGGGGTGGGGGGGGGCGCTCTGATGCCCTGGGGGTGGGCGGTGCAAGTCCGACATGGCTGGGGGCTCAGCTCTCAGGGTCACCCCAAGGTCTGTCCTTTGAGACCAGAGGACAGCCCAGCCTGGCTCTGCAGTCTGAGTCATCACTCACTCCTCCCCATCCTCCCCACCCCCTAGAGAAAGAACCACATGTCCAGGAGCACCAGGTCCCCCTAGTCACCAGGCCGGTCCACCTCACCAGGTTAACAAGTGAGGAAGCTGGTTGCTTGGCTCCAAGAGAGCCTCTCCTCTCTTCTGCATCCCCCAAACCATCCTCCCTCTCCAGCCTTTTATCAGTCCAGTGTGAGACCTCTCCCCAGTCGGAGCCCTACAGCCACTCCTGCCCTTCAGCTCAGTGTCCCAAAAGTGGTGTAGATGACAGTCTTCTCCATGGAGCACAGTAGCCAGGAAAGGGGTCCAGAAGTGAAACCCCAGTGCCTGGGTTCCAACAGCCAGCTCCTCTCACCTTGTGACCTTCATCCACCTCTCATGCTTTATTTCCAGCCTTTTCACACCTCCCCTCTGCAGCTGGGGTCATTTCATCTCTTCCTAAGGCCCAGCTTTACCATCTCCATAACCATGCCTGACCTCGGGGAGTGAGGCATCTCTGGACAGCCAGCAGGGTAGGCTAATGCAGATAGGCAATGGTTCTAATATTGGGCCATATAATCTTAGGTAAATTTTCCAACCTCTCTAAGCCTCATCTTCCTTATCTATAAAATGTCAGCCATAACATCTACCACACAGTGGGCTTGTTAGAATATAAAATACTGTAAATTATAGGTCTTGAGTGGAGTTGGCTGCCCTCACCTCTCTCCCTTTGAACCGGCCTTGGAGGTGTCATTGTGTCTGTCTGGCCCTGACTCATGACCCTGCTTCCTGTGGTAGTCTCTGGGTGTCACACATATGGACAGATTCCCCAGTGGGGCCCTGTGCTCTGCAGAGAGCTCAGATTCCCACTGTGACCCAGAGTCTCTCTCTCTCCTGATCCTTTGCCTAGGACAGATCCTGAGATCAGGAAGCATCTACATCTCCCTGTGGCTTATTTTGCCCTCCCATAAAATTAAGGAGTTGAGGAAGATCTTATATCTCCAACTAGACTATAAACTCCTGAGACCAGGAGCCAAGCCATCCCCAAGTGAAGGGCAGAAGGATCACATCTGGGCATACCAATAGCCATTGTTTCTTGGGAAACAAATCAATGAATCCATCAAAAAAATCAATCAATCAATCTTCTAACTTGTGAAAAGTAAAATCTGAGCATGATGAAAAGGACTGAGGATGGATGAATAAACTCACATGATTAGGAGTGTTTATTTCTCCCATCAGCAGCAGACAAGTATCTCTGCAATTAATTATCTATGAAGTCCTAGGTCTAACGCGCTAGTGGTTTTCATTGAACAGACATAAAGAGCTTGAATTTTCCAAGTTGCAGGGACCAGCCACCAAAGTGCCTCAGAATGGAAGCTCTGAAGAAGGGAGTGCTTCTCAACAGGACTGAAAACAGGACCTTGATTTATGACTTACTCTTTCCTTCAGGAACACAGAAGAACAATATCACACGAGGTATACAAGATGCTTTGGAAACATTCACCTGCATAGTATCACCTGGAATCATCTGATGAAATGCAGATTCTAATTCTGTAGGTGCAGGGTGGCCCCGAGATTCTGCATGTCTAAGGAGCTCCCAGGTGGCTCTGACTCTGATGGTCCAGGGACCACATTACGAGTAGTGAAGAGTTATAGAACACTTGGCTGGAAGGCTCAAAGAGCAGGTCCAGCTCAGTTCTGCCCGAACTTCCACAGCAATTCTTTGCTCTTCTCTGGGGCTTTCTCTAACATCTATCCCAATTCTTTTAAAAAAAAAAATCCTACGATTCTAAAGGATTGGATTAAATAAATGTAGCCCAGAAGCGCCCATCCCTCTGATGACTTCTCAGGACTAGAAAGCAGTGGCATCATAGAACATGGATAGAGGGTTTCTCTGCCCCTCTGAACCATGGGCAGGCCATATCATTTCAGAACATGGGGGTGGTACTTCCTAGGGATATAAAAAGAAAGAAGTGAGAGAAGGGGGGAGAAATCGCTCTGCCAACAGAGATGCCTCTCCCACCACTGCCCCCACTAGAGGCTAGAAAGAGAATCTCTGGTTTGACGACTCAATCTTTCCCCTTTTCCTTTTCTCTCTGCTCCCCTTGGCTGCAGATCCTGGGTTAGACCACAGCCCACCTGTGGCTCAAGGTGTGCATTTGGAGGAGAACAGCAGAAACAGATTCCAACTAACTTAAAAGAGGGGGAAATGGAATCTCCTGGAAGGGTGTGGCATTGCTTAGGGAATAGAAGGAAAAGCTGGACAAGTAGGCTCCGTGATGGGAGCCAGGCAGGAAGCAGGCAGGAACTCAAGGGCGCCCTCCCTGCACTGAAATGGCTCCAGTTGTTTTCCATTCTTACATCACTCCCCTGAAAATTCAGGGTGCCAGAGAGAGAAAATGATGGTCAAGCTTGTGTTACAGGGGTGCAGGGTTGATCCCAGAAAGAAAATTGAGGAACTGTTACCAAGAAGGGAAGCTGCATGCCAACCAGCCAGGCACAGGGGGCAAGGAATTATGTTCCTGTGATGCAAGCAATTCCAGGGGACTTGCTCATAGGGTAAAAACTCAGCATCCTGCACACACAACAGACACTTTCTTGAATCCCTAAATGTGTGAACACCCTTATGTCTTGCAGATTTTCCTGTAAGACTGCCATCTTAGCACAAAGAACTTGCTTAGAACCTATAACATACATTTCACTTTCACTGCCAGAACCATAAGTTGGCTTCATTCTCCACTCCAATTTTTCCCCATATTGAAAGAATTAACAGCAAATGGGAGAGCAAGGAGAGAGCCAGTCCCAGAGCCACACGCAGGGCTGCTGCTGGGGTGGGGGGTGGGGTGCATAAGTTCTATTCCCCAGAGTGCACGTTTTATATTCATGGCTCAGAGAAAGTAAACACGTCTAGGATCTCCATGAAAATCAAGAGTACAGTCATGTAAATTGTGTGAAGGAAGCCCTGGGCTCAGGGGGGGACTCCATCTTCTCCTGTTTGACTCCTAAGAAGAACAATTTCCTTCTTTCCCTCCTTCCACTCCAGACACCAAAGAAGCAAGACATGTTCTGGTTGGTTTAGCATAGAAGCTCTCAAGGGTTTGGGTCTAGGCTGTCCAGTACAGGAGCCACTGGCCACATGCAGCTGCTATGCACTTGAGATGTGGGTGGCTCGAACTGAGATATGTTCTCACCGTAACACATATACTTGCTTCAAAGACTTAGTATAAAACAAAAAAAGACATCTCATTAATAATTTTTCACATTGACTGTATATTGAAATAATATTTTAGTCATGCTAGATTAAATAAAAACACTAAAATTGATTTTACATGTTTCTTTTTTTTTTCTTTAGCTTTTTAAAATGTGGCTATGAGAAAATTGAAAAACATAAATGTGACTTATGTTATATTTCTGTTGGACAGAGCTGGCCAAAGGTCCTCTGGATTTGCACAGCTCAGTAGCTCCTCATGCCCTACGCTTCCTGCTCTCTTCCTTTACAGCAGCGCCTACCAAGCCAGGCCCTGTGTTCAGCCAGCACCGCAGAGAGATGAATAAAGCCCACCATCTAGCCTCAGCTTTCCAACCCTCAACCACACGCTGATACACATGTGCCTACTGTCTTAACTGGATCCTTTAGGTCCAGAGGTTTGGGAGGTGGTTGCCGTGCTCTGTTGTGTTATTCTTGTTTTTCTCCTGGTCTTTATGGACCTTGATGTGCATAAATCATTGCTTCCCTGGATGTCTGGGGCCAGAACTGCCCACCAGTCTATAGCTGTGTATCTTCTTCTACCCAGACAATTTTGGCTCCTACTGAATGGGCTCAAAGCTGGTTGGCTTATAAACGTATAATATACAAATTAAAAATGCTTGTTCTGTTTGTCATATCAAGAAGATCTATATGTCACACACGGGGGGGGGGATAACTTGATATCTGATTATCACCGTGATCTACTCACATCTACCTGCTAACTCACACACACACACACACACACAGTCAAAAAGGAGAGAAGAATTCAAAGCGGTGGTACTCAGCTTTAACTTCTAACTATGTTGTTTTAGAAATGTTACATCTAGGAATAGTTATAGTAATAGCACTTACACCAAATGGTCTCCTAAGAGCTTCATACATATTAACTTCTTTCACCCTCAGCACGACCCCATAAAGTAGATACAATTATGACCTCTGTTTTAGAGGTGAGTGAGACCAAGCGATTTGTCCAAGGCCACACGGCTGGTGAGCAGCAGAGCTGGGATTCGAACCAGGCTGTCTGTTCCATGTCTGTGTGTGTAACCACTAGGCTGTGGCCTTTTACAGGTGGAGGAATTGAGGCCTAGAGACTGGAAAGGACACGCTTAAGATGGCAGTTAGTGGTAGAGGCTGGACTAGGACCCTGTCCTCCAATGTGCCCCACAATGCCCCAGTCTCCCCAAAACCAGACCATCCCAGTGTCCAAAGTGAAGGGGAATTTTGATATAAGCACATTAGGATGCTTGGGGAATGAGAGACAGGAAGGAGCAGAAGCCAACAACATTTCTCTTCTCAACCTAGTAAAGGCAGGGCCAATTGATTCAAACCCCACGCAATGAATTATAACAGAAAAACCAAAGCCTTTGGCAACAGCCAGTTCTAGACTCAAATCTTGCCACAACCACCGGAAAATAACATGATCTTGGCAAGTTTCCCAGCTTTTCTGAATCTTTGTCACTTATACATGGCTGGGTTAAAAACACCTTCTTCAAGGACCACCAAGAGGATCTGTATAAGATCTGAATGCCAAACAGCTCGCACCACACCTGGTGCAAGTACGTCGCAAGTGCTTTATAAATATTAGTTCCTCTCCAGAACAGCCCTGCACCCACCCGCCTTAACTTCACCTGGGACCAAACAGGGACCCCTGAAACTCCTGCAAAAGGGTCTGCACTGGAGTGAAACAAAACTGTAGGTCTAGAGGGGTGGCCCCGAAGACTGGGGAGCAGAAAGCTTCACACTAGTTGCAACACAGTGAGCGAGGCAGAGTGACCACCACAAGATGCGCCCCACGGCCACAGTCTGTGTTGCTAGAAAGAAAGAGGAGAATTGTGAGCTCCAGCCTGAGTCACAGAAGCCCTTTGTGTCTCCCAGGAGAGGGCAGGGTGGGGCCTTGGGCTGGGGGGACAGTGGTGGGTGGGGTGACCTGGCAGCCTGGATTTCATCTAAGAAAGGCTGGCCTGGTGCCCAGCCTGGGTGTTGCAAGGGCCAGTGGAGGTGTCCTGTGATGGGGGACAGGTGTGGACAAAGAGCAGAGACTTGGGAAAAGAGAGATGTCTCTTTCCTATTTCTGTTAGCTCAGAGTTTAACTAAAATTCATTTTTAAAGCCATTTGGGCTTAAAGAGGTTCCACTTTCCATGCCTTGGGTTCCTAACTAAAAGACTCAAAATGTCAAAGGCCCCTCAGAGATCCCTCCTGGGGCCATCTTCTCCATGTCCCTGCCCACAGCACAGACAGCCCTCACCCCTGCTGAACAGGTGGGAAACAAATGGGAGAGACCCCCCAAGGCCCCCAGAGATGAGGGAGCTCCTTCTTTTTCTGGGTCAGTTTGACTTTCCCTGGTTTCAACTGCAAGGAAGTTAGGCCAGAGACCCAGAGGAGGCTCCTCTCTGGGAAGAGACCTCTTTTGTTTCTATCACCTCTCTAACATTCCTCCCATATTTTAACACATGCTTCCAAGAGTCTTTCCTAATCCACCAGCCAGAAATGAATGGGCTTTTTCACTGAGTTTCCATCTCAGTGTGTTTGCCCTTCTAGAAGTCCTCCCTGGATGCAACAATTTTATAACTACTTGGGTATGGTCTCATGGCTCTAACGGAACATAATTTCCCTGAAGACAGAACCATTGTCAGTTCTGTCTCACCCACGTTGCTCATTATAGGGCCTCTCAGGTTGAGACAATATTCTCCCCACTAACTCACTGGGGGATTATTGAATGTATATCAAGAGTTCTTAATTTTACTCAGTTCCTAATACCTAAGTCCTAAATGTACTGATTTGGTCAAAAAGGCTAAAGGAGGTCTCCATGAACCCGAACTGGTACTCCAGGCTGGGACACTCCCATGAGAGCAGGCAGCAGGATGTTTGTACTCCTTTGTATGTCCAGCCCCTAGTACGGTGCCTGGCACATAATAGTTGCTCAACAAGCACGTATTGAATGGATGGCAGTTGGATGTAGGTGATGCTGCTGGCACGTGACCACATATGTCTCCACCAGGAGGAGGAAGATAAATAATATTTCAGACAGAAGGGACTTCAGAGTTCTAGACCGATCTCATGTTTAAATAAGAAAATGAGGGCCAAGTCCAAGTCTGCATGGTGGAGTAGAAAAGGGCACTGAACAGGAGTTCGAAAAACCTGGACTTGCCAGTTCTGACCAAACTCAGGAAAAAGAACTGTTAGTAAGGGACTGTGTTAGAGCAGCTGTTTTTACCACTTTTCCCCACCACTGGCTAGGTCAGGTCCACTCCACGACTGCAACACACATGCATGCTCTTTAGCATCACTATTCACATTCATGATTCTCTTCTTGTGTAATCTTTTGACAGCAAGTTTCATAAAGCTGGAGGTCATGGTTTGGGTTTGTTTATTTCTTTCTCGCCAAACATCGTATTCCCCACGTTCACCTGAATTACCCAGTAAGTGTTTGTTAAATACAAGTATTTATTAATAATACTTTCTCAATCACATGCTAAATTTTGCTCTTATTGCAAATGCAGCCACCTTGCAACTGTAAAGTTGTATCTGAGAAAGCTTCCGGTTGACCAGACCGGAAGAGAGTTGAATTCTGGGGAGCTGGTGAGGCCCAGAAAGATGCATGTCTGTTAGCACAAAATAAGGAGATTCTGCCTTAGGAAAGGATGGAGTTGTGGGGAAGCGTGTCTTTCAAAACTTGGACTCACGCTAATCTGACCAGAGAGCATACTGAAGGGCTCCAAGGTGTAGGTTGGGGGACGACAGGAATGTAGAAGATTCTACTGATGGAACTGAGAGAGTGAGCAACCAGCCTCAGTGGCCAAGTGGCAGCAGGGAGAAAAGCTTGGATCCACATTTGGGAAGGTTCATAACTATATCACCACTGGAAAGAACTCAGCAACCTCCAGGCTCAGGACTGACAGAGGTGGCAGAGCTAGCCAAAGGGTGAAACATAAACCTGACATTTCATTCTGATTGGTATTAATCTGTACCAAGTTATGTGCCTATAAGTCACCCTCCAGTATATATATAGCATACTGAGATTTGACTCTAATCAGAAAACGGAGGGCAGTATCATGAGGTTAACGCATCATAAAGGGAGACTTTAGATTTAGAATATGAGTGAGGAGCCAGGTCCTGGTTCTAAGGTCTAGTCTGAGGAAGAAAATCGTGACAAACTAAACAATGTCATGTGGGCACACATTCACTGTGAGAAGAGCCAAGGGCTGTGTCTGAGCTGGCCATGCAGAAACTCGGGTCCTAAGATTTTTGAAACCTTGAAGGGTAGAAGCTGAAACCAAAAATAAACAAAAGCTTAAAAGCTGATCTATTAAAAATGCAAATGGGCAAATTCTTGGACCCAGAAATTTCCACTCTGGGCATCTATTCTAGAGAAATCTTTACATCTCTACACAAGAAGCATTCCAAAACAGTCACAGCAATTAGCAAGTTAACAAGACTCACATACAGTGACTGGACTCATAAAAGTGGGCCTGCTGCGAAAACTAACGTGGGTCTCTCCTCTTATAGTACACCCACGGGGACCAGACAAGTAAAGCAAATTACATCTATACCATGATATAGTTAAGTTAACTATAACAGTTAAGAAGTGAATACACATGCATATGTGCATAGATCCACAAGTACATATATGCACTGATATGGAGAGATTAGAAAAAAAAGGAAGTAGCAAGACAATACATACAGTATGATACCCCCTCTTCCCCAGGGAAGAGGATAGAATTTTATATGTGAAAATAAGGTATGTGTATATGAACATTTATATATACATGGAGACAAATACACATATGTGTACCCACACACAGACATAATTTTATACATTTTTAAAATACTTGCACCAAGCTGTTGACAGTGATCATCTCTGGGGAGAAGAATAAAATTAAGTGGTGAACAAAGAAGACTTTTGATTTATCTATATTGTTTGAATTTTATTACACATTACTTCTGTAATTAACTTTTTTTTTTAATTTCTGCAAGCTGCAAGCAATTTCTATCTGGCACGAAATGGAAACATCAACAGTCCTTTAGTATAGAGAGTCTCTTTGTTCTGAGGAAATTGCCCGAATAAGAGTTTTAATGATATAAATGGAAAGTAAAGACTGGCTTCTGATCTTGAGATGTGGTTGCCAGGAGGAAAAGGGTTTGGGGTTTTTTTTTTTTTTCATGTAAGGGTAGTATTTCCTGTGTTAACATGTCTCCATGTTAGAGCAGAGATGATTGGACTAGGAGATTTTTGAGAACGTGTGGCCTCACTGACAAAGGAATGAGGACCCAGAGGAATGGTGAGGCTTTTATGTCTCACCCAGCAGCAGCATACTCTGGGTTTGAGCTCCTCTGGTTAGAAGTCTAAGGGCAAGAGGCTTGGAATATTTTTATAAGATCTTTCCTGAGATTCTGGTTGCAAGCTGTGCTCTTTCTGTGCTCAGGTGACCAAATGAAGCCCTGACCCATGAGATGGCCTTCCTCTCCGCCCTGCGTGGAAGCATTCTTGGACTGAAGATGCATGACTATTAAGAATGGTGTCTTTTTTCCATCGTAATTTTCGATAAGTTAATACTCCTATGCAATAAAGCTCTAGACTTTCACATACTTATTATGCATCCAGCTACCTTACTGACCTCTAATTAGTCCTCATAGATTCATTCCCTCAGTTGTTTTAGGCATTCCATCTGTTATGGGTTGAATTGTGCCCCTACTGGCAATTCATATGTTGAAGCCCTAACCTCCAGTACCTCAGAATATGACTATATTTGGAGATAGGGCCTTTAAAGACATAATTAAGCAAAAATGAGGACTTTAGGGTGGGCCTTAATCCAATCTGACTGGTGAACTTTTAAGAAGAGGGAATTTGGACACACAGGATGTGCACGCACATGTCATGTCAAGAGGCAGCAAGAGGGTGGCCATCTGCAAACCAAAAAGAGAAGCCTCCAAAGAAACCAACCAAGCCAGCTGACATCTTAATTTTGGACTTCTAGCCTCTAGAACTGTGAGAAAATAATTTTCATGTTGTTCAAGCTACACAATCTGCGGCATTTTGCAATGTCAGCCCTAGTAAACGAATGCATCATCACACAGTCAGAAAATTATAAGAATCTGGCTGTTCTTCCCCCATAGATCCACCACATATTTTGGTTTCCTGCCTTATCACATTGGCTACCTATGTACCTTCTTTCAAAGTTTAAGGTGTACCAGGAGAAGAGATCCACATTCTACTTTCTAATAAGCCCATTTTATTAGTTAAGTCACCCTATTTAAAAAAGCATCTTTTTGACCTTGAAGATTATTATATTTCATTCAATTAATCCTGTAAAATTGGCACTCTTACCCTGCTGATTAGATGAGCAGATTGAGGCTCCATGCATATAAGTGACTTGTCTGGGGTTAAAAGTTATAATCAGACTCAAGTTTTCAGATTCTAAATCAAATTCCTTGTTTTTCCTATCATATCCACAATTGACTAATAGTGAAGAAAGAACATTTTTTATAAGGTGAAAGTAAGTGAGACTTTCATAACTATTACCATGATTTCTCCTTTCTGGGGCTTAAAGTATCCTTTCTGCCTCTAGCTCTTATCTCCCCTTCATTGAGAAGAAGGATGTTTTCTCCAATTCAAAAAAAAAAAAATAGCTATCTAAAAGAACACCTGTCTCCTCAATTTCTGCCTTTCCAGAACTTTCTGTCAGATAGCTGAAAGAAGCAGTAAATAATGGTGAAAAGTGCTCATTATGGTAGGTAGCTTCTAAGTTGGCTCCTAAGGATCCCTGCCTCTGATATTCAGGAGTGGGGACCATATATATAGGGACTTACTTCAATAACTGGGTACAGCAAGAGTGTTGATGTCACTTCCAAGATTAGGTTAGAAAGAGACTGGCTGCTGACTTGCTCATCCTCTCTTGCTCTCTCACTCGTTCACACTGATGAAAGACAGCAGATTTGTTGTGTGTTGCCATTCAGAGAACGATACATGACAAGGAACCTGGGGAGGCCTCTGGCCAATACTTGGTGGAGGACTGAAGTTCTTGGTCCAAAGCATGTGAGGAACAGCATCCTGACAAGTGAGCTTGTTCAGTGAGCTTGGAAGCAGGTCCTCCCAACTGAGCCTTGAGATGAGAATGCAACCTTCCTCACACCCTGATTGAAGCATCATGAGAGACTCTGGGCCAGAGGACTTAGTTAACACACATCCATTTCCTTGACCCATAGTAACTATGAAATAATGTGTTCCTGATTTTAAGCCACTAAATTTGGGGGTAATTTCTTACACAGCAATAGCTAACTAGTACATGCAGTCTGGAAGTAAATAGGCCCTAGTCTCAGCTTTGTAAGCAGCTTACAGGGAACCCTTAGGCAAGTATTCTTCTCTCTGGGAAACAATCAACTTCCTCTCCCATGAAATGAGGAATGTGGGAAAGAAGATCTCTATAAATCCTTTCCAGCTTTCCAAACTTATCAGTCTATGACTACTCCTGGTGCAATCTCCCAAACATTTCCCTGTGCCCCCATCACCATCCTACACCCCTGTCATTCCCCACCTTCTTCCAGACCCCCAGCTCTGCCTTAGGGCTCTGTCTTTCCTGCTCTTTTCAATCCTGCTGTGAAAGAGAAAAGACATTACTGGGGCAAAGAGGCTCAGTCCCTGTAGTGAAGCCAAGACTTTTACTGGAATTCCAGGAGCTGAAGGCAAGAGGGGACAATGCCACTACACACTGTGGACTGCTGTCACTTTTTAGACTCTTACTGACTGTTGCTCATTGCCATGCCTCAGCCCTCAGTTCCTTCTCCAGCTTTTATGAGACCCCCACCACATATGCTTCATGTTCTTCTGAAAGGAGATCCAAGAGACCCTAAAAGTCTGTCACCTGACTTTGGAAAACACCTGGGCTCAGAGTCAGTTCAGTGCAGTGAATGCAGCAAATGGCATCTCAGGGGACCTGGCCCTTCCACCTAGAGTGTTGACACAGTGCTTTCTCCAGCACATCTGGTTTGGTTCCAGGGGAAGCAATTCACAGGACTTAGGAGGAAGCAAAGAGGTCCTCTGGAGGGAGAGGCTGATTGGGAAGTTCACACTCTGGAGTTCAAATTTCTATAATGCTGCTGGATTGTCTGTGTGATGTAGAACAGGGTGTGACTCAAAGCCTTAGTTTATCTTCCTAAAAAATAGAAAGAAATCCCTGAGAGATTTCTACCACTCCTGACATGTCTGTTGTCTTTACTGTAGTCCTTCCTCCTGCCCATACACTACAAGCCTCTCTTTACAACCTCTTCTTCAAACCTCCCCCCAAGACCAAGAGGGCTCTCCATCTCCAAGGGAAAGTATGAGGGAGCAAGAGTCTGCCTGCTGAAAGACAGCAAGCCTGAAAAGGAAAGCTGCTAGTGCAATTCAAATGCACAGTCTCCCCCTCTGCTGCCTTCTGTTCTGCTCTTTAGCAGCACTTGCCCATGCAATCCAATATAATAACCAACAGGCTCTGGCAACTATGGTGGTGGCATTTGTGCTCCCTAGAAGAGGAAAATGAGATACAGGAAAGAAAGAATTAACTTTTTTAGATGTATTTTAATTCTCTTTCTACTCCACCTGAATCCAGCAAAAAAAATCAAAGAGGCTAAGTGATTCATTCATGTTCAGAAGAGTGCATGCCAGAGGAGGTGATGCAGCTACCTGCTGTCTCTTTTGACTGCATGTAAAGAAACTCTGACTCAAATAGCTTAACTCTCAGGAGTAATTTATTGGCTCATTTAGTTTAAAAGATGAAAGGTATACTGGCTTCAATAATTTCATTTAGAACTTATGCTCTTTCTATCTCTCTATCCTAACTTCAACTTCATCTTAACACTCATTACCCTATTATTGGGTGGCTTCTGGCAGCCCCCAAGGTCATGAACTTCCTTATTCACATCCAGAAGGAATGCAGGAATGTCTTTGTCCCAGCGTTGACAACAGAAGTCCTGATACTCACTCAGACTTGTCTAGCTTGATCCACTTGCCACTCCACAAGTGATCGTTATTGGCAGAAGCTGGGAAACCCTAGTTGACTAAATTCCCACTAAGCCAACAGCAAAGGTAGCTCCCACTGAATCACTTGAATTCCTAAATGAAATTGGAGGCCTTTGGGAAAAAGGAAGGGAAAATGGAAGCTGGAAGATAACCAACTTATATCTCCTGTAGATATAAAGTGGTTCTTCATGTGAAGAACCCTAGAATTTGTCCTCTTGTTTGTTTGCTTAAAAGGCCTTATTTTTATAGAAGCTTTAGGTTCACAGCAAAACTAAGAAAGTACAGAGATTTCCTATATAACCTCTGCCCCCACATGCATCTTCATTATCAACATCCTCCACCAGAGTGGTACATTTGTTATGATTGATGAACTTACATTGACATGTAGTAATCACCCAAAGTCCATGGTTTACATTACCATGCACTCTTGGTGTTGTGCATTTTATGGCTTTAGACAAATGTATCATACAGAGTATTTTCACTGCACTTAAGGTCCTCTGTTCTTTGCCTATTCATCCATTTCCCAACCCCTCAACCCCTGGCAACCACTAATCTTTTTATTTTCTCCATAATTTTGCCTTTTCCAGAATGTCGTATAATTGGAGACATATAGTGTGTAGGCTTTTCAGATTGGCTTCTTGCTCTTAGTAATATACATTTAAAATTCCTCCACTCTTTTTCATGGCTTCATAGCTCATTTCTTTTTAGTGCTGAATAATATTTCACTGCCTGGATGTACCACAGTCTATTTACCCACCTACCTACTGAAGGATATCTTGGTTGCTTTCAAGTTTTGCCATTATGAATAAATCTGTAGCAAACTTCCATGTGCAAGTTTTCGTGTGGAAGTAAGTTTTCAGTTTCTTTGGGTAAATACTAAGCAGCACAGCTGCTGCATCATATGGTGAGAGTGTGTTTAGTTTTGTAAGAAACTAACAAAGTGTCTTCCAAAGTCTCCATACTATTTTGCATTCTTACCAGCAACGAATGAGAGTTCCTGTTGCTCCACATCCTCACCAGCATTTGGTGTTATCAGTGTTTTTGATTTGGGCCATTCTAATTGGTGTGGATTTGTATCTCACTGTTGTTTTATTTTGCGTTTCCCTTATAACATATAATGTGGAGTATTTTTTCATATACTTATTTGCTATCTGCGTATCTTCTTTGACGGGGTGTCTGTTAAGGTCTTTGGCTGACTTTTTAATCAGATTGTCCCCTTATTGTTGAGCTTTAAGCGTTCTTTTCATTTTGGGATAATAGCCCTTTTATGTAAGAAAATGTTAAGAAAACCAGAAGACAAGCTGTAGACTAAGAGAAAATTTTGCAAAAGACACATCTGATACAAGGACTAAGCATTTTAAGTCCCAAGGGCTTAGTAGCCTCACTACCCACCCTTCTTAAGATTTTGGATGATGGCAGAAAACCGTATCTCACCCAGGATAGTGTGCCCATACACACATGCAGACACTTAGCCTCTATGGAATCCAATTCCTCATCTATAAAATTAAAAGTTAGAGTAGATAATCTCTAAGCGCTAGCCCAATTCCAAGATTCCGTGACTCTGTATGCATCAGATGCACTAATAGGCTTTCTTAATCCATGTATAGATTTGTGCTGATTAGTCATTACTGCAGACCCATCTGTGCTCTTCTTGGCCCAGGGAGTACTCCTAGAATGCTATACTCAGACACCCTTGTTAACTGGCTCTGGTTGGGTTTGGCCAGATGGAGTCTTTACAGATATAATTAAGGGTCTCAGAATGAAATCATCTTAGATCTAGTGTACACTCTAAAGCCAGTGATGGTGTACTTATAATTGAGCCACAGAGATAAGGTGGTCATGTGAAGATGAGGCAGAGACTGGAGTGATGCTTCTACAAGCCAAGGAACACCAAGGATTGCCTGCAACCGCCAGAGGCTAGGAGAGAGCCATAGAACAGATCCCCCTCAGTGCCTTCAAAAGGAACTCATGCTGCTGACATCTTGCTTTCAGACTATTGGCCTAGAGAATTGTAAGAGAATAAATTCCTGTTGTCTAAAACCACCAAGTTTGTGGTAATTTGTATGGCATCCTTAGGAAACTACTAACACAGTCCGAATTCTAACTCAACAGAATAGTGTCATGCACATGCTGGCCAGGAATCTACCATCACAATGCTATGCAGTTTGGATCACTTGGAGATCCATTGGCCTCTAAGAGCATCAGCGGGTTTCCTTATAAAAACCTGTTTATACAAAGCAGTTTAGACTCCAGGGAATTAGTGAAATAAACCACATTTAGCTCTTTATAGAGTACTAAATGACCCAAAAAAGTATGTAGACAGATACAGTTGGGTTCTTAGGTTTACCTGTAGGTATATACATGTGCGACAAGCCCACAGATAGAAGGCAGAGACTAAGTCTATTTCATTTAGTTTTCCTTTTTCCCACTCACCTTTCTCATGCCTGTATGATATCTTACACACATAAGACATAGGGTCAAAGTTTGTTGAATGAGTGAAGGAAAGAAGAAATGAATTAATCAGTTATTTAATGAATTCCCAGGCCATGAGTTTCAGCCAAGAGAAGCAGGTTGTTCTTGGATACATCAGAAAATCCCTTTGATAATCTACCCTTCCAAAAAGGCACAAAACACTAGACTAAGAATCATAAATGTGTGGGAAACTCAGAATTTAATCCAAATTGAATTACCTGTGTTGAGAACAGGTTCATACCTGTCCAGGCTCTTGCCTACAGCCCTCAGATACAATGTTGCTTACAGTGCACTTGGGTATGTAAGAAAGACAATGTGACCCCATTGGGTTATTTAAGCATCTTAATTTGTTGAGCAATTAAAGCAGTATTGTCAGTGGCTAAAGACACAGAATCTGGAGCCAGCCTTCCTAGATTCAGATCCCAGCTGTTATGCACCATCAGTGTACGACCTTAGGTTAACTGACTTAACCCCTCTCTGACTCTGTTCCCTCATCTGTAAAATGGGGGTAATAATGGTACTACTTCACAGGGTTACTGAGAGGTTTACGTGAACTACTATTCAAAAAACTGCTTAAAAGAGTAGCTGGCCTAGAGGAAGCATTACATAAATGTGTGTTATTATTGTCCCTCCTTTTTGCATACAGGCGCAGCTTGACTGATGGGCAAACCCAGAACACAGAGTTTGACTCTTGGCCACAGAATACTTTGTTATGCCGAAGACTGGCTCAAAGACTATGAAAACATGGGCCCAAGTCCATGCCCATTTTCTTGTCTGAAAAACAAGGGTCTTTGCCCCATTTACTGCTCATGCCCTGGCCTTCCTTTTACCCACCAATAAAGTTTGGGGAGCTAAAGGTGTAGGTTGAGGCACAGATGAGAGACCAGTGGAGACAGGAAGAATGTCTTCCATTCTCCAGTATGAAAAGAAATATTGCAGGGAGCCCTGGAGACTCGGTATCAAATGCTTTTCTTTGCTTTGCATGGCCCTCGATTCTTTTTCTCTCCTTTTCTAAACTGAGAACACTGTCATTTTGTGAAAAGAATAACAAAGATGCATATATTCCTATAAATGGAAGATGAAGTGGTGACTGCGGGCTTCCTCCTGCCAAGGAAAACAAGTATAAGGCAGCTGGAAGAGACGAGCTGGGGGCCCTGCAGAACCAGAAGCTCTCCATCTCCTTGGGAGCTGGCTCTGGCCTGTGCAGGCCTGGCTGTCTGGGAACGGCAGCTCCATGGTCTTATAAGAAAGGACTGCCAGGAAGCGAGGCCATAGACCAGGGGTTTCTGGGAGCTGAATGCTGAATTTGCCATGGAAAAGGAAGAGAATTGGAGGTTGGTGTCCTATAGAAACCACTATTCAACTTGACAGGCATCACCCAAATAATTGCTGTGCCCGAGGCCTGGTGCTATGTGGCAGAAGACGCAAAGGAGTCCTGTTTTCTGTCCTTGAAAACCTAGAGTCAATGGAGGTGGGCCCGAGAGGGTGAGGGTTAGACAAATATAGATGTCAGTGCCCTTTCCAATTAACAAGAACTAGGAGGTTCTCAAGAGTGAGGAGTCACACACAGCTTGAATAAGTGACACTGAAGGTAAAATAAGGGTAGGATTTGGGAAGATGGAGATGGGATCACAGAAGGGCACTATGAGCAAAGTGACTGATATGACCAGGGGAAACAAGGGATCCAATAGGACAGGTTGGGCAAAAAAGTGAGAAAAATGCGTGAGTGCTCAACTTGGCAGAGCACCCTGAAAGCCAGGTTGGAAGATGGATGCCTGGTTCAGGAGGCAATGGGGACTCCCTGAAAGTCTGGGATACACAGGAGCATGTGACAAGTACTATGACTTAGGATAACCTACCGGCAGAAAGTGGGAATGGGCTGGATGAAGGAAGAAAGGAGACGCCTAATGATTATCAGCCCTTGGAAAGCAGAATACCTAAGGAATTCATGACTCTTTAAAAGAAATTTAAGTTCCCTACCACAGCTTAGCTACAAAGACCCTACTCTGCCTATCGCTTCTGCCTCATCTTGTGCGAGGCTCACTACAATACACTCTAGCAACATTGGCTGTCTTTCTGGTCCACTAACACCCCAAGCCTTTTATATCTCAAAGCCATTGCTTGTCTTCAAGATGGCCACCATCAACCCATTCCCTCCTGAATTCACCAGCTATTCTCCCTCTGAGTGATGGAGTCTCATTCTCCAAGTCCTAGAATCCAGGCTGGCCAACGACGGTTCGAATCAACAGAATACTGCGGAAGTGACACTAGACCAGATTCAGGCTTGGTCTTTAATTCCCAGTTGGTCAGATTCCTTCTTCTTGCTCACTCTGGAGAAAGCCAGCCTCCATATAAGAAGTCCAACAATCCTGAGTCCTCTGTGCTATAAGGAAACTCAGGCTGATCAAGCAGGGAAGCCGTATGAAGAGAGAGCACAGACAGTCAACCTCCAGCTATTCCAGCCAGCCCAGCCCACCCACCAGACGTATCAGTGAGGAAACCATCTTGAACATCCAGCCTAGTCAAGCCTTCAGAAGTCCAGTCCCAACTGCTGTCTGACTACAACTGCGAGACCCCCTCCTGAGTGAGAACCAGCACCCAGCAAAGCCCAATTAACTCACAGAGCTGGGAGAGACAAAAATACATTTTTGTTTTAAACCAGTAGGTTTTGGGGTAGTTTGTTATGTGGCAATAGATAACTGCAGGGCTCATTGTCTTTCTTTGAATCTGTTCGTTCTCATCCACGTTTATCTCATGTCTACCTCATGTCCCTCATTGTTGTCAAACTTCAGGCCCTAGCTCACCTCAAGGTCTTCCTTTCTCACCCCATCTAAATATGGGTTCCACCCCACCCTGAACATTATTACTTTATCTCATACCCTCTTTGCTCCCTTCCCAGCATTTCTCATGATTGAGTTATTCTCTTCTTGGCTGTTACTTCTTTCTTTTCAGTAAACACAGGCTCTCTGAAGTCAGAACCATGACTACTTTGATCACTATTTCATCTCCCTATTTAGCAGATAGTATACACCCAAAAAGTATTTGTTAAAGGGACAGAAAAGTCATAATCTCTCTATACAACACAGAGCCACTGACAGGGTGATGATGGATGGGGGATAAACTGCCAGAGCCCCAGTAATCTGCCAAGCAAATAGGTGAATAATTACATATAGTCTTGACATTAGTCTTGATCTAAGGTGCTCATAAGCTAATTGAAAAGTCCTGGAGTTACATTCTTTTCATATCCTCCAAAGCAGGCAATCAAAGAATGGCTGCACAGAAGTTGCTCATTACATATTCACTGATTCGTTGATAGAAATTTGAATTTAAAAACTGATGACTTAATGTATAGGTTACTGGTAAAGTCAGTCCTGGAATATTCAATGCCACTAAGATCCCCAAAAGCCTGGGGAAAGTCATTTAAAAGACAATGGGAGAATCTGGGGGTTTGTCTCTCTCTTTGACCAACTCTCCTCAACGTAGAACTTCCCCTGCCCTAACCGAATTCTAGGAGCACGTCACATGTCTACTGTTTCTAGGTCCCAGTGGGAGAGGGGTTGGTAAGAAGAGATCTGATCAGAAGTCAGGAGCTCATGGGTGAAGTTAGGGAGCCCAACACTCTGGATCACCAGACCTCAGGTAATCAAATCACAGACAGGGTTCTTACCTCCCACAATCATCAGTGGTCCAAACCTCCTTGCGTGTGCCATTAACTCCCTCATCATGACAACTGTTTTGATCCGCACAAGGTATGTCAATTTTTATGCTGGGGGTGTCAGAATTATTGACAAGGTCCATTCTCCCTGATCTGGCCTGTTTCAGTACTCTTTCCTCTCTAATCTCACCAGTACCCCTCACCTCTCTCTGTACACCAGTCTTTTCTACATTTTCTTTACCTCATCCCTAATGGTCTCTGAGTTCTTGTCTCTTTCCTGCATTCCAACAGTACTGCAGCATACTTCTGAGATGGCTGAGGGCTTCTTCTCACTCCTCTTGGACCAGAGGTGGCCAGGGAGTCACAGAGGAGGTGGAGAGTGCAAGTGGGAATATTTGCGTTGTGGGTGATCAGAAGATCTAAGTTCTTGCATCTCTGCCTCCTCTGACCACGTGACCTTCATTCTAATACTTAACTTCTTGATCCTCAGTTCATTTATCTGAAAAGTGAATAACCATGTGGAGACTATTTATAACTATATGGAAAATAATTATTATACCTGGCCCCTTACCCAACAGAGATGGAGACCAGACATACTCTGTACATTTCTAATGTTAAGCAAAGGCATAGAAACACAATTTCTGTTGTCCAGTTGTGAGGAAGCCTGATTTTAGGTTAAGACGTCCTGTGTTCTTGTCCTGGCTCTGTCCTTAATTCATTGTATCATCTATATAAGTCGCTCTCCCACTTTGACTCTCAAAATCCTCAACCACAAAATAAGAGTGAACGGCACCATCTAGGAAGGTTCTGGGTCTGCTTCACCCACTCTTCTATCCCCACCATGGTGTTTGCTGTGTAGTCCACACTTAACAAATAATTTCTGAGTGAATGAATATGTACTATGTAATATATATGATCAAGCCATGAAAATAACTGCCTATCTACATTCAGAATTGCTGAAAGAAATCCAGCTGGGGACAAGATGGTAGATGGAGACGGATCCTAATGAAAACCCAGCAAGCCAGGAGCCACGTCCCTCCTTCTCTGCCTCCTTTCCACATCCTCCGCCCAGTTTCCTGGGAGACTGGCCTGGGATGGCACTCCCAGGTGAGCTTTGGGCAAATACTGAACGTCTCTGAGCTCGATCAGAGTAGAAGAGGCAGAGGGAGTCCACGAGAGATGGAGTGGGTGGAGAAAAGATGGGGGAGCACAGAAAAGGAGAAGGCAGGATGCTTCAAACTGGAGACCTTGACAACAGGAAAAAACCTTCTGCAATCATGTGATCGTGTAATGAAGTCACTCATGGTCCACATGAGGAACTTGGGGGACATCAAGATCATGTGGCTCACTGATGATTAGGCCACTTCAGAGAGAACAAAGGCATTGCTGCCTGGGATTCCCTAACTGATTTATCTAAGTTCCCACCTACCAAGATTATACAGAACTTGGAAGCAGGGACCATACCACATCCCTAATCTTCCTGCTGTCTTCTCTCCAGGTTCAACTCCCCACTCCCAGCCCACAGCATGCAGTAAAGGGGCAGATGTGGAGCAGATGTCTTATAAATTATGGGGCCCCTGGGCTGGGAGCAACTTCTTACTCACTGCTCTTCTCTATTCACACAGCCATATCTCTTCCCCTACATCATGGGGGAGACTTCTTGGTCTCAGAGAAGAAATTCACAGAGTTTCTCAATCACCTGCCAGGGAATGGGTGGGCGCTGGGGGCCTTAGAGCCATTGCCAGAGCCCCTGTGAGCACTGACCTCTCAGCCCTGGCAGCAGTGGTGGCCGCTGCTGCAATGGGCCTTCGCTGTGACCCAGTCCTGGGGGAACATCTGCAGAGCAGTGGTTGTCTTGGAAGAGGCCATGGGAAAGTCCAAGAGAAGCCACGGCTCTTGAAAACCATCCCAGAATCCCACTGGAATGCTTTGCCAGAGTACACTGAGCCCAAAAGGTCTTGGATTTTATGCTATTTTATCCCTTTTTATTTTCTGGCTGGACTTTTTTAGTTGGAAATCCAGAACACTAAAGCTATCCCGGGCCATTCGTTCCAAGCATGCCACGCGGCTCCCCTGTGGCTGATCACTAGAGGACCTGGGCTCAGGGTCCTCAGCCCAGTGCTGCAAATGTGTGTCACCCCCAAGACGGTGGCCGAAAGAGATCTAAGGCCAGGGAAGTGAGGGCTGAGACCAAAACCCCAAATCCTTGCCTCCAGATCCTGAACCTTCCCGCTAAGACCAGGGAATGTAAACTACCTAGGGGCAAGCATTTTGCTTTGTCCACTCTGAATTCCTAGCACCCAGAACAGCCCCTAACTCACAATAAGTCTTCAATAAGCATTTAATGGAATAAGTGGATGAATTTCCAGGCTTTACAAAGAGAATCTCCAAGCAGAGTGACCTCACCCAGACACAGTGCATCTCCTCTTAGGCTGTGATAGGAGAGGTGATGAATTAGCCAACCACCACCAATGGGCCAAATCCTGTTTGTACAGCCCATGAGCTGAAAAATGCAAAGAACAACAATACAGCTGCCTCTTGAACAACGTGTGTTTGAACTGCACAGTTCCACTTACAAGCAGTTTTTTTCAGTAGTAAATAATGTGGTACTACACCATCAGTGGTTGGTTGTATCTGCAGATACGGAAGTGTGGATGCAGAGTAATAGCAAATACAGAGAACCAGGAATACGAAGGAACAGGGCATGCAGAGGGCAGGAGGTTAAGTTATACACAGATCTTCAACCACTCTGAGGGTCAGCGCTCCCGACTCCTACGTTGTTCAAGAGTTAACTGAATTTCATTATGCATAAAACTCACATGAAATTCAAATTTCAATGTCCATTAATAAAGTTTTATTGGCGCACAGCCATTCTCGCTCACTCACTGCTGTTATCTGTGGCTGCTTCTGCAAAAGAGCAAAACTGAGTTCCTGCAACAGAGACTGTGTGATCCACAAAGCTGAGAATATTTGCTATCTGGCCCTTTACAGAAAAAGTTCGCCAGTCCCGGGCCTAAAGAATCTCCCAGGTAGGTAAATGTCTAAATTGCCAGCATTCTTTGTTTTGGATTAAACATTGCTCACTCTCTCTGTCTGTCTATCTGTCTCTCTCTTCTTCTTCTTAAATCAAAGCCTTTCCAGAAGTGCTTTAAGTTACCTTTAGTGGTATAATTTATTTGTGTGGCAATTTTTTTCTCTGAAAAAAGGAACCTGTTCAAAGACAAAGGGATCTTAAGGAAGGTTTTCTAACAGGGCTAAAGGGTTCAAAACAAAGGAATCCCCAAGGAAAACTCTGTCTTCTTTATGTATGGCTAAGGCCGAGCACAGTCACCAGCACTCCGATGAAGGGTTCAGAAAGGGAAACTTCTTTGAGCTCCCACAGGGGCCCACTGCCTTACCCTGAAACAGCCACGCCCTCTGCCCGGATTCACTCTCCTCTTCTCGCCTCCCAGGATGCCTTGTCCTTCTTGGAGCAGCACGATCACCCCATCAGCGGAAGTCTTCCCCGATCTGAGTCACGGTGCACACAGAGCTCCCCGAAGCAGCAGGGATCATGGTGTGGTTTCTCTAGATCCGGGCACAGCAAATGGCATCTGTCCCTCCCTCCCCGTAAACACACACGCCCATGGCAGACACAGTCAATCACCACCATCCACTCAGCAAACAAAAGCACAGCTCCCTGCCATTTCTGGTTATGTGCTTCCTCTAGACAACCAACTCCTTGCACGCACTCCTTGCATCCGTCTTAGCGATTTTTATTTCCCCACACCTCACACAACCCCTGACGGTGCAGTGGGTGTTCAGCTGACACAAGCCCTCCCCCATCCTTTCCTTCTGTTGCCCTAATCATGCAGGAGAAGGTGCAGAATGGAAGCCAATACCCCTTGCCCTAAGATGCTAATAACTACTTCCCCAGAATCCCTGTAATGGAAGCAAGTCCTCTAGAGGCAGGTGAGGACATGCATCTAGAACTTTAGCCCAGGAGTTCAGATTAGCTTGATGCCAACACCCATCTGGGGTCCCACCATGGCTGGTGTGGCTTCTCTCTGGTAGATGGTGCTGCTCATGCTTCAGGTTGCGGAGGGAGGACCCTTAGTTTGGATTTCCTTTCTGGTCTTCTGATGAGCTAGGAAGGTCCCCCATTCCATCTGAGAACCCTTTCTTCACCTTGGACAGGAGGCGGCAACACCCAACTCAAACTTCTGACTTTCCCCAAGCCAGAGGAAAATAACTTTCCAATCTCTTCTTAAATAAGAAAAGAAACTCTCTTCCTTCAGTAGGTATTTCCAGCTGCTGACAAGGGTGTTTCAAGAAATTTAAATACAATGGCATGTGCCTTGGCTCCTGCAGTTACTCTAGCAACCTCTAACTTTTACAGACCGCCTGAGATACCAAGGGAATTGGTAGCAGACGTCTTAGGCAACCAAATTCCCCAGAACTGATTCTTCCAGGGACGTATACCTCTTACAGAACAGAACCTTCCTAAACTTCAATTAGAAGGGAATACTTGAAATCCCCATTTACAAAAATAATGGAAAACTTACTAAGTATTATCTTACCAACCCACAAGGCTACAGGACAATTTGAAATTTTAATTTCACAGGTGAAAAAAAAAATCACGTGCCAAGTGAGAGTTGAGAATGAGAGATGGAAATCAAGTAGTCCAGCAAATAGAAGGAGCGTATTTGGGATGGTGGTTCACAAACCTGGACCACCCACCCGGGAAACATGTTCAAATACAGAGCCCCAGGCCCTGTCCCCAGAGATTATGATTTTGTAAGTCTGGGACGAAAGCTGGGCCATCTTTTTGAAGCTGTCCTGGTGATTCTGATAAACATTCAAATTTGGAAACCAGCAATGGGAAGAATATTCCTTTCCCTCTCCCCATCACGTTCCAGGGATCTGCTGGATCCTAGTTCCCTCAATTCCTGCCAGCCCCAAATTCTAAATCCAGAGAGACAGAATTCATTTTCTTTAAAATAAAAGGAAGCAGTAGCTGCAAAGTGCTGTGCTCGGTGCTGTGCCAAAGAAACCTGGGAATTTGAAGCGGCATCTGGCCCTGGGCTGTTGGAAGGCTGTGTGGGGTTTGATTTTTTTTTTTTTTTTGAGCTTGCTGCCTGGTTTATTTTAGGTGCTGGGTCTGCAGGGTAGTAGGCTGACCTTCCTTGGCTATTCCCCAGGGAGCAGGCTACCAGTGTCCTGCTGTCTTTGCAGCTACAAGATACAATTTCCACGGCATTCAGGTAATAGGAGCTGACTGTCAGCAATGTCTGGGATCAGAATTAAATCTGGGGAGGCAGCCTTCTGAAGAGAAAGGGTTTCTGGCATTGAGGCTTTATAGGTGGTCCTAGCACTGCTACACACAAGCTGTGTGATTTGGGGTTAGTCACTTTCCCTCTCTGGGCCTCAGTTTCCCCAGCTATGAAACAAGGGGTTGAACTAGGTAGAGGCAGTATGGAGAAGAGGAAGGAACACAGGTCCGGTGGCCAGGCTTCGTTGCTAACTTGCTTTGTGCCTTTGGGCATGTGAGTGAACTTCACTGCACATCAGTTCCTTCATCTATAAAATGAGTCTAACGGTACCTCCTTCCCAAGGTTGATGTACCAGTTTAAGGAGAGGATACATGCCAGGTGCTTGACTTGATCTCCCTGTGAGATTCAAGACACACACATACACATTCACACTTGCTCACCCCTAAACCAGCGATCTGATGAAGTGGGTGCCAAATTCTGGGAGCAACACTGAGTTTGAAGGGAGTTTAGGAGAGGGAGAGATCACGACTCCAAGAGTGGGTAGGGAGGAAGGCACACATGACCTTCTGGAGGAAGCAGGATTTGAGCTGGGATTTTGACATAGACATACACCCAGAATCTGAATAAGCAACTGAAGGAAGAAACCCTGGAGTACAGAAGGAAAAACAGTCAGTTGGAATTGGGCGACTTGGGTTTTAATGTCTGCCCTCTCATTGCCTCACTTTGTGGTCTTGCTGATTCTTTGCTTCTCTGTCTATAAGACGGGGTTGGGGTGAGAACGGATATGATGACATAGGATAAAACACTTTGTATGGTGTCTGGAACATGGTAGACTTTCTATGGGTGGATAGATAGGTGGATGGATGCATGCATGCATTTCGGATGAAAGTGGAGATAAAAAGAAGAATGTCCAAGCACCTTTGTAGGTCAGTGAGTGTATTAGCAGAGCTCAACAATTTTCAGAGTGTTCATGGAACTCTAGAACCCCAAGATGCTGCTGGGAGAAATGTTTTCCATGGTCAATTAAATTTCGGAATGGCAGCATGTTACATCCCCCTCTTGAAGATTTGCAATCGATTTCCACACATTAATAATTCTGCAAAATCTCTTCCAATTTTATTTACACCCAGTAGTTCCCAAACTTAGATCACTTCTAAATCAATTTTCCACATTAAACCTATTAACTTCCCACTGAACTTTGCAGGGGTCTTTCTGGTGTGAAATAAGGGGATGGTGGTGTGAAATTTGGAAACACTACTTGAGGTTCCCTTTTGGTTTGCTCTATACTCACATTTAGGAACAATCTGGACAGTGGTGTGAGGAGGGCAACCTGGAGGAGCAAGCAGACATTCTTGGAAACAGAGAGACCTATGCCTAAATGCAGTCCCTCCACTGATGAGTCATGTTGCCGTGGGCAAGCTCTTTAACTTTTCTTTACCTCTGGTTCCTGGTCTATAAGTTCCCAGCACTTATCTTGTAAAATCATTGTGAGAATCAAACAAGTTAATGTACCGGAAGAGGTTAGCATCAGGCCCGGTACAGAGTAAGCACTCAGTAAGCAGAAAATGGTGTCTTCATTATTGGGCCACCATCAAAATACCCTCCATCAATCATTTTGCAACATCCAGCATGACTCAGACATTGAGCCCTGAGAGTAGGAATCAGAGTAATCTCTGTCTTCCTCTCCCACATGGGGATCAGCCCAGAGCCCCATCAAGACATGAGTAAGGTGATTTCAAAGAAGGCAGTGATGGTGGTGTCTGCTTTGTGCTTCTTCTGAATACAGAGCAAAGGTAGGGGGTTCTTTCAGAAAGAGGATGTGTCCTCCCAAACCAATCTGGGCTGGCAGTGTCGACTCCCACAGGCTGGCGGCTGGCCACTGGGAGAGGGAGAATCTGCTTAGTCATTTCTCAACAGCAAGAGCAAGTAGTTTGAAAAAGAAGCCAAATATACCTCCCGAGAGGCCTGCCAAGTGCCTCCTAAAAAGAGAAAAGGAGAGGCAGTGCAGAACTCTGAGCACCAGGCTCTGATCAGGGCCGCGGGCAGAGACAGCTGGCCGCCAGTATCAGACCTGTGCCCTGCTCAAGTGCTACCCTCTTGGGCTGGGGGAGGTTGGCCCAGGTTCACCCATCAAATGCAAGTCCCCAGCTCTCCTCCCTTTGTTGAAGAATGTTGGCCCCTGGCAGTATCTGTCTCTGCAGGGGTCCTATGGTCAGTTTCTCTTCATTGAGTCACCCGTTAATTCAGTTAACATTTACTGAATACTTACTATCCATGTCATGGGGAACACAGTTGTATAAAAGGCAAAAAGTCTCTGCACTTAACGGAGTTAACATTCTAGTGGAGAGAGACAGAAAATACACAGGTAAGCAAGGAAGAAAAAAATTTCATGGAGCATTAAGTGCTTTAAGGAGAAATTGTAAGGGTGAGAGATCACAGGATTAGGAGCTAGAAAAAGAATAAAGGGGGGCCCTCAGCCCCCTCAAAGAAGAGACATTTGAGCCAAGACCTGAATGGAGCAAGGGAAAGAGCCGGGAAGGAGAGAGCCCCGAGCAGAAGGAACGGTGAGCACCATGGTGCTGGGACAGAAATGAGCCCAGGGGTGCTGACGAGCAGCCAGAAACGCTGCAGCCGAGCTGGGATGTGGACGGGAGGGCAGAAGAGGGTGAGAGATGAGGGCAGAAGAGGGTGAGAGATGAAGTCAGAGATCTGGATGGGCCAAGGAGTCTGATTTTATCCCAAAGAGGATGAGAAGTCATTGAAAGACTTTTAATGGAGGAAGGGATGGAGAGCTCACCCTGACTGTGTGTGAAAACTCGATGATGAGAGGGCAAGAGTGGGACCTGGGAGAGGAGGTAAGAGGTGATGATGACTCCTTGCACTAAGTTGTTGCCAGGTAGCAAGTGAGATTTGGGGTGTATTTTGAAGGTGGAGTGACAGGACCTGCTGGTCAGTGGGATGTAGGCTGTGTGTTGAAAGTGAGGGATTAACGGGGACCTCCAGAATAGCTGCCTTCTCACTAAGATGTGGAAGGTTGCAGGAGGAAAGGTTTGGGAAGGGAAGATAACCGTAATGCTTTGCACAGGCATGGCAGGTTCAAGGTGTCTGCTGGACTTCCAAGTTGAAGGGTTCATCCGGCAATTGGATGTGTTTGGAGCCCATCTGTCAGCACTGCAGGCATCAGCATAGGTGCTTAAAGCCCTTCAAATCCCCACATTTCGACAAGATAGAACCTAATCAGAAGCATACCATTTGGGAATGAGATTTTAGCAAAATGTAGTTAATTCAATCCCTTTGTTTTACTAGAGGGATACTGAAGCCCAGAGAGGGGAAGTAACTCACTCAAGATCAAACAGCAATTTGCTTGCAGAGCCAGGACCTGCACCCACGTTTCATGTCCTCCCTTCCCTCCACAAAACATTCCCCAAGTTTGAATTATCTTCCCACTTTTCACAGATTTGTTTCACATTGATTTCTTAAAGTTATTTACACGTGCCCCCAAAACTTCCTCAGTTCCACTTTGAGGGAAGTTTTATTTTCTTATCTAACTCTGTTGTAGTCAGTCTTGAATTTTCCCAAAATGTGCGTGATGTTGTTACGCCTGGCCCTTCAGAGAATCATGTCAAGTAAATAGGTTAAGTATTTTGGTTGCCAATTACAGATGAGGAAACCGAAGCATAATAATCAAGTAAATTCTATTCAGTCCCAGAGCTAGTTGAGTGTCTTGAGTCTTAGCTCCAGGCTCTTCTCCTCTTCTCTGTAGTCCAGGAAATCTTTTGAAGCCCAAGTCCTGCCATTATCCATTAGCTGAGGACTGTTCCAAGCTCTTCATAAACAGGAGAAAAATTAACATCACTCTTGTCTTACTTTTGTCCACTTCATACAAATCTTTATCTTTCTAGCTCTCCTTTCTGTGGAACAGATTGGTTCCCACTGTCCAAATACATTTCCTCTTTTTCCTGGGGACACAGCTAAACTACACTTCCCAGCCTCCCTGTAGTTAAGCATTTCCTTGTGACTGATTTCTAGTCAATAGAATTTGAGCAGAATTAATGCACACCGTTCCCAGTCTGGCCCATAAAATTATCCTAGGTTCCCTCACATTGGTCAGAATGGCATCATTATAAAGTCTACAAATAACAAGTGCTAGAGAGGGTGTGAAGGGAACCATCCTACACTGTTGGTGGGAATGTAAATTTGTGCAGCCACTATGGAAAATGGTATGAAGATTCCTTAAAAAGCTAAAAATAGAGTTGCCATACAAACTATAATTCAAAAGCTACATGCACCCCAATGTTCATATCAGCACTATTTACAATATCCAATACATGGAAACAACTTAAATGTCTATCAATATGTGAATGGATAAAGAAGATGTGAGATAGATAGATAAATAGATGGATGGATAGATAGATAGATAGACAGACAGACAGATAGATAGAGAGATATGATATAGATATGATATAGATATATACAATGGAATACTACTCAGCCATAAAAAAGAATGAAATAATGCCATTTCCCAAAACATGGAAGGACCTAGAGATTATCATACGAAGTGAAGTAAGTCAGAAATAGAAAGACAAATACCATATGATAACATTTAGGTGTGGAATCTAAACTATGACACAAATAAACTTACTTATGAAACAGAAACAGTCACAGTCATAGAAAACAAGCCTATGGCTACCAAAGGGGAAAGAGGGTGGAGGAAGGATAAATTAGGAATTTGGAATTAGCAGATGCAAACAATTATATATAAAATAGCTAAACAACAAAGCCCTACTATATAGCACAGGGAAATATACTCAATATCTTGTAACAAACAATAATGAAAAGAATATAAAAATATATATATATATATGTGTGTGTATAAACTGAATCACTTTGCTGTACACCAGAAATGAACACATTGTAAATCAACTACACTTCAATTAAAAAAATATATATCCCAGGCTCAACTGTCTATGCTTTTTCTCTTCTTATCAGATTGATGTAGATGAGACTGGCCATCTTGGAGCCATGTAGTGAAGATAGTCGAACTTCTAGATGGAAAGATCCTAGAACTTTCTATCACTACTTGGAGGAAAATAGCCTACCAATCAAGAAAACACATTTACACTTTTTGTGAACAACAAATAAGCTTCTACCATGTAGGAGCCATTATATGTTTTGTGATCTGTTTACTACATCAGCTAGTATACTGACCTGGGTTAGAGACAACTTGTTCTGGCCCAAGAAAACACTGTCCAACACTCAGATTCTTAGCATGGGACTAAAGTTTGAAGTAGAAGGAAGAAGCTCAGAGACCATAAACCATGCCCTTCTTTATCTAAGCGAGGAAAAAGAGATACAGAGAAGGACAAATCTGGCACTATCTAAGGTCATGGAGACCCGAAGTTCTCTGCAGCACTAGAGCACTCATTTTCAGGCTTCTCGTCCAATTTTATTTTCAGGACATAACATTGCCATTCTACTGACCGATGGCAAGTACAGTGTCCAAGACAGGCCTTAGAAAAGGACTCAGACAGAGCTCACTGTGAGAAGCATAGTCTATAATCATAACCCGAATCTCCCTATTAGCAATTTACATTGACTGATTTGTGTTCTGTCCTGAGAACTTGAAGAGTGTCTGATCACCTGTCTTTCTATAGTAACCTTCTTGACACTTAAGGGTGAGTATTAAATTACCCCCTCCATCTTCATTTCTCCAGCACCACTCAGTTTCACAGGCATGTCTCATTTCCTAAGAAGTAAAAGCAATCATGATTAAGAGCCCCCTCACCTTGGTGGGGATGGCTGAAATGTTGGTCTACCCTGAACTGGCCCCATCATGCAGTCGTTTCTTCCATCACTCAGCAGTGCCCACAGTTTTCACTCACAGGACAGCACTCTGGCAGAAGGAATAGGGGGATAGTTTGTGTTGAGTCACTCTTACTGTAGATATTCTGCCCATTTCCACATTCCCTGAAGCCCTGTAGACACTGAACTGAGTCCACAACTGTAGCCCTACTTCAGCCAGGGGGTCTACAAATACCCACTTTTTGAAGGCTACGCCCAGTGGTCTTGAACCTTTCCTGATCCACATCCCTATCAATAAACTACTTCAATCATGTACCCTTAATAGATATATTGAAATATTATAATACCTGTTAAACAGCAATAAAATCTGTTGAAATATTTAGAAGGACATACACGTGGTATATACAGATTACTTACGTATATGATACAGCATTCACAAAAATAAGAATTTTTAAAGGACAAGATAAAAGGCTAATATGAATAAAAGTGCTAACAATTTCTTCCCTGGACCTAGTGGGTCATTCTGCACAGTTCCCTCTTTGGAGAACACTTGGTCCGTCAAAGTTTTTGAATTGAAGTCACAGACTGGCAACTTACAGGCCAAATGTAGCCCACAGATGTGTTTTGTTTGGCCTGAACAATGTTTTCTAAATTTTCTATTAGCTTCCAGCACTTAAAAATTGGACAAGTTCATGTAAAAATCTAGAGGTTTATTTTTAATCCATTTTCTTCACTGTTTTATCCCTGGTGCCTAATACATGGTAGGCACTCAATAAATATTTGTTTAATTGAACTTCCAGATTCTCTCAAAAAAAAAAAAAATCAGACTGACACACCTTCCTGGCCATGATCACCTGGAGCTGAGTAGTGATTACCCCCTTCAGCAGGGTGTGGGCTCACCAATTCTGAGCCACAGTCCCCACCACTCCATTTTTGACTTACAACCAAGCAGCATCACTCACACCTGTCACCTGCTTGGCCCTTGAACAGCTGCTTTTGCCTTAGGCCTTTCCAGTTACGTGACGGCCTTGATCAGCCTCCATGAGATCAAACCAAATCAATATTCCGTCTGGAGTCCAAACACACAGGTTGGGGCCTGTTTCTGCCAATTACCATTCTGGAATAATTTGCTTTCTGAGGCACAGTCTCCTAATCTGGAAAATGGGAACTGTAATACCTTTACCAAAGGTTGTTTGAAAATCAGAATAAATGAGATAACATCTGTGGGCTGTTTTATGAATGTAAAGTATTATGGAAATTAGAAAACTTACCATTATAACAGCTGTGTTCATCTTCCCAAAGGAACAGCTGAGGAGATGGGGACGGAGAGTCCTAATGTCACCCTCTAAGAACTGACCCCCCTCCCCTGTGTTAGCCATGTCTCTCTGTACACCCCATCCCCAGCCCGACCCTATATCCTGCCACTGTGAATTTCAGGTGTAATGGGAAGACACATGCAGAGACAGGACAAAGAGTAAGGAAGAAGCCACCACCCTAAAGGTTGGATTCAATTTCTACTGATGAAAGTGACTCCTTTATTTCACTCATTCTCATGTCTAAGCCACTAAATGCTTGCGACGTATTTCACTGTCAGATCCCGGTCCCCGTGCTTTGCTCTCAGAGACCAACACTGTGCCCAGTGTCTTTCTACACCAAATCCTAAGAGCCCTACAACCTCCACCTTTATCTGCTTGAGTCCAGGCCTGTCATGGGCTTCTAATCTTGTTGTTCACCCATTGGACATATGCCCAAGAGAGCTTTTCTCTTCCACCTTTTTATCAGTAGGGAGACTATTTCTGTTACATACAAGACTATCTTCCTAGCAATGCCTTCGCCCCTCCCCCCACACACACGTGCACATACACACGCACTCTTCTCCCTTCTGGCTCTCCCATAAATATTTGCCAGCTATAGGCTGATTCATATAAAATGGCCAACATTCAACCATTTCTGACCTAGGAAAATGGGTGATCTTATTATGGATCAGCTTAATACATTTAAACCAGAAAATCAGCCTTGGGGGTTTCTGTGACCTCTGAGCCCTCCTATTTCTAAGCCAAAGCCATCTGTTCCTGTCCATTTCTCATGGTGATTGCACTGAAGCCCTGAGAAAAACACTTCAGCATCTCAAGTATGCTGGGGTTTTCCTTCCTCATGGACCTGAAATACAGTTGCCAGACAATTCCGTGAATTAGAAAGCCTGGTAAAAATATAGATTCTAGATGCAAAAGATTCTTGTTCCTTCAGTCTCTTCCTATTCCCAGCAAGGGGGAGGGTAGGGGGAGGTGGGAAAGTTTGTAGAATATGCACTGCTGGCTTGGGGCTAGGAAGTGAAAGCCTTTTTAAGGAAGGAGCAAGCACATCACCTGAGGATCTCCCAAATCTCACCATCTTGGAAGTCCCACATTTCCCCTCTCCTTGTTCTTTTAGCCCTTTATGAAAGAGGTTCCAAAACTCCTTACCTCTGGCTTCTTTTGTTCTGTCCATCAGCAGGAACTCTTTCTGCTACCTAAAGCCCTCCCTCGATGTTGCCCCCTCTTCAACCCAAGAGAAGAAGGAGGAGATTCCAGGAACGCTGAGAGAATCCCCCTGACTTTCCACTGATATCTGAAATGCTGTGCATGTCCCATAGAACACGTTTTGTGGAATCTTGCTCTGACTCTTGAGGGAGAATGGATGAGTTTAATGCTTCACCTTCCTCTTGGATGTGACGAGAGGATAGGACCAGTGAGGACACCAGACCTCTTACCCATCCACAGCACCCCTGGAACGAACACCGCTCACCAGCCTTGCAAATGGCTGTCCTCCTCTTTCCTGGACACATGCAATCTCTGCAAAGAGCAAAGGATCCCCAGTTGCCTGTTCTAGCCTATGACCCCCTCATCAGTCTGGGCCCTAAGAAACCCAACATGAGTCTTCAATGGACGCAGTTAAGACAAAGAGATCCAAGGGGACTCCACCCAAAGGGGAAGAAATTGAATGTCCAAGTATGATACATTCTCTTTAGTCCCGTTGCCCAATTTTGATTAGACACACCCTGGCCTCCAAACTCATGCATAAGGGTTTTAACCTAGTCACACCCAGGTGGGAGGCCCTTGAGGACCTGCGGAAACCACAGACTTGGACGTGGAGTCAAATTCCTTGTGATTCATCTGGATCCCACACTTCAGCCTTTCAATTCTCTCTACCTTTTATTTCTCTGTTTCATCTATGGAATTTATCTCTCCACCTAGAATGTAAATTCCAGGAGGCTTGAGGTCATATCTTATCCTTCCTCTGTTTTTCCCTACAACATCTAGTTCTCAATAATAGGTACAGAGGTACTGCTTTAATAAACAGTACTAAATTGTACTTAACAGACTCTCACCTGCTTTTTATCCACCCTTAGAAAGAAGGGAGGTAAAATAGGAAAGCTCTCTTAACCCATCTCCTCTAAATGACTCACAGACTCAACTAATATACTCCATTTCCACGGAGAAGTAAACCAGACAAGCCCACAGCACACTGGTTGCTCACAGCCCCCGGGCCACTCTCTCATGCCCTAATGCGCTTCTGTTCTCACTTACTGAGTTGTTTGCTTATCAGGAGTCAGTTGTATTCCCAAATGTGTCCGTGCCAGTTGTGTTACTATAGTTATGGATTTTAAATAAAGTTACTAGAACAGATGCTTGTTTTTCCCAGACTAGATATTCTCCATTTGTCTCTCCAGCTCCACTCTAACCTGCTCCGTGCCCCCGGAGGATGACCTGTATGGACAGAACCAATAAAGCCTCCTTGTCTTCTGGCCTCTGGCTGGATTCAGCCAATAGAAGTTATCAGCAGGAGACGGAAGGTGGGAGGAAAGAAAGGTTAGGCTATTATCCCCCTGACTCTCTCCTTGCAGATCTTGAGCTTGATAGTGGTTGAATTCCTCTAGCAAACACTGTAGCACCTGCCAGGCAGTTATCTCTTCAAGCTACCTGACAACATTACGTCCGGGGATGGGAGCAGCTTCCCACATGCCAGTCACTGAATCACTGTGTGCTTTAACCCCCACTTTCTGTTTTCCCTCAACCCTGTCCACACTGTGTAGTTCCTTTGCTAAACCCTTTTTAATCATTCCTTCTGAGTGTACCAGCTCTTTCCTTCCTGACTTAGCCACCAATGAACAATCATTTCATTCCCTATTATTTTCTAACAGAACTCCATTTTTCTTTAATTCCCAAATTCCAAGTGCTTCAAGGAGCATCTCTCTCATGCCAGAGTTGTGGGAGGCAGGGGGACAAGATTTAAAAGATTGAGTAACTAACCCTGAAGTCTCACAGCTCCAAAGCAGCAAACGTGGGCATTTGTCTTAGCCTGGGTTGCCCAGAGAAAGCAGAGCCCTAAATGCAGAATTCTGTGTGGGTAGTTTATTCAGGAATGTGATTCCAAGATCAAAAGTAAGGGACAGGGGAATTGTAACAGAGAATAAAGGAGAGCCAATATTAGGATGAGTTATCAAATTGGCCACTATTAAGGGAACTGCATGGTTTATCATTTGAATTGTATCTTGAGGTTGTCCATCCAAGGGAAGAAAATTGAGGAGTATTTACCCATCAGCAACCATCCCCCATTGGTTAAGGTCTGGCCCCATCCCCAAGTGTTCATTGCTCTGCACTTCCTGGTTGCATATATGGCAATGCCTAGCAGTTTCCCATGGGTGTCCCATATCGTACCATCAGGAAGCCCAGGACAAATTGCAAGAGGGCAGTGAGGTTCCACCTTTGTGAAGGGAATGAGTGGAAATCTCTGTTGGAGTGGTTACAGCAGCAGCACCTGGAAAGGATGAGCCCAAGAGGATATAAAGTGATGGTCAAGGAGTAACTGATGCAGTCCACCTCTTGTGCCACTCAGAACTGTTCGTGCCCTCCCTCCCTTAAGTCTGATTTATTACAGAGTCTCCTTCAGGGTGTGGTGGTGAGCCGCATCTCCCCAGAGAATTAATAAAAAGAGAGTTAGTGAAACCAGCTACAGTCCCTACTGCTGCAGCCATCCTGAAGCCATAATTAACATCCATCACCCTCTCCCTCCACCACTCTTCTAGATTTCTTCCCTCAGTCAGAACTTTGATTGGTCTGGGTTACCTTCTTAGTGGGGCATCACTGGCCCTTAAGAGAACAGTCTGCATCTTTAATTGTCTTGTCTTTTTTAGGCCACTTGGGAAATTACTCATCCACTAATATCACTTAGCAAGGAAGCATAAGTCATAACCAATGAATCCCATGAATTCCAGGTATATTCCTCTCTGCCCTTTGTTGTATAGAAGCCATCATAGTTTCTCATATCAGTCAGGGTCAATTACCCCCGCCAGTGTGGTAGTTCTTTTCTTTGCCTGCCAGTCCATTGGCATGAGAAGCCCAAAGTGAGCTGGCAGTAGTGGTGGTTATAGAGGGCCCAAGATACAACAACTTGCCACTTACCTTAGAAGGGTTGTTCTGGTGTGCTCCAAACCAGTGGGCCCCTTAAAACATGCTCAATCTTTGAACAAATAGATTCTGAGTCTTTGTGGAGCTTAACTCCCACCTTCCGGCAAACATGTGTCTTAGCAAAGCCACTTCCTGCAAACCACTAACGGCGAGTCCAGGTAGCATGATCACATCAATAGCATGAACAGGGTGCAGAAGAGGCTGCTCTGTGGACTAAACTCCTTTACAGAGAAAGCATTTATCCATACGGACTTCCTTCCTTCTTATGTCATTTATTTTTTCTGTTCTCCCTGGTGCAGGTACTTCCTCACAGGCTAGGGGATCCCCAGAACCATAAGCTCCCTGGAGCACAGACCAGTCATAGTAGTTACATACTATTCAGACCTAGGAAGTTCCTGGCACAAAAAAAAATTGTGGAATTGTACTAAATTATTTTAGTTAGGTTGATCCATAAAGGCTCTGAGCAATTCCTAGGGATACTGGTTGCCTTTGTCCAAATTCTCTGCCCCTGGTGCAGAAATGGAGAAACAAGGGTTTCCACTAAGATTTGTCACTGAGTCCCTCTTCCCTAAGGGCTGCCTTTCCTGGGATGCCTTCAGTCATAGAGAGTTCTCTTGACATCATCTGTTCACATCAGAGCCCAGAGGAGCAGCAACAGGTAGAGAAAGCCAGGATCCTGGAGACAGAGGTTTGCCACCAAGACACATGGAAACATTTTGTGCACTCTCACAGCAGACCTTTATCCACTCCCCTCCCCATGTCACTGCATTTTCACATTTACCATGCACCTGCTGTGTGACAAACACTGTACTTTTATATAGATTCGTTCACATCATGAAGAGCAGAAAGTCCAGATTATCCCTGGGCCAGTAGGGTTAGGGGATGATCTTGGGTAAATCCCTGGCCTATTTCCAGATCTCTGAAATGACTGAGTGTGCTATATGATCTGTCAGGATTCTTCCAGTCCAAATTTGCTAAAATTCTATGCAGCTCTGAGATCTAGTTTCCTTTCCACAAGTCCCAGTAGAGCCTCAAAACTTCTCTTAACCTGAGCTTCTGCTCTTAAAGGGGAGCCTGAACCAAGGGCTTGAGTGCAAGAGGCTTAGCTTTTGAAATGATCCCAGGAAATAGGAGTTGGGCAAGGGAAGGAAGGAAAGGAGGGAGGAAGGGGAGGGAAGGAAGGAAGGAAGGAAGGCTAACCCAAGGGTTCGTTGTTGAGCTGGTCATCACTGTAGGAAACTGAGGCTCAGTCTCACTGTTATCTGAAGAGCCATACAGAATGCACTCATAATTCCATGCACCAGAGGGATGGAAAGAGAGGAACGTTTTTCCATCAGCTCCCATCCCACTGGCCAGGTGTCTCATGAGGGTAAACTCCCTTCTCCTTCCCAGTTCGTCCCCTTCTAATGAGCCAGAAGTTCTATACAGTCACATCAGAGAAGTCCCAGCAAGAAGCAAGAGATACAAGTTGCAGCTTAGACGGGGACTGTCCAGGGCTCTGAGCTAGTTGCCACAACAATGGTGTAAAAGGTGATCCAAGAGGATGTACAATGAGGGTTTGCCAGGTTTAGGAAAAATATAGTATGCCCAGTCAAATTTGAATTTTCAGATCAGCAATGAATATATCCTATGCAATCTTTGGGATATGCTTACAGTAAATAAATTATCCATTGTTCTGAAATTCAAATAATTCAAATTGACTGGGCATCCTGTGTTTTATCTGGCAACCCCATGTGCCGTGTACAATTGGGAATAGGAGACCTGCCACTCTAAGCTTCAGCCCCACTTCAATCTCCTTTAAGGATTTTATCTATTTGTCTTGAGGATCTTTAAATTTCCCATTTCTCCAAACCTTAGGTATAGAAGTGGCTCAGTTATGAATGATGACATGTGGTTCCTCTTTACAAGGCAGGAGAGGTGGCAGGAAAAGAAAAAAACATGCAGCCAGGTGAGATGAAACAGAATTTCCAGTTCTTCAGGGACTCAAAACCCAGGAAAGGAATCCTACGCTTGATACAGACAAGACCTCGTGCGGGGCTCCCCACCACGCCCCTCTGTGGCTGTGGGCATCTGCAACAAAGCAACGCCTGCAGGGAATGAAAGAACAGAAATACTTATTTTCATTAATAATGAGGATACAAAGGTCAAAAGTCAGTGCTTTTTTCCTGCAAATCCTTTTGTTGTTTTCAGGCAGACTTCTCTTCTCAAAAATACCAAATGTGATCATCTTAAAAGCTCTAGAGTGAGTAGATGTTTCTTATTTTGAGGAATAAAAAATTTAAATGCTTAAAAAATATACTGTCTGTATTTTTTTCTTGTAGCTTCAAAATGTCCAGACCTTCTACATTTGTCCAATAGTGAGACCTCCTCAGCTTTCAGGCCATCAGAAGCCTGGCTTCCTTCCTGCCCAGATCCTTAATCTGGCCAGAGTGACAGCTCCCTTTGAGTCCCGGGACTTTATCCCTCATGCCTGGTGAGTATGAAGCTGAACTGTATTGAAGCTGCATTTGCTATGTTGGAACCTTGAATCTATCTCACACCCAGGGCCTCTGGACAAGAGGCAAAAGATGCACGCTCACGTTCGCCTGGGATCAGCCCCATCAACACCTCTCTGAGCTGTAAGAATTCCAGAGCATGGCTCCTATTGAGTCTTAGTTCCCAAAAGTAGGGTGGAAAGGACCATGGGGCCATCTTGGTGAGCCTCCTCATTCCATTGATGATGAAGCAGGAGGTAACTGGTCCAAGATCTACAACTCTATTTTGCCATTTGACAAAGTCAAGAGAACACAGATCTCCTTCCATTACCCCAACAAAGGCCTCACCCAACTCCTCCACCTCACCCTCTGATTGTATTACCTCCTTAGTATTTCTGATCTTCATTGTGGCAGGAGCCTAGATGTGATAACAAACAGAGCTCCCCACCATAACCCACAGGGACTAGTTTTCAGAGACTGCTACTGGGAACACCTATTCTTAAAGACTCAGAAGGCAGATCAGAGCCTTATGTTGCCCAAGTCAGTAACCTTGAACAGCTCACTGCAGGTGAAATCCTCATGCAAACCTTGGTTCTGCCATTTAATATTCATGTAACTTTGGGCAGGTCACATAATCTTCCAGAATCCCAGCTTGCCTGAAAAATGGATAGGTGATCTCTGCCCGACTCATTGAGTTATTGTGAGGTGCAAATGATTTCCCATGTTCCTTGTAGTAGCCACCAGCCAGATGGCTGCTTGAGTTGAAATACAAGGTAAGGTTAAGTAAAAATTCAATTCCTTATCCACACAAGCCACATTTCAAGTGCTCAGTAGCCACATGTGTCTAGTAGCTACCATATTGGACAAGGAAGAAATAGAACCCTGACACCACACAGAAAATTCTATTGCACAGCACTACAAGAAAACTCTCATCAGCCATGGGGTCCTTCATAGTTTAGTCCCAGTCTACCTGCCCAAGTTCATTTCCTTCCACACCCACCCATCTGCTCTCTTATGTTCTATACCAACCCACATGTTCTTCCTGGCTGGTCTTCCACCTGTTTGTGACTTTCTTCATGTGGCTTTCCTCTGTTGAGAATATCCTCCCTAGTCTGTACCCCAAACTACCCTCTGTTGCTGTCTTCCTAGAAAACCCTGCCCAGCATTCCAGGCCCAGTGCAAAAAGTTCCTTCTTTGAGGCAGTATTCCATGATGCTCCCAGAAGGAATCAATCAGTCCCTTTTCTCTGGTCCCACCATTGATGCCCCAACTACAACATCTACACCGTGAGACCCTACATGGGTCTCTCTTGCTGGTCTCTGAAGCCTTTGAGGGCAGGGACTGGGTCTCATTAACCTTTGTACCCCAGGGGCTTTGCCCAGTCCTGGGAAGAGTAGAGATCTTGGTCAATGTCCAGACCATGTATCTTACTTCTCGCTACCACCACTCTCCCTCAGCACGGTGGCTCCCAGCTCTGGCTCAGTCACAGTTGTTTGCCCTAAAGGGAAAGGTTTCCGCACAGTCTGCCGGTTCCCCCTGAGCAGGCAAATTTGTGGGGAGAAGCCCAGGTTGGAAGTAGGGAGTCTGGGCTTGTTGGTGGCCATGGGGAAGAGGTCAGTGGAAGAAAGCAGGCCTCGAGGAGAAAAGCTGGCTCCTAGGAGGGAGGGGACGAGGAAGGGCAGTCCCAGAACACACACACACACTGACCATTCTCTTCCACTACTCTCTGCCTGACCTTTCTGATGACCATGCTGGCAGCTCTCCCAGCGTGCCACGCGGGCATTCTCCTCAGGGCGCTGCCCCACGTGCCTGTCCCCCAGGCCCTGGGGCCGGCAGAGCTTCCTGTGGCTGAGCGTCCCCTGTGCCGGCAGCTCAAGGACCCCTCCCAAATGAGTGCATCCACGCCCTATTCCTCACCGCCTCTCCCACCCACATCTTCTCCTGTGTTCCTTTGCTTTCATAGACTATGCGAATCAGTTAACAAGAGAAACATACATACTTAATGTAGTACACCCTGTCTAATTTCTTATGTCTGTTTTATTTTTTACTGTTTTTTTCTAACACAATTATTGTATCAATTCCAGAAGTTATTGTAAAGCAAATGTTTTCAGACTTTTTGATTTAGGGAAGACTTTTAAAGATATACACCTTTTTTTTTAGGAAAAGAAGTTGAAATCACAATGTATTTTAGACCTCCCATCCCATTAGCTCTTTTTTCCAATTATTTCTTAGGAAGAAAGTTTTTTTTTTTTTTAAATACAAACACTTGTGTCAAGGGTTGACTTTTTTTTAAAGGATTTTTTTAATTTATTATTTTTATTTTGGGGGGTGTAATTAGGTTTATTTATGTATTTATGTATCTATTTATTTTTAATAGAAGTACTGGGATTGAACCCAGGACTTCATGCATGTTAAGCACACACTCCACCACTGAGCTATACCCTCCCCCAAGGACTGACTTTCAATAGACCACAATGAGGTTTTGTTGTTGTTGGCTTTTTTAGGTTACTAATTTTTTGACTTAACAATGATAGGCTTTTAAATTTTTTTATCAAGTTGATATTGATTTATAACATTACATAAGTTTCACATGTGTGACATTCTATTTCTATTTCTGTGCTGCCCTCCATCGTGCTCACCACCCAAAAATTTAGTTTCTTTCTGTCACCAGGCAGTTGATCCTCTCCTCCTGTGTTCTTAGTTCTGTTACCAGCTCCACTGTCCATCCAGCTTCCTGGCTAGAAACCTCCTGTCCAACTTGGCCTCCCCCTTCCTTCTTCCCCAAGACCATCTCCTGCCATCAGCCAGAAAGCCCTGCCCATCGGACCCCTGGGGTGGCCTTAGCTCTCTGCCACTGGACTTGTCAGGTCCCCATCTCTTCTCACGTGGACCGCATCACTGTAATAGCTTCCTAACCAGACTTTCCTTCTCTAATCTGTGACCTTTTCCATCCATCTTGTCAGAACCATCCTCCTAAAACACAAATCATTCTCCTCTGGACCTCTGCTCTCTGCCATTGCCCCCGGGGAGAAACACAAGCCAAAGTCCTTCAACAAGCATTTAGGTGGCTTCCAGATCTGAGCCCCACTTTGACTGTCTTCCCTCTCTGGGACATGCCATCCACTTTCCCACTTGTGTGCCTTTTCTCCACCTCCCTGTCCCTATCCCACCACACACAGGCTTCCAAGTTCAGCTCAAACATCATCCCCTCCGTGTGACCCTGGGGGCAGGCAGGCTGCCATTGGGTTCACACCCGACTCCCACATATATGAGCTGAGGGACCTCAAGAAAGTTACTAAACCTCAGTTTCTTCATCTGCAACACAGGACCATAGCATTCCTACCAGTTGTTAGCAGAGTAAATGAGATACTTCATTAGAAGCATGTATGTAGCACCAGGCACATTGCTGGTGTCTTTCTACCACTGGTGGTGGTGTTGTCTCCCAGGCAGATCTCTTAGACCCTGCCTCCACACTTCAACCATAGTTTATCCGAATCTCCAGCATGGGGCTGAATTACTTGGCTCTGTAATGAGACTGTTTTTGCCCATGGGTGCCTTACTTAGAAGACACAGGAATCCAGTCTGGTTTACCTGTCCCCTCCCCAAGCCCAGCACAGAGTCGGAACCGTGGTGCCTCCTGCTCCTCCCCCTCAGATCCTGCCATCCCTACTGGCTCTCAGTAAAGGCCTCTTTAATTCTCACTCCATGGGGCTCAGGTTGGGAGACAGGGTGTTTGTGAGATAGTGTGTGAGAGTGTGAGCAGGTCTGTGCATGCATGTGTATGTGAGTGCGAGTATACTGTGCAAGTGAACGTGAGTGGGTGGAGTGTGTATGTGAGTGTGTGGGTGTGTGTTAGATGAGGCTGCTTCCCAGTACAAATCATGTCATTTCCCTGTCCCCTCAGCTATCCCTCCTGCATGTCAAAATTTCTGCACGTCTGTCAACAGTCCAGACATAACCACGCAAAGCTACAAAACACTTGTGCAACTTGCCTCCACCCCTTGCTTCTTATGCTGCAGAGCGTGTACCAAGGCGAAGAGAAGAAAGATAGCATCACTGGGGCCCCCTTAGAGATGCACCCCCTTGAACTGAGGGTGCAAATGACATTCAGTCATCTCCAGGCGACTTGCTTCGTTGGCAGTTGGAGGAGTCTGTTCTGCCTTCATCATAAGATTAGCTAACACTTATTGAGCATTCTCTGTGCCAGACTCTTAACTTATCAGTAACAAATAAACTCAAAGGTAGTTACTCTTATTATTTCCGGTTTGAAAAAAAATAAAAAAACGAGGCACAGAAAGATTAAACAGCTTGCCCAAAGCCACACAATAGTAAGTGATGGAGACTGAGTTCAACCCAAGCAGTGTAATAAATAATAGCTGTGTATGTAACTACTAGGGTTACTGCCAGCAGTGGCTGTTTCAGGGTTCTGTCCCTCCCCCAGTGCTGCTGAGATCAGAGATAAAAGAGTGAGTGTGTGTGTGTGTGTGTCTGTGTGTCTGTGTGTCTGTGTGAGTCTCAATAACCAGAACATGAAAACTGGGCAACTTGAGCAGGTGCTGAAAAGAACAGAAGAATGGGAACCAAGGAGAAGCCTCATGGTTCTCAAACGTTCAACCCTGTAGGTCTCTGAAAAGCACCCCCACTGGACTGGAGCTGAGTGTCAGTGACCCAGCCTAGAGGATCAGCCTGACACCGGGGGGCGGGGTGCCAGTTGGACTGCAGGCAGCAGCAATTTGTTCTCGGATGCAGCCAAGCCACTTGGAGTTGTGGGATCAGCAGAGGTCAGGGCAGGGGCGGGCTACAGAAGCCTAAGCTAGCGACCAGCCTGTTACTTGGTGGAACGGTGCTTCCAGACAGGCTGCAGAGGAGGCGCTCAAAATGCGGCTCAAGGGCCACAGACAACAGGAACCCCCGCCCCCTCAGAGAGCTCAGTAGATTGAAGATTTGGGGGTCCCACCCTTTTCAGCCACAGTCTCAGGGACCTGACCTTGAAATCTACATTTTTCACAAGATCCTCTAGTGAGTCTGATTCGCTCTCAAACCCCGAGAGCCACCAGCCTACAGAAATGCACAGCCAATCATCTTAAATCAGGTTCCCCAACAGCAGGCCCTGAGAGGGGGTTCTTACGTGCCGATTCATTATGAAAGTGCCCCCAAAAGGTCCAGTAAGGAAACGGAGGTGCAGAACAAGAAGGAAGAAACCCAGCTAGGATGTGAACTCAGACAAAGTCCAGCAGAAAGTGGCTTCCGCCTGCTCCCTCAGGGACTCTGGAGGGTAAGTCGCATCTCCAGGGTCAGCCACCCTGAGTCCTTCAAGTATCAAGATCTTAACCACATCTAAGACTTTGCTAATTTTCTAGTCAAAACTGGGTTTTTACTGGTGAAATTGGTACCCCAATTATGAGTATGAAGAATGATGGAAATGGGCTGTTTTCATGAAATTAAAGCTAGGTACAACATGTAGATTGGCTAAAATAGGTTAGAAACCCTCCCCACCTGGCATGAAGAGGGTGTAAAAACCAGAGAAGACTTGGGCCTGTAACTAGGAGAGCTTCTGGGACTTGGCCCCTAAGTGACCCTGGGTCCAGCCATTGGGCGGAAAGATTTTTAGTGGCCTGATGCTAGTTAGCGTAATAGGAGCCCCCCTTTGGGACTGTGTGGCTTCTGCCTTGAGTAAACTTTGCACGGGAGGTCACAGCAGCTACCAGGACAACCTCACTTAGGTTAACAGAGCAGATGTGCGTTTTTGACACTGAACGCCTGTTTGATAACTATAGGTATGAATCTGGCCAGACTTGCTTTCCTTAGAACATGGTGGCGGAAGTAGACGGAACAGCTCACCTCACCCAACTCCAGCTTCTTTAGCTCTACATTAACCTTCGAAAATACCTGAGAGTTGTGCTCAGGTAGATAGACTCCAGTTGGCTGTGACAGGGAGGACAAGCTGGGAGTGACACACTTACGCTGGGATGAGCACAAGATATTTTCAGTTGTTCATGATGATGGTTGGGGTTCCCTAGACTGCTTGCCTCAGATCATCTGAGGGGTCTGCTAAAGAATAAATTTCTGGCCCCTCCTGAGACCTATGGAGTCAGAATCGGTGGTGAGGGGGTGGGTAGGGAAGACAGGTCGTTGGCATTTTTAATTTTTTATTTTATTGCATTTTGCTGTTGTTGTTGCTGTGTTTGTTAGCAACACATTTTTTAGAAAGCACCCTAGTGATTTTCTGCACATTAAAATCTAAGAACCACCACTAAGCAAATTTCTCCTCACTTCCCCATACCCACGCTCAGGGTCAAGCGCATAGCTGGTGTGGGGGATGTCCAGAGGAGAGCTAGTACCCTGTACTGTTCTTCCTTGATTGCATCCCCAGGTCTGCTTCTGATAAGGGGAGAGCCATCCAGGAGGCGGGAGCTATCAGAAATAGAGGGGCTAGAGCTTTGTGACTCCACTACTAAGAATTCAGATAGGAAGCCTCCCCACCCATTGGCCACCTGGTGCCCACTCCCCAAGCCAGACCCTGCCCTGCCCATGCCGAAAGCCCAGCCATGCCCACCACGCCCACCATTCAGCAGCCAGGAGAAAGATGGCGCCTGGGAAAGAGCATGGACTTTGATAAACACATGAAAGCAGTAGGAGCGGGAATGGCTCTGTCAAAAATGGATGCAATGGCCAAATCGGATTGTATCATCCCTTCTGACAACAAAAGCCTCACTGTGAAAGCTGTGAGCTCTGTGAAAACGACACAGTTTTCTTGTAACCCAGGAGAGAGGGTCGAAGAAACTGTAGCTGATGGCAGAAAACTCAGATCTGCAATCTGACAAAAGACACATGGGTTCAACACCAGCAACAGAATGAGAGAGAAAAAAACCAATGACAAGAAAATAAACGATGGAAAATTAGTGGTGGGATGCATCATGAACGATGTCACCTGTGTTCAGATCTATGAAAGAGCAGAATAAAAATTCATCATCACGTTTGATGACAGCTAGCTGTGAGATTATAAGCAAGCTCAGTCCAAATCTTCATAGTGCTGTTTTTTTAAAAATTTTGTTTCTGCATTCAATTATCTTTATTACAAACATTTTACATATGACTATATCAAAGTGTTCCTTTAATTAGCAAATAAATGTGGTTTTGCTTTTAAAAATAAAAAATAAAGAAGAATTCAAGCAGGAGGCTAACTCACAACAGAGTTTCTAGCTATTATTCCAACAGAGAAGATCTTAAGCAGGTGTCTTTATGTGGGACTGTGTTAAGTTCTGAAATCTTTATAACTTCTCTCACACCCAGTTAAACAAAGCGCAGGCAGGGAAGGTGGGAGGTGATGGGCTTACCTTTGGTGATAGGGAGGAAACTGGCTAAAGCCTGTCTTTGCTGGGGGAGGAGCAGAGTTAAGAATGGAACAGAAGGTGACAGCTCCCCCACAGAGAGGAGGAGATTACCTGAATAACTGGAAGTAGCAGAGGCCAGTGCCTGTGCAGTGCCAGGCCTTCGGCTGGGTCTTTCCCTTACCTACCTGATCACATTTCGTTTTCCCAAGAAGCCAAAGGTTGTGTCTAGTTTTCCTCTTTACAGATAAGGAAACTGAAACCCAAAGGCATTCAGTGACCTACCCCGGTCACTCAGTTGGAAAGTGGCAGAGTCTTGGAGGTGACCTGCTTCAGAAAGTATTCCAGGCCCAGGAAGATTCCAGAGGGAGGGAGGGTGCAGGGGAAGCCTGAGAACTGAGCAGGAACGATGAGCTTGGGGCACAGAGTGAGGGGGAGAGCGGGGAGGGGTGAGACTTGCTGGGCCAGGCAGCCTGCTGTTAAAGTGGTGCTCTCCCTGCTCCCTTAGATGCTGATCGAGGGGCAGGAAAAAAAAAAGAAAAAAGAAAAACTTCATCAGTGAGCAGCGAGTGACAAAGCTGAGACACAGAAAATCTTGGAGCCGGACCCTGAAAACTCAGCAGCCTCTGATCACTCTGCTTCAGATTTTGATACTTGGAAAAGCAAGGGTCGCTGCATGTTTCATCCTCCTCTCTCTCCCCTGTCTCTCTCTCTCTCCTTCCCTCCTTCCTTCATCCTCCCCTTCTCCTGTCTTTTTATCAGCACATGCAGCAAATACTGCTGACACCCCTTCCACAAGCCACACACAGGAAACAATTTCCCAAGCATCTTCCCTTCCATTAGCTCCTCTGACCCTGATCTCCCCACCAAGAGGTGTGACGTAGCATCATCTCCATGTTGAATGATGAGGGAACTGGCTGAGGTTCCACAGTTGGTCACTGGCCAGGTATGGACTTGAACTCAGAACTCTCTCAGTCTAAAGCCTTTGGTTCGTGCTGTTTATCCCCTACCCGAGGTCCTCACCCTCACTTTGTCCGTTCTGAGGCAGCTGTTGAACAAACTCAGCCGACCCCATGGGCTCCCTCGCCACCCCTGCCAAGGTTGCTGTCAGAGGAGGGAAGGGCAGGAACAGTGAAAAAGCTGTTTGGTGTCCCAGGTCATGGACCATGCCAGCGCTGGGCTCCAGGAGAAGCGAAATCTGCATCCAGCCAAAGTGGCAGGGGAACAAGAGACCAGAGAGAAGAACATGTTAACAATCTTCAAATCTCATACTTGAGAGGTGTGAACACTGAGAACCAGAACTCGATGTGTACCCGCCCCAGAGGGCACCGAGGACCAGGGGCTGGAGATGGTCAGAGAAGCTGTCAGAAGGGCCAGAATGGGACAGAAGAAAGGAAGACGAGGGTGGAGGTGGAGGGATATGGCATTGACGGTGGGCATCAGGCATCGCTCATCGAAGGACCAGTACGATGCCCCTGGTTTGAAGACTGTGAGGCATCACCAGACACTGGCAGGGACAGCTCACTACCCCTGCCTTCCTGCAGGGAGTCCAGAATGGCCTGAATGGAGGGAGGTCCCTGCTACTGCCTCGAGAGTGGGGAGGACTGCGATGTGAGGGAAGACAAGCCAAACTCTAAGGGGAGGACCCTGGATGGGGGCAAGGCGAGAAGTGCTCTGGCCTGAAAGATGCATTTGGCAGCAGAATCTAGACATTTTGCCTGACCCAGAGCTTCACGACGTGTTCTTTTCTGTTTCTGCGATGACAAAGATAAAGAGGGAGGAAAACAAACCCATGAAACAGGCAGAACTCCTCTCTCACCTCCCTTGACCCTGCAGAAAGCAACTCCATGGGGGGACCAGGGGTTTGGCGAGCACACAGGCGCAAAGCCAATGTAGAGCTCAAGGATTCACCCCGGGTTCAGGAAGGTCACCTCTGCCAGTAGCTGGGAGCCTGCCCCACCTCTTCCCATTCTCACCCCCTGGCTTAGGCAGATGATCGGGATGGGCTGCCCCCAGGGGGACGCCAGCACAGGTCATCCTGTCTCTGGAAGCACCAGCCCCTCGCCTCATCTCCGCAGCTGTTAGGCAGCCTGGGCAAGAGCGGGCCGCGCAGGCTCGGGTTACAGGTATAAACAGCCGCAGAACCAGCGGGCTCCGGTCTGGCCCATCTTTGGCTTCTGCCTCGGGGGAGGTGGGAGCTGGTGGAAGCAGCTTCTCAAGGTAGGCTTCCCCCTCTCTGCCCTCTCCCACCCCCTCTCCTTCTGCGCTCCTCTGAGTTTTCTCCAGAGACTCCAGATCTTCCTTTCCCAGCGTGGTCATGCGTGCCGGTCCCGGTGACCTCGGCATGCGCTGCGGTGCACGTGAACAGCCCATCTGACAAAGTCCGGCAGATCAGAACTGTGTTGCTTTTGGCCAAAGGCCACCCCACCATCCATCTGTATACACACAGTCCCTTTCCTCTGAGCAACAGATACTCCTGTGTATTTGTCTTCCTTCCAACCTTAACCCTGGGGGCTGGAGGTTCGTATTTTTTGGCTCTCTGAGTTCCCTGTTGCACCCAAAATGGGGTGCTGTGTCTTTGGAGTATTTCACCAAGAACGGTGATGATCAGAGTGTGCACAGTGGGGGCTTCCAGGGTTCACTTTGCAAACCCAGCAGAAAGGGAGTCTCTGTCTCTGGAAGAGAATCCAGAAATCCAAGACTGGCCTTCTTACCAAAGGGCTTCCCCATAATCTTCAGAAGCAAAGACTGCTGGGCTGGACCTCTTCTGCATGGTGGCTGAGAACTTCAGAGTGTAGATGACATCCAGGGAGCCCCGCCAGGTGTGTGGATTCCAAACAGAGGAGGACAAACCACTGACAGCCTAAGCAAATGCGCCCTAGCACTGATTCAGACAGAGCAATCTGCTCCCAAAGGGCAGGAGGACTGGCCTGACTCAACCTCAGTGCCACCTCAGTGTTCCTAGCTGGCAGACTTGTGGAATTCTCTCCAGCTCTTACTAAACAATTACAGCCTGATTCTCCATCAGTATAAGGGGGCTGGGTCCCTGCTCTTCAATAGCTGGGTGATCTTCGGAGTCTCTTCACTTCTCCATGAGTCTGTTTTCTTCCCATAAAATGCAGGTACCCGTCAATCCACACATATGATCAGTTGGAGAAAGGCAGCCTTCTTATCTTGATAATGTGAAGAGTGAATGGCCTTTAGAAACTGAAATAAGGTGCAAAAAAATTCCCAGAGGGAAAGATCAGAAAGAAGAGGAGGCAGAGGGCAGAGGACAGACTTCAAAAGTCTGAGCTACAGCGTCTGAAGGAGGCTCTGTGTGTTCCCAACGAGACCAGGCCAGGCCAGAATCGTGTGGATTTAATGATGCGGCTTCCAAGGTCCTCTGCTTTCTATCATCTCTGAAGTCAGTTTGTGCAGCTTTGGGGGTCGGTGTGTATGGGTGCGTGTTTTCAGTTGGCTGACTTGAAGATTCCTTCTTGGAAGAAGAAGTTGCCTTCTCTTTAAAAGTGTTTATTGATCATACACCAAATAAAGAAAACTTTATGGACCACAAATAAACACTAAGTATAGCAACAAATACCTGGGGGGCCCAGGCCAGGGCTGCCCCTCCTGGACAGTGGTTTAGAAATAAGTCCTGCACACAGCAGGGGTGGGCATCCAGGATGCTGCCTTGTCCAGAGGGCAGACCCCTTGACCACCCTGCACTGAATTCTAGGATGCTCTGGGCTTCATCTCGTATCAAACCCCAGCTCCTCCTCACTTAAATCTTTAACAACCCCCTTCGCAGACACACATCTGCAGAAACACACACACACACACACACACGAGTGGCTTATTAAATGTATGTTAAATAAAGACACCTAGTTGTGGATTTAAGGCACTTCATCTATTCAACAATTATTACATACCTCTGATGTGCAGTGACCTGGTTAAAACTAGGCCAATTGCACAAATTCATCTGCTAGAGCAGGGAAAAGTTGATTCAGGGCTATGTAGCAATTTAATCAAAGAGTGAAACTATTTTTAAAATAGCCCTGAATGATTTTTTTTTTCTCCCTACACTTGGACAGTCAGGTCCATGGCCTTGGCATCAAAATGTTCTTGAGATCCAAGCCGGGGTGAGGAATGGAGCTAAAAAGACCTTCAAGTACTTCCAGTCCTTTCTCTGCTCCTGGATGGTTTTTAAGGGAAAAAGAAGAAAGAGTAAAAAGAAACATCCATTGGTTTAGATAAGCACTCTCTGTACTTGCATTTGTCTTGTTAGGCGCGGTTGGCCAAAGAGTCTGCTAAAAATATAATGAAGGAAGGGGGGCTGGCGGTGTCAGTCAGAGAGAAGTGGAAACTAACCCGGTTCATTTCTGACTGGTCCCCCCACAAATTCACCACAATGTTTAAGCGTATCACCATCTGCCCCTCTTCTCAGCCCATTTTTGGCACTTGACTTGGGTAAGTGACTTTTTTAATAAAAGGGCAAAGTACTCTCACTCCTATTCTTTCTGTGGGATCAAGGGTCCCTGTCACTGAGATCAACTCTCCAGTCCTACGCAGGCCTGCATTCGGACACTGTGCCTCCCGGGGGTGAGGACAATGGACAGTGGCTGGAAGGAAGGCGGGCCCCTTGTGTGGGTGACAGAGGTAGACGCGAACCCATCTTGTGGTTTCCAGGGGGCCAGCAGCTGGGAGCACCCAAGTGTCACGTTTCTCAGCTTCCAGGGTCTGGTCATCCACGTGGTGGCTGGAGTTTGCCCAAAGGGAAGGGACGAGGTGTGCCCAGCAGGAGCGGCCCAGTAGCTGGGTGGTTAGCTCAGTGGGTTCCTTGGAGCTCTCCTGAGCGCTTCCCTTTCAGCCAGATCATGCTGGGCCTGCTGGGCTAGGCGAGCTGAGTCATCTGCAGGACAGGACAGCAATGGCTATAAATTATCCTGTGTTTAAGGATGGCTTTCTCAAACCCTGGCTTTGGGCTTGCAGTTTTTATTTATATCTCTCGCAGGAATATTTTTCAAACTCATGACTGCACTCTGTATTGCTTTGGGGACACTCCAAGCACCTGGTCTTCTCTATAATGAGCCCTGCAGGCGACAGGCCCCCAGAGGCCCTGGGCCCGGACTCCGGATCGGCTCACATCCACACCCCTCCTCATACATCCCCCACAACCCACCGCCAGGCTAGGGCCTGTCTTATGCCTGGAAGTATGTCCACCTCTGCTGGCCCAGAGTCACACACAGGCACACAGATACAGTCAGAGACACACACACCCTCACAAACACACTCCAAATGCAAAAGACTCTGAAACTATTAGTTCTCTGTACATTTTAGAGACAGCCTCTGCTCACAATGAAACACACAAACTGCAAGAGCTACCCGCAGGCCACAGGGCCCTCCAGGGGTCAGATGCCTAACCCTACCCACCCACCCCCAGGCTCAGGGGCATTTGGCAAGTGACTGACAAATTTGTATTTCCTTGTGTAACTTAGTTCTTTGTTGTAGCTTGTGCCTTACTTGGTACATAAAGAAGTGTCACAGACTAGAGGCTGCCAAACAATTTGCAGGCTTGAAAACAATTCCGTAGACCAAATCCTCCCAAGTCAGGGTGAAGGAGCCCTCCCTCTTTGCGTATCTGGAGGAGAGGAGCAAACTTTGTTGAGAAGGGGGAAGGGGGCGTGAGGCTGTCTCTCCTGCTAATCAATCTCGATTCCTTTAGTCCCTCTGTGGCCCCCCACTTAGCCCTTTCTGGATCTCCCACCTCCCTAGCCTGTTCTTTTTCTTTCCTGCTTTGTAATTAGATAATTTTGAGTTGTTTAGTAAATTACTGGCTGTTATTTATTTATTTCCCTTGGTTTACTTACCGTTATTTGTTCTTTTCAAAGTCTCTTCAAGATAGAGCTAGCGAGCCTCATTCTTCCTACTGTACTGAGGCACAGAAAAGACAAAAGATACTGCCTGGGGCCACAGAAGGCAGTGGTTGTGATGTGATGGATCTGAGTCCAACCCTGTCACCAGACCCTGCCTAGCAACCTCCTTCTGGGAAGGTGAACCCAAGACATGCTGTGGGTCCCGAGCCTCCTCATCCAAATGGCACAGAACTGACCCCAACACTCACTCTGCCGTGCTTCTGGGAAGCAGAACTCCCCAAGCTTTTGAGGCGAGATCTTATGGGGTTGTCCTCACCTGTCGGTAAAAGGGATGGTTAAGGCCCTCAATGGGGCAACAGTGACCCTATTGTTGAGTGAACTGCAATGCCAGAAATTTACAAAAAAGTCAACATCCTCCGTTGGGTAATGCCGTAGTTCCCCGATTCCTCCCTCTCCCCACCTGTGTCCCACTCCTCTTAAACACCTCCTGGTCACACACCTTTCATACTCTTACCCCACTATCACCTCTAGCTATCTTCCAAGCATGGATGTATGCAAGGCATCACTTCCTCACCCCCAGAGCATCGAGCCATCGTCATCCCACTACTTCAACATCTCTGGAATTTCTGCTCCTTCTGGCCAGTTTCTCCAGAGGAACATTGTTGTCACTGTCGTTGTGACTGTTTTTCTCTAACTTCACAAAGCTCTAATTCTTGCCACATTCATCTCATGTCAATGTCTGGACCATCCCCTTCCATGTCTGTCCAAAGGTTACAGTTCAGTTGTGCTTGTCCTGCAGTTGCGAGTGCTGGGCAGCTTTCACCTGACCCCCTGGTCCTCTCCCAGCCTTCTCACCCTGCTCTCACAGGGAGGATGTCTTGGGAGGATGACCTGATGGACCGTATCACAGGGTCCTGTGCTCTGCGGTTTTCATCTGAATTAGGCCAGTGGGAAGCACCATCTGGAGGTCAGAGAATGAAGCAAGTGAGAAACCAGCCCCCCAGCTCACTCCCTGCCGCGCCGTCTCCGGCCAGCCGACCCAGCTTCTCTGCAGTAGTCACGCAGTCCTCTCCGTGGAGCTGCTACTATATTTGTTTTCTGAGGCTGGTGAAACAAACCATGACCGACTTGTGGCTTAAAGCAACAGAACTTTACTCTCTCACAGTTCTGGCAGTCAGAAGTCTGGAACCAAAGTGTTGGCAGGGCCACCACTCTCTGGGATGCTCTGAGGGGGAATCTGCGCTCTGCCTCTCAGCGTTCTGTGCTGTCAGTACTCAGCATGTGGCCCCATCACTGGTCTCTGCCTCTGTGGTCACATGGCCTCCTCTTCTCTGTCTTCTCCTCCTCTGCCTGTCTCAAACTCCCTCTGCCCTTCCTTTATAAGTACATATCACTGGATTTAGGGCCCACATGGGTAATAAAGGATAATTTCCTCATTTGAAAATCCTTAACTTAATCAGATTCATAAAGACTCTTTTTGCAAATAAAGTAATAGTCATAGGTTCCAGAGATTAGGGTGTGGATTTATCTTTGGGAGCCACCATTCACCCCGCAACAGCTGCCCTCTCTGGGTTCTAGTAACTGTTCTCGCTCCTGCCGTCAGAGGTCTAGGGGTGGAGATGCACTTCCCTGGTTGGGCTCCCTCTGTCCTTCCCACACTAATAAACAGTCCCTTGATTAAACTCTCTTCTAACTTCCTGCTTTGAGCCTTTGTTTCCTGCCAGGACCCTGACTGTTGCCGGCATCTTGAGATTAAAGCCATCAAGGACAGAGTCTATGTGACTCATCCCATGCAGTCCTCAAAGCAAAATAAGGGAAAGTAAGGATGTCTTATGATAACAATAAAAATGATGGGATCAAAGGCTCCAAGGGAGAAGGGACCCAGACTTCAGAAACAGCATCATGGCAGAAAGACTGCACACCTTGCTTATGGGTCTTCCCTACACCCAGTCTCAGGTGTGAAATACAAGTGTGCAATTAGAATGATCCTAGGTCTTTTCCAGACCCTTTCTCTGATGAAGGCCCCAATTAGAAAATTTGGCTGCAAGTAAAGAAAATAAAATTCCCCCCACCCCAGCAATTCTGCCTCAAATGGCTTAAACAGTGGTTCCCTAAACTTAGCATGTATCAGAGTTACCTGGAGGGTTCCTTGAAACCCACATGGCAGGGCCCTAGTCCCAGAATTCAGTAGATCTGAGTGAGACTCAAGAATTTGCATTTTTGTTTGTTTTTGTTTTTGTTTTTGTTTGGGGGTGGGTGGTAGATAATTAGGTCTATTTATTTATTTACTTATTTATTTAATGGAGGCACTGGGAATTGAACCCAGGACTTCATTATGCAAGACATGTGCTCTACCACTGAGCTACACTCCCCCCTCCACTGCAAGAATTTGTATTTTTGACAAGTTCCCAAGGTATGCTGATGTTCCTAGTCCAGAGACCATACTTTGAAAACCACTGGTTTAAACTATAAGGAAAAAATGTACTCTCATAAACAAAATGCCCCTGGAGAAGATGGCTCCAAGGTTAGTTAACTCACTGGCTCACTCCTCAAGGACCTGGCTCCGCTCTGCTCTGTCCTCTTCAGCATCTCAGCCTCAATCTTGACTGGGTCCTCACAGCTACAACCTGGTCTAACAGCTCCAGTCATCCTCTGCAGATCAGACAGTGGCCAGTAAAAGAGATTATTCTTCAGAACGAGAACCTTTCTCTGAAGTCTTCCAGTTGGTGTCTCATTACAGTACTTTGGCCAGAATTACATCATCTGCTTGTGCCTAAAACCGTCACTGCCGATGGAGGGGAGGGGGGACGGCAGAACAGCAATGATTAGGTTACACTAATTAGTACCATGATAGTAACGGCATTGTTCTAATTGGTTGCAGTCTGTTCAGCAAACTTTCTCATCCTCTTTCTTCTAGTGACAGGACCTAAAGCCCTACTCAGAGGGATGGAGACCTGACTGAGGGCCCAGAAAGCACAGTGCCCATGTTCCGGCAGCAGTGGCTTATAACCTAAGTAGGGAAACTCAGAATCCTTCCCTGAGATTGAACTAAGAATACTAGAGGGGGGAAAAAAAAGAAAAAGTCACCCTCTTTCTGCAGAAGTTGCTAAGCAGGGACTGCTGGTGGTCACATACCTACTAGGAGAAGAAAGCCTCTGAGAAGTGGTTAAAGTTGGCTAACTGTCAGAGACAAACACAGAGAAGCAGAGGTGGGCAAACAGCGAGGAGGAGGAGGGGCCTTGATTCCTGCAGCTCTTCCTTTATTTCTATGAGCACCAGGGCCCTGCCCAATTCTGGAATAAATGTCTCATTTGTCTATGCTCATGTTTCTGCTCCTTGCAACCAATGATTTCAGATTTACACTGTTGGTGTCACAAAGAGCAGAGAGGAAGGAGGTCTGACATCCTTGTATGAGTAGAGGTATCTAGGGCTGCTGCCGCCCCCATCTTGCACCCCCAATTCTTGACCCTGTCTTCTAGAGTGGGACCAAATGGAACAGAAGCCCCACCAAAGACTCCAGTCCCCTCCATTGTCAGTACCCAAGAAAACAAGAGGCCTCTGGGAACTTCAAAGGCCAAGAAAAGACAAATCAAGATTACAGAACCACCCCTTTCTTTGCCGAAGTAGTCCTGCCTGCACCCTCAGAATTCTTCTTGTCTTCTCTAACTGGTGCTAGGGAGATGGGGTTGGGGGGAGCAGCGGTGGTGCAGAGCATGCTCAGATGGTCCTTCTGCAGTAGGAAGTGAAGCCCGAGGATTTCTCCAAGGGTAGATTTAACCAGAGGATAACCAACCCCAGACTGAGATTCCTCCTGGGATTTTCCCCCCTTTTGGTCTAAAAGGAAGAGAGTTCCCCCAAGCATTTGCTAAAATGGAAAGTTGCTTATTTGTTTGTTTCTAATGATCATACTGGTAAAGCATCCCAGCAAATTCTGCTAAGGCAGGAGAGTTCTGCTCAAACAATTTTTCCAGCTCCAAAGACAAATTAGGTACAATAGTTACAACCACTGCTACCACTCCTGCAGCCCCCACCCCACTTAGTCACCCACCTACTCCATCCCCAGCACTGGGTTAAGTGCTTTACCTGCCAGCGCATGGAATGGTCCGCATGACCCCACAGTAAACCAAGAGAAGCGAATTTGTTTTCCACTGGCAATGGAATGAAAGCCATTTTTATTTATCTCTTTCCTTTGCTGATTTCCCATGACCCATCTCATAAGAAATTACAGTTGGAAAAAAAAGAAAGAAATTACAGGGGGAGGAAGATAGAGAAATAGGGAGAGAGCTCAAGAAGAGAAGAGAGATAGGAGAGAAGTGCCACAATTTGGCCAAAACACGAGTCAAGGAATCTCCCTTTATTTCTAATTACCAGAAGGGCTGGCTGGAGACTTTCTCGTCTCCAGATGCAGGGAGCAGAGATGATATCCTGCCAGGTCACTGATGGAATCCCTGTAAGTCAGACCAATGGTGGTAGCTCATAGATCCAGGGCTGAATTTTGGCAAAAAGGAACAGAATAAGGAAGGAAGCAACTCGGGTGTGTGTTTCAGCTCTTGTTGAAACACTATTTGTCCTTCAAGGCTCCCTTTTCTGTGAACTATTCTCCAAACTCCTTCCCACCCCACCCTCCATTATCAGAATCTACTCCTCCTCCGTCCTGCTGAGCAGTTTATGATAAAAAGTAATAATAGAGCGCTATCAGTGTTATGTACATAATAAGGATGCATGTGTCTAGAGGAGAGGACAAAAGTGTCTGCAGTTCTCTGTCCCTTCCCCCAGCAGGGGGTGGAGCCCCTTCCCCCACCCCTTCGATCCAGGCTGACCTTGCAACTTGCTTGGGCCAGTAGAATGTGCCAGAAATGACTCCACATATGCTCCAAGCCTAGACTTCAAGGCTTTGCATGCTGCCTGCTACTTTCTTGGAAGTCTGCCCCTGCACGTGAACAAGTCCAAGGTGGCCCTGGGAGAGGATAAGAGGGCATGTGAAGAAAGGCCGGTGGTCCAGGTCATCACTGACCAGCCAGCTGACCCACTGGCCACAGAACCCGTTTCCAATTCAGCAGAACTGCCCCGCTGCTCTTTAGACTCAGAAGCAGCACTAAAGGAATGGTGTCAGAGACCACTAACTTTGGGGGTGGTTTATCATGCAGCACATGCTAACTGATGTGCACCCCCACCCCTCACCGCAGGCTGATTAATCTTAGATGTCTGTATATCACTTCTTCACTAGTATATTCCTGGGACATTCAGTTCTCAGTCAAAGCTCTTAGGATGGAGCGGCATAGAGTGGAATGAAATGGAGTTGAAATGTTGGTAAAGGGCAGAACAAGCACCCCGTGCAGGCACCAATGTGACTACCTGGCTTCTCTCCACCTCCCCAGGGCCCATGCTTGGGAAAAAGGTTACCTGATCACCACCGCCTTTGTCTATCAACTCCCTTAGGGTTGGCTTAATCCCTGCTCAGTTTCCCCCCTCTCCCCCCACCCCGTCCCCAGTCTGGCTGCCCAGATGATGTAAGCAGTAACCAATCTTGCAGTGGGAGCAGTCAGTTGGCTGGCTCACTTCCGTATCCATTAAGGGAAGGCAGACGTTTTAGAAAGAGCTGGAAAATATTACCAGCTACCCACTCCACTCAACTGCCCCCTCCCTTGCCCCAGTCTCCACTTCTCAGCCACATACACCCTAACCCCAGGAGACCTGAGCTAGGAAGCACTGAAGCCAAAGAAAGAAGCTGGAATTGGAGCCCTGCGGGCCTCATGAGCTGAGCCATGAGACTCCTTTGGGCATGAGAACTGGCTCTGGAAGAGACAAACTGGAGGCATTTGGCGATCCCTGCCAGCCACCTCCCCCTCGTCCCTGGCACCTTTCCCTCCAGAGAATCTGCTGCTTGGAGCCAATGGGCATGGGGGGCTCAGGATGTCCAAATCTGTATCGTGGAGGGAGCCACATGGCAGATCCTCATCACTTAACTGAATTGCCAGACTTGCTTCTAGGCACACAGTGGGGACTGGAGGTTGATAACTTGAACAGATTTGGGCAAACAATCTGGTCTGTTTGCTGTGTTCACAGTTTCGAAAATGTATGCTATGTCTCCCTGCATCTGGATGAGTGTGGAGAATTTTACCATTCAAGAATCAGCCCTTCCTGCCTTGAAATCTTCTGCTTTTTAAAAGTATCCAACAAAAGCGACAGTAATACTCCAGATTGGCCACTCAAAAGCCACACAGTCTTGGTCAAGACCCTTTACCTTTCTAGACCTTTTTCTTATTCAAAAAGCACAGGTGAAAATGCATCCCTGCCTCCCAGAGCTGCTGAGTGGAACAACTAAGATAACGTCAGCAGAAGCTGGCCAGGCAGTAGCCTATGAAAAGCTGGATGGGGCTCTATTTCCCGCTGGATTTTGCTGTGAACCTAAAACTACTCTTAAAAAATGTATTAATTTAAAAAATAGTGCCAGACAGATATGTGTTGAATGGATGATGAATGGTTAGGACTTATTTATTCAACACTTAAGGACAAGGAAGGGAGGACAAAGTCGATGGTAGCATTTCTACCCTATAATGTCTGGGAAAAGGTGGATTATTTATCCATCAGTGTGAAGGGGATGCATTTACTCTGGATAAAATTTTTCGCAGCCCCAGTCTGGAGATAAATTGAACAAGGGATAAACAGTGGCTGCTCGGAAGGAAAATGGCTCCTATTGGTCCAGGTATGTTTCTACCCAGTTCAGGACCAAGCACTGAGGAAGGGCAGACACAGATATGGTGTCTCTTATTCTGCATCCTCTTTCCTTGGGGTGTAGTGCTCCCACTTCATGCCAATGATATTTTTCTGGGAGCTACCAATGATGGAAATCTGCCTCTCTGATCACAGGTTGAGCATATGATTCAAGGAAGGTTAATGTTTCCCTAAGACTTTCTGAATTAGACCTCAGGGAAGAAAAAAAAAAAAGGCAGTTCCCCCTTTGGGATAAAGATAGTAGATGTGAAACTCGGCACATGGACTGAAACAGAGATGAGGGACAGAAAGTCTTGTCCCTCGTCTTTTCCCCATATTCAGTTGTCCCTGGGACCAGCTACACTCCGCCTTCCCTTACTGTGGATACAGGAACCAACAAATCCTTCTTCTAGCTTGGAGTGATTATGGAAATTCTGCCATTTGTGACTCTATGACTTACAATATGCTACCTACAATATAATACAATGGTAGGTTGTATACTACAGCCTCGTCCTCTCATTCAAAGACAGTATAACCTCCTGAGAAAGAAGACATTGTAAACAAAACAAGTGAAAGCCATGCCAGATGGCACTAGATTGAGTAGCCTTAATTAACTCCTTCTTGCACCTATGTGTATTTCTTTCTTGGATGAGCATTTTTATCCAACTGGCCATTGAAAATGTAAAGATAAGGAGAATTGACACATGAAAATCTCACAATCAAACAGTAAGGAAGCCATAAGTATAAGTTGCACTATTATGGAATTTATACCTGGACCAGGGAAGCACAGAGGAGGGTTAATTCATTCTGAATGTCATGAACCTTGGATGGTTATTGTTATCACAAAGCAGGGTTATTACAGGAGAGCTTTCTGGGAGAGCTGAGACTGGGAGTTTATAATAATATAGATGCACTAAAGAAGACAGAAATCCTAGAAGACATCCGGGATAGCCCAAAAGAGCAGAAATCATAGTAGAAGTGGACCTCATGGAGCCTGGGAGAGTGAGGTTGTTTAGGGTCCTTGGCAGCTCAAGGGACCAGGTGTCTTACCACCATAGCCCACCCCAACCTCAGCATCTATACTCAGATGCTCTGCCAATGGGCGGACCTAGCTCCTTCCCTCCTGCTTCTACTCTTCCTTCTGCTGTTGACCACCGTCTCACCTGGACTCTTGAGTACCTTGCCCCTCTTCTCCCAGATTCTGCTTCCTCATAACTTCAGCTCACATTAGATCCACTAGGGCTCCTCCTGCCATAAATTGACACATTCTCTGTGCTTTAGTATCTGATAGGGAAAAGCAGAGAATGTTAATACAGAGCAGGATAAAACCCTATAGCAGGGATCTGCAAACTACAGCCCATGGCCAAATCTGGCCTCCCACTTGCTTTTGTAAATAAAGTTTTATTGGTTCACAGCCAGGATCATTTACTTACACATTATCTATGGCTAATTTTGCACAACAGCAGAGTTGAATAGTTGCAGAGACCACATGACCTGCAGACCTGTTCTCTTCACTATTTAACTCTTTCCAGAAAAACTTTCCCAACCCCTGCCCTGTACTATGTGGCTTTCTCTGAACTTAAGCTCCAGGCCCCCCAGTACTAACTTTTACTGTATATTTAAACATTGTAATACCTCTAAAAATATTAGCATCTGAGACATATGTTACCCCCCAGCCCATTCCAGACTAGTGAAGCTGATCCTGTTTCTAAAGCTCTACCCCAAAGATCATTCTACAGCCTTCCTCCTCTTGCCCCATTCCGGTGCTTAAAGCCATCCTCCCCCTCAGCCACCTCCACCCCCTTCCTGAGCACCTGTTGCTACAACAAAGAGAAGCTCAGGGTGGAACTCTCTGGGCTTGTCCAGGTGATAAACAGAGGCCATTCAGAGGAGCTCATGCCGTTTGTTGGATCAGCTCTTTTCAATCACCAGGGAAAGCTCTGGTGGGGAGAGGCATTCAGAGAAGATATAAAAAGGTGATTATATCTAAATGGAAGACCTGTCACCAGGCGAAGTTCTCCAGCAGCTGACGCGAGGCAACTTCAATGGCTGACGTGCAGCAGGCAGGACGGGATTTGTATGGCTCTGCAACTCTCCTAAGGGGCAGGTCTGCGGGGCGCCCTGCACCAGGGCTCTCCTGGGGGCTTTGTCAATTCAGCTCAAGTCATAAGCAATTCAGACTCTAGGAAGTCAGGTCTACATTGACTCTCAAAGACCCAAAGATGTAAGGACTGTGGACACAGCCAAAGATTGGGGTTTGACTCCAGAGATCTCATTTGCTTAGTTTTGTTGTTCTGGAGCAGTGACAGCAAATTTTTTCTGTAAAGGACTGAATAATAGATATTTGGGGCTTGGCAGGCCTTACCATGTCTGTGACAGCTGCTCACCTCTGCCACTGAAAGGTGAAAACAGCCACAGACATCAACAAATGCGCGTGGCTGTAGTCTGACAAGGCTTTATTCACTGACGTGGAAATTTGAATTTCCGACAATTTTCACATGTCATGGAATATTCTTCTTTTGATTCCCTCCCCAGTCATTTAAAAATATAAAAGCCTTTCTCAGCCTATGGGCTGTATGAACATAGGAAACTGGGCAGATTTGGCCTGGGGGCCATGGGTATAGACCCCTGTTTTAGAGGGTCTTGTTTGAATGAAAGAGAAAGGATTACAGGGGGATCCAATTTAGCTCTATGAAGAGTCCAAATAACTTGCATATACTAAGCACTCTAATGTTAATAAAATGTATCTTTGATCTTATTCAATACCCAGCACAACACTGTGAATTAGGTATTGTTACACTGATGTCTAGATGAGGAAATTGAGGGTCAGAACTGACATGGTCGAGGTCTCACAGTAAGTGGGAGGACCCAAGCTCAAACACAGTGTTCCACCTCCAAAGGCAGAGATTTTCCCACTAATCTTGGGGGAGCTAAGGTGGTTCAGTGCAATTCACCAAATGTTTATCAGGACTTTCGAGGCAGTAGGTGAGGGTGAACATCTGGGCAAAGGCACAGAGGCAGGAGAGTCAGGACCTCCTGGTTGCTCCCTGCTTTTCTGAAGGCCATGGACACATAGGAAATCAATAGCCAGTTTTCTCGTTGGGAACAGGACTTGTCCTGCCCAAGGATGTAGACTGAGCCAAGTTCTACAATGGGATATGACCGCTCAGTCCCATCTCCATGGCTGTTGCTTGGATCTGTAAGCCTCCAGAAGGTCAGCTGGTTTCTCTGGAGATTCAGAGGTCATCCCAAGGCCTTCCTGTGATGTCGGACCACAGTGGAGTGGTCTCCCATCTACACACAGTGATGATGTCAGTCCCTCCTAAGGGAATGTCCTGTCCCTAAACATTCTTCCACCTCTGAGTCATGGCCTGAGAGCTCCCTTCAACTCTGTGCCATTTTTAAGGTAAGTCCCTGGTCGTAAGGTGCAGGGTGTGAGTTCTTGTCTCCACTGTGGTATCACACTGTGGCCACTTAATTCCTATCTCCACACTTCAGTTTTCATCTGTCATATGGGGTCATAATGGCAACGTGGTAAGAAGTCAGAGAAGTGATGGTGTATGTCTAGCCCTGCTATGGTTCGTGACCCCAAAAGTAGTCTGTTTTTCTTCCCCTGGGTCACAGGCTCTATTTTCATGTCTTCTCATCTTTGCTGTTCTGCCCACCTAGAATGCCTTTCCTTCCACCTTCATCTGCCAGAGAAACCTTCCCTAACCCTCACCCCATTGTGTACCTTGATATAATCATTCTCTCACTGAACAATGTTATAGATTGAATTGTATCCCCCCCCACCAAAAAAAAAAAAGATCTATGCTAACCCCCAGTACTCAGAATATGACTTAATTTGGAAATATGCTAATTTGGTAATTTGGTAATTTGCAGTGGTAATCAAGTCAAAATGAGGTTGTTAGGGTAGGCCCTAATCCAGAATGGCTGCTATTAGTTATACAAGGGGGAAATGTGACATAGAGATGGATTTGTACAGAGGGAGGAAGATGTGAAGACAAGGGAGAAGGCAGCCACATGACTGGAGCGATGGATTCATTTACAAGCCAAGGGGCACCAAAGATTGCTGGCAAATACCAGAATCTAGACGAGACAAGGAATGACTCTCCTCTAGAGCCATCAGAGAGGGTGTGACCCTGCCAACACCTTGACTTTAGATTTCTGGCCTCCAGAAGTGTGACACAATACATTTCTGTTGTTTTAACTCATCCAGTTTCTGATTCTTAGTTAAGAGCAGCCCTAAGAAACTATTAGAGTCAACCTCTGTATCTCATCTGACACTTTCCCTATGGTGCTGAAATTTATTTACATGCTTGTCTCCTCTATGAGGTTGCTAGCTTGTCTCTGTATCCCCTGGGTCTAGGCTCTGCTGGTTGATAATTGATGATTTAATGTTCCTTTGCTGTGGACACTGTCTTCGCCGCTGTGATTGTATGTGTGTAACTGCCTTGTGGGTCCAGTAATATTAATTACATCCATGGGAGGCCACAGATGTGCTTTTTTTTTTTTTCTGATTCTGTATCCTGTGAATTAAAGCCTCAAATAGGAAAGTTTCAGCAATCAATCCACTGGGTCTGCCCCCTTCCAAGTCTATGACTATCTGCTCCCAGCTCCTTGTCCTCTCCAACTGGGCTGGCTGCTATCTAGCCACGTGGAGCTTTCAACCCCTCCTCCCCAGCTGGCCTCAGCATCAGCAATTCCCTTTCCCCTTAGGTCAGCCAAGAGAAAGTTGGAATGAGCAAAAGTAACTTCTGTCAAGAGAAAAAAAGAAGCCAAGGGTAAAAAAAATAATATTTCAAAGCATAGAAGCAGGCGGGTCACGTGGCCCTGAATTCTATCATCACATCACACAAGACTACACTCAGGACACTCAGCTCCTAGTTCCCAGGCTCACCTGTGACCCAGGTAGGACATTAAACCAACCTTCTTATCCTTCTAGCTCAAGAGGTGGTTGAGCCCTCTCTACTTCCAAGCTTAGTGCAACTCTCGGATGCTTCCAGAGCCAACCATTCCCTCTGGCTTCAGACATCCTTGTAGGGCACTCTGCATTGCCTTGGCCCCTCCATGTCCCTCTGAGCCCTGCCTGGTCTCTGCTTTGCTGCGTGCAAAGGGTACCCCTAACTCAGTCTGGCTGCAGACAGTCCCTGCCTTTCACGGTCCAGCTGTCTCAGTCACACCAGCTCCAGGGACTCTCCCTCTCATTGTCCCCTGCCCCACTAGGTCTTCAGTAGATGCCTGTCACATGTTCATCAGAGTATATCAAGATTAGTTCTACCCTCAAATGGTCCATTTCCTTCCTAAGTAAAAGAATGCCCTCATTTATTTATTCAGTAAATATTTATTGAGTACTGTTTATTATGAGTAGAATCGTGTTCCCTCAAAAGACGGTGAAGTCCTAACCCCCAGTACCTGTGAATGCGACCTTATTTGGAAGAGGGTCTTTGCCAATGACCAAGTTAAAATGAGGTCCTTAGGGCAAGCCCTAATCCAGTATGACGGGTGTCCTTATAAAAAGAGGAAATTTGGACACAGACACGTACAAAGGAAAGGCGATGTAGAGACACAGAAAGAACGCTGTCTATAAGCCAAGGAACTCCTAAGGTTGTCAGAAGCTCAGAGAGAGGCCTGGAACAAATTCTCTGTCACAGCCCTTAGAAGGAACCAAACCTGCCAATACCTCAATTTCAAACTTCCAGTCTCCAGAACTGAGACAATAAATTTCTGTTGTGTGAGCCACCCGGTTTGTGGTCCTTTGTTATACCAGCTATGAGCCAAATACCTTCATTCTAGATCAAAACTTCATGGCTTCATGGAGCTCACATCCTAAAAGGGAACAACAGACAATAAACAAACAAATGAGCAATGTGTGTAGAACATTGGGTTTGAGCAAAGACCTGAATGAGGTAAATGATGGTGCCAAAAAGATGTCCATGGACAGTGTGGTCCAAGCAGAGGAAATGGGACACATATTGAGCGCTTTTTGTATTTCACAGGGCCCAGAGCAGGGCCAGACAAGATTGGAGGATGACTAGGAAAGCTGCTATGGCAGGAAGGTCATTTGGCCTTTGCCTCGCAGCCTTAAGAGCCTCAGCTGCAGATGCTGGCATCATCTCCCAATGAGCGTATGCACGCAGCCATGGAGATTGGGAGCGTTGCAAGAAGATTCTTTGCTAAAAATACATTTTTTAATAAACTTGTAATTATGTTGTGAATAGCATGAGTGAATTCAAGACAAATAAGACATAACTCCTGGCCTGGAGAGATGGAGGCTGGCGAGGAGAGGGGAGTATGTAAACAAACCATTTTAACATAGTGTTTTAAATGCCCTGGTGCGAGCATAAGAGAGGTCTTTGGAGTGCTTTTTAACCCTCATTTTTTTCTCTTTATTATTGGAGAATCTTGAGGCAAAATTTTATACAGGTGAGTGGTTTCCAGCTATACTCTTCCATTAGTTACTTGGCCAGGCATGGACTTAAAATATTAATTAATCTCTACTGGGTTCATGCCTCGCTAGCTCACAGGGTCTTCTCTAACCATGACCCTTGGAGTCACCATCCTAAAATATAAATAGGGAATCTTTAGATAAAGGGAGCTCCAAAGTCCTAAAGAAGACTTTGCCAGCACTTCCTAGCTCCTTCCTCTTGTTCTCTCATGAGTGTAGGCTCCTCAATCTTGTCCAGCCTCCTTTGACCTTACTGTCTTGCATTGGTCCCTCCTTTGAATGACAAAACTTTCCAGCCACTTCTATCATCTGCCTCCATTTCCTCACCACTGCCTCTACTCTGACTCCCCCTGCTTGCCTCCTCTGTCTCCAGCCCCCAGGAAAACCCTGCACCAGGCCATCCAGCCATCGAGCTTGGCGTAGATGGGCTTTAGTTCAGTACTAGCTTTTCTTGCCCCGGTGGCTGTATGGAGCATCACGGACCACCTCTTCCCCCTGAGATGTTTTCCTCTTTTGACATTCCAGATGACTCTATCCCAGTCCTTCTGTCTTACCATTTTCATGGTCTCCTTCTCTGGGTTTCTTCCTCCTCCTTCCCTTTAAACACAGATCTTCCCCAGAGTTCAGGCCCTTCTTAATCTGCTCCTCTCTTTCCCTTGAAAATCAACTCAAGCCCATAATGTCATCCCTCCGTTTCCTATCAATTGCTCCAAAGTCTGCAGCTCCGTCCCTCACCTGTTCAGACAAACCAACTGTCTGCCCATAGTTTTGTTATTTCATGTTGCTACTACCTCAGACTCAACATCCCTCAACCTGAACACAATTCCCTACCCTCCAAACGGTCCCCTGTTCTGATTCTTGGTTCTTATTCATGTAACATCACCCTCCTTCTCATCCTGACCTGAAACTCTGAGAAACATTGATCCTTCACCTCTCCTAAGTTCCCCACGTGCAGCCAGCTGATTCGTTCTTCAAAATTTCTCTCTCAATAGGATAAATGACTATTCATTCTCATTGCCACAGTCCTCTCTCACCAGGACTGTACAAATAGTCATATATGCCTCCTCCCAACTGCTATGGGAACTTTGCACAAAAACCCATTTCCTTCACACTCGACTTACTCTGCTTCTATCACCTGTCAGTTCTCAGCCTTCACATCACTTCCTTAAAGGAAACTTTCCTGTTCTCTCTGACTCTGCAAACTCCACCCTCTGTTATATGAGTTCAAAGCCCCCTGTTCCCCTCCAGGACTTAACTGTTGAAATTTTACATTATTGATATGATGGCTTGATTAATGCCTACCTCCTCCACCAGGCTCTCAGCTCCAGGAGCTTAGACTCATGTCTGTTTTTGTTCATCACTCTACCCCCAGCCTCTAGCATGGGACCTACGACATAACAGATACTCTCTCTATATATACTTGTTGTAAATGAATGTCTTTTCCCATGTCCCCTCTCTAGATTGACTTTTGCACAAATGGCCCCAACAAGATTTTTGGTCCCATATACTGTTTCTCTATCAAGAGATAGACTCTATTTTCCCTTCCCCAGTAACTGGTCACATTTTGCAACTGTCTTGATGAACAGAATCTGTGGCGAGATGCTGCACAACTATTGAAGCTGTGCTAGAAAAAGCATTACAGCTTTCTGGATCTCTTGGGACACTAATTCTTGAAACCCAGTCTCCATGTTACGACTTCGGAAGCCCGACCTACATGGAGCCACCATGACTACATGTTCTGGCAGACAGATACAGCTAAGCACAAAGCTGACGGCCAGGGTCAACTGAGACATATGAGTAAACAAATCACCACCAACTTTCAGTCTTCCAGTTAAGGCCGTAGACAGTAGGAAACAGAGACAAACAGTTCCTGCTATGCCCAGTCCAAATCCCTGATACATCTGCAAGCAGAACACAGACTCTGTGAGCATAACCAATGGTTGTTTTTTTCCACCAAGTTTAGGGATAAATTATTGCACTGCAATAGATTAACTCAGCCACCCCCTTATCACCCTGGGGGTGCCTCCCACTGCCTCTGGGACACAGTGTGAGATCCTTAGCTCGGGCTTTAAGGCCCTCAACAATCTGGTTCCAACCATTTATTGCCCTCTGGAGAAAACTTCTGCTCCTGCCAAATTGGTTTACTCCCAGTTTTACCAACATCCTCTATTCTTTCTTCCGTCACCGGGACCTCACTGTTGCCCATAACTGGAATGGCCTGACCATGCAGTCCCACCAAATTCTCTTCATCCCTCAGAGCTCAGCTGTCTGCACCTCCTCCCCACAGCCTCTAGGAACATCCCGGATCAACAATGCTCTCATTTTCCTTGGAATTTAGAGCTTTCAATTTTTAGCTCTACCGTTTTCTAAATGGAAAATCAAGATTTGTGGTCTTAACAATTTTTTAAATGATTTTTCCATTTAGTTACATGGAAAATTGTACAAATAAATTGAAACTTAAATACATTTATTTACATATTTAACCAATAGACTTCCTTGAAAACTATAAGATTGAAAACCTCAAAAAGTAGGTACTATTATTATCCCCACCTTACAGATGAGGGAACTGAGAATTAGAAAGATTGAGTAGAGGGGAAGGGCCTAGCTCCAGTGGCAGAGCCCATGCTTAGCATGCATGAGGTTCTGGATTCAATTCCCAGTACCTCTCTAAAAATGAACAAATAAATAAACTTAATTACCTCCCCCCTCAAAAAATAAAAAAATTAAAAAATAAAAGATTGAATGAATTGCCCTTAGTCATACACCTAAGATTTGATGGAACTGGGATTCAAACCTGGTTCCTCTAAGTCAGATCTTAATCGTTGCCTCACCTGGTAATTAAACATGTACTGTCTTGTGTTATGTTTTCATGTTTTATATTTTCTTTTGATGAATCAATTATTTACTGCAAAAATAATACATGCATGTGATAATAAAAAATATCAAATAGTCCAAAAAAGGTATGCAACACAATAGGAGATCTCTCTCCAAATCCAGGTCCTATCCCCTTTCCCCAGAAGCAACCACACTGTCATGGTTCTTTTGTATATTTCCAGAAATGCATGTGTACATACAAGCATTCCTTTACTGTACAAAGGGAGCATACTGTCTACATCTTCTTCTTTGCAATGTCGCTTGACAAGCATTCCAAGTCAACATATATAGAGTTCTTTATGTTCTTTTTCTGGACTTTGCAACGTTCTATGGCAAGACTGTACCATGACTTATTCAACAAATTCCTTGTTAATGATCTTACAGTAGACAGAAGCTATTGAGAGAGAAAGAGAGGGAGAGAGAAAAGAGTTTGGATGGAAAACTACAGTAAAATGAGAAGGGACAGGGGAGACAAGCAGTACTGAAGGAGGAAATGACTTACTTCCCAGGTATACTGCAAAGAGAAAGAAAGCATGGCTGGGGAATAGAAGTGAAAACAGAGGAGGCTCTGAATCCATTGTGTAAAAGTGGGTCCACGAAGAAATGGGAGGAGTCACCTCTGCAGGCTCAGTGGGGTGAGAATTTGCCCTCTATCATCTTCTTTCCTGATGATTTCATCACCTCTCCTTATGCTCTCCCCTCTTTTGCCAACCCCGTCATTTAAAAAAATATATATCTTGCCCAAAAGAAAACAAACATGTTACTATTTATTCATGCAGGAAGGCCCACTGGACACAATGGACAGCAGCACCAGCCCTAATTAAATGAAATGGGGCAGGTGTAATTCAAACCACCTCAGGAAAATATAATCTGCCACCAAAAAAAGTTCCCACCGTTCAGACCACAGGGAAATCAGACCAGCCTCCCTCCCAGGTTCCCAAGCAGAAAGGCTGGACTCAGGGCAGCAAGACAAGAGAAGGTCGATTTCTCGCCAGCAGTTTCCTCCCTCCACTCTGAGCTCTGTGCACCCCGCACCCCCACCCCTCTGAGCTTGTTAACTGACATATCAGAGCTGCTCCCTTTATGGGCCGGATTGTTTAGCTAATTCACCCATGGAAAATGGTGCGGTTCAGATTCCATGCTGAGGCAACCAGACACCCACTGTAAATCCAGGCTTGGGGATAGTATCTCTTTTGCTTCCAGACACATAAACCTCATCCCTCCTCCTCCCCACGCAGCTTTCCTCTGGGCCTAGAAGGGACCTCAGAGAGGCTCCCATCTGAGGTCCCTTCACTTAGAGTAGAACCAGAGCTAAGAGATGGGGAAGGATGCTGGAGAAACTTACAACTGGCCTCCTAATTTAGACATGGACTCTGAAAGTCAGAAGTGAACTTGACCTAAGGATGCTCCCTGGGTACCAATGAAGAGCACGTGGCCGAATGAAAATCTGACTGCATTCTCCACATTCCCCTCAACAGCTGCAGTTGAGCCCTGAAATTAAACCCATTCTGATTCAAACCCCAATTGCACAATTAACTAACTATGCAAGTTTGAGAAAATTGTTTAATCTCTGTCTACTTTCATCTTCTAATGTATAAAATGGGAGAGTAATCTCTCTCTTATCTCCCTCATAGGATTATTGAAAAATTAAATGGAAAGCCCATGGAAAGTTCTTGGCAATAGTAGGGGTTCCATAAGTGTGAACAAGCTTCCTTCCTCCAGAGAAAGGGTTTTTACACACCCGCTTTGGCCTCACTCCAGTCCTCCCTTCCAGGGTCCAGTGCAAAAGTGTGTGACCTCATGCAGATGGTGATTAATGGGCAGTAGGCAGGCTCCCCACCTGCTCAAGACTGTCTCCACCACCCCCTCTCCAGCTGTCTGAGACGCAGCACGGCAAGTCGTTCTTGGAGGCCAGGAGAGCTTCAGGATCTGTTAGCTGCAATGGCTGTGAGTTTGAGTCACTCTCATTTATGCAAGGGGGCAATTGTGCAGATAACCTGAAAATGCAGCTCTGCCTGGCCGGGGGATTCACTGGGAACCCACACGCCACTCCCAAGAGCAAAGCCACATGTGACTCTAATTCCATCCTTGCAGGGCTGGAGCACAGCCGAGCCCTGACCCCTCGGGGGCTGGAGACGGCTCTTCCCCCAGCCCTCACTCCCACCCCACTCCCGTCCAGGTGGAGCCAGTCCCACTCCCTTGACCTTGCCGCTGAGCTCCAGTTTCCAGCCATTTCATCACCTCTGGGCCTCTCCTCTGAACCCTCTCCAGGTTCCCCGTGTCCCTCTCGAGCTGCCTGTCAGTCAACACTCATTGCTGAGCTCCAGCTCTGTTCAGATGACTGTACTCAGAGCTCGGCAAGGGACTGGAGCCAGAGTCTGGCCAGGGTGGATGGAGCATCCTGGGGAGATGACCTCATGGGCCCTTCCTCCACAGAGTATTTTTAGACACCACGTCCCTCCCCTTCCCACTCAGCTTCCATGGATTTCCAATGCAATCCAGAACTCCCCTAAAACCTCCAATAATTCAAAAGCTTATGGGGTATAAACAGTAAATACCCCTCCACACACTCAAATCCTGCTTTTGGAGACTGGTTCCTTTTCATTTCTACCCTGCTTCTTTTCAGAAAATAAAGACTGGCTCTTGCTCTCAAATACCAAGAAACTCTGAGCATCTTCCTCAAGGCAGGCAGTCCCCCCCACCTCCATGGCCGTGGCCCCTCTCTGTGTGGCTGTGATGTGGTTTCCCTTGTTGCTAAGCCAGTTTCAAGTTACACAGCCTAACATCCTGGGAGCAGCCCTCCTCTCTGGTGTGTAGAGAGACTCAGATCTTCTCAGAAAACTCCAAGTAAGCAGCATCAAGAAATCGCAGGCTCTAATTAGCGCCATAGCATCAGTATGCATCAATAGGAACCTGAGTCTGGGTCATGTATCAGTGTCTCTGTCTAGTCCCACCTTTTTGGAGAAGTTAACTGCTCTGATTTTTCCCCTGAGCAGTTTGAAAGTATTCTGTCCTCTTTGTTTTGCTTTCCTTTTCTTATTGATGAACACCCCCAAAGAACTCAATCAGTAATTTACAAATGTACCCACAAGAAGATGCATCTCAGGACCCTGAGATGGAGGAGATTCTGATGCTGCCAGAGTCAGCCACCCATCTCCTCCTCCTCTTCATGCTCTAGCTCATCACCCTACAAGCATCTAACCTAAACTGGGCTCTAGGAAGCCCAGCTCCAGGCCATATTCTGGCCATGGCTGCTGCCAACCACTCCATGAGTGTGAAATAGTGAGAAAACTTTCACAACCTCAGATGAGGAGAGAGGGGGAGGTGACAGGAGATGAGAAGGGCCCTGTCTCACCCCACCTCACCCAGCTCCAGGGAAGACAGGTGCTAACTGGAAAGCAATGCTAGGCAAAGAGCTGGCTCTCGATAAACATGTGTTGATTTCTCCTCGATGATAAATGCTAGTGAAGTCCAAGACGGGCTGCAGTGGGAGGAGGCAGAGCTTCACTGTAGTCAGGCAGGATTTGAATCAGTGGCAAACTAGAGGCAATTCCAGCTGAGTTCAGGGCTTGGCACAGGGCACCACTCCATAGTCCCAGATGACAGATTTGTGGATCTTGTTCATGCTGTTCTCCTTGCCCAGAACAGCATCTGCCCACATCCACTGACACGGTCTCCAGATCAAAGATACCCCCTTGTGAGCAGTCCCTCATCCCCAGAACCAAAGGCTCTCCCGCAGCTCAGAGCACCCTCTCCAAGCACTTTGCTCAGAGCTCTTGGAGGACACTTATCTCCTCTCACTGCAGGGCAGGCAGGCACCAGCGGGGCAGCCTCTTTTGGCAGTCTTCTGGGACATAACTGCCTCTCACAGCCTTTGCAAAGTCAGAGGCACCCTGGCAGGGAGCCAGAACAGGCGGCTGGAAGGTGGTGGCTTCCACGGGAGGAGGTCAAGGGGACTGATTTGTGGGGCACTCATGAGGCATTCTTCAGAGGTTCCAAAACCTATCTGGGAGAACTAGAGAGGGGGCTAGATAGAGCTCCCAAAGATACCAGCCAGAGCAGACAAATAGCGTTTGGGGACCCAATTTCTCCCCAATCAGATAATCCCTGGAAGATGGGATTACATGTAAATGTTTGCGTTCCCTCTAGGACTATATGCCACTTCACAACTCTCAGTCCTACCATCCCCAATCCTGCTTGAATTTGAAGGGCTTGACTAACGGCGGAGGGAAGAGCCCAGCCCTAAAAAAGGAGCCTTTCGCCTAAAGATGTAGGAAATACTAAAATCAATAAAACAAACAACACCAAATATATACGGCCAAGGCAGGTACACCACAGAGGTCGGGTTATTGGACTCTAGTACCAGACTGCTGGTTTCAAATCCCAGCCCTTACTGCTCACTCCCCTGCTGTGACCTCTCTATGCCTCAGGTTCCACATCCATAAAGTGGGGATGATATTGTGGTATGGATTAAATGAGTTTATATATATAAATTGCTATAAATTTGCTATGTTGTTGTTGTTATTATGGTTGTTATTTATATACATTGCCAAAACTAAACAGGTCACAAGGAGAGCTTGAACTTCAGTGTTAGAAATGAGACAAAACTGCCAGGGAGGAATGAGAAGGAACAGTAACATGGGAAAATCTGAGGTACATAGTTAGGTGAAAAAGAGCAAGGTGAAACTATGTATTTTATGATATTATTTAAGAAAAAAATAAACAAAATATAAAGATTTTTAAAGAATGCTTTTTATGTAAGAAATATCTGTGGAAATACTCCCTAAAAATTGGGACTAGAAACTGGAGGAATAAGATGAGCAGGAAAAGAGAGTTTGCTTGTCACTGTCAGCCTTTTCGTATTATATAAAATTATGCCATGGGTATAGGACTTTTTTGTTTAAAATTAACAGGTAAGTGGATGGATGGATGGCACATGAGGAACAATCTAAGGCAGTCGCTTAAATCCGCCATTGTGGTTGGCTTTGGTGTGCCAGTCACTGTATCGTGAGAGGACGGCTGAGCCTCATTTTCAACGCCAGGAATGAACAGATATCTCTCTCCTCTTAATAAATAAAAAGAGTAAGAGACAACAACAATTTACATTTGGATCTGTTAGAGATTATTTACTGGATCAGACCAACCCCTTCTTCACCCTCATGCGTCAGATCACTCATAAAGAGAGAAAGGGTAAGGTAGAGTCATCTGGTCACCTGTAAAGACGTGGTAAATAGACCTGGGGATGGAATAGGGACAACCCCTATTCCCAGTCCTGTCCACTGTCAAGTGCACACCGTCCCTCAGAAGGTCCAGCAAAGTCTGTTTTAACTCCAGGGTAGAAAGAGATCAGGGTCTCTTTGATTGTGCAGCAAGTAAAGTCGCTGAACAGTGTTTAGGGGCCACTGTGTAAACCTAGAGCCACCCTTCGCCTGGTGAGCTGCTCTCGTTGGGGGAGGTGTGCAGGGACAGAGGCTAGGAGGCGGTGGCACATTGACAGCACCCATCTCAGGCTCACTTCACCACCTACCCCACTGTAACTGGCTCACTGTTTCTTGCTCTCTTTTAAGTTCATATATTTGAATTCACGTTATTGAATGAGACTCCATTTCAGTGGTTGCTCAATGTACACTGACTTTTTAAAAAGTATCTAACAAAGAAAGACCCAGAACCACCACTATCCCCACTGTCATAAAAACATAGTCATAGAAAAAAAAGGAGATATTAATATTTGTGATTTACCTGAGATTCCACTGTAGGAGGTGAGCTGAGCTAGGAGATCATGACAGCCGAGGCAGGAGACAACTAGTGAGGCACCTCTTCAACAAGTTACTGACCACTTGAACTGCAACCATTTTAGGAAATCGGTCAGAGTCATCTCAAAGCCATTAATTTTCCTCCCGAAGTCTTTGAGGAGAATTGGAGGGGCCAGCAAAGATTGGAAGGACAATCAAAGCATTTACTAAGCACAGTGTTGTCAGGCAGGATACTGGGACCTGGGCAGAACCACAGTGGAAGAAAAAGCAGGGTCACCAGCTTCCAGAGTCTACTGTCAAACTGAAGCCCCACGGAGATGGGCAAGTACTAACACCACACTTCAATGTGTCGTGTGACAAGTGTAAGGGCAGAGAAGGAAAGAGTGCCTGTCTCTCGAAAGGAGAGCTCAGGGAAGTGACATTTTCTTCAGCCCAGCTTGGTTCCTTAACAGCACTTGGAAGGACACACCCCCTGCCAAGCCATTTCTGGACTGCACTAAGCACTCCTGACCCTGAGCCTCCCAACTCTATGCTCTTGTAGTCACGGGTTATCCACAATGTCTTGAGCCTCATGTTTGCCCTGTCCTTTTTCTCTGATGCACATCATAGTCTAAGCTCCACCAGACTACCCTTGAGCTGTCCATCCATGCAGAGCTCTCCAGCACCACCCCTGATACCCTGCAGGACTCTCACTCCTCCAGGGACCCTCCATCCTGATCCTCATCCCCTACCAGGGTGGAATATGAATACATTCAAGCTGGTCTTCCAAGTTGAATAGAAGTTTATAAGTAGAGCAGAGGCTTAGCTTTGCAGGTAGAGGAGGTGTGTGGAGAGGGGCCAAGGGGTAAAGCAGAGTGAGTGTTGGATTAAGGGGAGCCTCTGTGGTAGGCACAAGTGCAGGCTGGCAGGGGCTGCAAGGAGGTATGACAATTTCATATAAGTTTCACATGAACAAACTCTCCATTTGCCTGCTTCTAATCTCTCCCCACTCTAACTCCACCTGCACATCTCTGCCAAATGAAGCTTTGAAGTTTCCTAAAATACAGTTTTCATCAAATTACTCAAGGAACTTCGGTGTCTCCCTACTTGTAGAATCAAGTCAAGTGCCCTACCTTGGATTTTTGGGTCTTCAGGTTGGCTCCAGCTCACCTGCTTATTATTCTTCTGCAGAAGTTCTCCAACGAATGCTTCTCTTTAGCCAGGGAGACCATTGCATCACTGCCCACACATGCCAAGGCCGCTCAAGCCTCCAGGCCTTTACTGATACTGTGGCCCCAAGTCTGGAATGACCTCAGGTCACTTCTCTACTTTGCCTCATGACCCAGCTCAAATTCCACCTCCTCTGGGAAGCTATACTTGACTCTTCCAATGCTCTTCTCTCACCATCATTGCAGGGAGTTTAGCACTTAATTCTTTTTTATTTTTAATTTTTTAAAATTTAATTCACATTCCACATGCTTATTTATTTAAAATGTACAATTCAATGGTTCTTAGTGTATTCACAGAGTCACTCATTACTCACCAAGTGCAGCCATCGTCACTGTCAATTTTGAAACATTTCCATCACCCCAAAAAGAAACTTCAAACCCTTTAGCAGTCACCTCCTCAGTCCCCCATTCGTTACTTCCCAATCCTCTAGCCCTAGGCAATCACCAGTCTACTTTTCATCTTCTTTCTGTCTCTAAAGACTTGCCTATTCTGGGTCGTTTGTGTAAACGGAATCCTACAATATGTGATCTTTTCCGTCTGGATGCTTTCACTTAGCATAGTCTTCAAGGTTCAGCCATGTTGTAGCATGCATGAGTCAGTACTTTATACATTTTTATTGACAAATAATACTCCATGGTACAGATAAACCACATTTTGTTTATCCATTCATCCATCTCATCCATCGATAGACATTTGGGTTGTTCTCACTTTTTGGCTGTTATGAATAATGCAAGTCTTTGTGTGGACAAATTTTTGGTTCTCTTGGGTAGATTCTAGGAGTGGAATTGCTGGGGTCTATGTTGAATTTTTTGAGGAACCACCAGACTGTTTTCCACAGAGGCTGTACCAGTTACTCCTATCAACAATATATAAGGGGTCCAATTTCTTCACATCCTCCTTGACACTTACTACTATCATTATCTGACTTTTTGACTATGGCCACAAGGGTGGAGAGATATTCCATTGTGGTTTTAATTTGCATTTCTCTGATGGCTAATAAGGTTGAGAATATTTTCAAATGCTTGTTGGCTTGATATATATATATATATATATATATATATATATATATATTTTCTCCGGAGAAATGTGTATTGAGATCCTTTGCCCATTTTTTTTAACTGGGTTGTCTTTTCATTGTTAAATTGTAAGAGTTATAAGTCCCTCATCAGATATATGATTTGCAAAATATTTCTTCCCATTCTATGGGTGGTCTCTTCACTTTCTGGGTGGTGTCCTTCGAAATATAAAAGTTTTTCGTTTTAATGAAGTCAATTTATCTGTTTTACTTAGCTCTTTAGTATTTAACTCTACTTGAGTGCTTAACTTTTGTCTGCATGCTTGGGGATTATCTTGTAGCTCCAACCAGACTTATGATGAGGGCTCATGGGCTATGCTCCGGGTATTAAAAGGAAGAATAGAAACTGAACCAAAAGAAAGCCCACAAGCTAAATGACATGGTAGTCATATTTTGTGTTTGGGAAGGTAGGCAGTTCTGATGGTAGAGAAGAATGAGAATCTTGGGTTAAAATAGATTTGGGTTCAAATCCCAACCATACCACTTTCTACCAATTGTGTGACTTCACACAAGTTACCCAACTTCTCTAACCCTTAGCCTAAAAGGGATAAACTAAAATGGGTGGAATGGGTGAAAAGGCAACATAGTAATATCTACCTAAAAGGGTCTTGAAGATAAAGGAGATCAAGTATGCAGGACCTAGCACAGCAACAGTTAAAAGAATTGCAGGGGTTTTTTTCCTAAAATTAAATGAACTCCATACAATACATATCAGTTATGCATTAATTAGCACTTAAGGTTTTGATTTTAAAGTTTAGAACATAGAACATTATCCTTTAAATTCCTGGTCGTAAATATTCCGTAACATGGAGTTCATGTGACAGTAAAAGAAATCGTGGGATCCTCAGTGATGAGAAAATGGGAGAACTTCTCATTTAATACAACCTCTTAATTTTTCAGGGTCCAAAGTCGCCTGAAGACTTGTAAGGCGCGGAACCTACCCACCCCATCCCATCCCCCGCTAAGGTAGAGGGGTTAGAATAGGAAAATAGCTCCCACACATCTTCAGGATGTGAGCAGATTCCTCTGGATGGGTGATGAATCTGGTCAGATGTGGGAATTCCGAGGTTTGGTATCTTTTGAATCTGATTTGATGTCAAGCAAAACAACTGGGTGAAATACTGGGGGTGTGCCCCAGACCCACCTCCTTCCCTTGCTCACCATCATCAAAGTCAGCAGATGTCTATTAATAAGCACGTATGCCTGATGCTGCGCCGGGCTCTGTGCAGAGGGAATGCAAGATTCCCTGACCTCTGGGAGTGGACAAGCTCAGGCAAAGCCTTGCTGAGCCACTTCCAGGCAGCCCCAGGGAGGAATAAAGGGTGGATGGGGAGAGGAGGAGACAGGGGAGGGCCCAGGAGCCCAATCCAGAGGGGAGACCGAGAGCAAGGACTGTACCTAATAAGATCAGCCTGTGCTGCAGTCTTATAGGCTGCTTAGGGGTGGGGATGAATTAGCAAATCCATGAATTAAAGACCTGTTTACACTTTTCTTTTAATGCTTCTCATTTGCTGGACAAAGTATCGCTTTGTGTTCCATCCAATGTATTCCAAGCTGACTCTCCAGGGAGAAATCTATCAAATCCAAAAACTGCTTCATTTATTCATAGGCAATAACAGTGCCCCAATAAGGCTGAACCTTTTGAAAGCAGTTAGCTTTCAAAATGGTTGTTTAAACACACAAACAAACACACGCACACATACACACACACACACAACACCTCCCTGGATTTACAAATTGTGCTTCTTGCTATAGACCATGTCGCTGATCTCCAGGGCTATATATGTAGGTCCAGGGTGAGGAAACCAAACATAAATGTAACTCCTTGTAAGGTGACCTGGGGGCCTTCCTGTAGGAGGTGTGGTTTGTCAGGAGCTAATTAAAAATCCTAAGCTTTTCCTTGTTTGTGAATACAATTATGAAACTAAGTACTCAGAAAATGTAGGCATTCTTCTGGGAAGAGAAAAGTGACTTTCTGGTGTCTTACAGTCATTATACTGGGAAGAGCCTGAGAATTCTGTTTTCCTCACCCGTTGTCATTCTTTCCATCTACACATTTTTAGATCAATTCTTAGAATCTCTAACACATGGCATTTATTTTCTCTTCTCCATTCAGGGTGGGGTGTGTTCATGGCTCTTCCCCAAGCTTCTCATCCCCCCTTCCTTAGCCTCTGTAGGGCCCAAAGGGGCCCAGAGTTTCCCCAGTTTTCCCTTTGACAAAATGTTATCCTGGAGCTCAGAAACCAGAAATTAAGCTAAATGAAACCCCTAACCTGTCCCTGGAGAAGGATGGGCTGCTGTGAGCCCAGAGGTTGCCTGCTCTGCTCCCCCAACTCTCCCCTCCCCCACTCCAAGCCCAGGCTCCTTCCACCCCGGGGGATGGAGATGGGCCCCCAGCCTCCCTCCGGTCACCCGCCTGGAGAAGCTAAAACAAACAGTCCTTTGGAAACTCAGTGAAAGAAAACGGCTGAGTCAGGCCTTCTGTTTAAATAGTCCCCACCTGTTCTCCCAGCCCTGGCCTCCCCCACTCCCACCCTGGGCTCCCCCACTTCCCTTTCTCTTTTCTTTCTTTTCCCCTTTGTTGCTCATTTTCAAAAGGGCAGAGTTGACAGCTCTCGCCTTGAGCAAAGCCAACCCCGGGAGCCAGCCAGGAGCCGCCTCGTGCTGCTGACCCAGCGCTGTTCCCTGTGGCTCCCCTTCCACAGCCTGCACGTGGCTGGGTCTGGTCATCGGGGAGGGGGAGAGAAAGCGGGGCTGTAGTCCCCAAGAAAGAGAGCCCCAGCCCCTCCCCTCCCCCACCCCTTCCCTCCCCTCCCACTCGAGCCCCTCCACCAGGACCCATCCCAGGCACCCTCTGCCCCATGGGATTCCTGAAGCCTGTGGAAGGAAATGAGAGAGGGTGTGAGAGAGGACAAAGGAAGACAAGCAGACCTCACTGAGGGATGTGCCCCTTTGTCATCTGGAATCCTCAGGAGCCCTATGCACTCGATGCTGTTTTTTCAAAATAACTCCTTGGCATTGAAAGAAGTGCAATAGTTGCCCATATTCAGAACTGAGGAAATGTCCCCTAAGTGGTACAAGCTGAGTTAGAGACAAGCCCTAAACCCACTAATTGCCCTCAGAGCACGTGTGCAGTTTTCTAGAACTCCCCTGTACCACCTGGGAAGGCGATGACCTCTCCAAGTCCATCGCTGGCTCTGAAAGTCAAAAGCCTCTTCTTCAAAGTTTCTTACAACTGCATGTGAATCTACAGTTTTGAGAAAATCAGAGGTTCACGTGCAGTTGTAAAAAACAACACAGAGCGATCCCCTGTATCTTTTACTCAAGTCCCCCAGGGTAACAGCTT